>NC_143192.1:36405000-37605000 GCF_051530095.1 Phoenix dactylifera
TCATGCTTTGATGTCGAATGTCCTTCTGTGCATATTTTCATGATTGTTTTCGTTTAATTACTAGGAGGCCTACTAGTTTATTATTTGTTGCAATCTATTGCTAGGTTAGATATCAAATCCGTAATTGTTTGATCCCTCTAATCTATGAAGCAACTAAGATCTAATAATGTGCTGCGTCAGAAATTTTCAGATCTTAGGAAGAATACTCGGCTAAATCAAATGCAACCGCTTGTGTTTGTGTTGTTTAGCTTCATCGATCTCTCTAATTCTTAAGGTTGCTACTAGATTAAACGTTTAGCGCTTGTCTTGGGTTGTTTAGTAGTTAGGGTTAATTAGATCGCTTGTTTTTAATTAACTACGACTAAGAAGAGATAGGAAAATATTTCTATAGGTGGACATTCAAAGTACAAATTGATATCTTTGCATCAATGATCAGTTGTAAAATTCCGATGGTGGATGTTGACTTAGACCAAGATTTGTTCTTTTGATTTATTTCAATACTTAAATCTGAATTCTTCTTTAGTTGTTTTATTATTTTTGTTATACACAAACCCCCCCTCCGTCCTTGTTCAAGTTGCATAAAACTAGGCTAAATACTCTCCGTGGGAACGATCCTTACTCGCACTACTACATATATATTTTTAGGAGTATAGGTTTTATTTTTGGTTGCCTGCGACAGCATACCATTTACTTTGATGATATTTTAGTGTACAACAAGCACATTGATCAACACTTGATACATCTTCGTCAAGTTTTTGAGAAGCTTCGGGAGCAAAAGCTGTATGCGAACTTGAAGAAGTGTCACTTTTGCACTACTAACCTCATCCTCTTAGGCTTTGTGGTCTCAAGTGATGGAATCAAGATGGATCCAAGCAAGATGGAGGCGATCACAGGCTGGCCTGTTCTGAAGTTTATTAATGATATCTGAAGTTTTCATGGGTTAGCTTCATTTATCGTCGATTTATGAAAAAATTCAGTACTATTATTTTTTCTTTCACTGATTGCTTGAAAGGGGAGAGTCTTTAAGTGGACTGAAGAAGCTCAAAAGAGTTTTGAGGTTTTGAAGAGGAAGGTAACTGAAGCTCCTATATTACCATTGCCAAATTTCGAAAGCATATTTAAAGTAGATTGTGATGCTTCTAATGGGGGCATTGGTGTTGTCCTTAGTCAAGAAGGTAAGCCTATTGCCTATTTCAGCGAGAAGTTGAGTGAGTCTAGGATATATGTAAGTAGCTCCTTATAAACTACAGTATAATTAAATGCTAAAGTTTTCCAAGACTATATTAATAAAAAACTGTAGTTATTTTATTCTTAAGATAGTTGCATAATAACATTGTTAATGAAAATATACAATGGAGGGGTACCTGAGCAAGTAGTTGAGTGATATATAGGGACATAAATAATACCCAAAATTAGATAAGTTGATCCAATTATTTTACAATACTCAAATATCGATCCACATTATATTTTAAATTTAACCTTATTAGATTGAAGCTGGCTTTTATATATAAAATATAATTTCTTAATTAGATCGAGCTCGGATGTTTGGACCCAAAAACCCGACAACCTAAATACATATGCACAAACTATATAAGTAGAATATATAAGTATACAAATACAAAGAGAATCAGCTACATAATTTATATTTATTTATTTACTTTTTGATTTATGTCTTTTCTCATGCATGCTCTTAACTTTCACGAGCTGCTAAGTTAGTTCCAAAATTTCAACCTACACTTAGATTTTAGCTATGTTTCAATCAAGTTAAAAATTAGAGATTTAAGTATATTCAAAAGTGATTTGACTTTTTTTTTAAACATTAATTATTCACTTTCCATATCATACTCTTTTTTTGCCGCAATTTGTCGTAGATTCAATATATGTGGAAGATTATTATTATACAAATTAATTCAGTTATGGAAATTGCTAACTCTTCGCTCAAATTCATGATGACCCGGCCATTATGTTAAGAAAACTCGCCAAATCAACTCTCTTTCTGATGCAATTATATATGAAATATATAGCTAGTTGGTCCACTAAAATTATATACTAAATTGAACATAAAAAAAATCAAATTCGAATTCGAATCTGAATTTGATTATTAATCAAGTTTGGATGTTAGTTTGGAGCTTACTCTTTTTTTTATAAAACTACATCTAAATCCGAACTCAATCTTGCTTATTAAATTTGGATATAAATATATGGATTTGACCTATTTATATTCCTAGTGATTCACCTCTCGGCATGTCACGGGTTCAAATATTTTAGGTTTCTAAATCACATTCAAACACTTATATATTTATTTTTGACCACTAATATTGAATTTGGACATGGATAATATATATATATATATATATATATATATATATATATATATATATATATATATATATATATTCTTTTAACAAAGGTCCGCCATACCGGTGGCCGGCCGGACCGGTACGGTACCGGTCCGGTCTGGTACGTACCGGCCGGTACCGGTACAGTACGCGGTGGTTTCAAAAACCACAGCGCGTGGCGCTGTGGTTCTAAAAAAAAAAATCCGGTTCGCACCGGTACGAGGCCGGTACTGGCCGGTTCGGATAAAAAACCAAAAAATACCGTTTTTTTGCCGTTTTGGTACTAACCGGTACAGCATTCCGTGCTTTTAACCCTATATATTACAATGGTGCATATATCTAATTTTATTTTTTATTTTTTATAAAAAAGAATGACGGACCCATCCATATTATAGTCATCCGAATCCGAGTTTAGACCGTCGTTTGGCAACCCAAGTGCGCGTGGACACAGAAAAAGACAAATGCCGCCATTCTCTTCCCCATTCTACGCTCTTATCTTATGTGGCACCCGGTGAATGGCCCAGTTGTAACGTGGGACACACTTATATTTTCTCTACCAATATCATGCTGCCACGCTAGAAGTATGAGCACTGTTCCAAATTGCCGCTGTCAGTGCCGCGTCATAATCCTTGTCCGCATAAAGAAACGGAGAAACGGGTGGGAGTTCCTTCGGTCCGCCTACTCACCGACACCGAGATCTGCCCTCTTGGACCAAATCCTAACCCTAGATCTCGCTCCATCCGTACCCCTCTCCTCGGTCGAGATCGAAGAATTCCAATCCACAGGTTAGTTTGTGTCTGCTGTCGTGATAGATGGTAGATCGATGGGTTTTCGCTTTGGAATCGAGGAATTTGGTTTTGATTTCGCCCGTGATGTTTAGTTTCGTTCATAGAGATACACCGTCGTTCTTTTGATGTCTTTTTTGATCGGTATTTGTCTTATTTTTCTTTTATTTCTTTCCCATCTTGGGTTTCGAATAGATTGATTGAGAAATATGCCTTTGAATCGCGGAATTGGTTTTGCTCTGCTTTCTTGATGATAAATGAACCTGCATGAATCGAGGAATTGATTTCGATTCTCGAGGAAAGTTTTATGAAATTTAGAGGTGAATTTGATAGTCTTTTGAGTGCTTTGTCATTGAATTATACCCGGGATGTAGAGTTTCAGAAATTGGTGGGGAGTTTGCTTGATTTCTGTTGTATTATGATCTGATATTTCTTCTTGAATATTACTCGAGAGATATCGCTACTTTTTTCCCGTTCAAAGTTAAGTTTTGTTTTTTTCTTTTTTAACTTGAAATTCTATGGCAATTGAGACTTTCTGTGCATTTTGGGTTCTCTGGCTGCGTTCTAATATAAAAGACTGGATTTTTCAAAACTTAAATTCTTTTTATTTCTCTGTATTTGTAGAGTGTTGTTTTATGTTGTGGAAGAATGAGAAAAGGCTTGAGGAATATAGCATGTTCTTAAATCATTTTTGATTGCACAATATTAAATAAATAATTGTTAGCTAGATTTACATCCTTAAAATGCAGTTTTACGCTTGTGAGCATTTAATAAATAACGATGCGTATCCTTCCAGCTGTTGAACTGGCCAAACGAGGAACGAGGCATCTGTGCTTTTCTGCAGGGATGGAACAAATGTAAGAAATTTTAAAGGAGAAAGGGAGAGAAAAGGGGACAACATTTTTTTGTGCTTTGAATACAGTGAAGTCATGAATTCAAGAAGGTTCATCTCTAATCTCTGATTGTTTGCCTGTCTATCTTTGTGTCTGTCTGTCTGATAGCAGAATTGCTATTATGGTCATTTGGTGCTGATTGACTTTGCTGAGATTTCTTATTCACATATCAAGAATTCTATGCTTTTTCTACTTGCTAATATTTACAAAATGATTTGACTTAAGGCTTGGAATATTTTAAATATCTAATCTGAAATAAAGTAGTGCTAAATCCCTAAGTTGTCTGCTCAGTGAAATTCTTTTAAACATTTCTTCTTCTTTTCCCTCTCATTAACCTATTAAAATAAATTTTGTAATTTCAAATACAAATGGATTCTTACAGTTTTTAAGAACTTACTTGATTTACCTGATTATGGCAGCAGAGCTGGATGTTGCATGGTGAATGAGAAAAAGGAAAACAAAATAATGATGGAAGCTTAGTATTGGAATGATTGCTGTTTTGATATCCGCACACACTTCTGTCAAGTTTTGAAGTTTTGCTTGGACCTCCTTAATGAAATAAAAACGTTTTGGTTTTGTCCTGAATCCTAAATAAATCCATATCATGCCTGTTTGGGAGTTTTGAACCAAACTAACTTAAGGGGCTACATTCATTATATGTATGACTTATCCATGCCAATTTTCTGTTTTCATTTCTTTCAATTTCATAAGCATTTCCGCTGTGAAGTAAACTGAGATGTTTTGGGATTTGGGAAAATATGGATTTTAGCATGTTAGGAGGAGGTAAAGTTTCTTTACATTGCCTTGCCCATATGCATTTAGATTTGGGATACATTACGAGATAAATATACATTGTTAAAACATTTTTTATTGGGTCATTTTTTTCACTGCCTCATTGCAAAAAGACCAAAAGGAGACATACAAATGAGCTCTTTTTATTTTTTTAAAACCTTTTTTTTAGTTTTTTCCTGATTTAATATTGATATTTAAAATAAGTTTTGAGCAAAATTGCTAAAAATGGAGCCAAAACCACAAATTCTCAACCTACAGAAACCATAACCTCTTTTTTTGAACGTTGAGATGCCTGTTTTAGTTTTTTTTTTTTCCAATATAAATTCAATACCATTTCAATGGCCATTTATGTATTATTGTGGCAGAAGTAGGAAATGAGAGGAAAAGGGTGGTCACAAAGTAATATCTACGTCTGTCTACATCTGAGTATGTGTGTGTCTATATGTATATGTGTGTCTATATATGTATGTAGTTATTAATTAAACACAAGGTCAATTAAATCCTTTGATTTCTTTTATTTTTATTTTACATATAGAGGTTGTAAATTGATTTACTTGCTTTAAATTTGCTTTCTACCAACTAAAACATAGGGGCAAATTAACATGTATAATCAATAAGGTTCAGATAGATTATATGTAATCAATATAGCTCATCTGAATTCCTTAAAAATCAGAAATGCATTTTTATCTGTATTTAGATGAACTTGAATTTTTGTTCCAAGTATTGGTCATATATATGTTTCCAAAGTCTCTCCAGACATGATCTGCACTTCATCTCGGCTAAATATCTTATTTCCTGAGTTCAGCTCTACTTTAATGTAAATAATATCTTGTTCTTATTGGTGATTTGTTTCTTTACAGGGATTATCGAAGCAATAGAGCTGCTCTTTTTGATGGCATTGAGGAAGGTGGCATCCGAGCCTATTCCTCTCATGAAATTGACGAGCTTGACAACGATAGAGCTATTGATGGGCTGCAAGATAGAGTTAACATTCTTAAGAGAGTAAGTTATATCAGGAATAAAACTACAGTTTGGTATGATATGATTGCAACAACCCATTCTTCCATCCTTATGAAGAATTTCCTAATACATTTACCTAGGAGATATGTTCCACTCATTTAATATAAATTGTTTCCTACTATAGTTTTTTAGAGTATTAGTTACAATGGTAGCCTTACTTCAAAGTTTTGGGTTTTTCTAGTGTTTCAGACACTTGGGACACTATATGTCACCCCTTGATGCCTCATATCATTTATTATGATGGGAAAATTGTTATATGTCTACTATTGGCACTGACATTACATTTATCAGATCTAGCATAATAATGAGCAAAGGTTTTATCATTTTAATGTTACAAACTAATTTCTGTAGTTGATTATTTATTATATACACTCATGCATGATTATACATATATCTATAAGATATATATGTATCCTGTGCTGGATTTCTTATAGGGCTCCTTGAATTTTTTTTGGTCATAATAAAAAAGGGAGGAGAGAAGAGGGGGGCTTACAGAGAGGGAGGGGGGAGAGAAGAGGGGGGCGTACAGAGAGGGGGAGAGGAAGAGAGAGAGAGAGAGGGAGGAGAAGAGAGGGGGGTTTATGGAGAGGGAGGAGAGGGAAGAAGAGAGAGGGAGGGAGGTAGAGGGCAGGGTGAGAGTAATGTAGCACAGGGTTGGGATGGCAATGTGTTGGATATGGGTTGGGTAGGCCATTACCTATAGCTGTCTCATACACGCCTCAGAGTGAGTCTGGGAGGGTAGAGTTAAATGGGACGGATTGGATGGATCGAATTGGATCAAGCTGTAAAAATCTTTTTTTGAATGCAAATTAAATAAATAAAAAAATATAAAAATAAATATTAATACTTTACACAACATTAAACAAAATAAGAGTTGAAGATATAGAATATGACAAATCAAAATTTCAACAATAATAGAAACATAAAAAATAAAAAATATTATTGTTGAAGAAATCAAATGTTCTTTAAACTAAGAAAAGAAATCAACTAAAAAAAATAACTAAGCATCACAACATGTAACCTTTTACATGTTCAATCTTTCTCACAAGTGAAACGTCCAAGGCAAAGGGTGGTGAGGGGATTTGTGAAGAGTTATATATATCGGGGTCGAGTTCGGAGCAGGTTTTACCAATACCTACGTTCGCCCCGAATCTGTTGTGGGGAGGGTAGAACCCACCCCATTAAGGTTGGGTTGGATCGGGCACCTAATGGGGTGGAGTAAATTGCCACCCCTACATAGGGTGGAGCCAATAGGTATTGTAACTAGCTAGAGCATGCCAAGCTTTACAGAAGCTAGTGGATTTGCTGGTGAAGATTTTGACAAGCAAATTTTTTCCGTTAGGAACAATATAAAATTTTAGCTAGGTTTCGATATTTGTAGTATAATAATTCTAGCATATTTTCTTATCATTGAGTCCTATTTCAAGTATGATTCTGTATCGAGTTTAATGCCCAATTAGGGTTAGGGATTATGTCCTATATATATGCGTCTAAAACATTGCATGGGGCAACCTTTTTGACATATTAATGAAATTTCTTTGAGAGATTTTCCTACACTAAAGAAGGGTTGTTCAATCTAGTTTGCTTTAATTTGTGTTACTCTTTGAAGTGTAATCCCGACGATCAAATCACTGCTTCATTTTCTGCTACATCAGAGAGAGAGGGGGAGAGAGAGAGAGAGAGAGAGAAGGGGAGCTTACCTCATCGACGGTGACAATTGGAGGCCCCAAACAGCATTGATCAGCATCAGTCGTTGTCGAAGAGGGGGGAGAGAAAGTGAGTGAGGGCAGTCAAGTGAGCGAGAGAACCTGTCAGTCGGTTTTTATCAGCCTAACCGACTTGAACTGTCAAATTGTCTAGATTTGGTGTCGGTTCAGTTCGATACAGGTCAAATGCTTGGTTCAGGTCAGTTCGGCAAACATTGCTCTTATTAATTGAGATAAGTTTTAGAGTTTTAATGGTTTTAATGAAAAATTGCCCTCCATAGTCAAAATGGCTAGCATGAGCTGAAGTTAGTACACTATGATCACAATATTTGCCGGCCTTTGTGGTTGGGTCTTCAGAAGTCGATTAGTGGACCATTGCTCTTGCAAGACATACCTTCACATAAAGATGGATGAGATAAGAATATTCTAGAAGGCTTCCCATTTTCTGCAATTTTATGATGATGGAAGTGTTGCTTGAAGCAGTCTACATAATGAGTCAAGCAAACTAGTGTTTTAGTTTGACAAAGAGAATCATGTTCATGTAAGGTGGCAAAGTGATGTGAGCACTAGTACACCATAAATTTAAAGGGGAGCATTAATACACCATAAATTTGACTCATCAAATGAGAGGGTAACAAGCAAGTATTTAAAGGCCCACTAACCTTGTTTCTTTCATAAATTAAGAACAAAACTTGAAGCATATTAACAGGCTATTGATATTATGTGAGCATTATTGGATTAAAGAAAGTAGACTTTGTTTAATGCAAAGTTTAATGGTTAAGGATATGATAGAGTTGACTAAAACCTCCAACTTGTGCCTTATAAAAGAGAATAGGCTGGTGATAAGTGATGTTCTTAGGGCAATCTGGTGGGTGAAATCTTTTAATTTTGATTTTCATTATTGATATCTTTTAAGGGCTATGCTAAATTATTTGTTATGAAGGCAAAAGAGTCATTTGGTAGGCCTATTACTTAAACATCTTACATTGCACAAAATTAAGTAAATATAGATATGTTGATTAACGAATTGGCAATCATTCCTAAATACAAGGTGAATCTGTAGCTACCACAGTCTTCCTCAAGGAGCTTCAAGAAAGCCTTAGTCTATTTATGATCCTAGGTAGACAAGATGGAACATAAGTTATATTGTCTTGACCCTTTGATACTTTATGCTCATTTCTGTCATAATTCACCTACCTGTGATGATTTTTGGTTGGGAAAACACCATTTGATCTTTACCTGAACATTGTGTAATGAACAGAAATCCTATTTAAAAAGTGGATTTTTGTTTTTGCAAACAAGAAGAGGTAGCAGGCTAAATATTGGTAATGGGGAAGTTAGAAGAAAGTATACAATGCTTCCATCCTAGCAACTCTGCAGGTTTACTTGTAAGAGGTGTAGGGATTTGGCACCAGAGCCAAGGATTTATGGAATTTGATCTTTGATGGAAAGTAGGAGGAAATTAACATTATTACAGAATTTTGGACATGGTGCTCTTTAGAGGAATGAGAAATGCTTTAAGTAACATGAAGGATTTGTTGGAAGCACCTGTTGTTATGTAGTAAAAGGATTGACAATGAAACTTTATAGATTGGCAATTTATGCATGATATAAGAGAATGTGTCAACGTTGAATGAATTAAGTAGCTGCAGAGTGACTTTAAAGCTAATGAGTTTGAAGGGCTGGAAGAGCTTCGTTAATCTTTCACCAGATTTTTCAGGTAAAATAGGTATATGAGGGGTATGAACCATGTTTCATCCATGAAATTTGTGCTTAAGTTTACAAGTGGTTGCTGGCATCTCCAAACTATTCTTTCTACTCAACAAAAGTAGGATGTTTATGTAGAGGGTTAATATGTTCTTTTTAATCTACATTCATTAAGAAGACTACTTCATGAGGAATATTGAAGAAAAAAGTAAATAAAACTTTTAACAACCAACCATGTAATGTGTGCAACAATGATTGAGAAATACTCAACTAAGCCTTAATCCCAAACTAGTTGGAGAAAAATGATCGAGAAGTCTAAACGATTTTATTTTCTAATGAGGTAGCGCAAAAACTTTCATCTTTTTATTAGTTATTCAATATGTCATATGCCTCCACAAACATATTGAGACATTAGCAATTTGTTGAATTTACTATGTAGGATTGTCTAGGAATGATTGGACTCATTAGAATTCCAATGGATTCCTAACCCTAGGGACCCCAAGAATCCTGTAATGAATGGATTATCTTGCTATCATCAAAGGAAATACTAAAGATTCGCATGGCACCTTAAAAAAATAAAATTTCTAAATAAAAAGAGGTGAAGCAATGTTTGTTTGGCTATCCAAATGTGAGGATTACCAAATGGTAGGAATTATACAATCTTGCATGATAGAAAAAGTCCTTTGAAGGACTTCTTTTGCAATGATCAGGCATCTCTCAAGTAACTTGTCTCTCCTGTCTCCATGGCATGCCATCTCACCTCTTTGCCTCGTCTTTATGGCCATTGCAGTGCTCCCTTAACCCAAGTTTGGTAGGCTATGACACCCTCCTCTCTTCTCTCCCCTACCTTTTATTCCACCATGACTATCCTGGGTCATCATTACCCAAGGTTTTTAAAGAAGCTAAGATATCGATCATCTTAGTAGGTTCTCAAGACCGAGATAAATTGAAATCGAGGTTTATCTTCCCAAGCTGGAAGGTGGGCATATTTGGAAAGATATGAGATGTTTTAGGATATCAACTGATATTTTAGGGTTGAGATACTATTAAATAAAGTAAAAAGGTAGCTGAAAAATATTGAATGATATAATGATTTTGTACTTATCTTGGAACTTATTAATTTGTGATCTTTAAGATGATCAGGGCTAAGAATTAGTTGTGTATTGTACTGATGGACCCGATATTGATGCAAATTGAGATATTTGCCATTACCTCCTTGTCACTCCACCTTTCCATTACCACTATTAACCCCAACTCAGTCTCTTTCCCCTCTCCCACCATCGCCATGGACCAACATTCACCACCATCTACCTCTCTCTCTTTCTGCACCCCTGCTTTTTGAGATTTATGTTGAAATTGTTAAGATATTTCTGGTTTGAACTTTTTCCTATAGCATGCTACTTCTTTAAATTGCATTTCTATACATGCAACTGTTATTTATGATACGACATCCCATTATAAGTCTGGATTGAAAACCTATCAAGTTTTTTTTTAATGACATTTTAGGTTCATCCCATAAGATGAAAGACTGAAATATTTAACCTTTTAATACTATAAAATTCTAACTGTCCAAATAGACCCTTAGTGGTATTTTGGAGGGTCATTTGGTATGAGTGAGAGTGAAATAAGAGATCTTTAGAGATGACACACTGTCCATGGGGAGGTGGGTGAGATATTAAAAAGATAATTAGACACATAATTCTGTAGGTGCATACTTTTTGAAGAAACATGATTTATCTATGCAATTATCAATTTTTATTAATAGGAAATGTGGTTCCTAGGTTTTGAGCGACTAGTCCTCTACTTAGGTGAATGCAAATATTTGGGAGTTAAATCTGATGGCTGTTTTGAAGGTAATATAGACTTTGCCAACATTGCTGGGGGTGCATGGTATGCCTTACCGATTGATATTGGTGCATATTAACCATACCATATTGTACTAATACTGAATTGGTACGGGGTCCGTCACCGAGAAGGCGAACATTGGGTGGGTGTCTTTTAAGAGGATGCTTATGGAAGGCTTTGAAGAATGGATTCTCGGAATTGCATATTGTGTCTGTTTTGGATGTGTACCGGATAGCAGTACTTGTTGGGTGCTTCTAGTACACTTGTTGGATACCTATTTCTAGGTACCCTATTTTTGAAATTAAAGGGCATTGGATATTTCGTAGGTACACTAGAGATACTTCCCCGATACCTTAAGATATGCGGGCTTTATTCTCTTTTTCGCTCTCTCTCAGTGAATTTTTACAGTTAATGATGAATGGTTAGCTTTGGAATTTGTGATGTTTATATTATCATATGAAGTATGACTCTGGTCTAAGTGATGGAGTTTATAGATGTTAATGTTGTTCTGTAAACTATGAACTTTGTTATTTTGATAACTTATTGTGCTTTATTTTTTTAACACATATATGTAGAAAATATAAATGTATTTATTGTCATAACCTAGCCATATTATACGCTACTTTTTCAAGAGTTCGCCTTATGGACGTACTTGTATCATGCTATGTAAGTATGTGTACCCATGTCCATGCTTCATATGAAAATGAACTGAAAGCAATTCAGAAGTGTCCACTGAAAACCAAGAATATTTACTTGTTATCATGATGCAATGAAAGGGAAATACCCTGATATCAACTTAAGCTAAACAACTGTAACTGAGAAATGCTTTTTATTTTTTCTGATTTTAAACAAAACGGGAAGGTTTCACTTGTGCTCGATTTCAGCCAAACAAATGCGAGAATTTCTGTTACAGGACTGGCTGATCAACTGTTCAACAACATACATAGTTGAATATAATAGTTCATGTGACTTGCTGTAATCTAGGGGTACTATCATGCACAGCCTCGTGATGTTTAATGTAAAACAAAGTAGAGAAAATGATTTTTTTTTTTTTTTTTTGGTTGTGTGCTTTAGTTAATTTTTTTAATAATATCATGATTCTGCATTTTCATGAAGCAAAATTTTCTGAAATGAGATCTTTATATCTTAAATACTACTGGACAAAGACTATCTGAGTTACTAGTTTGATGATTGGATCATGGGAATGTGATTCTTTAAATGAGAGTGCTGTTTTTTAATAAATCTTGAAGTCATCTTGCGCTTGTTTTGATGCTCTCCATGTTTTAGTTTGTTACCATGTTAATTATTTTCCTCTTTTTACTTTTAAAATACAACGAGTCCTACAATATTTTCTGCTTATAATAAGAATATTGAATGACCCTGTGATCTGACAAATATGAAAAGCCTGATTCACATTGACATTTGGAATTTGTGTTCTGTTTCTTTATGTTCTTTCTACATCTCATTTCATGTGCAACTAAGTGATCACAAAATGCATTGTCTTGAGTAATCTCCTAAATTGTCATTGAAATGCTTGGTGTGACAGTTGACGGGTGATATTCATGAAGAAGCTGAGACGCATAATCGCCTACTGGACAGAATGGTATTGCAGTGGAACTTCCACCTGCATCTCTCTCTTTCTCTCTCACTCACTCTCTCTCTGTCCCCATCCCTCCCTCCCTCTAATATATGTTCGTATGTAAGGATAATCAACTAATATTTTCTGGTCTATTTTAGGGCCGTAATATGGATGCTTCAAGAGGTGTTCTTTCTGGAACAGTTGATCGTTTCAAGATGGTAAATTAATTTGGCCTTATCCTATGCTTTGGTTCTTTTATCGGGTCACTGATGACATCAGTTCTCTAAATCAGGTTTTCGAGAGAAAATCGAGTTGCAGAATGGCTACACTTGTTGCATCCTTTTTGGCAGTCTTCTTGCTTATATACTACTTGACCAAGTAGGGTTCTGCGTGATCTGTTAGGCTACTACTGTTAGCTATACAATGACTTGAGAAAACTGTTGGTCCTACTGATGAGGTGTTGCAACAATAGCTTGTCTATATAATATTTTCCTTGCAAACTATATGTAAACATGTGAGATCTTAAAGGTTCAATGTCTTTCTGGTTGAAGATTGAGAAGTCTGGGCTGATCCATCATTCATCGTCTGTGGAACTGTAGCTACTGTTGTGAGAACTTAATCTGGTACTGATTATTGGCATACTAGTGACTTAAGATGTTTATTTCATCAAGTGGGAACAAGTGTAGCTTTGTGTATGACTCGCTGCTGAAGATTATCGAATCGAATCAGTCAGCATTCAATCAGTGGACTTATTGAATCTATTGCCTCTAATATTGTATTGCTGCTAACTATTCAGCAATTACTTTAGGACTCAATCGACCATTGCTGATGCAAGCATTGTGGTCTGGTGGTTGAACCACCAGGAAAACAGTATTCCTGGTCTAGAAAGCCATCAAAAATCTATGATGCAGACCATGGAAAAAACGGAAAGATCCACCCCAGATGCTTCTCTTTTTACTCACTACTTCTTGATATATTCTCTTCAAAATGTTTGAATAAACTATTGTTCTATTAAATTGTTTTGGAATATGTAAATGGTTCTAAAAAAGCACAAGCTCTGCCTTCCTTGTACTTGATTATTGGATGTTAATCCAATCAGGTATAGATTCTGAATATATATCGTTTCTTCTTCTACTACCATCTGTACACCAGATTTTTTCTTTTTAATTTCCAAAATACTTTCTACACTATGGATGACAGAAATGAGATGCTTGTTGCAGCGTGCCCCTTATATGTTCCAACTCTTTTCAATCCTCGAGTCTTGGAATCTTGGAATCTTGTAATCAAGGTCACAACTTTGATCGGTAATGACTGTTTCTCTGGTCGCTTCTGTTTGAGTTCGGCATTTGCCAATTGCCATTCCAAAGGAATTCTTGATAATAGACAAGGTTGAATATTCTATCCTTGAGTAACTTAACTTTGCATTCTATTTTTTAACCCATCTCCTGCCTGTCCTGCTAGCACTCTAGTTTAGATGCCCGTTGGATACTGTAAGAAGCTTACTTCTGCTTATGTCTGCACGCCATACAGATCAAATAATCTCAAAGCATCACGTTCATCGTTGTCGTTTATTCACTTAATTATTTTCCGAGAATGAGGTTGTGAGCAAGTGGGAATTGAATAAAGAGCATGAGGAAGTCTCTGTAATCGGAAAGCCGTTGTACCAGCCAGTTGCCATCAACCACCATTAATGTATTTCTCCTGGCCCCCATTCCTCTCTACTAATTGTATTATTTCATGTCTCATTAAACGATTTGGTGTTTCATGCGGTTCTTCCGTGATGATTCCCCTATTCCTGTTGACATGACCTCTCACCTGCAGGCCAAATGGATGCTTAGTCCTGGCCGAATGGTCTCCGAGAACTCCAAAAATGGGCAGAAGGTGGGTCCCTGCAACGGGCTCGCTCTCGATCATATTCATGGTATGGCGTTGCATTTCTCATGCTTTCTTCTGGATTTGTAGGCCTTCCCGGGTCTTTTAATCATAAGAAGCGGTGGGTCACCATGGAGACAGATCTAGTAAGTGAAGTTAACAAGGAAAACCCATATCTTGGGCCCATCCTGCCACCCAAGTCGTCTCCATTTTCATGTCCATCCTGTCCTAGAGCGATATCGCCCGTCCTCTCTCCGCTCAACAATAATTTGCTTTGTGATCGAATGGATTCAAGGTCACACATGTATGATAATGGACAACCGCTGTTTCGGGACATATCCGAGCTTTCAAGAAGATAAATAGCGCTGCTGACTAGGTCGCCTTCTTTGCTGGACAAGTCTAATCCGTTTCCTCTTTGTTAACTTTTTTTCTTACTTCATTGACTATACTCAGGCTGAGTCACCTTTGTATAAATAAAAATAAAAATAAAAAATAATTTGCTTTGTAATTATTGTAGCTAAATAGCAATTGCAGCTATTCATGCCCTACTGCTACCAATCAGTTTTAGTGGTGGAGTCCACCTCCAACCCAGCCCAGCTGCGAACACTATTGGTATGGTCCTACGTGATACAAAGCTGACGATTGAAGACTGCAACTCCTATGAAATTTAAGCCATAGGAAAGAACTAAAAACTTGATAAAAAAATAGGAAATAGCATATATCCACTATTTTTTAGTCCTCTTAATTCTTTGGCATGCAATTTAGCAGGCAATGGCTTCTCTGGGGATGCTAAATCTGCAAATGTTTTGAAAATCAGCTACTTGAGATGGGGTTCTCACACAAGCCAGATATGTCTGTGACGCACCGTGCTGCTGTTCTTTTATTCATTCATTCATCTATTTAATTACTCATGTATGCATGTGTTCATTTATTTATGCTTGTGTCCCTTGCAATGACGTGCACTTACATGCTCGTGTAGATCTCACATCACTCATTTGTCATGTGCTTGTGGTCCTCAACATTGAGAATTAGGTGTTTGTAAACACTAGGTCATGATCTATAATATCCAAGTGTTTCTAAAATATCATATGTTTAATTTAAATTTGTTATCCATGCATCAAGTAATAACTAAATGGACAATTCTTCGGTGTCATTCATTCTAGCATATGCCTAGAAGTATTCAAAGCACTTGGAATCTGGTTTTTATGCCTTTAAATATTTGACAATGAAGTGGATGATGCTAAACTAATAATTTATGATTCAAATTAGTGAATTTAAAATTTAACGATGATTCAAAAAACTGAGAATCAATTTTATTAACAGTAAAAAATGCCTTTAAAGTATAAGTGTTCGAAGTATCTAATTTGAGGCATCAAATGACTAGAAAAATTGATGGCCATATAATGCTGTGCGCTAGAATCGTACGAATTGAAAATCTACATTTCTAATCATAGCATTTGCCCCATGAAGAAAAAAAAAGAAAAATCACAAAATATGCATCTTAAAACATGGATACATCTTGGAAAAATATTACATCTTAAAACAATCATAAGTTAATTTTATACACTTGATTTGTAGGTAGGAAACCTCAAATATATCTGATTTTCTGATTTAAAGTACTTTTAATGTTGCCGATCATGACCGTGGGTTTAAGCATGTTTAATTAATATTGTAGATCAGTATGGATCTTCAGTTTGAGTGGGTCATTAATGATTTGACCTTCAATGCATAGTAACTCATATGCATGTTTACATCAAAAGCTTTGCGGAATTTGTGCACATCAAAGTTGAGAGAATATACTCTTTTTAACTTTTTTTGGTATGCACGTCTAAGTGATATCTATTTTAGTAACACTATGTAGAATTGCATTATTAGCTCTTTTGTCAACTAGAGCTCTAAATATCAATCAAGCCAATTCTAGATTCGCTTCATAATAGTCACTTGGACAAATGGTCTAAAAGTTAAGCTTGTATAAATGAACATTTGAGTATTTTATGAGCTAGTTTTAGCTAGTTGTGACTTAATCTAACTTCTTCATGAAATCTGCCACTAGAAAGACTAATCTATGCTTTTTTCATATTGTCCTCCATCATAAAAGACCTTGTTATATTTGAACCATGAATTTAACAGCAAGGACATTAATAACTGCATCTTTGATATTTTTTTGAGGAAGTACATATTCTTTTCTTAATTTTGATGGGTTATAGATGCACTTCATTTTTGCCCTTTTGTTTGGGTCCATATTTTTTGGCTCTTTTTTTTTTTCTTTTTTTTCTTTTTCCGAGAATGACCAATGTAAACTGATTCTTACAATAAATTGAGAAGCAACATGCATATAACATTTCCATGAGCAGATAACAAGTATGCATGCATATTTTCTATCAAACAACTTATTGGGTTGATCAGATCTTATAGTGCCATGTCCAAATCCAATTCAATTATTGATCAGGATATAAACTTGATTTCCTGCAGGCCTCCATTCCCAAATATCAACAAGTCCTGCAAATATATATATATATATATATATAATGCTCGTCAACCCCGCAGGAACGGCGCCAATCCCCTCCGTGGGCCGTAGCACGGTGTGCATCTTAAAGCGAGTTCCAAAATGGTTGCACTTGTGTGCCTGAGGAGACGGTCGAGGTACAGGAAATAGTAGGGAAAAAGGTGTTCTCCGGAGTCGAAATGATAGGATCCATCATCTTAAGCATCCTTCCATGAATAGAGTTAAGGCAGGGAAAATGAAAACAAAAGGGGAAAATAGAAAGGGGCCCCACATATCACCTCTCTGTTTCCGTAGTTGGGATGTCGGGGCCTGAGAAAGGGACGTGCCCCCCACCTCCCACGCGCACGCGGCCCTACAAAGAACCCTAATTTCCAAACACCCTCCTTCCCTTCTACTGTTTCATTTCTACGCCCCACCAAAGTGCCAAGCACCCATCATCTCCACAGTAGCAGCAACAAACTAAAATGACTTAACAGATATATTTTAATCAAATGTAAACCCAACGAATCCCTTCTTCTCTCTCTCTCTCGCTCGCTCTAAGTTGGTCTTGGCAACCATTCTCGTGGGTAGAACCGAAGTAGCCGGAGAATACCTATCTGCTACAGTACTGTCCTCTATTCTCTCCCGCATATAGACGCTGATAGAATAAAAGAGTTGAAAGAGATGGAGGAGCCGGGGGGGGCGGAGGGGAGACCGGGAGAGAGATCCTTCCTATCATAGTAGGCCTTCAGAGTTGTTTTCTTCTAGTCCAAGAAATAGAGTAATTCTTTCTACTTTTGATTCCTTATCTTGAACGTACTCAGCTGCTCCTGGCAAGGAAGAAGAGCAAAGCACCCATCTTCCTCCCATAGGGCAAATATAGAGATTTGTATATATGAGTGAATTTATAGGCAGAGATTAGAAAAGCCCCTCGTTTACTTGGGAGCTTCCTTTTATTATAATTATCTTGCTCTCTTGTTCTCCAAAGGTTCGGCTTCGCTTAAAATCTCAGACGTCTTTTGGGGTTTTTCTCTATGCATAAAGAGAAGAATGTTCATCTGATAGAAGTAGAAACGTAAGAAGAGGAGAAACGAGAAGTCACCATCGAGAAACTGGCGAATCGTTGGTGGACCGGGCACTTTGGGCTTCCCCGCGGGGTTGAACCGGCGTCCCCCGGTTCCTCCGGCCCCAGGGAGCTCAACCAGATGATGCCCCTAAAGGAAACCGATCCCGGCACCCGAGCTGATGGAGAGGAGGAGAGAGACAACAGCGACGAGCCGATGGAGGGCGCCATCGAGGTCGCGACCCGCCGGAGCCGTGGCCGCCCTCCAGGCTCCAAGAACAAGCCGAAGCCCCCCATCTTTGTCACCCGCGACAGCCCCAACGCCCTCCGGAGCCATGTGATGGAGGTGGCTGGTGGCGCCGACATAGCTGAGTGCATAGCACAGTTTGCACGCCGCCGGCAGCGCGGCGTCTGCGTCCTCAGCGGCACCGGTGCAGTAGCCAACGTCACGCTCCGGCAGCCAGCTGCGCCGGGAGCGGTCGTCGCGCTGCGCGGCCGCTTCGAGATTCTTTCACTCACCGGCACCTTCTTGCCTGGCCCAGCCCCGCCGGGGTCCAGCGGCCTGACGGTGTACCTGGCCGGTGGGCAGGGCCAGGTGGTGGGGGGAAGCGTCGTCGGTTCGCTCGTCACGTCGGGGCCTGTCATGGTGGTCGCTGCGACGTTCGCTAACGCCACCTACGAGCGGCTGCCGCTCGAGGAGGAGGTGGAGGAGGAGGAGGAGGAGGAGGAGGAGGAAGGGCCAGGCAGCAGCGGCGGACAGCTGCCCTGCAGGTCGCCGACGGCGATGGGGGCTGGATTGGCCGACCCATCTTCGCTCCCCATCTACAATTTTCCTCCAAATCTGCTCCCTAATGGCGCGCAGCTGGACCACGACGCCTTCGCATGGGCTCATGCTCGGCCCCCATACTAAAACCGAGGGAAATCAAAGGGAAGGAAAAGGAGAAGCAGGCAATCTCATGTCCAAGCCCCAGCTTTGTGTGCATGATACATAATGGGTCATGATGGAATACTCTTATGGTGAGCTTTTTATTTATATTTCCTTCGATAGCGTGATGTGCAGGAGTGGTGTTAATAATCAGTTTATTGCCCTTTGTGGCTGACATAAAGTAGCCGGATGTTAAAGATCCGATGTATCCTAGCTGTTGGAGATTTGAGTTTGCCTGTCTCAGCTCTTTCTTTTCATCATGTATATATTAATCAGTGAACCCTTAAATTTCCATCTCTACTCGATTACAAGCTGCGGCCACAACATGATACAAGCTCTACTGGAGATGCTTATAATCATGCATTTAGGTGGAATTGTATCATAGCTTGAAAAAAAAATGGAGGGGGAAATGTGTATTGAACTATCCTTTTAAAACCCTGAACATCGGCCTTTAACAGACTATAGTAGGCCTGCTGAATTTCAGCATTCTATGCATGAAATTCTTTAATTTTATAAAATATTCTGAAAGGGGGTCGTGAGTTAACTACTGCCCATGCTTGCTCATATTCAATTATTTCATCCCTAGCTATGACCTGGATAGAATCATTTGAATCCTACTCTGCAGTCTTAATAAAATTTATTCACTTATTAATTCGATTCACCGCGTGCGGTAACAAGTACTTGGAACCCTCTCAAATGACAATAGTGCTGGATGTCTTATTTTGCACATCACTGTACATTATTCATGCTGCACCAAAGTCTTACTATTCGCACTTGCACCGAAAACCTGATGGTAGCTAGAAGTCTGGTATACTGTTATTCGTCTTTAGTATATATTTTCGTGCCTATCGGAAATTGTAAACATTCATTTTTTCCCCTTATTTCTTATAAAAAGTTGAAACATAATTCATGCTGTCCAAAACATAGACGCGATGGATGGGAAACAATTTTCAAAGAATATGAATGGGCAATAGCAAAAATTTATTTATGACAAGTTGATCCATGGTAGGACACAAGGGCCAGATAGGACAGAATAATACCCTAATGTTGCAAAATCAGTAGAAGACACTGAACATGATCTCAGACATGCATTTATTTGCATCATGATCCCTGGAAAACCTTCCTTAGGATAAGATGCATGCATACCCAGGATGAAATACTCTGAGAGATGTTTCAACCATACCAAGTTCTGTGTGATGTTAATAAGGAATTTATTAGAGATGATAAATTCATTTTTCTCATTTTCACTATTATGTTTTCTAGTTAAAATAAACTAAGAAATCGTGAATTCATTGACCCAAAATCTTCTCTCTTCAATTTTTATATTCCATTATCTTAATGTTGAAATCAGACAACATAACAACTCTCAAATTGTTATTCAGCAACTTACACGTTCGTGTTTGATTATAAAAATATTGACAGATGTTGGTAGCGCTACAATACGACCGCAATTAAAAAAAAAAAAAGCATTAGCTCATGTATAGAGTATCAGTTACTCCTGTGTCATTGATTTGCTATATAGATCCTATTATAAACATATTTCAGATACCTATTTAACACACCATGCATAATTAGTTTGCCTCGTCCGTCCATCTTGGTTTTACTATAACCTCAGGCTGATACTCCTAATATCGTCAGTATCTGTCTTCTTTCTTGTACTAACTTAATGTTCATCGAAGGATGGATATGATAAGGTTTTAAGAGTAAATACAAATATGTCTATCTCATACTCCCATTATCCATCTCTGACTTTCCAGGCTTATGCTGTACATTGTAGCTTTTTATCATACTCATCTCGCTCTCAATTTCTTTATAGCAGCTTCCCTTTGATGATTGCATATGGTAACCTCACAGTACCACGATTAGGAGGTTTTTTGTTCCCTTTTCTTCTATCTAAAAATCCCTTCAACAGTCTTGTTAAATCGATTTACTTCTTTCTCGGTTGTTCTGAAGGTTCTCATGTATGTCAAGGCATCGATTGTGTGTCATTTATAAAGGGATAACATTCTCAATTTTGGTCACATAACAATTTCGTTTCATTGTGATTTTTTAATGTAGAAAAAGGGCACAATCCCTGTATTCAACTAGAAAATTCTTCATAAGTCTTCAGTAATTGTGTTATTTGCACCAGACTATGGTCTTCACTTTCCTTAAGATCCATCGATCGTGCTTTGGTTTGCACTGTTTTGGCAATCATCAAAAGAAAATCAGCTTGTGATGTTTGTTACAAAGCCAACTAATGTCTATTCTGATCAATAGGTAGTAGGAAATGCACAAACTGTTGATGAGGCTACCATCAAAATCAAATCTATGGACTTTGACAAGTTTGTTGATCATAATCTATTTTGCTAAATACTTCATAAGTTTTTGCTTTTCTGAGAATAATTTTCAAAAAATTTGGCAAGTTTTAACATACTTCCTGAGTATGGTGACAGCTCTAAGATTGCAATCAAATTCGGAGAGAGAATGATGGAAACAGAAAGATGAAAAGCTTGGGGCTATCTCACATCAAAAAAAAATTGATGGCCCGCTGATGATGCATGACATAGTCATGCTGCAAGTACAGAGAACCTGATCTGAACTCTTGATTAACTTAATTGAAGCTTGCATTTTTTTATTATATGACTTCCGAACTGTAAAGACTGCCATTGAAGAAGAGTTATGTTAATTATAAACACATAATATTGGCCTTGACAACACATACAAAAAAAAAAAAAAATCATATTGGCTAATCAAACAATACCTTCGGGCCAATCCTTTTAGATTATTACAAATGGGTGAGAGATTTTTTATTACCCTTTCAGATGTCTTTTGTAGAGGGTTCAGTTGAGTTAGTAGCATCCCTTACATTATTGTCGATGGAGTCCTCTTATGTGGTGAAGAATCCCAAGTTACCCCTATGTTCCTTGGTGAGCTTTTCTTGAAATTATTTTCTTTATTTTGAAGGAAATCTTGAAATTAGTTCAATTTTTCTTTTTTTAAACCTAAAACATTTCTTTATAAATTTAAAAAAAAAGAGGTTTAAAGTCACGGGTGAACATTAAGCCGTGACTTGGGTTATTTTTTGACAATTGCAGCATGACTTGATGGTGCTGGTAACTGATTCCATGCTTTGATGACAAAGCACGTTTTGGACACCATCAAGAAATGCCTAGATTCGTGAATCGATGGCGACGGTCTGATGAAGGCCAACAGAACAAGCTTAAGTTCTACGCCATGATAGCATGGAAGATTCACCAATCGGCAACTTGGAATGTGGAACCAATAATTTTCTGGGAATCGTCCACTTGAATAAATTATTTGATCGTAGGCCCTTTAGACGTTTATTTGTAGGGATCCAGATGTTCAACGCACCACATGTTAAGCTAACTAAATCTAATTACCTACGAAAGAAAGTGTCGTCCATAGAAGATGACTTCTAATGCCCCTTTCTCCTCTATCGAACTTGTAGGGGCCGGCTGGCTTCAAAAATCGTTACTTTCTCCTGTTTTCTTGGTTGAATTCAACCATGTGGACTTCGAGCCATGGGAAGGTAGCATTAGACAATTTTAAGCTCAAGCTTACATCACCACTGGTTTAGAGAAATGTCTCTCTTTATAATAATAATAATGTAAAGCTGCAGACAATCTTTAGGAAACCCACTGTAGTTATTAATATGATAAATTTAGGGCAAATGAGTTTAAGGGTGCATCATCTAGATATTGGTTTCTTTTTGCGGGTCTTAACGAAGGTCAGGTGTGTTGGCCATAGATGATAAGAAGTGAAAGGTGTTAGACTTCAGATTCGGAGCATGACATGGCCGTGCTACCGTAGGATATTATTGTCCACAACAAAAATTCATAGAATTATAAATTTAGTCCGATTTCATTACTAAATAAAGAGAAGCGGGAACAGAGCATCTAAATCCAACATTTGAATATTCAAGACTACATAACCCAAACTTAATTTACAGTCATAACTATATTTATTAATAGCTTGCAATTATGCTTCAAGCTTTATACTTTCATCCTTCATTCATTTATTCTTTTCCGTTCCTAGCAACCTTAATTATCTAAAAAAAATATAAAGAGACAAATGAGCTTTGCGTCTTAGTAAGTAACCATGCACCACTTACCGGATGAAGCATAAATTTTTACATGATTCAATGCATCATTTGGAAAGTAAATTTATATTATAAAATAAAATATTTCATAAAGATAATAACAAATTGTATCATAGCAAAGCAATTATGTACGCACAAATTATGCAAATTCGTAAAGCTACAAGTATAATTTAAAATATTTATAATCATCAAATATTTGCCATTTATCCATACTTTCAATTAGTGGCTCACAGATTTTTCGCGCTACGGTCACTATAATCCATAATTGGGTCGTCTTCGTAATCGACAAAATATCATAATTTCTGACTAGGAGATACTGCAACACAAATTTATTAGGGTTGACCACAGGCCGATCGTGGTGTTTGTGATTAGATTTAAATATATTTGAACCCTTAGCCTGATGAGGATGTCATGGCTTAAACAGAGGGAGTATGTGACGATATATGTGGACGTGTGTTTAGTCTCACATCGGTTATTCGCTGGGTAAATCTTGGATACTTATACAGAATTAAGAAATCCAAATAATACCTTCCGGCTAGCTATTTTGGATGAGGTCTTAGGTTGTTACAATACCAATCTGAGAGCTCATAAAAAATCTTATATTTTCTTAAAATATATTTTCTTAAATTTTATATGAATAAGATGCTAAATGACTTTACAGAGTTTGTAATTCATATATAATCTTTAACAATAAAACTATCATAAAATTATTTTCAGTAAATCAACTATTTTCATAAAAGTTTATAATTCATAATTAGACCCAATATGTATCACCTTCATAAAAAAATACACTTTTTCATAATTTTAGAAATCATCCATATATAAGTATCCATAAGACAAAAAATATGGATCATAAAACAATCATATACTTGATCCCAAATTGCAAAAAATCATATGAATATAATTTATATTTTTATAGTCCATTAAAATTGACCAATAATTCAAAATTAGTAAAGTTTGTGCTAGATCACTTATCTTTGTTCCCCCAAAAATCATTAGGTTTAGTTGGGCAAATCCATTGCACCTATCAGAACTATTTAATAAGAATAAATTACTTGCTATTCACTATTTAAAAAAAAATCTAAATATGAATTTAAAAACTCTAAGGAACCCGAAATGGAGAAAAGATGAACCAAGGATGAGACTTCTCTCTCAATTTATTTATTTATTTAATTATTCTCTCTTCCTTTTTTTTTCATTTTCATTTTTTCTTCCCTTTCTTCCTCTTCTTTCCTCTATTTGGGATCACCGTGCCCTGTCTTCGTGCCGCCAAAATCGTGGTCGCAGCACCTCCTCAGAGCCAAGGTAAGGTCCTTGTCTCCTCCTTTGTTCTTTCTTTTTCTGATCGACCCAGCAATGGTGGAAATCTGGCAAAGGTCATCGGATTTACACCAAAAAAAAAAGAGAGAATGCTTACTTGGTGGTCGATCCGCCATGCCGCCGATCCTTCACTATAGCCGCCGGTCCTCCGGCGGCCCAACGCCTGAAATTTCCTTCACCTCCAACCAGTCCAAAATCATGCATGTTTGAAGGCCACCCTGTTGGTCTTAATTGAATTTTGATGGCATTCCACAAACTACGGGCAAAGAAGCATTTGGTACATAAATGAGTAATAGACTCTTTCCTTGAGCCATATAGAACACAACCTTGACTTACTTTATAAGAAAATAATTCTAATACATTAGGTCAATTGCAATTATTAGAAAGAACTGGCTTAATCATTGATATCTTTTTCTATTAAAAAAATATAGTTCATATTCCCTCCCAAGGACAAACACTGGCTTGCTGGGCTAATGTTAATTAAAAGTATAATGGAGTCCAGACTGCAAGAACTTGCACATCGGTAGAGGTCCCCATCTTCACATGGATTTTGCTTATCCTAACTTATAACTAAGCTGTGGTTACTTGAAGCTAACACTCCAATGGTAAAACCTCAATTCCATGAAACTTACTAGTGAAATTATTGCATCCACTAATAATCAAATCTCTTTTATCCACCAGAATGGTGATCCCCCTTTTTACATCACCTGCCTTTCCAAGCTCAGCATCATCAGCACTTCATACTTTGAGCCAAAGGAACCAATCAAATTAGAGACTAAAAAAGTATCCTCTAAACATGTTTCTATATTAATAAAATGTGTACTGCATTAAGCAATAAACTAATAGGTAAGGTTCCATGGCTAATCCCAGCCTGTCTTCCAAGAAAGAAAAAAAGAAAAAAAGTAAAGTGGACCATCTTAACAGTTCTTAGTATATATAAAATATTAAGACCTACTAGTGGAGAGGTGTGCATCACTAGAAGTCGTCTTGGAGGACATACTTATTAATGGAGCCATAGTCCATCGCTGAGGATATGCACCACCTGCACCTAATTAGCTAACAATCCAGTTGACTTCAGATATCAATATCCAAACGTCTAACTTGAGTTTGGAAGTTATCTTGATGGATCAGTGCAGGCCTGATTCAAGTTAGATTTAGTCCATCCTACATACAAATATTTTTGAATGTGTTGCTGAAATTTAGACCCGGAGGTGACCGCGGACCGAGGAGGAGGAGCTCCGGATGGCGGTGCGGCGGCTGTCAGCTGTCTCTGGCAGACTTTCAAGAAGCCTGTGGCCGGGGGTTCTGGCGCAGGCCCTCCGATGCTTAAGTCAGAGAGGAATTTTTATGGAGAGAATTAATGGAGAGGAATGATATAAGGATGTATTTTTGGCCGGAGAGGAAGAAGATAATTTCCTGCCTAGAGCTCTCTCCCCTTTTTATAGGAAGGGGTGTAGTGGTTACATGTGATCGGGCGTGATTGTGCGAATCAATAAGTTATCATAAACGATCCGAGATTTCGGGCTAGGTGGCGATCTGTTGAGATCGTGTGCATTCAAATGTGGACAGCTGTTGAGGCGGAGATCACAGGATTTGATCCCGGATATGGAGGGCTTGACTTTCGATGTAGTGGGGAGGTTTACTTCTCCCTTTGACGGGGTTTTTCTTGGCCATGAGGTCGATCGGGCTCAACTCTGTCGAGACCGTGCCTGCCAAGGTCATGCCGAGATCGAGGTCGTGAGCTCTGTGGTTGTCGATGCCGAGCGCTTTGAGGTCGGGCGTTCTGAGGTCGGGCACTCTGAGAGTATACTTGTTGTCGTTACGTTCGTCATCAAGTGCCAGCGATTTGACCACATGCTTTGAGTGATCCATTTTTTCTCCAACACTACCCTCCGACTTCCGAGTTCGAGCCATTCACGAGCTCGGGCAAAGAAAGTAGCCATTTTTATTATGCTGGCGAGATCAGACGGCTTTAAATTGTTCCGTTGTTTTGAGCGCTTTGGGGGCGTCTTCAATGAGAGCACGAGGTGGCGGTTTTTTGCTTTTCGAGGTGGTTTTGAGCCGTGGGTTCATGATAAGGCTCCAGTATTCGACGAGACGCTGCTTTGATTCTACTTTTAAAGCGGCGATCCGATGTTGATACGCTGGTTCGGTTTCTGAGGTTAGCACATGGCGCGATCTGGATGGGAGGCGCGGCTTGGCCTTGTCGATCTGAACCGTCGGGAGGGCCTATATAAATCCTGACCTGGCCCTAAAAATCTTTATTTGGTCGCCGTAGCTCTTGCCTTCTTCCTCTTTCACCTTCTTCGTTTTGCTTCTTTCTGGTTCTTGTTCACATTTTCCGGAGGTGCCTCTGAGTATTTTCTGAAGGTTTTTCCCCTCCATTTCTAGTCGCTGGTGCTTTCGACGGGGACCACGGTAGGTTTTCCGCCCACGCTTGCTCGGAGGCTTGTTCTCTTCTCTTCGTTTTCTTCCTCGGTTTTCTTTTTCTTCTTCTTCATTTGTGAGCGGAGAGGATGTCTAATGGTGCCTCATCTCCTGCTGGGGCTTCTTCTCGTGGGAAGGAGGTCGGGCCGGAGGTGAGCCATGGCCCGGATGGGGTCGGGTCAACCCTGACCTTGGGAGAATTGGATGCACTTCGAGCCGAATTCCCATTTCCACGTGGGTTCCCTTAAGTTCACAAGGCTGTGGGATAGAGTCACGAACCCCCCTCCAGGTCGGGTCGGAGAATACGTGGACATACTTCGAGCCGGCCTGAGGTGCCCTCTGCATGGGTTTGTGAACGAGATCCTGGAGACGTATCGTCTCGTCCCAGCGCAACTCGCTCCGAACTTGTGGAGGGTAATAATTGGTTTCCTATCCCTCTGCCTTGCTCACGGCATACTAACTTCGGTCAATGTCTTTCGCAGGTGTTACATGTTAAAGTCTAACCCCGCAGACGGAGAATGGTTGTACTTTTGCCCTTCGGAGAGGTAGACCACTCTTCCAAGGTGCTCCTTCTTCCAATAATAGAGCTCCTGAACTAACCGAGGGCGAGCAGAGAATCCGACGTGGGGCCAGCCGATTATCAAGGCCAATAATAGAGCTTCTAAACTAACCGAGGGCGAGCAGAGAATCATTCAAGCTCTTTGGTGTTTAAGGGGGGATATCCTTTTGAATGATCTCCTAAGCGAGGAGATCTTAATAAATGTCGGCCTGAGCTCGGCGCGCCCTGAGGGTAAGGGCGGTTGTGCGTCATTCATTTATTTTTGTTTCGCTTCTTGCTCTTCTTCTTCTCTCTCTCTCTCTCTCTCTCTCTTTTTGAGTTGATCTCAGACTTGCGCTCTTTCTTTTCTTTTCCAGAGACTGCAGGGATGGTGTCGAGCAACGAAGCGCTGCTCACCCGATACCAAAAGAGAGCGGCCGAGGCCGGCAGAGCTCGTCCTATGCCGAAGAAGCCAAGGACCACCCGACTTCTGCTCCCATTGAAGTCGAAGATCTTGAGGTTGAAACTCCTTAGTTTGTTCGAAAGAACAGCCGAAAGAAGGTAGGGGAGCCTGGACCAGAGGAGGCTCCCCCTACCGAGCGCGCCATTTCCGTCGAGCGCGCGATTTCTGCCAAGGTCGCGGAGGAGCCGTCGGCTCGTGCTTTCCCGACCTCGGGCCTTTCTAGGGCCCGCAAGGTCATCCATCTCGGCGCTTAGGACCCAAGGTAGGGAGCGGCCTTGAGGTCCCGAGCTCTTCCCGAGTTCCTTTACCGGGTCCTTCGAGGCCTGATGTCCCGAGCTCCTCAAGGGTTGAGGATCGCCCCGAGAGAAAGCTCTATTTTCCCGAGTGGGCAATCTTCGAGGATGACTCTGCGCTCCATAACAGCAAAATCGCTTGCCAAGTCATCCGTTGCGCGCTGCTTCCGACTGACCGTGCCGAGGTTGATGCCATCGGGGTCAGTGATTTTGTTGATCAGGCCTACTGCTCGGCCATCCGGATAAGTTTTTTTTTTTGCTGCTCTTTCATTCTCATGCCCTGCCGGATTTTTAATCTTGGTTGATCTTTACTTGTTCTTGTTGCAGCACCTCCATGATATCGACATGCTAGTCTCCACGGCGGCTGACTACTAGGCTCGGGCTCGGAGGAGCTAGAGAGGGGAGGAGGTTACGGTGAAGAAGCTCGCCGAGGGCGAGGCCAGGTGGAAAGAATCAACTGTGAAGGTGGAAGCTCTTGAATCCGAGCTCAAGCTCATGGCTGAGCGTTTTCAAGAGGTGGAAGCTTCGCACACCCTCACTAGGTTAACCCTTCACGCGGCCGAGGCCCGCTTGGCTGATGCCCAGTCTGAGCTCTCGGACCTATAGCATGAAGCGGGAGTTCTCCGGCTGAGGATCGAGCAACTCGAAGCTCGAGAGATGAGGACATCAGAGCGAGCCTGGAACGCTGTGCAGATCTTCTGCGAGTCAGCCGAGTTCCAGGACCTAATGGAGGAAGAGGCTGTTGACAGGCTCATCCGCGGCTTCGAGGATTGCCGGTCCCAAGTTTGGAAGTTTTGCCCCAAGCTCGACCTCAGCGGTCTCCAACCTCGTCTAGGGATTGCTGAGGACAACAGCGCACCCGGAAGCTCTGAGGATGATGACCTGCTTGACAGCGTGCTCGAGAGTCCGGATGCCGAGATCGAGCGTGTCGTCGTCGAGGCCGAGGCCGGGGCGGCTGAGCAAGTTGCCCGTGAGGTCCCCTCTGGAGAAGTGAGTCCTGAGTCTGCTCCCGAGGTCACACCTGAAGTTGCTCCCGAGATCGCGCCTGAGGCCGCTCCTAAGGTCACACCTGAGGTTGCTCCCGTGGTCGTTCCTGATGTCGGCTCTACTTCAGAGCCAGCCTGATCTTCTTTTTCTTCTTCTCCTGTTTGTATTTTTCATTTTGCCAGTGAGGTTGGCCGCTAAAAGCATTGTACGAGCCAACCTTAATTTTTTGTACTTAGCCTCAGGGCTTTCCATTAATGAAAGCAATATGTTTTCCAATTTTGTTGTGCTTCTAAACTTGCTTCTGCTTGCTTTTTGAACGAACCCTTGTCTTTGACAGTTTAGGTTGAACCTCGTGCATCATCGGTTTTCGCAGGTGATTCTGACGTTTTGTTGGAGAATTCCACTAAGTCATCATGCTTGGATTTTTGAAGAATTTCACTAAGTCTTTAGACTCGGATTCAGTTGTAGTGTGAGTCGAGGCTAGGTTGCTATTCGGCCGTCGAAACTTGAGTGCTTCTTGACCCGTAGTCGAATCTTCGTTAGATAGTTCTCGAGATCGGAGGAGCCTTTAGCTCGCAGTTGGCTTGGCTGGGCGTCTCGAACTTGGTCGGAACGTCTTTAGGTTGTACTCGAGGTTGTTGTAACAGGTTATCTTGAACTTGGTCGAGACGTCGTTAGACAAGACTCAAGGTCGAGAGAGACTGAGCTCGCGGTCGACACAGCGGGGCGTCCCGAACTTGGTCAGGACGTCATTAGATAGGACTCGAGGTCGTCACAGCGGGTTATCTCGAATTTGGTCGAGGTATCCCGAGCTTGGTCGAGGCATCCCAAACTTGGTCGGGGCATCTCGAGCTTGATCGGGGCATTATTGGAGATACATACAGGAGACCGACCTCATCCGTTGAAGATCGTGCATCCCCACTCGGAGCGAGGCGATGTTGGAGATGGAGATATCTGTAGGTTGTCTTTTGTATCCTCCGACCTGAAAATAGGTAAAATATTGAAATTATTTAAAGCCAAAGTGGCGTCTCGTACTTTTTGGAGATATTTTGATGGCTCCCGAGCTTCGAAGTCCCTCAGAACTTGGCTCAGCACCGACCTTCTAAGGTCGGCCTTCTAAGCTCGACCTTCTGGAAGAGGTGTTCTGAGCTCGACCTTCTGGAGGAGGCCTTCTGAGCTCGACCTTCTAAAGTCATGCCTGCCGAGGTCGTCCTTCCGAGCTCGGTAGGAGCTTCGGTGATGGCGACGCTCTATGAGAGAGCGACGTCGCGAGCACCGTCCTGAGGACTTACACCCATGAGGAGGGAGTATATGCCGGTCTCTTACTTGCTGCAGGCCTTGAACGGCCGCAGTGAGTGCTTGGACTTGTTGCACCAACATGTCAAACTGTTCAAGATGGATCCGCGGAGCTTGATCTACCGGAGGCATCGTGATACGCCCTTTGAACCCACCAGACCGCAATGGGTTCGAAGACCCAACCTCCGCTACCTGATGGCGTTGGACCAGGGCCCTAACACACGATCCACCACGACGGAGTCCCAGGCATGCAGAGGAGTCTGTTACAAGGGAGCTGAGTTTTCGTCGAGGATTCTGTTGTGAAGATGGGGGGAGCGGGATGGCATGCAGAACGGGGAAGATGGCATGCAGAACGGGAAGGAAGAAGAGAGTAACCACGTCGAGGAAAGCATTCGATTTAGATGGAAGATGTTGGAGGGAGAGGAACTCGAGTGTCGACGCGACAGCCTTTTATTTCGCTAGTCAGTTGTTAAGGGATCCATATTTGAGAGAACGAGCTAAGGAAAAGGCAGCGTGAGAATAGAAGTGGTGTTTGGGTTAACTCTCGCCCGAAGAAGAGTCCTACGTGCATGGATTTGCTCTCACCCAAAGAGAGGTTTGAATAAAATATTTCATTCCCATCGTTCTCTTCTTCTTCTTCTCCACAGCTGGGACCTACTACATCGGTGGTGGATTCTGGATTGAGCGGCCAGGACTTGACGCACGATGCTTGGAGGCATTAGAAGCTCCTCTGCTTCTGAGTCTCATGATTACGACTCGGGCCCTTCCTCTAGTGCCAACTGTTGCTGGAATTTGGACTCGGGGCTGACCGTGGACCGAGGAGGAGGAGCTCTGAATGGCGGTGCGGTGGCTGTCGGTTGTCTCCGGCGAACCTGTAAGAAGCATGTGGTCGGAGGTTCCGGCACAGGCTCTCCGATGCTTAAGTCAGAGAGGAGTTTTTATGGAGAGAAGTAATGAAGATGAATGATATAAGAATGTATTTTTGGCTGGAGAGGAAGAAGAATCCCCTGCCTAGAGCTCTCCCCTCTTTTTATAGGAGGGGGTGTAGCGGTTACCTGTGATCGGGCGTGATTGTGCGAATCAATTAGTTACCATAAACGACCCGAGATTTTGGGCTAGCTGGCGATCTATTGAAATCGTGTGCATTCAAATGTGGACAGCCATTGAGGCGAAGATCACGGAATTTGATCCCAGATATGGAAGGCTTGACTTTTGGTGTAGTGGGGAGGTTTACTTCTTCCTTTAACTGGGTTTTTCTTGGCCATGAGGTCGATCGGGCTCAACTCTGCCGAGACCATGCCTGCCAAGGTTATGCCGAGATCGAGGTCGTGAACTCTGTGGTTGTCGATGCCGAGCGCTCTGAGGTCGGGCGCTCTGAGAGTGTGCTTGCTGTCGTCACATTCGTCATCAAGTGCCAACGATTTGACTACGTGCTTAATTTGAGTGATCCATTTTCCCCCCAACAAAATGCTTTCCAATATTTAAGGTCCGCTTCATGGACAACTCGCGTGATGATTAGAACTGATAGTTGTCATTACTATTTCTTTAAGTACCATAAGAAAGTGCGTTTGTAATTCAATTCATTATCATACTTTTTGAAAGCACAATGCCTAATGTCTGAAGCATTCTTTTTAGCGGCATCAGTTATGATCTTAACTCTTTTCTTATCTAGAAGAGCACAGTGAGGACGAATGCAGTCTGATATGTCACTAATTGAGTAAAAGAAAAAAGCCTTAACGACAGAGCCCTAAGTTCTATTTTCAATTTGATCTCCAATTTAGACTCAAGTAAAGAAGGAAAAAAAAAAGAGAAACAAAACAGATATTACGGGGATATTAATGTAGAAAATTTGGGTAAGGGGGATCCTTATTGGTTTGGATTTCAGTTAAGAAATGTGACAGAGCTTTCTTCTCATACACACATAGCTTAACATCAACAATTCTTGTTGGCTTCCAAAAATTTCATTTGCCATTTCTGTAAGAAAAATGATAGATGGAGAGAAGGAAGAACTTATCAGTTGAGGCGTGATTTCACTGTCCTTAAGAATAGATCGCGCCCCTCGGAGAATGAATCTCGGTGTAGCAGGTAATGGCGGCCTATCCTCCAGGATACAACAACTGGATCACTCCAAGCGCACACTCGCAGATGCAGTGATCTTGTCGAACAGCCCAGAAGCGCTCAGAACAGAGGAGAGTATCCTCTCGGAAACAGAACAGAGGAGAGTATCCTCTCGGGAACAGAACAGAGGAACAGTGAGAGAGAGAGGCTTTTTGATTGATTAACTCTATCGGATCTGATAGGGTTTAAAAAGAAATGAAGAGGCGTATTTAAAAGACATGTCGTTTTACGAAAGAGGTGCGACGTTTTAAAGACGCGACGTCGGGGGGGGGGGGGGGTCCCCCTGCGCGTGATAATCGCAACGCGCCCGGTTAAACGTTTCCGGATCGGATTCGCCAATTTTGGTTTGGACCTCCATTGGGCTCATGCGCGCGTGGGCTACTTTCTTTCTTTGCTTCACCAAGTTAAAAGGTTGAATACTATATAAAGATCTTTTGAGTTTTGTTCCTTTCCAATGTGGGACTAAAAGAAAGTACACTAGACAAAAAGACAAAAGACAAAGAAGGGCAGACTCGGAATTTTGAAATATTCCAACAATCCCCCACATATTTTAAAATTCAATAATAAGTTAACGAGCGCGAGAGTTCAATGCATCAAATTGGTGTCTTTGAGACTATGAACCATTTTTTTAGGACTAGTAAGTATGACTTACAGAACTTTTGGTGAAACATGAAATTTCTATGAACCAAAAGTCCTTTATGTAAATCAGTGACTCATAGCCCACATTGACCTCTCAAGTTCTGGGCTTGTTCTAAACGGGTTGGTGCAAATAGGCCATGCACCTTACCTGGATATTCATGAGTGCTTTAGAGAACTGCCTAATTCTCATAGGAAGCGGCCCCACTTCCACACCCATATAGGTGGATCCATCAAGTGTGTACTGCAGGTATACACACCATCCTAAAGGATTATGGTATCCATTAAGAGCTTTACCTCATCCTTATCTACTACAGTTTGCACTATCTACACCATAGGGATGGATTTTCAAAATTAAATACGATAGTGTACTCACAGTCAACTAGCGACTTGTTATTACCCATATGAACATGCTTCATGGGATCTCCAATCACACATGTTGGGTTTCTGTTGTTATTGACTTTGATATAGGCATTAGTCCCATCCCCCTCGATGTTTCACTCACTAGTTTTCTACCTAGTGGTTTTGTCAAAGGATCGGCCAAATTCAACTCTGACTTTACAAACTCAAGAGATATAATCCCATCATCAAGCAGCTGCCTTACAATATTATGTCTCAACCTTATGTGTCTATTCTTTCCATTATAAACTTTATTCTTAGCTCGATATATAGCAGCTTGGTTATCACAAAGAATAGACACAGAAGGTGTTGGTTTATTCCATAATGGAATATCTCCCACAAGATTTCTAAGCCATTCAGCTTCAGAACCTGCCTTTTCTAAGGCAATAAACTCGGACTCCATTGTAGACCGAGCGATGCATGTTTGCTTGGATGATTTCCAAGATACTGCACCCCCACCAAGAGTAAAGATATATCCACTCGTGGATTTCATCTCATCTGAATCAGAGATCCAATTTGCATCACTATACCCTTCTAGTACAGCTGGAAATCCACGATATAACAAACCATAATTAATGGTTCCTTTCAAGTACCTTAGTACTCTATGAACAGCACTCCAATGGTCCTTACTAGGATTATGAGTATACCTACTTAATCTTCCTACTGCATAAGCAATATCAGGACGAGTGCAGTTAACTAAAAACATTAAACTACCAATGATGCGAGCATATTCTATTTGTAAAATACCATTATCTTTATTTTTCCTTAAATGTATACTAGCATCATATGGAGTAGATACGGGTTTACTATCATAATGCTCAAATTTTCTTAAAATTTTTTCAATATAGTGTTCTTGTGATAGCATAAGTCCATTAGAACTTCTTGTTATTTTAATCCCAAGAATTACATCAGCTTCACCCATATCTTTCATATCAAAATTTGAAGCTAAAAATTTCTTAGTATCTATAACTATATTCAAATCAGTTCCCATTATAAGCATATCATCAACATACAAACATATGATCACAACAACATTATTAACAACCTTACTATAAACACACTTATCAGCCTCATTAATTAGAAAGCCATTAGATACCAATACTTTATCAAATTTTTCATGCCATTGTTTAGGTGCTTGTTTTAATCCATATAAGGATTTTACTAATTTACAAACTTTGTGCTCATTACCAGGAACAATACAACCTTCAGGTTGTTCCATGTAAATTTCTTCATCTAATTCTCCATTCAAGAATGCAGTTTTTACATCCATTTGGTGAATTACTAAATTATGAATGGATGCTAATGCAATGAGTACTCTAATAGATGAAATTCTAGAAACTGGTGCAAAGGTGTCAAAATAATCAATATCTTTTCTTTGTGAGTATCCTTTTGCTACTAATCTTGCTTTAAACTTATCAATTGAATTATCTGGTTTTAACTTTCTTTTAAAAATCCACTTACAACCAATTGATTTAGCACCTGGAGGCAAATCAACTAAGGTCCATGTATGATTAGACATAATAGACTCTATTTCATTATTAATAGCCTCCTTCTAAAAAGGTGCATCAGCTGAAGTTATTGCTTCTTTATAAGTTTGAGGTTCATTATCAACAAGAAAGGTGTAAAAATCATTTCCAAAATTTTTCTCTTTTCTAGTTCTTTTACTTCTTCTTAAATCAATTTCATAATTTTCATGTGCCTCCTTTTCTTGTTTATTATGAGACTGAGAGTCAATTTTTTCTTTACCTAGTTTCATAGGAAAGATATGTTCAAAGAAATCAGCATTTTTAGATTCTACTATAGTGTTGGGTTCCATAATATTAGATTCACATTTTAATACCAAGAATCTATAAGCAGCACTATTTAATGCATAACCAATAAATAAGCAATCAAAGGTTTTAGGTCCCAACTTTCTTTTCTTTGGTTCAGGTAATAGAACTTTGGCCAAACACCCCCACACTTTAAGATATGTAAGGTTAGGTACATGACCTTCCCATAACTCATAGGGTGTCTTACCAATTTTCTTATAAGGTATTCTATTTTGAATGTGACAAGCGGAGAGAATAGCTTCCCCCCACAAATAAAGAGGTACTCCTGAGCTTATTAACATAGCATTCATCATTTCTTTTAGAGTTCTATTTTTACGTTCAGCAACTCCATTAGATTCAGGAGAATATGGTGGGGTAATCTCATGGATTATACCTTTATCTTCACAAAATTTATTGAAGAGATTATACTCATATTCTCCTCCTCTATCAGTCCTTATTCTTTTAATTTTCTTATTAAATTTATTTTCTACTTCAGTAACATATTGCTGAAATTTTTCAAAAGTTTCATCTTTAGTCCTAAGTAGATATACCTTAGTGTATTTAGAATAATCATCAATAAAAGTTATGTAAAATCTTTTTCCTCCTCTAGTTGGAGTGTTTTTCAAATCTCCTAAATCAGAATGTATTAATCCAAGTAATTCAGTTTCTCTTTCTATTGACTTATGACTCTTTTTAGTAGATTTAGATTCTACACACACTTCACATTTATCATTCACATTTCCAAAGGTAATATTATTTAACAAGCCTAGGTCTTTCATTTTCTTGATATAAGAAAAATTAACATGTCCTAATCTACCATGCCATACATCAACAGAATCAATCAAATAAGCAAAAGATGATGCATTTTCATTCATAGTTTCGGTTACATTCAAGACAAATAAACCCTGGTTACAATAACCCTTCCCAATGAAAACATTGTTCTTAGTCATTACAATTTTATCAGACTCAAAATACACTTTAATTCCAGCCTTTCCTAATAAAGATACAGATACTAAGTTCCAACGGATATTAGGAACATGCAGCACATCATTCAGGGAAAGGACTTTTCCTGATGTTAGCTTGAGGAGTATTTTTCCTTTGCCAACCACTGGCGAGGGTCTCGAATCACCCATGAACACTTGTTCTTCGCCTTCATTTAATGGAGTGTAGGAAGTATATGCACTCCTATTGCCACAAATATGTCTGGTAGCCCCAGAATCTACCACCCAGTCCTTTGCTGCCATAACCATGTTGGTTTCAGACACAACTGCTGCAATAATATCTGTCTCTACCAAGTTAGCATTTGGTTTAACAGATATATCATTCCTTTTTCTAAACCTGCATTGATTAGCATAATGTCCAGATTTTCCACAAACAAAACAAGTTCCCTTTCTTTTAAAACCAAGACCTTGGAACTTAGGTTTCTTATCATTTTTGAGATAAGGCTTCTTGAACTTTGAACGAGACCCACCTGGTTTGCTGACTATTACATTGGCTTTGGAAGTCATTTCCTTGGCCAATTGTTCTCGGTCTCTGACTCGATTTTGTTCTTCAATTCTAATATGAACAATAACATCTTCAAGACTCATATGTTTCCTTTTGTGCTTCATGCTGTTTTTATAATTTTTCCAAGACTCAGGTAATTTTTCAATCAAACAGCCGGCTAGGAAAACTTCTTGAAGCATTATATCTTCATTTTTAAGATCAGTGACTAACCTATGAAAATCATGTATTTGGGATGACACATCCCTATCCTCGGACATTTGAAAGTGCAGAAAATTTCCTATAGCATATTTCTGTACTCCAGCATCTTCTAACACATATTTTTTATTCAAATTTTCCCAAATTTCTGCAGCTTCTTTGTATGAACAGTAGACATCAAAAAGTTCATTGGACAGTGTACTCAGAATTGTGTGTCTACAGATTTTATTTCCATGTTCCCACTCTTTGAATTTAGTGTCAAAATCTTCAGACCCTTCTATCGGTTTTGACTGATTTAAATACTGAGCAAAATTAAGCATATCCAATGCAGAATAAACACGTTCTTGCCATCTCTTAAAATACATACCATTGAAACTCTCAATTTTAGAAGTATCAGGAATTGATCTAGCAGTAATCATAGCAGAATCCATGCCGAACTATTCTTAAGATTGTAAGAAAAATGATAGATGGAGAGAAGGAAGAACTTATCAGTTGAGGCGTGATTTCACTGTCCTTAAGAATAGATCGCGCCCCTCGGAGAATGAATCTCGGTGTAGCAGGTAATGGCGGCCTATCCTCCAGGATACAACAACTGGATCACTCCAAGCGCACACTCGCAGATGCAGTGATCTTGTCGAACAGCCCAGAAGCGCTCAGAACAGAGGAGAGTATCCTCTCGGAAACAGAACAGAGGAGAGTATCCTCTCGGGAACAGAATAGAGGAACAGTGAGAGAGAGAGGCTTTTTGATTGATTAACTCTATCGGATCTGATAGGGTTTAAAAAGAAATGAAGAGGCGTATTTAAAAGACATGTCGTTTTACGAAAGAGGTGCGACGTTTTAAAGACGCGACGTCGGGGGGGGGGGGGGGGGGGTCCCCCTGCGCGTGATAATCGCAACGCGCCCGGTTAAACGTTTCCGGATCGGATTCGCCAATTTTGGTTTGGACCTCCATTGGGCTCATGCGCGCGTGGGCTACTTTCTTTCTTTGCTTCACCAAGTTAAAAGGTTGAATACTATATAAAGATCTTTTGAGTTTTGTTCCTTTCCAATGTGAGACTAAAAGAAAGTACACTAGACAAAAAGACAAAAGACAAAGAAGGGCAGACTCGGAATTTTGAAATATTCCAACAATTTCAGAGTGCAAAAATAAGAATGCTATCATAAGCACATCATTTTAAGTGGTTAATGCTGCTCAAAGCACTGTAGCAGCCATGTTTTATGATATAGTTGCTCAGATAAGCATACCGAAAGGATAACCAGAGAAGATAGTCAATCTGAGAATTGCTATTCATGATATGTCGGTTCACCACAGCTAGAAACCTACATCTCTTAGTGTGACAAGGCTCTTGAAATGTGTCCTCACCATACTGTTCAAGAGGAAAGAAAGGAAAACCTATGCTTTAATTGCAAATGCCTTTGCATAAATCATGGTTGATTGATATTCTAGGAAAGGTATTAATATATAAGAAACATTGTGTCTTCATGAAAATTCTGCCACATAATAATATATCTGACTACAAACATCCTCCATATATAGTGTTGCAATTATGTCAAAATGATTGGTGAATTAAAAAACCCATGATACGTTAGCATGTTTTAAGTCTTTATTGTCTTATGGTGGCAAGATCAAAACTTTTAGTTTTCATGATCAGAGTGATCATGTACATTTTATCAGTACATATAATGAGAGCCTGTGTGGACCTGTATGAGAGTGTCTTTAGTCTCCTATTGACTATACGATGGGAAGATCTTGGACACTTATATAGTGCCAAGGAATCCAAATAATATCTTTTGCAAGAGGTAGATGGGACCTGCTAAACCTTGGTGTGCCTAGATCCTGGGCATAGAGTCACCAATTTGCAGTTCTAGGCCTACCACCCCTTCTAGGAGGATTCGAGGATGTTATGTGAGCATTTGCTTGTATATGTATAGAGTCCTATATTGGATATGCACTGGGGAGATCTGGAATACTTATACAAGGCCAAAGAACCCAAATAATATCTTATGGCTAGCCTTTTATGTAAAGTTCTGAAGTTACAAAGCCTTGATTGGTCAATTTGGTGTGAGTGCACAATCTAGAGATGGTTTAATAATCCTTGTAATTGTTTTGAATTTTTCTTAGTGCTTGTAGTACTTAATGGGATTTTATTTATAAGGAGATCTGGAGCCCTATGTACAACCTCGATCTAGGTTAAGAGTTATACACTGACTTGTAAATTTACATAAACACCCAAGTGGCTTTTAATAAAAGACTTTTGCTACTTCATTGAACCAGGCAATCTGTTGACCTGAAAGTCTAAAGTGCTAATCTCACTTTATCTGATGCTCCTTTCATTCTTCAATCATCCTGGCTTTTTCTTTGTACGACCTTGACTTATTGAGGCAATAAATGAATTAATATGCTAATGTCATTCCTTGGACAATCATGATAGAATATTCTTTCCTTTTTTGGGAGTTATTGGCGGTCCATGTATTTACTATGTAAGGCCTTATGTATTAGTTTCTATGACACACCCACCGTATAGAAATGCTTAAGATTAAGCTCACAATCATTTATTCATATCTTGAAGCTTATGAAGATTGTAAAGCTACACTTTTTCTTAATTGGGTAGATGAGACTATATGGATTTTGGACTATACATATTTTGTTTTCTTGTATTCAACTATTGTTGGATGCACATACATGCTCCAAACCTATTTCTGCATTCTAATTCACCAAGTAGAATCTAATGAGCAATTCCACTATTGGGTTATAGTTCACAAGATGACTATAATCTGTGTTATTTATCTACTAGGATAACTTGCCATATCCATATTTACTTCATCTAAGCATTGAATTTCTTTGCTTTTTCTTTTTTTTTAAATGAACTCTTTCATGAGCCATCTCCTTGTCTTTCTCAGGATTTCTTTTCCTTTTTCTTTTATGAGAAAAGGAAGGCACACCTACTTGGACAATAATTACACAAATCTGGTTTTTAAGGAATGCATTCACCATCCAAGAATATTAGACCCAAAACCTCTGGTTGTTGAGCAAAAGGGGTCTAACCATAAGGGAAAGCACCTATTCACATCAAATCTATTCATTTGTACATGGCCCAAGCTATACGGATATATACTAATTGGTGTGGACCAAAAATGACCCCACCTCAAGAGTCGTGCTAAGACCAAAGGAGCACAGGGAAGCCTAAATTGATGGCCGAGCACAGTCATGTCATGGCACTTGACTCATAGGTGCTCAAAGAGCTTAAACTTTTGCAATGATATATGTGTTGTAGGAACCAATATTTTCAAAAATTCACCAAAAATAGCATGGGTAAAATTTCGGGACAAGGCTACTTTTAGTCGAGTAAGCTTTCAATGCAAGTTAAATTACATCAATTGGAAGTCTAATGACAAAGTTCCGACCACAAGGTTGAACTTGTATAAATACAGTCCGAGTCTATATCAATGGAGAAAACCTTACTATTAGAAGATATATGGCAGTAATAAGAGCATTGTTGGAATAGTCACCATTAGAATCTTGTCTTCCGTTGGTCTTTAAGTCTGAGTCAATTTTTAGGAGTCATTAAACATCATCAGTATGTTGTTCGATCAAATCTGATGGTATTTAAGTCACCATCAAATAGTTTTTCGTTCAAAGCACCTTTAATGTATGAGGAAGTGTTTCAGATGACTGGCAAAGAAATTTGAGTCCTAGTTAACTTCTAGAGGCACCCATGAGTTCTGGTCATTGTAACGAGCCCTAACACACAATAATAACTCCTATAACTCTCTCTTTTGATATAGAATGAATTGATTGAATTTTGAAGCTCTATTAATTTAACTATTTCTTTGGTGGTGTGACTCCAATGTGCTGTGCTGCAACTCCATAGCAGCTTTCATGCAACTTAAAAGGATCTCTTTTATCTGCTGTGACACTAGAAGGCCCTGTTTGAAGTTGGGGCGATGTCGATACATTCATAGGAAGCCCAAATAAAAATCGTGTAATTTTAGTTAGATCAAAAGGTTCAATAAGTGAGATCTTGGCTAGTTATCCTTTACATTACTTTCTTCTCCTTGTTGCCCTTTATTTTATATTGCTTCTACAAATATTGTGACAATTTTAAAAAGAATGCAGGTTATTATTCTGTTTTATTAGAAAATTCTAAATCCAATCTAGGTAAGAGAGGCCTTACTGGTCTTGCTAGGTTTGTTCTAGTGGTGTTGAATACCACGTTTATCTCTTATAGGCATCCTTACCAAATTGCTTCCATATTCCCACTTAGGTTAACCCCTTTCCTTCCATGTGTTCCATATGTGATCATGCATAGCCGAATCCCTGCTTCTCTCAGTCCCCAACCTACATTACTAGTTAACTCCACCCCTGAGTGCATTGGTTTCTCTATGTCATGTAAAATATGTTTTTCTTAAGTAATCCAACACATATAATAGATAATGCTTCTTCTTTCTTGAACCATTGTTATATGGTACATTCATGCAATGTAAGATGAGCTACACCATTATATTTGGATGAAAGATGAGTTACACCATTATTTTTTTTACTAACCTCCTTTTCTTTTAGGCTTTCCTTGACTGCCAAAGTTTTATTAAGCAACTTTATCTAAAGCTATGTCTAAAAAACAGAAATGCCTAACTAGATATCATGTATATTTTGCGCGCGGAGTATCACTTAATGAACTACTAGCAAAATCCCTCTGCTATGTGGGGGAAAGAAAATAAACATATAACTATAGTAAAAATAAATAGAATAATGTAATTGAGAATAAGTACAAAATTAAACTCGATCTAATCTGCACCAAATGGACTTGATTAAATTTAATAAAAAGATTTCAAAGAAGTTTGTGCACTCCCATAAATTTCGACACAAACCCGCTCCAGAAGTAAACCTGGCCTAATTTTTTATCCAAAAAAGAGTTTGGAAGGCCATTGTAATCCTGTACCATATTTAAAAGTTCAGTAGATGTTGGTTTATAGTGCGTATCTCTCTATGTAGCTGAGAGCATTCTGTTCCTGCAAATCCAATCATATAACTCTCAAAAGTACAACAATTACGAAAGGAGAAATATCATTAAAAAAAACCTTTATATTAGATGATCAAGTCAAGAATGAGAAACAAACATTAAACTTCAGCCATTTTTCTCGATATTTAACGATATTTAAAAAAAGAGCAATGCTACGTTAACTCAAAAAAATCACTAAACCGTCTTCCACCATACATGTTGCTTCATTTCGTGGCACAATTTGTTGTATTTATTAATGATTAAATGTTTTATATTATTACAATCCTTTGGTGGTATGGTTGGTTTGTGTGTGGGGTTTGTTCTCACAAGATTGTGAGTTCGAGTCCTGAGTCCTTCTTCCCACCGTTTCGGTTTTTTTTTAGTATCCCTCTTGCTGCTTTTACGACCGTGCAAGTTTTGCACGAACGTAAAAGCAAGACGCGCCTTGCACGAACGTAAAAGCAAGTGTTTTTACGACCGTGCAAAAAGGGAGGCGCAGCAACGCGCTTCCACGCGAAGGATCGCGCCCGTCCACGCGAAAGATCGCGCCCATCGCGCCCACGAGGACGTCGCGCCCGTCCACACGAAGGTTTCGCGCCTCACGGAAAAGGACGCGCCCTGTAGCCATACGTCTGTAGAAGTCTATAAATAGAAGGCCTCTACAGATTAGAAAAGAACAATTCTTTTTCACTCTCTACTCTCTATTCCCACCAGTTAAAATACTCTCTATTCCCACCAGTTAAAATATTTCTTTCAAAATTGTTTAACGGGCTTGAAGCATATTGATTCTGGGTTCAAAGCCTTCTTTGATCCGTGCAAATCATCGAGGTAGAAGAAACGAGAGGCTGTTGTATCTCAGGAGTAGAACGCCATCCAAGCCTAGTGCACTGTAAGGCGGCGAAATCTACTTCAAGAAAAGTGACCAACATACCACGCCTCAGCATCTCGGGTTCCATTTTTCCTACTTTTACTTTTAATTTTTTATTTTAGCTTATTACTGACTATTATTTATTGAAGTAGAATAGTTTAGTTTTATTTCTGCTTCAAATTTATTGCCAACAATCTTGAAGTAGATTTCTACGTATAATAGGCTAGTAATTAGAGTTACCCCAATGGCCAATGCAAGTGACCCGGTTCCTCCTGAAAAGTTTAATGGAACTAATTTTAAGCGTTGGAGAGAGAAAATGGAAATCTTCTTAACCACGCTTGGATTATTTTCCATAATTTTTGACTCTCCTCCAAATGAGGATGAGAATGAACCGGCGAGGACTTGTAATTTAGAGGAATTTAGGAAGAAAGACTACCTGTGTAGGGGTAGGATTTTGTCCTATCTTTCTGATCCCCTCTTTGATGTCTATTGCACTTTGAAAACCTCTAAGGAGATTTGGGATGATCTTAATAAAAAAATATGGTATCCAAGATGCCGGAATGGACAAATATACTGCTAGTCAATTTTTGTCTTATAAGATGGTAGACACAAAGCCCATAGTTGACCAAGCCCATGAGCTAACAGTGATTTATCATGAATTAGGCTTAAGAGGAATGGGTATAACTGAGAGCCTTCAAGTTGCTTGTACCATTGACAAGCTTCCACCTTCTTGGAAAGAATTTGGGTTGTCTCTAAAACATAAGACCAAAGAAATGAGCATGAAAACCCTACTATCTGCCATTAGGATCCAAGAGCAACATCTTGAGAAAGACAATGAGCAAATTATGAACCCTGAGTTTCTAACTAAGGTGAATTTTGTGGAAGGCCAGAATAAAACTTATAGGTTCAAAAACTCCAAATTTGAAAAGGGTGGACCTAAGAACAAAGGAAAATCCATGAAGCCAAAACACCAGATCAATAAGAATGATCGGAGGCCGATTTGCTACAATTGTAGAAAATCCGGTCATATGGCACGAGTATGCCGGATGAAGAAGAAGAAGTATCAGAACTATGAACATGCACCTCCTCAACCTGCCAATCCACAAACCAACATGGTGTTATCCAGTACTGGTCCTTCTAGTACTGATGATCGGTATGTAACTTTAAGTCCAGAGTTAAATTTGGCAATTCATTCTACCGATTGGTTAGTGGATACAGGTGCGAATGTTCATATGTGTACTGATCGTACCCTTTTTACTGTTTATCAGGTCCGGAGCGGCCTAACAGTGACTATGGAAAATTCTACCTCGGCACGAGTACTTGGAACTGGGAAAGTACTTCTAAGGCTTACATCTGGGAATGTACTTTCTCTATTTAATGTGTACCATGTACCCGAAGGAAGGAGGAATCTGATCAGTGGATCTCTTCTGATAAGGAGTGGCTATTCTTTGTTATTTCAATCTAAGAAAGTGATTATAACAAAGAATGGAACATTTGTAGGCAAAGGCTATGAGTGTGATGGCTTATATGTAATTAATAAAATGAATGATGTACCTTTGGATATTCCTTCTTATAGTAATAATAAAGTTATTCTTTCAGTATGTTCTTCATTTCTTTGGCATGCTAGATTAGGACATGTGAATAATAATACTATTAAAAGAATGATTAGTTCTGGTTTATTGCCTAATGTTTCATTAGATGAAAAAGAAAAGTGTCTAATTTGTGTTCAGTCTAAGCAACCTAGAAAACCATTTAAAATGGTAAATAGAAATTCCACCTTATTAGAATTAATTCATTCGGATGTATGTGAACTAAATGGAACTTTGACTAAAGGGGGAAGAAGGTATTTCATAACCTTCATAGATGATTATTCTAAGTATTGTCAAGTTTATTTGATGAAAACTAAAGATGAAGTAATTGAGATATTTAAGTTTTATAAATCTTTAGTAGAAAATCAACTTGACAAGAGAATAAAGATTCTCAGGTCAGATAGAGGAGGAGAATACACCTCTAATGACTTGAATGAATTCTGTAGAATTAATGGAATTCTACATGAAGTAACACCTCCCTATTCACCTCAGTCTAATGGAGTGGCTGAAAGGAAAAATAGGACTTTGCAAGATATGGTAAGATCTTTGCTTGCCAACTCAGGTTTACCTGAGGTTTGGTGGGGGGAAGCAGTGCTTACTGCATGTTTCTTGCTTAATAGAGTTCCATTTAAAAGTTCTAATGAATCTCCTTATGAACTTTGGAAAGGAAGAAAACATAACCTAAGCTTCCTAAAAGTTTGGGGTTGTTTGGCTAAGGTTAATATTCCTTTAATTAAGAAAAGAAAATTAGGACCTAATACTTTTGATGCTATATTTCTTGGTTATTCTCTTAATAGTGCTACTTATAGATTCTTAGTCATTAGTTCTGATATTAATGGCATAGACAAGAATACTATAATTGAATCTAAAGATGCTTCTTTCTTTGAAGATGTTTTTCCTTTTAAGAATAAAATAGAAACGCATATAATAGATAGATCTAATAATGCATCTTGTAGTTCACCTTCTAATGAAAATGAAAATGAACTTATTGATGTTAATGAACTTGGTAGAAGCAAAAGAATTAGGAAAAAGAAAGATTTTGGATCTGATTTTTATACCTTTATGGTTGAAGATGATCCTAAAACATATAAAGATGCCATGAACTCATTAGATTCTATGTTTTGGAAGGAAGCTATTAATAGCGAAATGAATTCACTTATGACTAATGAAACATGGTTTCTTACTGATTTACCACCTGGTAGTAAGGCTTTAGGTTGTAAATGGATCTTTAAAAGGAAATTAAGACCTGATGGTTCAATTGAAAAATATAAAGCAAGATTAGTTGCTAAGGGCTTTTCTCAGAAAGAGGGTATTGACTACTTTGATACGTATTCTCCTGTGACTAGGATAACTACTATCCGTACTTTAATTGCACTGGCTTCAATCCATAATTTGATTATCCATCAGATGGATGTCAAGACTGCCTTCCTCAATGGTAATTTAGAGGAAGAGATTTATATGGAACAGCTAGAGGGATATGTGGCTCAGGGACAGGAAAGAAAAGTTTGTAGGTTAGTCAAATCCCTTTATGGTTTAAAACAAGCTCCTAAGCAATGGCATAGAAAATTTGATGAAATAATTGTTTCTTATGGCTTTAAAGTAAATGAATCTGATAAATGCTTATATTCTAAGTTAGAAAATGATTCATGTGTTATCTTATGTTTATATGTTGATGATATCTTAATTTTTGGTACTGATATAAATATTGTAACTGATATCAAGAATTTTTTATCTAATAATTTTGATATGAAAGATTTAGGTCAGGCAGAGGTAATTCTTGGTAACAGAATTACCAGAATACCTAATGGTATAATCTTTGATCAATCACAATATATTGAGAAAATTTTGAAGAAATTTGATAAGTACAACTGTAAACCAGTGAGTACACCTTATGAGCACGGTTTGAACTTGAAGTGCAACAAAGGTGATCCAGTAGCCCAAGAAAAATATGCTCAGATTATTGGGACGCTGATGTATATTGCAAATACAAGTAGACCTGACATTTCCTATGCTATAGGAAAGCTCAGTAGGTTTAATAGTTGCCCTAGTCTTAGTCACTGGGAAGCACTGGACAGAGTACTTAGATACTTGAGAGGTACCATGTCTTATGGTTTACATTACTCAAGATTTCTCACTGTACTTGAAGGATACAGTGATGCTAGTTGGATCACTGATTCAATGAACCGAAAAGGAACTAGTGGATACATATTCATGTTGGGTGGTGCAGCTGTTGCTTGGAGATCATCCAAACAAACTGTGATCACCAGATCCACTATGGAGGCTGAGATTGTAGCCTTGGATTCTGCATCTCAAGAAGCAGAATGGTTTAAGAATCTTATGTCAGAAATTCCTATTATGGAAAAGCCTATGCCTGCTATCTCTTTGTTATGTGACAATGAAGCTGCAATTAATACTTGTAGAAATACTGAATATAACAAAAGAAACAGAAGATACATTAGTGTGAGACATAAGACAATTAGATACCTAATTAAAAATGGTATCGTGACTTTGGAATTTGTTAGATCTGAAGGTAACCTAGCAGATCCTTTGACTAAAGGACTAGCTAGAAGCAAAGTCATAGAAACATCAAGGGGGATGGGACTGAAACCCATAAAGAATCATTGACAATGGCAACCCAACCTATTCTGACTGGAGATCCCAAGACGAAAGGTTCAACGGGAAAAACAAGTTGTTTAATGATTAGTTAGCACTATTATTAAAATGACTTTATGTCATTTGGTCTCTCCCTATGATGTGAGTGCTAAATACAGCAGAGGTATACGGAAGAGTTTAAAACTCTGAATGAGTCCGAGTCTATGACAAGGTGCTGTGCTGCGAGCACCCTTGGAGGATTCACCTATGTGAGTGTGACTGTGTGGCCGCAGTCTATGGGGATAAGGGTTTAACCCCTAGAGCGCTCATGAAACTGAGATATTGGTGCATGAGGCCAAAAAGCACCACCTATGATGAACCCAGTATTTGCATTTGTTATGAGTGAAGTATATGGAAATTTGAACTAAAGGATTTGGTTCAAAGTTTTTTAGCTACCACTATTCCTTTCAGATGAAAGTATACTTTCACTAGGTAAAGGTTCAAAGCCGCAAGCTACCTTTATTGAAGTCGTAACATAAAAGCCCGGTATGACTATTTTTATAAAATCTTGAAAACATTTTAATCAGGTGGGGGATTGTTGTATTTATTAATGATTAAATGTTTTATATTATTACAATCCTTTGGTGGTATGGTTGGTTTGTGTGTGGGGTTTGTTCTCACAAGATTGTGAGTTCGAGTCCTGAGTCCTTAAGGGAGGCGCAGCAACGCGCTTCCACGCGAAGAATCGCGCCCGTCCACGCGAAAGATCGCGCCCATCGCGCCCACGAGGACGTCGCGCCCGTCCACGCGAAGGTTTCGCGCCTCACGGAAAAGGACGCGCCCTGTAGCCATACGTCTGTAGAAGTCTATAAATAGAAGGCCTCTACAGATTAGAAAAGAACAATTCTTTTTCACTCTCTACTCTCTATTCCCACCAGTTAAAATACTCTCTATTCCCACCAGTTAAAATATTTCTTTCAAAATTGTTTAACGGGCTTGAAGCATATTGATTCTGGGTTCAAAGCCTTCTTTGATCCGTGCAAATCATCGAGGCAGAAGGAACGAGAGGCTGTTGTATCTCAGGAGTAGAACGCCATCCAAGCCTAGTGCACTGTAAGGCGGCGAAATCTACTTCAAGGAAAGTGACCAACATACCACGCCTCAGCATCTCGGGTTCCATTTTTCCTACTTTTACTTTTAATTTTTTATTTTAGCCTATTACTGACTATTATTTATTGAAGTAGAATAGTTTAGTTTTATTTCTGCTTCAAATTTATTGCCAACACAATTCACAACCCAAATAGAAAGGGAGCAATTAGAATGCAACACACTGGCTGAGTGACTTTTCGAGTTATGTCTTTGAGTTACTAAAGCATTTTTCTAAAAGGAAAAAGGATGATGCGGCCACTGAATGGAATTAGTTTTTGATTCACTTTCTATCAAATTTTTGATGAATTTTAAATAGGGGATGGCTTCTCTCTCTCTCTCTCTCTCTCTCTCCCCTATTCATTTAAATTAAAAACATATATCACTCGATTGGTTTGACGAACAGTATTTATAATGTAAACCATTCAAATTGTGTTTAGGATCTGCCTTCTGAGGTGGAGGTTCCCAGTAGGTTCTCAATGAGGTAATTTTAATGGAACTTCCAAGCATTTAGTCAAGACCTGGTGCAAGTGGCGAGACCTGGCTTGAGCTTTAGTCAAGACATGGTGGTGCTTGCTACACTAACTGCTAGGCCATGAGAATGAACCAGTATCGAGATACCTTTTACCAGTCTAATATAGTAATCGGTCAGAGAGGAAAACATCCCATAGAGTTTGCACTGTGCATGTAAAAGAAGAAAAAAATATTTGTCATCTTAGTGTCTTGTTCTATCTTTACAACAAAGTTGTTTCTTTCTCTTTTTTTTCCTTTAATAATTGAAAGAACTCCTTCAAACCTAGCATTTGCAAAGATAAAACATTATATTTTTTTCTTGTTGTAAAGATAAAAACATTGTCATCTCAATGCCTTGTTTTTTTTTTTTTACTTTAAATTTGTTTCTTTCTCGTTTTATCTTTACAACAAACTTCCTCTAGAGTTTGGAATTTGCAAATAAAAGAAGAAAAAATTATTTGTCATCTCAATGTCTTGTTTTATCTTTACAACAAAGTTGTTGCTTTCTTTTTTGTCTTTAATAATTCAAAGAATTCCTTCAAGCCTCAGCACACCGGCAGACCTACTAGGAATTGCGCGAGTTCTGAAAATCAGCTACACAAGTTTGCAAGAACTCGACTCCAAAATTTAGGCTAAGTAAGTTTGTTAAAAAAAAAAAATCTAAATTTTCTTTACATATGTTCTGAATATATGTTGTATACAATTCTTTAACTATTAAACTGCGAGAATGGGTGGGAAATCCAACACGGAAAAGTAAGGCTCATGGCTGAGCGGTTCTTTAGTTGCCGGTCCTCCTCCCTCTGGTGCTTAATTTGTCGACTGAAAGTACCGCCAAATTTAGTAAAGAATCCAGAGGCTTTTAGTGGATCCCCGATGAAGGCGACACGGGACCTAAAAACCAGTGTTAAAGTCCATGGAATCAGAACAGGCTTTTTTTAAAAGCTAAAAGAAAAAGGGAGAGAGAGGATGGAAGGCGGAAAAGAAAAGAATGGCGAGGATGGGTTTCCACTCCGAAAGAGGAGCGTGGGTTCCGCGCCACCTTTCCCTGCGGGCAACTAACGAAAGGAGAACGCGGGAAAAGCCACTATTCGTCCACGTTTCGGAAGTGGCTCCTTCCTGTTTTGTCGCCCGGGAAAGGCCACTATTCGTCCACGTGTTCAAAGTGGCTCCTTCCTTGCTGTCCTGTGGCCTCGTCATGGTTTAAAAAACAAGCAGCAGCTGATGTTTTCTTTGAAAAAGAGAGAAGAATACGGTTATACGGCAAGAGAGATGGAAAGCGATATTTTAACCCAAAAAAAAAAGAAACAAAATGATTGCACCAGCCGGGAATCGAACCCGGGTCTGTACCGTGGCAGGGTACTATTCTACCACTAGACCACTGGTGCGTTTGATGAAAGTTTTTCTTTTTTTGCTTTGAAGGGCGAGTATAGGTCAATGGGAGAAGAACCCCTCATTAGCCTTCGTTTGTTTTCTGAAAAATTTGGACAAGCGAGCGGCTAGTTTCTGATGGTGGATCCTATTAACATAAGACAAATGTTAAGGCAAACTACCGTAGAAACTTGATCATGTAATCAAATCAATGCGGCCTTCCTCCTAGAAAACGATAGCACTCATAGAAAATTCTCTAAATAAATTTCCTTTGGAAAACAATGCACTCATAGAAAATTCTATTTTAGCTTTCAAGCACCGAACACAGCCATGGACCTTCCACTCCTTAACAATAGCAGGAATTCTCTAAATTTTGGGAATAATAGTCAAAGTTAATCTCAAACACCCTTTGGATCCGACGGAAGCTATAGAAATATTATATGCTTGGGACAAAAATATTTTCAACCATCAGGAGCAAAATAAAAAGATAAAAATGAAGCAGTCCCAATATAGGAAGCAAACTCACGGGCATGGGTGAAAATGATGGCATGAGCTGTTCATTGTCGAGTAGCTTTTAATCTTACCGTAGGTGATTTAGGTACCTCTTGTTTCTTTGTAGATCTGATGGACCAACCAAATTCGTGATACTTTGTCCTTGGTTATAGGGTTAAACATGTTGTAATAGAAAAGATGGACTTATTTTAGCATGACTAACAATATGATGAGCCCCATATCTATCTAAATTAAGCAGAAAGGGAACCCTTCATTGCTACATTACTCAATAATTAGTTCCGCACTAGATAGGATTCCCGGCTATTCTTTTGATAAAGGTGTGGTTGGAGGGTTGTTTAGTTGTCACGTCTGTTCTCTTCTAGCCAAACAACTTAGCTAAAGAATACAAAAAGTTATATTCTGTGAGAAGAAAGATTAAAGGGTGCAATAACATGTCTGATAATGGGTAAAGACGTATTGGGGCTGCAATAAATTATATAGATTACAACTTGCAAGTCAATTGGTTGAAGAGTTTGGGGGCCGAGAATAAGTAACAAACTTATGAGCTGTAGATAAAAACTTGTGGTGCACCAGAAAGATAAAATTTTTCCCTTCATTGCTGGCACAGAAGAATCCATTCGTAGGTCCTTCCATCTAGCAAAACTTCAGGCAGAAAACCCGATCTGATCTTCTGTTGATTAGGAGGAAAACACTCTATGTGAGGGCACAGAGTACAGATATCTGAAAAATGTGATGAGACCTCTCCAGCTTCCACAATTAGGTGGCAATTCATGATTTACTTCTGATCGACTAATGGACAGGAAATTAATGAATTTACAGCACAAACAAAGGCAAAGCAGAAATCATAAAGAACTCATGTATATGTATTGCTAAGTACATCATCAACTACTTGAATACCATCCTTTCTGCATGATACAGTACTGATACCATTTTACTTCCATTTGAAAATTAATCACGGTAGGAACATCATATTTCTCACATGTATGCTGTACTTGCAGCCACACATGATCAGTATGCTGCTGTCCTTAACATTAATGATTAAACAATTCATATTATAGAATGCCCCAGAATTGGGCCCTCTATATCGATATCGTGTTTGAATGGAAAAACATGGAGGAATGATGATGGAGAAAGTTTAATGGCATTGGCACATGGTTGGTATTAATACTTGTTTGAATGGAGAACTAGGAGGAATGATGACAGAAAAAAGTTTGATGAGGTGTCATCAATCACTGATTGCAAAATATATGCAAAGAATAAGCATTATACTAGAAAGAATCTAATCACTTGGGGTGAAGCATGAAGGTAAACAGACTACATGATCGATTAAGAAAAAAATGAATTATTTGACTTTGTCACATTCTGTCAAGATAAAAATAGGTCTCCATGCTTATCTCCTTACTCAAGGTAGACTTCAATGATGAATGATATCTCAAGTTTCCAAACTCACCTAGTAAAATATATTGAAGGAATCTGCTTCCAAATTATAAGTTGCCTAAAAATAAGCATATAAAACCTGTATCAAAAATATTCATTTACGAATAAATGTTTGAGTCAACCTAACAAGCAGTTTCCAAATCGCCTGTCATCCAAGGAGCCTTACTACTTGCATGTTTTTGATTTTATCAAGAAAATCACCATGTGTGTTCAATTCTGCTTAGCATTCCATGGACATCTGGGTACCTCCATAATCTCAATGCTTGAACTCTTTCTTTTGACTCTCACCCACAGGAAAACACAGAAAACAAACATCACCCCTCTGACACAGCAGAATAATGGATTGAAGCAGTGGTTGCTTCGACTCATCAACTACTTCTTACCAAAACTTATGTTACCGCATCACATAACTGTTATCATGGTCACCTCTTGGTGCAGGTAAAACAGAACGCCACATTAGAAAGTCATTCTAACAGAAAAGTAGCTGATTTGTTTGTACAATTGAACCAGTGAACCATCAAGAAACAGCTCTCTGCACTATTTTACCTACTCAAAAAGATAATATGAATTACTACATACAATACCAATAAATCAATCTGTACGGCCTAACCATTCAGGTGGAAAAGTTATAGACTACAAGTGATGCTTACCTCTTTAATTGGGCCACAGCAGAAAAGAACCCTCCACAATTTCTTTCTACTCAACCTACAAACATTTTAATTGCAAGCAATATTGTCCTCAGATCCAATCCCTTAAGTAGCAAAATAATATATGGTTTGTGTATATGATCACATCAATACCACAATGTTCATTAATTGGCGGTGCACAATTTCAATGTCTCTCCTAGTACTGTTGCTAGGATCATGAAGCTGGTCAACATGATAGTGCATAAGTGGAATGATCTATTGCAAGTCTATCTAGCTTTACTTTCAATAATTTAGAAGCTCGAAACATATCAGGAAAGCTTCTTCCAGTGATGCACACCATTTTCTTTAATTCATTTTATTGTGTAGGGACTCCCTACAGTTCCAACTTCCAAAATTTTAAAATATCAACATCATATCATTTTTACATGAAATTACTCCATAAAAGTCATTCAGTTGTTCAATGTTCAGGGTCTGGGAATGAAATAGAGGATCACTTTTCAAGAATGATGTTCTATTCCAGTTTTTTAGGAATTGAATGGCACATAACCATCTCACTACTTCTATTCCAGTATCTAGGAATGATGCTTGCCTATAATAAGTTCATACTCCGGTGCATACGCCACAACAAAATAAAGACTTAGAATCTCTTTATTAACCAAAGTCAACCAAGAATAATCAATCTATTGGTGCCATATCATTCAGTACACTAATAAAAATTTGAAAATGATAAATGCTACTCACGGGAGATTTCCAACATCCTGTATCATGCACCTCCTTGATCTTGTTGCTTGGTAAAAAGAGAATAGAGGGTAAGCTAAAAAATTGCAATCCATAGTCCCAATAAATCTTCAAGAGCTTGAATCAACTAATGTGTTTGGTCTCATCTAGAATATGCAAGCATTTGTTGATCATGCATCAAAACGCTTGGAATCAAGGTTTTAAAAACCAATACTAGAGGTGGAAACAGTTTTTTGCTGCATCGGCACAGACCCTGTCCGTCCTGTACCGACACATCAATGGGGCAACATCCTTGTCCTGTAGGGATGCCTAAAAGTCCCTTTTTCTTGTAAATTGTTTTTAAATTGTTACTTCTTTTATATACTTCAAGTAAAACATCTGCCTCTTTTGAATGTATCTCCTCCCTTGCCATAAGGAAGACCCATGCACACAGGTGCAAGGGTTCAAATCCCTTGTGCAATATTAATTTTACCCCCCAACCCCCAACAAAAATAATAAATGTTCTATATTTGTATCCTCACTATAAATAATTTCTGCACAAAAAAATAATAATATATTTATATCCTTACAGTTTATATATATTTTCCACACAAAAATATTGTATATCATTAAAAGTTGTTATATATATTGGAATTTTTGTTCAAGAAATGAGTACATTCATGTCACTCACAAAAACTTTAATGATATGCCTTTTCTTAAATATTATGTATACTTTTCTGATTCATGAAATTATTACATAATAAACAGAAGTTTCAGTAAATAATAATTTAACTATACATAATTGTTATTGCCCCTTTTTTAAAAAATCCATCAAAAAATAATGATGACAAAAACACATTAATGATTCATCCAGATAGTAAAATAATAATTTTTTGACAAAAAATAGCTCATCCAAATAGGAAAAAAAATCACTATAACTTTTGATGGCATGTAGAAAGCTATTGGCAAATATCTTTTTTGAGATGGCACAGAAAAAAAAAAGAAAACATGCAAAAATGTTTAAATTCATCCAAAAAGAAATATTTCAAATGATGACAAAGACAATTTTAATGATTCATCCAAACAATTTTGTCATGTAAAATAATTAATCAAGACAATAAAAATATTTATTATAATTTTAATGATCGCATAAACCTCCAACCATGTGTTTTCAAAGCAAACATAAATCTCCAACCACCAGGACAAATGTCCAATATTGTAATGATTTGGTATGTTATTTTTTACCAACACCGCCTCCACCACCAATGTCATCACCACTGCTGACACTGCAAATATTGCTGCTATCATACCACCACTGCCAGCATTATTATATTCACCACATTGTCAACATCTCTGCTACCAACACCACCGCCACCATGACTGCTATAGTTGCCTCCGCCTCATCAATTGGCCTACCCCCACCATCCCACCATTGACATCATCACCATTATCGCCACCATCACACCACCATTTTCATTGTCTCCACCTCTACCATACTGCTATCAATCCCACCACCAACACCATTGCCTTTCCATTGCCTCCTCTACTACTACCACCACCTTCATCACCCTTCCATATTCATTTTTAAAACTAACAGACTACATCAAACATATTTATATTTTTTAAAAAAATTAAATAATAGAAATAATTTTTTTATTTCTGAAATAGACAAATGGAAGTGATGCTAAATAATAACTTATTCCTTTGCTCCCTTAACATTACACCATAGCCCCAACTCCGCTCCTCTCATCTATTCCCCTCCTTAAGGACCTCTGTTGTTGTTCATAACACCTTTGTGACCGTGCCACAACACCAACACCATGGTTGCCGTCTCCTCTCAAGTTTTGGCAAGTACCCTTCTCATATTTTCTCCCTCTCTCGAATTCTCATCCCTCATCTCTCTATGATCTTAGTGTTGGGACCCCAGAACACTCGATATTGCCCCCCACCATCCATACCAGCTCTATACTAGTGGTTGCTGAACTAACTTGGCTGGGACACTCATGTTTTATGTATTTTGACAACTTAGGGGCATCCTGATGCTAGAATCCTATTGAAACAGTATGGTATTAATTGTACGATCTCATTCTAACAGTATCTAAAGCCATGCTTAGAACCATCCATCGGGTAAAGCCATGCTTTAAATAGTTAAAAGATTAATTGACCAGCATATGTATCTCATAATTACACTTTATGATATCTCATTATCAACATAAATGGAATCTACACGCATGCCCATGAGAAGCCTTTTCTTATTTTCATATCTAAATGATTTTGCACCCTTTGAGGTTTTCATACAAGTAATGGCTATCTTGCCATTACTTTTGATTAAAGATCATAGAATTAAATTTGTATTCATATTGTCTAAAAAGCAAGTCCCCAACTATTAAAGCACTAAAGCAAAAGCCTATTTATCTTTTATGTGTCCTTATATTGAAGCAAAAACTATCACATGATTTGTCATTATGATAATTTTTAAGTCCTCAATTGACCTGCTTTTTTCCAAAAAATTGATATTCCAGAATTAAATTAGGAAAATGCATACAAACAATCATGTTATTGATTAGATATCCAAATATCATCTAGAAAATATCTATAAAACCTATAATCCTATTTCAACTCCAAACTTACTAGCATGGCTACTCAAATAATTTTCATAAATAAGCCTGAAGAAAAGGAAAGAAAACAATCCTACATTCTTTTCATAATAAACTACCTTGAGCAGATGTTAAAATGAAGTAGGAAGCATTATGAGGGTTTTTGGAACTTTCCATGAACCCAAACCCTTTGCATCTTCTTCCCATTACGGCGATTCACTGACCTTACACAACAATATTCAAGCTCCAACTGCATGTACATAAACAGAGTCCCCAGTTATTTGGATGATGAAATCTTTGTATCCTTCTCCAACCACATTATAACTCTTAGAAAAAGAACCATTTTAACTGAATTTTTAAAATGATATGTGAAATAATTGCATGATATCAAAAACCAAGTATAAACTAAATTCAGCGGTTGAGCCAAAAGAACAGAAAAATGCTAAGATACAGAAGCGTGTTTTCAAGGAATGGGAGTAACTAGATAAAGTTTATGAGATCACCACAATATCTAGCATGTCATATAAGACGAGCATCAATAATATATTAGGGTGATCTTATTCAAAAAGCATAATGATGATGCAGATGTAATGGTGAAAATGCAGCAATGCTAGAAAAGGAATCCTAAATTACGTTCAAAAGAAGAAAAATTTGGGAAGACTGATACAACGTTCACCAAAAGGAACCAACAACCCAATACATTAAAATAAACCACACCCTCAGGCTTCTTCAGAGCTGGAAGTTCTCAACTCTGTCCACTTCTTGCTTAATGTTTGGATCAATTTGCTCCATTGAAATTACAAAATATTTCCCTCTCCATTCTCTAGCTTCTCTCTTTTGTTTCATTCTCCTTTTATTCTCTGCCTCTTTTCCTTTGCACTTTTTGGCTCTTTTATAAACTTTTCTGTCTCTCCCTTACATTATTGATTACTTTCCTTTTCTCCTTGCATTTTCTTAATGAAAGAAATTAGGAAAGGTTCTAAAAGTAGCTACAATATGCATGCACCCACACCAATGCAGTAAACTCAACCAGCCACATCTGCTTGACTAAGAGGCATATGCGACTGCTTGAACCACAATTTAATATGCTGTGATTAGGCTTACCTCATCTTTCCCTCAAAACAAACGAACTGTGTGCTCTTTGACAAACTTATCACATAAAAATCCATTAGTATTTTTGACACGCCATTCATAAGTTTAGAAAGATCATAACCATTTTTTCCTTAGAAATCAGCAATTTAAATATCAGAAATAGAAAAACGAAATAAAACCAGAAAATAAATAATGAAGGAAAAGTATTTTAGTACATTTAAGAAAATATTACATAATATTTCATTGGTTTGCTTTGTCCTTTGTATTTAGTCCATCCGAAGGGAAGTAACATTTCAGATCTATAAAAAGCATTTTCCTAGGATATTAATCTGCACAGGAATCCATCCCAGTCTTCCATTTTCTGTTTAAAAGCCATCTTAGGCAACCCAAGATCTTGGCTTTGGTTCTAGAAGTTGAATCTCATTAGCTATTGGGACTGGTTTAGATCCTAAAGTCAGATCCAAAATCTCATTGGGTACAGCTATAAGCACGGGTAATCTAAACCCAACTACCAGACTACCTAAGAACTGATCAGGAGGTCATATGATCAATTTGTTCTTGTTTATCCAGATTTCCCTTTTAGATATTTACCTGCTCTTTTGCAATTTTGGTCCATAATGTTGGAAAAGACTTGTGAATCATTACACTTTGGTTTATGGTCCCCTGGGCAAATATTTCAATCCATCCAATTGTCAAAAAGCTAGCCCAACTTATCAACACAGCATAGCAGTGTGAACATTCAAGCTCTGTATAACACATACTATTGTACGTTCATCCATACCAACATAGAGCTATGCAGTATACATTGATCTAGCCTTGTACTGAGCAGGGAAGGCTTATATCTTGCTTCTCCATTTTAAACAGTATTTGACCATAGCAAACAATTATTTCATTTTTATGGTACCGGTAGGGTCAATATGTACCAACACCTCGGAATCAACAAATGAAAAGTAACCAGTACAAAATGGCATGAATTGGCATATCAGTACCAATTGGTACAGACCATAGAGAGCAGTATGGTCACTACATGCTAGTCAAGTCGATTTTGGCATCTTAAGGGTCAATGCTGGTTTTCCATAGGAACAATATGTTGCCGGTTATACCATCCCATTCCGATGGTATTGAGTTCTTATTTATACTTAAGATGGTCTAGACATCTTTCTCACTTTTTTTTTTTTTGAATTTTCTTCATAAGAATGTCTGCATTACAGATTGCACGTATTCATAACAAAAAAAAAACATTGACACTGAACAAAAGTTAAAATTCACGATATTCCATATTGTCTTAGTTTTCTTTCCAATGGTAATGGTTGTGTACTTGTGTATATACAATACTTAGGGCATTAATATGTCAACATAGTGACATGTCCCTTCTTAAGTGATCAACATGATTTCTAATTTTATGTGTTATTACTATGTAACGTACCAGTGTACTGTTAAGTTGTAAATCTGAAGTTATGCAGTGCATTGTTATTAATAGATAGCATAGATTAAATACTTCAAGCCACCAGAAAGAAAAAACTGAATTACATTTTTTCAAGTTTTACCAATAGGGAAAAAAATAATTATGACATCTTCAACCTGCTTGAAGTAACTCATGAATTTAAAGGGTCCCAATATTTAATTTCTAGGTATAAAAATAAACATACATACTAAGATCCGTCGTACCGGTACCAGTCAGTGTACCGGTCCCATATCGGTCCGTACCGGTATGGCGTGGGATCCGGCACCGATTTCTGCCCGGACCGATTCGTACCGGCCCATACCGGCTGGTACGACATACCTGATAAATACTATAAGTATAATTTATCATGAACATAAATCAATCTTGTAAAATGTCTCATTCTTTGAATACTTATGCTGGTCAAAGGATCAAACCCATGCTCCAGCTTTTGAAGGTAGAATTTTTATATAATAACAAAATGAATACTTAATTCAAAAACTGAGTTTCTCAAAATCCACCCAAGTCACCCATTTTCTTAAATTCTGCTAAGTTTATCCTGGTTTGCACAGGGTCACAAGCATGTCCATTCCGATTATGAACCCAGACCAGATAGGTGGCCACTTCACTGATTCTCCTGTCTGACCAGCTGGTCCAATGCATGTTTGATAACTATCTTGGATTTGGGGTCCAGGGATTCAAAAGATTATGATATGAATAAAATGGATACATGTAACTAGGAAGGTTTAAATAGTTATTGAGAAAAAATAAGTAAAATGTGGAACTCTAGTTAAATTCATGATGCCAGTTAACACATGTATTTCTTCTTCTATCTATTGTAATCTCCTTTTCTATGAAATAATTTGTTTCCTATTTTTCCCTGTCGAATCAAGATTTTAACCAAACCTAGTTACACTACTTTCATTGAATTTATCAATGTATACATTTCGTTCAACAGTTAAACATCTTTTTGTTTTTTGGCCTGCTAAAACAAACTAGGAAATTGTTTTTTTTTTAACCCTAGGTAGATCAAACAAGACAGACTTAATAAAAAGCATATAATTTTGGAAGCAAACAATAAAGAATGGGTTGTATATGTAATATCTTGATATTTCCCTCGCCAATTATAAATACAGAATTTGTAACGCCAGTAGCACATTTTCCTAATATACTTGCTTTTTAAAGCAAATTCCATTATTGTTTCCAAAGTACCAACATTTGAAACATTAAGAGGTTCAGCATGCACCACTCGGTGCATACCCTACTAAGATCTCCTCAATACAGGGGAGTCTAATCCGCACAAGGACCACATGAACTGTCAAAACTGAGGTTAGAACAAGCAGTTTAGAGAACGATCAAGATTGTTTAGCATCAAACTGACCCAGACCATTCCCGTACAAAGCAATAGCCTGGGTACTACTAAAAAGTGGGTGAAAAGGTGATTCTCTCACTTTCCACCTTAGAAGGTGGAACTAAGAGGAAGAAAGAGGAGCAAGTTGCTACAGTATTTTCATATGAATTTTATTTTTGTTTATTATATTTATTAAATAATTAAAAATATATATCTAGAAACCATTGTTAAATTACCTAAAAAAGACAAGACAAATCGATAAGTGCAAGTTCAAGTCGCACTATAGAAATTTTGAAAAATTAAAACCTGATAAAACTATACAGTTAAGCTATTGCCTAATACATGATCCTTGATTATAGTAGTGATATTTTGAATGGTTTTACATTGCATGTGCTAGTGTTGTTAAATAAAATTATAAATGTCTTCTTTATTTCATTACTTGCATTTTAGTTAATTGCTAATTTTAACACATCCTTTAGATATATTTTTGCGTTATGTAATGTTATGGCGAACATTGTGATATTTATGCATGTTAAATTATTAATGATTTCAGCACCTATAGAAAAACTTCGAGTTAGGGCATGGGCATCTAACTTGATACTCCCATATTATTTCTTGCAAAAACATAGAATTTAGATAAGAAAATAAACGAAAACCAATCAAAAAGCCATATAAAGGGTGAATGGAGTGTGCCAATGCATACCCCTTGATACTTGTTATCAGCATAATCCATGATATGGTGCATGCTGCACCCATCCTTGGTTGATAAAGTATCAATCAAGGGCATTCCAAACCTTGCTTCAAACCCATGTAATATATTTGAATGATGCTAAATGGTAGTATAGGCCTAAAAACCAATCGCACCATGGAGTATACTGCATCATACCACATTATGTACCATGTCATACCACCCATTTCAGCAAACCAGTGTATAAATATAGGGAGATGATTTCAACCCCTCCCATGATCACCCTTTGTTGCACCATGGTGAATGAATTCTTTGATTCTGCACCTCACTTTTCACGCATCTCACGCTCCATGGAAGGTAACCAATCAGTTGCCATTTCACTAATCTGGCCACCACAATTGGTTCACCTATCATGTGTGCTAGCAAATTTCCCCATAAGCTTATTTATTAAGCAACTGTAGATGCTCGTGGACATATCATGTTCCTTCTTCTTAGGGCGCCCTCCCCCCACCCCAACTACCAAAAAGGTAAACATGGGGGCATAATACAATATGCATGAAGGGTTGAGGACCAGGTTCATTTCGACGATACCATACCATACTGGTTCGACGATACCATACCATATTGGATAAAGACCCGGTTTTGGGGATCTCAAGTCTGGACTGAGGCAAATAGAGGATCGAGACTGATGCATCCCCGCACTTGGGATGGCATAGCATCCCAAGACACTATTTCTTTAATTTATTTAATTATCTTTATCTGTTTTCTCTTCATACTTGTCTATAATGATTGTTCCAGTCCATCCTGATCTGTCCTGATACCGAACTAACTTGGGTTTAGACTTCAAAGGAATGAGCCCTAGTACTGGTATTTAAACCCTCATATGCACCATATCAATATATTGCCAATATGCCCCCATGCTACGGTATTTCAAATCTTCACTAAGAAAAACAACTTATTTGGAGAGATGCATTGCATACTTTAGCAATGAAGTTAACAATTACTTCCACATGGTTGAGTGTCAAGAGTAGTGATTATATGAACATATAGATTGATGTCAAGCATACACCATGTAGGCATCAATCTTCAAGCGCATCTATGAGCAAAAAATTGTTGACTCCACCGCCAGACATAAGAAACTTGTAGCCAATTTTAAATTTATTCTTAACTTTTTCTTCTTTATTATTTACTTGCATTGGCCAAAATCACTTACAACAACAAAATATGTGCTTCAGAACTTTAAAAGAAAAAAAAAATCCTTGATTAGGCTACTTGCAATATCAAAAACATACTCCGTCAATGATTTAATTTTGACAACTCCTTGAGAATAGGTACCATGGAAGATGCAATGCCTTTGGGACAACAAGACAGCAGGTTTCAGTCTTGCTAAACATGCAAATTATCACCGTTAATTACCTGGACCTACTCATATTCTGCATATCTGAACTCAAAACAGAATGAGGTTTTTCTTTAAATCTAGCACATCTATAACTCATATATGCTATAAGCACAGAAGTATGTGATATTGGTGATGTTTATAAAGTACACTGTACCTCAATGAAGCCAGCACCAAGGAAGAGATCCCTTACAATATCCAGTGAGAAAAAATATGAAAGAGTGCCATCTGATCTCATGTACACATTGCACCCCACTCTCTGCTCCGGCAAAAATCGAAGCATTGTCATGTCATAAAGGCCTGACACATGCAGGCTAATCATTAGCTAACATCCAAATATCACCAAGAAATAGTAATCATTTGAAGGAACTGACTATTGCAGTTACCATCCCAGATAAGAATAATTAATTAAATTTACTACTCTAAAATGATCCATCAGGGTATATTACCATAATCTCTGAATAAGAGCAAACCCCCAGGTTTTAAAACAGAGAAACAATTATCAGCAACAAATGACATCTTTTGAAGCGGTACCGCTGACATGGTAAAAATCTGTAAATTAGCAACAGGATATAGTGTTAAATTCCATGAAAAAAAATAACTAAGTTATATATTAAATGACATCGAGATTCAATATCTCGTTACCGAACCCTATACCAGTACCACACTGGTACAGTCGGTACGCCCGGTACGGGGTCGGTTCAGCGTACTAAGACTTCGTATGCAACCCCCCCCCCCCCCCCCCCCCCGCCCCGCTGCGTACCGAGTCTCGGTTTGGTGCCACCATATATGGTATGCCCTGTATACGGCGGTGCATACCAGTACGGCGAACCAAGAATTGCATAAGTTACTTTACATGAACATGTAGTTGTCCCGGAAGAATCTACTGTTTGTATAGTTTACAAATCAAAAATAATGAACCAGCTGCTAAAGTCAAGAACCAAAATATGGAAAAGCAACTTTCTGTTTCCTGTATCATGACTACACAAGATCCATCCTATTCTTCTACAAGTGAATTGATATGAAAGCAAGGTTATACAAAAGATGAATAAATGAAAATGAAGAATCTCTCTATAAATTCACAAAAAGCTGCAGAAAAAAAACTCTCTTTCAACAGGTCAACATGAGAAGTTTGAATAAATTAATGCTTTCAGATAAATTTTATAATTTAAGTTCTAGTATAGATGGCCTAAGAACAAATATAAACACCAAAAATCAAATGGATATATATTATACAGAGATAATGGTGTTGGTGAAGAATAGGAACATAAATACTAAAAGAACAAAGTTAAACATGTAAATAGTCTGCACATTTACCTTGAAAAGGAAATTCATAGTTTTATAAAAAGGAACAAAAATTTCAAATCCATTTATCCGCGTACGTGCCTGGGCAGCCCCACTGCCTTGACACCTGGTGCTTTCCAAGTTGTCACATGGGCAGCTGCCAAGGCACCTAGGTTGGTGCCTAGGAAGGCACCTAGGTTGGTGCCTAGGCAGGCACCTGATTGCCTGCAGGCTGCTTTTTCACAAGGCCGGCGCCCATTTATGATATTATTCATCGCCTTAAATTCCAGCTTTTTTTCTTCATATATGTTATGATGTTTTCACAATCTAATAACTATATTAATATTAATTAGCCCTAGCATGTACTTATCAAAGTACATTATACACTAACCCATTTCAGTTTTAAACTCCAGGCACCAACCTAGGCATTTCAAGGGGCCGCTGCCTAGGACCACCTAAGCATTTTGATAATCTTGGTCATCTTTATGCATACAACTACACCATAAATCATTGTCAAATTGCACACCCATGGCACTTTTGATAACAGAAAGAACAGTGCATTAACAGGAGAAACTTTGAAACTCTGAATTTTAAATATTTGACAGACCTTCAGTTACATAGAAAGATAAAGAGGAAAGAGCATTATGTGACAGTTCATTGACGAAAAAGCAATTTGTGAGAACGGACAAAAGCATAACAAGTTTTTCATGTCACACATCAAGTATTCTTCAGGAATTCACATGTTTGATGATGAAATATTGAATAGAGTTGAAAAGGCCACACTTACCAAAGTAATAAAATCAACTCCACCAATACAACATCTATCTTCTCGCAAGAAGGATAAATCATTCAATGTTGTTGATTCGTTTTCTTTAAAATCTAGGATAAAAGACCAAAGAAGGACCATAACATCAAGATCATGCATGGCAAAATAAAAAATAGATGCAAAATAGGATCAGAAGTCAAAAACAGCAACCTGATGGGAAGTTTAAAGGCTTTGCCAAGGAATTCTTTTGACAAGAAGCGCAGAACAACCAATTTGGAAAGCCACCTACAGAAAAGTCAAGTAAAAATGGATGGAACCGTTGTTCAAGTGAGACTGCATTAGCAGTAGCTAAAATCTCCTTTGCCTTTTCAAGGACCTCCTCGCTGCAGTCACAAGCATATACAAGAATATTCTGTTTTGCACTGAACAAGACAAACTCTTGTTATAATAAGCAGTTAAAAATAATATAATATGGAGAAATAGAAGTTCTTAAGATAAATTATAATATGGGCAGGAGCATGTATCAAAGTCCTGCATTTAAAAACACAAGAAAAACTTAACATGTTAAAGATAATCAGGATCTCTTTTTTCCACAGGTCAGGAAGAATTTTCTCATAAATACAATGACAATACTCCAGAAGAAATGTTACATGGTTCTGCGGCAGAAAAAACAAGAATCTATAGTCTCCTATGACCGCTATTTAGCAAGTATGACTGCAAGCTCACTTGTCATCGCATGTATGCAGTACAAGTAACTTTCCATAAGGAACCAATGGACAGAACTTAGCATTCACAATGATAATGTTAAACAAGTACTAGAATCACCATCCTCAATAAGGATACTATTAAAAAATACTAAAACAAACTCAAACTTCTAATATATCATGATGATATTTGTACAACTAACTCCAGCAGAATAACTGCTCCATTGCTTGAGCCAAAATATTATTAGCATAAACTAGGTCAGATTTGCAAATCCAGTAATCGAAAGGTTGAAAATGTCTAAGATAAAGGGCCTGTTTGGCTGCTCATTTTAGTTATCCATAGGACTACCAGATAAAGGCAACCCTTTTTTTGGGGAGAGGGGGGGGGGGAACCTTAAGCATTACAGAGAACAAGAGTTTTTCTCAAGGAATGCAAAATCCTTAAAAGCGGGGACAACATAAATCACCCCTTCAACGGGATCTGTAATCCCTAATTTTTTGGGATATTTGATGGACATCTCCAGATAGGCACATTTCTTCTTTCCTGGTGCACAAAGGATTTATCCACCAAAAAGCTCATACAGGCATCTTAATAGGCCCAGATGACATTTTGCATCGACAGCTAGAGGTAAAGAGAGGTATGCAAGTTTTAATAATATTACTCAAAAAAGAAGAGAAGTAACATTACAAAGACATGTATGAAAATCACAAAAGACATTTTAACAAGCTTGCTATGAGAGTAGATGGCCTACAAAGGGGGAAAATGACGAACTACAATATCTAAAGTACATAGCATAGATGAGGAAAGGATCTTAGTTACCGAAAGTTTGAAAAAAGGTGCAACGGTACAGAAGCAAAACACTGAAACGATATTGGTTACATAAGCACCTATGTAGAATAAGAAGAATTTTGCAAAAAACAAAAAATGATATATAAAATTATTGCAGTTTCAAATAATATATTAGATATTGAAATTACAAAAAGGAAAAATACGCATGAGAAAAGTGCACTAATAATGGGACTGGATTGATATTTAGTATGCATTAGGACTTTAGGAGAGCTATGATATAACCAATTTGGAATTACTACCAAAGCCATTAAGAAACACAAACAGGAATGAGATTTTGGAGTGGCAACAACAACCTAGGAAGAACTCATTTAATTAGATAAAAAAAAATAATGCTTAAAAGGATGATTAGTTCCTTGTCTTAGTTCTATAGCTTGTTGTGTTTCTTTTATCTCCTATGTTGGTCCCTCTCCTTTTTCCTCTTTAATTGTTTCCTTCTAGATTTTCCTTTTACATGTCCATGTTCTTCTTTTTTGGTCATCTTTTAAAAAAATCCGGCATGAGATTTCGGAGCAGATGTGGCAGAATTGATATAGGATAAAAATGGATACCAATACAAAAATTACCGTAAGATGGGAAGAACTGTGCTTCCATTTCCACATCCCACCTCCAAAAGATTGGTGAAATCATCACAATAAACTAATTCTGGAAATTCCTTCAACAAGTAGCGCCTTTCCTGCAGTAACAAAAGTATGCATGTTACAAAAAATTTCTCCTGGGGGAAGACGTGCTGGAAGATTTAACAGAGTTGAGCTATTGAAATTATCCATTCTTTGGTCATTGATATATTATATATCTAAATTTGCTATCGAGAATTTTTTTTGTCAACAGACTGAAAACTTTGCTATCAAATTTAATTCAAAAAAGGCATCCCTCTATCTTATAATTTGTTTGTAAAAACCCAAAGCATTTATGCATTTTCATCAACTCCTGGACATTTATTATTAATCATTAGAAAAGATGGTATTTTGTGCCTGTGGGAGCATTGTTTATCGCTTTATAATCAAAAAATAATAATAAAGCTTGAGCAATTATCATAGAATTAAACTAAAGTAGGCACGTCATGAACTAAGAGGGTGGTGTAATAAAAATAATTCCCTCATACAATTGTTTTCCTTCGTGTGATAAATACCACACATGGTTATTAGCAACATATAAAGGGTGCAAATCATGTTATTGCCCCCAACAACGGTTAGCGGTCCATGCTAACCTGTAGTCTTGGATTTATAAAATGAAGAGAAAGAGGTTGGAAACTTATCAAACTCAACTTCTATTTAGCAAAACCAACCTAAATTCAATTTTGCTAATTGTAACCAAAACCATTAAGCCTTTTCCAAATACTTGGGAACAGTGTTATGAATCCACAGCCCTTATCTTCTAAATGTTTTCTTCTACAAATCTAATTTAGTTTTGGCCTTGTTCTTTTATCATCAATCAACACTAATATCAAGATACATTTTCCTGGATAATAGTAGTAAGTTCATCTAAACCTAAAATTTCACCTTAACCATTCACAAGCCATATAAAGGGTTGGATCGACAAACTCTGAGATTTAGACAGATAAATGTTTTTCCTTTTTCTTTTTTTTTTTTGCTTGGGGCACAGGGTGAGGGTGCCTTTACAACTGAAAACCCATAACCTGAAAACCACGAATTATCATTTTCATTACTTTATCAGTTGATTTTCCCCATCGGATCAATTTATGTATTGTGTAATGGATATTTTGTTGGTTCATAAATTACAACCCAAAGCCCTATCAATCATCCATTCAAACTAACTCAAGACCCTACAAATTCTAACCATACATCTCCTTAACTAATCCTAATCCCTTCTTTTTGCACTTCTCTAAATTCTGCAAATGAATTGGTTGTCTTTTTAATCCCTCGTTTTTGTTATGAACCCTATCCTAGCTTTACCCGATACCCCAAAAAACTAGAATTAACGTGTTCATTAATTGATTTTGCTCATCAAATCATTTAAAACATATGTTGAGGACAACAAACTTTTTTATTGATTTCATATATTTTTAGCCTTCGAATTAGTCTTGTAGACACTAGTTTTACATCGAAAAACATCAGATCAAACCATTTCATACTATGCACTGATCTCTCTATACAATTAAAGAGCCATGCCTAAAGCTTGCATTTATACTGCACTATTTCTCCACTCTATAGGGGTGGGCATCTCTGCGATAACATTTATGCCAACCCTCCTACCATGTAAACTACAACAGAAAAGAGCCGACGATAGAAATCATCATCATCATCAGGAGGAGGAGGAGGAGGAAGAGAAGAGATTCGGGTGGAAAACAGAACCTTGAAAAATCTTCCAGTGGAATGGCGCCGGTGGAAGCGCCTCCAGGCGTCCACGTCGCTCGGATGGGGAGAAGAGGAGGGGAAAGGGGCGAGGTGGTGACGGAGAGAGGGGTCTCGCTCCACCTCTTCTCGGAGCTCCTCCCATTGGAAATCTTTGGAGTAGTACTGCGCCTCTTTCTCTTCCACCATTCCACCGCCCTTCTTCTTCCTCGATATTTTTATCAGCCACCTCACCGAAGCAGGGAGAACGAGCGGGCGGAGGAGCGGTGGTCTGTCGCCGGCTAGGGGCACGGCCGCGAACGAAAAACGTGGTATAAACGGAGGAGGAGAGGCGAGCGGTGGAGGATAGTAGAGGCGGATGAGGAGAGGGGCGTGCGGAGAGAGTCCGGGTGGGGCTTCAAGAGCTAGAACAATTTTTTAAAGCAATTTATTAAAAAGTAACAAACGGGCCGGGCCTGATTAAGCCGGAAAAGCCCACCGTGGTGAGGATATCAGCCTCGGTTCTTTTGATGAGTTTTGCACCTAGGTATGACCATCTAAAGATAAATTTTGATAATAGTCTGCCAGTTGGTGGAGCCTACACTGGTGTTACCTTTGTGGTTAGGGATTACGAGTCTAAGTTGATTGTGGCGGGAGGACGGCGCATCTTCGAAACATCAGTTTCGGGGGCGGAACTTAGAGTCGCCTGGAAGGAAGTCTCCTATGCGAGACAAATACTAGAGGCTGGGAGCATCATCTTGAAGGGAGACTCAGTAGAGATGATTGAGCGGATTCTACAGAAGAGGCCACGGGTGTCCAACCATCCGCTTCTAGAATACATCCGGAGGCTGCTGAAAGAGTAATGCTTTTTAGATTGTGCATGTGTTACGGAAAGTGAACAAAGCTGTTGATTGGGTCGCCTCCTTTATTGTTCACCATTTTAGAAAGATTTTCTGGACCCATTTTGCATGTATTTCTCCATCTCTATGGAGTATTTTGTCCTTTGACTCAAATAGCAATGCTCACGTAAGACTAGTGTGAGCTACTAATGTAACCGAAAAAAAAAAAAGGTTAAGATTCATTGGAACTGTATGTAATCATAATTCAATAGTACGTGTTAGCATCCTATTCTAACTTTTTTTTGTTATATAAAGAGAATTTCTAGGGTTAGAATGCGAAGTTAAATTGCAGAAAAGTGAAGCCTCTGCTGCATCCTCTTGTTTCTCTCCTCTTTTACGAATAAACACCCCTCCAAAACGTACTCAGTCCCCTATTTTTAATACCTGCATGCACGCATGTGCAAGGACTAGTGCCAGATAAGCGCAACGCCTCTAATTTATTAGAAACAATATACATTTAGTGAAAAATTACGATGCTCTATATATATATATATATATATATATATATATATATATATATATATGGAAAAGTGCACTGGGGGGAGAAAGGGACGGAGAAAAAGAAGGGCGAGCGAGATCTCAATGGGGTTTAACAAAATGGAGAATTTAGGATACAAAATAAAAGGTCACTCCCAACTTCAATTAAAAAAAATTATATATATATATATATATATATATATATATATATATATATATATATATATATATGCTAATAGGTACAAGAGCAGTATAAATACGACCAATAAGATCAGAAAATAAAAAACTAAAAAAAAGCTCCAGTTTAGATTCGTGATCTATCCAAATGAAGTTTCTCATGATTAGCAACAAAAAAAACAATAGTCTACAGCACCATCTGTCCAACGAGCCAAAAAATCCGCTGGTTCTTATTGACCGTTGACCGACTAATAACCGTTGGTAAGCAAGACAAAAATATTTCCTATCCAACCACCCGAGTCTAGTTGAAACCTATGATTTTTTTATTATTAATAATCAAAATATTTCCTGTCTAACCACTTGAACCAACCCAAAACCTTGCGTTGTATGCGACATATCTTAGAAGTTATCAAAGACTTCTAACCGGAAGAGTAACATTGTCTTCGCCAGGATCTTGTTACGAGATTATTAAACATACAGGTGCATAAAACGACCCACTGCACAGAAATTCTTTATCTACCATTGTTTCTAGCAACTATCAGAAATTAAAACTCGCCAAGTTACTGATGAAAAGAAGCAAGAAAGCAACATTACCAAGAAATTTGAAGCTAACTACTTTTCCTGTAATGCTGGTGATTGAAAGGTGCTCGCTGACTCTTCAAAAGAAATTTAAAAAAAAAAAGTTAGCGATTGATTGGGGCTATTATCTGCATTTGATCTTCAGTTTTAAGAGCATAATATGTTCACATATGGCTAAATGAAAAATCACTATCCGAATTTTGTATTCGCCTTCTGTGTGCAAACAACTTGTATAATGATGGTACTACCAAAGTCCCAGTTAATCCAAAACAGAATCTCTGCTGCATTAATCCCAGAGAGGAGACTCATTTTTTTTATTTTTTCGTGGGGTAAATGGAGAATGGGAGCTAACGATGCTCTCCTCCCCGGAATGGAGAACTATACTTACCTAGGTGTTATGTAGGACTCTGTAGAGCTCTTCTCTCATGGCCTGCAGAGTGATTGGTTTTCGGATCAGACCATTCATCCCAGACTGCAAGCACTTCTCCCAAACATCATCCTCGGCGCTCGCAGTCAGAGCCACAATTGAAGGCCAGCACCTGCTCCTAAACTTTCGGATTCGCATTGCTACTTCGAAACCATCCATTTTAGGCATGTCGAGGTCCATGATTACGAGTTGGAAAGGTGTAGCGGCAGTACTAAAGGAGCTTAGGCATTCGATGCCAGATGCGACAGAGGAGACACAGCAACCAAGCTTCTCAAGGAGCATTCGAGTAACAGCTCTGTTGAAATCATCGTTATCAGCCAAGAGAACTCTAAGGCCTTTGAAATTAGGTGCTGAAGATGTATGCAAGAGACCTGAGGCTTCTCCCACATCAGAGGCTGAGGTGAGAGGTTGCAGCCGGAATTGGATGACAAGCGTAATGCTTTCTGCAATGCCTTGGGAATTTGGAACTGCCCAAATGTTTCCCTGCATCATCTGCAGATCAAAAGAAAAAAATATTAAGCACAAAGAACTTAAAAATCTGTCAGTTGCTACACTTGATATGCGTACTTGAACAGTCTCTAAACTACAAAATAGAAGATCTAGTATAAAGAAGCAGAGATACTGATGCATAAGAACTAGCAGCTGGTAATTTGGGGGGTCATACATTGTTAAAGGCCACCTTCTTTGTGGAAAATCAAGGATGGCACCAGAAGAAAGAAGATAATGCATCAGGATGGAAAGCTTCCGATTATGGTGCACAGAAACTGGAATTCCTATGAATTGCAGTGGCAACAATTCCATTAATTTGAAAGGATAAAGTGAAATTGTTGCTTACTAAACAGTTGATAAATTTCTTTCTATGATCAGCTTTTTAAGTCTTTTTTGTTGCTTCCTGTTCATCTAGACTTGTTCTAAACCTAGGGGAGTTCTAAAGGGTCACATCTCAGTACTAAACAGTTGATAGATTTCTTTCTATGATCAGCTCTTAAGTTTTTTTTTGTTGCTTCCTGTTCATCTAGACTTGTTATAAACCTAGGGGAGTTTTTAAAGGGCCACATCTCAGTTTCATGAGCTTAGGAATGCCCAAATAGTAAGGTATATTTCCTGCAAATTGTTGTTTGATGTCGCAAGCAAGTCCCCTCCCTTGCATTGTTGAGTAGAATATTTGCACAAATTTACAAATAAGTTGATTTCTAGCTGGATACGAGAAGTTCCCCGATTTTCTCTGACTCTTCTTTCAGTTATCTTCTGTGTCTTATCTGTGTGAATTTCAATGGACATTTTCTAAATAGACAAGGGCAGGGGAACCTTTTCCTTTCACCTTCCATGCTATCAAGGATTCAGTTAGGAGATTGGAAGGACCGACCAAGATAAGATGGAGTGCTGAAAGTTTCTTTCAGTTAAATGTTGCCATAATACTCTTATTCATAGAGGTAGTCCGCCACCTATTGCAGCTCAAATATGGAGCTACCCTCTTCCTGTTTCTCTTGATTGGCTATTAATAATAAGATCTGACTGCTGAGAACTTTCTTAAGAGATTCGAAAACTCCACCTAACTGACTTCTTTGTTATGAACTGGAAGAGACTACGAATCATCTACTCTTACCTTGCTCCTATTCTAATACTATGTAGAGGAATTATTACTGACGCAAGCTTAAAATTACAATGCCGAGCTGATCTTCGGGACATATGCACAAATTGGAGAAAGCACAAAGTTCCCAGGTACCTGAAGAGGGTTGGGATTTGATATGTGCTTGTGTCCATGGCTGGAACTCAATGGAAGAATTTTAAAGGGTAAACAGTCCTTAAGAAACCAGGCTATCGATATTATTGTATTCCTATTCCGAGAAGAAGTTACAGCTGTTGACGCATGTTCTCAGGCATTTCCTTTACTGATTTAAAACTTTAGTTTTCTGTTCTGCTGCTGCAGTTTCCTGTTGGATGTCGTTTCCTCTTTTTGTCCCTTTCTTTCCTTTTTCGTCTTTTTGTAACCTCTTCTTTCATTTTCTTAATGAAGAATAGTGAGGCTCGGACCAAATTTTCTCAAAAAAAAGGAGGAGGTTCCCCAGTTTTACCATATTATGCTTGAAGCAGTTAGGCTGACCCCACATCGATGGGTTAAGGCTTTTAAGTTAATGTATGCATAAAGGACACAATATGCACTGCACTGCGATAAATGCGATACCAATATCATGCTGCATGCTAATCTAAAATTTTATGCAAAACTACTGGACATGCAATAATTGGAACTAGTTTCCTCTAACTTAAGAAAATGTTTAAAAGCATCATGTAACAATAAACAATATTATTAAGTATTTCATGAATGCAATCAGGCATACCTGCACAAACTTCTTGCATAGGTTGAAGTTGAGGCTCATCTCAAACCCTTCAGAATTGGGCTTTGGAGCAAGTTGAACTGTTGATGAACTTGGCTCATCACTTTGAGATTTTTTAATCCTAACTTCGAACTTCACACAGGCATATCCATCAGAAAATCTTGATTTCCATGGAACCCATTCCTGAACTTGACCATCCTTGTCCTCCTTATAGCTTAGCACCCGGAATGTGACAAATCCTTCATCACGCCCATTTAATAGAGTAGCTAACATATGCAATATTACATGAAAAATCCGCTTCTCATCCCCAACAACCCGATCGGGCACTGCATTATCAACCTGAAATGCAAAACCAAAACCTCTACAATCACAAAGACATCTTGCAACACTCGCAGCTTCCTTAATCATGGAATGCAGCTGGAAGGGTCTCATAATCAAAGATAAGCGCTCGTTGTCAATAGTAGATGTGCCCATAACATCATTAATCAATGTTGAAATGACACTGCCGGTTTTTGCCATCGTATCAACTGCAAGCCTTTGTTCTTGGCTCAATTTTTCATGTTGCATCATCGACAATATACCCAAGATGGAGTGGATGGGTCTTCTCATTCCCTGGCTCATGGCTCTTTGAAATGTGTTCCTTGCTTCGCTTGCCATCATGGCACTCTGCTTCGCATGCAGCAAAGTCCTGTTCTGCTCCATCAGTTTGTCTCTCATCATCTGTGATTCCTCCAAAACAGCTGCATGAGAGAGGGCGACAGCAACCTGATCAGCCACTACTTCAACAATCTCTAGTTCCTGGGAGCTCCAAACCCTCGAATCATCTCTAGGGGGGACCAAAACAAGTATTGCATAGCTTGCTTCAACAATCTCTGGTGTCCCACCTTTGAAATTGGAAACCTTCAACAGCGGCATTCGTATAGCAGCCACATCTCCAGGTTCAAGCCTACTTCCGCTGCTTGCAGAGGCAAGCACGCAGTCTGGCCGCAGTATCTTCACACCTTTGGTTTCTTTAATCTCCATCACATCCGGATCATCAATGGCGATCGCGCAACTGTACATACTGGATGAGTTTCTCTGTCGCAACTCATGAGTCAGGTTCATCTCCCTTTTATTCTCATTAGGCATCCATACAGCACAATTCTGCAGCCCCAATGTCTTCGAGAGCTCGACCAAAGTGGTGTACAAGATCGTATGCCTATCGAGCGACTTGCGGATCTCGTGGGTCAGCATTCGCACATGCCAGCTGGCTTCCTCCTGCCTCTTCATCTTTCCAACTTCCCTGTCCAGCTCCCAGGCTTTTATCCTCAAGAAGTTCTCCCTCACCTTCACCCTCAGGAGCTGAGGGATCAAGGTCAAGAGGGTGATCGACGTCGCAAACGAGACGAGCGCGGTGAAGAATTTGGAAACAGTGAGGCTCAGCATCAGAAGGAACGAGTGGGGCTCGTAGGTGAAGACGTTGAGCAGGTGGGTCAGTCCGCAGAGGACTATGAAGGCCCCGAACTGGAATACGATCCATTTGAAGGGGATGAGGTTGGAGCATGCCGCAAAGTAGATAAGCTCGAGGGGAATTGAGAAGTAAGCCGCCGCGATCAAGAAGTCGCTCACTTTCTGACATTGGAGGATGGTCTCGATGCTCCAGAGGCTGTCAACATCGCAGCTGCAGCGTCCGATCTCAATGGCGGATGCAGAGAGCAAGAGGGAAAAAATCAGAACCCCATGGCACAATGCTCTTAACATCTGAACTAGAAAGCTTCATTCAATCCATTGATCGGAAGATCCCAAGCTCTCCGGAGTGTCGCACAGCAAACCCTAGTCACCACATTTGAAGATTAAAAACGAAAGCACATCCATGGAAGAAGAAAGAAGATCAAGGACAAGAATCTATCTACCGCTTCTCAAAAGACAAAGAAGATCTTGCGAAACCAAACTCTAGCATCCAAGCTTACGGGTATCCGCTTCCGCTGATCCTTATGCCAAACAGAAAAAGAGCCCCAATCTAAACCTCAAGAATCGGTTCTTAGAAAAGTCGATCAAATAAATAGATTCAAGGGCCGTTTGTCAATTCGAGTGACAAGACGAAGACCCAGCAGATGAACCCTAGAACCCAAGATTGGGAACAAGAGGAGAGAATTTCGATTTTCCAAAAGATCTAAAAAATCCAAAGCCCATTAACCTAATTATGATACAAAAGAGAAAATAACAGTAAAAAAAAAGAGCATAACTCTCAATGTAAAATCTCAGATTTCAACGCTTAGCCCCAGAAAAAGAAGTGAAGAGCGACAACAAAATACAAAATACTCCCAAATAAGAAGACCAATCCACAAAACTTTGAACCGGTAAAGATTTACAAAAAGATCAAGAGTTTCACAAACCTTCAGAACCAGAGAATGTCATCGAAACAAACAACTAGAATTCTTAAAAACAAGTGTCAGGATTCCTCCCTTTCAAACCAAAACAACAACAAGAAGAAGAAAACAACAGTAAAAACCATGAAACTCACAAACCAACAAAGTCATCAACACATAACCTCTTAAACAACAACAAAACCCCGGGAAAATATCATCTTTTTCACTCCCTCCCACTCCCCCCGCACCTATATACCGTAAAAACCACAAAGACTGCTCCTTTCCGAGTCACAAGAACGCAGCAGAACACCCCGACCCCCAAAACCAGCGGCAAAGAGGGAATATAAAACCGGTACCTATAAAACCACCGTCCCCAACCCGCGTCCCACCCAAAAGGCTTCGTGAAGGGCCCCGAGTCGCCTCAAGAAGAGTGGGTCCGTCTCTCCTCAGCCGCCAGTGATGGCGAAATCCTAGGAACTTGTCCTTCGCCCGTCCTCCGCCGAAGCCTTGCGTCCCCGCTCGCATTTCATCGCTCAAATACACAAGAATCGAGAGGAGAATTCGAGTCGAACCATCTCTTTCTCTTGGAGAGAGAAAAAAGGAGAGGGGAGAAAGAAGAAGAGCGGCGTCGGAAAGAAGAGACGAACGGGACTTGCCGGACAAAGTAGGCTGCTAATTTTTCTTCCTATTCTCACTCTCTTTTTCTTCCCGACGTCACGCCACCACGGTATTTTCATATATCCCTAAAAACCAGGGACCAAGGGGGAAACGTGACGATGTTTGACCCGGACCCGCCAACTCACACCCTGACATTAATTTGTCGCGGGTGGCGGATTTTGATGATTGCTCCGTAAACGGGTGAAGTGCAGGTTGGCTCTAAATCCGCTAAAACTAGAATTTGGCTAAGCTTGGGGGTTTTGATGTCGTCTCATTACACAAGTCCACTATCTTATCTTTTTAGCCTTACTTGAATGGCCTGTATTTTCCGATCTTCAACTAATCTGATTTCGAAAGAATTTTGGTCGGTGCCATATGTTTGCCTCGTGCACACGGCTTTTTACCGTGTCTGCTTATCTACTATTTGCTACTTAACAGGCATGATATTGGGTCGGTGTCTCAAAATTATTTGTAATTCATGAAAATCTTCTATAATAGTGGTAGCATTTCGCATTAGCCAATTTATGTAAGAATAACTAGTTGTGTTTGTAAGAAAATATAAATAAATCTATCTCATCATAAAAGCTAAATCTTTTGGAGACAAGTGGTGATGTTAACATGATATCAGACTATCAGAGCGGAGGTGCTGAGTTTGAACCCTGTCTTCGCACCCTTTAATTCTATTATTAAAAACTTCACATGTTGGGCTCATCTATTAAAGAGAAATCCGGCTCATATGGGAGGTGGAGTGTAAGAAAATATAAAATATATAAATAAATCTATCTCATTTTAAAAGGACGAGCAGTGATATTGTCACTCTTAATGACGAGATCAAGCTTCCTTCATAACAGCAGCTTCAAAGGCCGAGAGAAGGTTTTATCCATGGAGAAAGTGCTTAGATCTTTTATATGTTACTATTTTGATAACTTTTAAGCATGTTTGTAGTCCAATTTAACTTCAAAAATAGCCAATACCCTTCATCAAATCCAACAGTTGGCAAGTACACACTCTTCGGTTTCTATAGTAAAGGGAACCAGGTGGCAAACTCCTTTCAAATAAAGCTTCACAGCTTAATGAAACAAAGCGTTGAATACATTATTTTGCCTCCGTTGTTGTAATGCGGCTTAGCATATGTTTCTAATTCCTTTGCTCGCATGTAATTTGGACTCGCTCCCGTCCTACGTACCAAGGGAAAAAAAGCCGGCCTACTTTTATATAGTATTTCACTAGTAGGGCTTCTGATGAGCTGATTCATATGCCTCATTTTATATTGTTTCAAACAAAATATTAAACCAGATTTACTTAAAATTTGTTGACGTAGATTGTTTGGACTAGCCCAAACATTCCTATATATCCATGTTGATAGTGTTCTTATTTTTTCTCTCGAACAAGTTACCAAGGATCTTTGGTTAATCATAAAAATTAGCAGGAAAATAGGTTGGTAGACGATGTATGCTTACTTGCACTTTGTATATAGGGCATAATTTCATTTTTTTACATGTCTAAAATGAACAAATTGGATTGGCAACATTTTTTGCCTTGACATGAATAAAAGTGAATTGCAGTTGGATGAAGGGTTGTTACTTAGGTTGGTGCAATGATCTTTTTTTTTTCTTCTTATCTTAGTAACAGAATTGTTGCAAACAATTTCTTGGCTCACATTATTATAAACCATCATAATATCCTAGAAGATAATTTTATATGCACTTATTATTGTCGTGATAACTATTATGTAAGGTTACAATATGACACAATGAGTATTAACAATGAAATAATAATGCCATTTGACAAAATCCTTTTCAAGTCATGTAATTTTTATCTTCACTAATAAATGTATATATTATAAAGTCACTAATATAAAAAATAATATTTTATTTCATGAATAGTGATAAGATTTAGAGTGCTCTAGACAGCTTCTTCTCCCAACTTAGAGAGCTCTTCTAGAGTGGTCGGCTACATACGAGGCCACTCATTCTACAGCTTCATTGGCCTTCTTATAGATCTGCTTAGCCTAAGAGACAACGTCTCCGTCAATCATAACCTGATATTTCGGAGCAACGAGTGTCAGCCATCCATACTACCATCGTCTTTTTAGATTTACTCGACCATCGTTATCGAGTCATTTTTCAATAAAACTGTGCTGGCCTATAAAATACATTGTATTTGGTACAATCTAGCTCAAACTACTTTCAGCTTTGCCTTAAAAATAAAAATGTTAAAAATCTGAAGACCACCGGCAACGACCATTATAGAGTATATGAGAAAGTTCCTCCTTCCCTCTCCGGCAACAGGGTGAAGATATCGATTCCCGGACAAGGGAAAGGGAGTCCAAATCTGGAACTTGGAGGATCACAGGGCTGCTAGGTCCCACACTCCTTATTTTATTCATTTGTTCCCTTCCTTTTCTTAGTTTCCAATTGTTTTATTTGGGTGTGAGGAGAACCTGGACGCAGCCGCCCCAAACCCCAAGATATTTTCCAGAAAGCACTCGATGGCTTTCAAATTCCTCTTCCTTCGTCCTATGGATGGACATGTAGTCATACCTTGGGCGGATGCAGCCAGCCAGGGGACTGCCACATGTCATCAATGTGTCAATGGGGCCTACCTTTTTTGTCAAAAAAAAATAAAAACTCACCGGCTCACACATCACACCAAGGTGTAGGTACGTGCAACGCACTACAGTGTTCAGCATCCAATAACATCTTGCTGGTTATCTAGGCTATAGCTAGGCTTCACCCTTCCAGGTTATAGCTAGATTTTTCAGATCAAGCATGTATTTCGTAAAATTAATAAAGCTGCAAATTAAATGACTGCTTATATAGCCAGTCACTCTGATAGCATCCCGTGAGCCGAATATGGAGAATTACTCCCAACACTACGAGGTCTTTTATTTTTCGATTTTATTAGGTGTATCCGTACTCGTCAGGTATGATCCATCCGCTTTAGCAATAATAAAAAAAATATTTTTCAGGCTTCATCAATTGGCCAAGTTTATATCCGGGCCTAGATATATATCACAAAGTAATGTTGATATATGATCTGATATTAGATCCCATCCGAGAGCTCAGTCTGCATCTGTAAAGTTGTTTGAGAAAGAAAGATAAAAAGATCTAGATTTGGTCTACTCAATGGCTACCAGTCTCATTGAGTTCTTTTTTGCATCTATACTTTGCATGAAGGAAATTATACTGCGATCTACTTGGCAAACATGGCTGCTTTCCTCTACTACTAAACTTTTTGGAGTAGTAATTACATCCAAGCGGACTTGGCTCTATTTCTTCAAGTTAGTAGTGTGGATGTATTCTCTAGAGATGCTAGAGAGTATCTCTTGCTCGTACAAAAGAAAAAGATTAAAAAAAAAACTAGGTTAGATCCTGTAGTTACTCCAATGTGTGGCCAAGCTTGAACTAGAGCTAGGTTGAATGTATGCGTCTTTCACTTTCTTCTTCCTGCTTGCCTGGCTCATGGAAGTCACTTTTCCCGAGTTACCAAAGCATGTGATAAGTGCCACAGAACATTGTGGGCGGCATTGTTTTATCCATAGAATACTTCGTTATCTACTAAGCCAATTTCCGAGTACACCTCGATTGTAGCTAATTTCATCTTCTACGAGTAGATAACAGTTTACTCATTAAACCAAGTAATCCCAACTGTAGTATACGGCCTGATGTTCACTCTAGGGGCGGCAATTTACGTCTATTGTGTATCCAACCATATTCGACCATTATTGAAAGATCCTACATCAGCTAAACTCGTTTCAGAGCTTGGGCATATGAGGCGGGTGTCTCCAAATCCTACAAACGCATTTTGGATGGAAAACAAAACCAGAGAGGGGTATAAGTGGCGTACGCGCGTGCGCACGCCCTGGAACCGGATAATATCTGGTAGGAGAGCCCCGTGTTTCCCCTCATGTGGCCCCTCATGTGGGCATTGGGTGCCTTACGTGCCCCGTGCAGGCGGAGGCATGATATTTGGTATTAGAGCCGAGGACGACTCTAGTCCGAGAATGGGTGAATGAAAAAATCCACATCAGCTAGACTCGTTTCAAAGCCTGGGCATATGAAGCGGGTGTCTCCAAATCCTACAGACGCATTTTGGATGGCAAACAAAACCGGAAAGGTGTTTAAGCGGCGTGTGTGTATGCGTGCGGGCTCCGAAACTGAACAATATCTGACAGAGGAGCTCCGTGTTCTCCCCTCATATGGCTTCCTACGTGGGTACTGGGTGCCTCACGTGCCCCACGCAGGCGGGGGCATGACAATTATAAAACAGGTTTTACTCGACGCATTCAGAGTCAACATGAGAATGCATATTTAAAATAAACCTATAGTTGGTATGCCTACTCCAGATCAGGCTCCGGGTATGTACTAAATCTCCTTTTCAAATATTTATTTTTTTTAGTTTAAGGTATATTAGATTTTCTGAAGAACAATACTTCTATTTATTCTTTGTATTATTGTTCAATATTTGGTTTATATGTTCTATGTTTTGGAACCTTAGCTTGTTTAATGTTATGTGAGCTGCTGAGTAAGGCTGAAAATTGATTGAATACATGTATATTTATATTTTTTCACAAATAGGAGTATAGATATAAATATTAAACAAATTTTAAAATTAGTATCCATATTTATTCTAGATATGGATACTAGTCGAATATTATTCGAATATAAATTAAATTTTTAACGGAACTCAATAGTAAAAAATAATATTAATATATTGATTGCATGTGTTACATAGGAAACTAATTTAAGATATGGTTATTAAACTTGCATGGAGATCAACCTTGTCAAAAATTTAAATCATTGATTCGGCTGAGTTTGTAATAAAATATTAAAAGTAAAATTATTTAAAAGAAAAAAATATAAAAATATCAATAGTTCTTAGGACTAAATAGTACTATTGCTCTTTAATTATAGCATAAGTAAAACTAATCATGAATTATCTATTTTTAAAAAGTTTGTAAAAATTATATAAATATAGTAGCACATAGAAGTTATTATTATTTATATTTTTTAAAAGTAAGGTTTTTGAAAATATTAAAAATATTTTTATTTTATAAAGAGAAAATTTTATTTTAAAAAATAATAATTAAAATATAAAATATTATAAAATGTATGAAATAATTATTTAATAATCTGAATACGGCAGATCTATCCAGGCCTGCCCCCGTTTCCATCCATGGTTCAATCCCAATAAGGATCAAGAATCCACTAGGTCATATTTGTCAAAATTCTGTAGATTCTTCAAGATTTTTTATTTTTCCTCAAAGAAACTTTCAACACTGCTTGTAGAAAAAACTATGCGATCGCAAACCTTCTTTATATTGAATCAATTTCAAAAGTAACATGGCTTTGGCCAAGCAAGACATGCCTAGTCATAAGCTGTAGACCACATGTGTATATAAAAATTGATCAGAATAGCACCATTCTATTTTAAAATTTCAAATATATCAACTATGTTATGTAAGGTTTTGAAAAAACTGAGATCCTCTCCAATCCCCTCGACATATCTTCCAATCATAGTCCTCGCACTAACCACAGTCGGCCATCATCCGAAGACAAACCCTCTCCGATGCAAGCCGGGACTAGAGAAGATCTGAATCCATTCTACCATGCTCAATTTCACAAAAATTAACTTTGATTTAAAGCAAAGTAAACAAACAGCCAAGAGATGTTTTTTTTTTTTTTGCTAAAAGTGGAAGTATCATACATAACGTGTACGGATACAGTCGAGAAAATCAAAAGGTAAAATATCGCGGAGAGCACTGGACAACTTCGCCTCTCCAACTTATAGATAGTCTCTGAAATGGTTAGCCACAAAAGAAGCAACTCCTACCATAATCCTTAGGCAAACACCTCATTCACCACAATTACATTCCATGCAATGCAGCGTAATCACCGTATGATTCATTACTACGTACCTTTCTTTCTTTCTTTTTTTGGTAGAACATTGCTACGTACTTCGAGGCATGGTGGCCTGCAAATAACCAAAACTAGACCTGCCCCTCTTAGCAATCCTTGGCACGACGAGAGGCGCCCGTGCCCTAACATGTGCAAAGGCAAAACAGAGCTCAAATCTAGTGGTCGGTTTCCAAAGACAGAGAGATACTCACAGCTCAAAAGGTTGTACCCTAAAAAGAGGCCCAACGTCCAAGTGCAGCTCATGTGGGCATGAGATCTATAGCGTTCGGCGCGCTTGACGCTGAGATGCCCCCTCCTTAATTTGCTGCAATCCACTGCAACCAAGTACCAAGTTGATGGTACCCCACCTACGCCATTCCCATTGGTGGGATATAAGCCAAAAGCCAAGTGGTAAAAAACTTTTCAGTCTTTCTACAGATGCATTCCCCTTGGCCATAGAGCTGTCTCGTGAGGTCCTTTCTCTTGTCTCCCTGCATCCAATGGGCGAAGGATGGGTAAGAGGCTCTCCTAGGTTTTGGTAGGCCAAACCAACTAACTCTTCTTTGTTTATTGTCTCTGACCTAACCTATTGATAGGTCCGGGGAGGAATGGCTCGCATTCATTGGATGTATGGTTTTGATAATGTGTAGCTAGTCATAATTTGCACTTGTTAATTCTCAGATCCTGTGTTTCTTGGGTGTAAGATAGAATAATGTCACACGGGACAAGTGTAGATGTGGAGTTTGATCAGGATCCAGGCCTACGTGAAGCCACCTCACCTCATGTCACTTTTCATAAGTTGCTGAGTAGGCAAGTAATGGTGGCATCCTCAAAAACCTTGGTAGCGACAACTTGGGAGGTTTAAAGGAGTGGTCTTCCTCAAGAATCTTGGTACATCGTCACTAATATGGGAGCCTATTTATTTGAATTAGCTCAGCATTGACAAGCATGGGTGGTGAAAACGATGGGCTTCTTTAGCATTAATTCCATTACCTTTCGAGCTACTCTTGAGTTGCTTTCATGGACAAATGGAGCATATAAAATTCTCACATCTTTAAAACGCCTGCCATATCGTTATTTTGGGCCTGCTTGGGAAGAAGGTGACATGGTATATATACTGAGATTATAGTTTAGATTATTTTAAAAAAAATAAAAGAAGGATGTAAATGTACTCAAAATGATGGGAAAAATCTTTTTTTTTTTTTTTTTTTTGGTAAAACGGCAATCCATTTCTACTAAATCAAAAGGAAGTACATCCTGCTAAATCAGAGGAGAGTAAACAGAGCAAGAAATGGGGAACACCAGCTAGACTCGTCCAGATGACGTCCCCAGCGTGGCGAGCCACATATAAGGCTACCCAATCCGCAGCTCTGTTCACCTCACGATACACATGACCAATCTGGACAGCTAACATCTCCTGAACCAGTCTGCGGGTATCTCGAATCAATGGGTGGCCATCACCATATCTATCCGCCCCCCGTATCCAGTCAATCACCGTGGCAGAGTCGCCCTTAATGCACAGTCTGTCAGCACCCAACACACATCTCGCATACCGGATACCCTCCCAAGCAGCTCGTAGCTCCGCCCCAATGACCGTCAAGCCTGGAGTGCTCCGACCACCAGCTGCAATCAAACTGCCGTACTGGTCCCTAATAACAAAGCCAACTCCTCCAGAAGCTCTATCCATCGCCATACACCATCAAAATTCAGCTTAAGAAAACCAGGGGGTGGGGGTACCCAGAAAAGAGAAGCATACCTAGGCGCTGAAACAGCGGAAAAGGTACCCCAGATGTCCCTAGCCACCTCAGATGACGTCGATGGAGTCACCAAACAAACCTCCGCTGCCTGGGCCATAGCTCTATCCATAACAATCCTCGGGTGCAACCCTCTCCCCTCGAACATGCGTCCATTCCTATCCAGCCATATATGATAGGCCAGATAGGCAGCTGCAACCCCAAACATGGCTGTGCTAGATCTCCTGGGAAAAATCTTTTTCCCTCTACTTTAATTTCTCCTATTTGTGCACGAGGATTCATTTCTGATGTGGGTTATCTAGAACTCATTACTAGAGCTATTTTTTTAAATATTTAATTATTTAATTTGTAAGTGGAAAAGTCCCAATATGTAATTAAGCAAGGAGTTAAATTCAGCTTATAATTTATTTTTGTGAAAATTTATGTGATGCTAACTTACGCTCAATTAATTCAAATGGCTTTTTGCCTTTCTTCTTCTTGATTTTTTTGAGACGACCGTGACTGCATCCAGAGCAATCCGACAAAAGAAGTTGACAAAGAGTGGAAGAAACAATCTCAAGATTTTTCTAAAAGAACTTCTCCGAGTGATGCACAGTAAAAAAAAGTAACTCAGTCGGCAACGCTATTCGCTTTCCGAAAAATATGAGCAACTCAGAAAATATGTAGTTTCTCGGAAATCCTACATACGTCCTTCTTTTAAAAGGCCTTAACTTTCAATCTTTTGTCAAGGGGAATGAAAAGAAAATAAAAAAAAATGGTGTCATGTGCAGCTTAAGCAAGATGAGGATTAAATAGGCTCACGTGGCAACACGTGTTTTGTAATATTTTCAAATAAGGCATGCCATCGTCGGCAGCTTTGCCTCTTCCGGTTCGGCCGCAGGCGTTTCCACTTTCCGTTATGTTATCTAATATATATGTTTTAATACTGAATCATTTTAAAAAATAGCATCCAGTAGATTATGTAAATAAGTTTGTTTGCCCCACTGCCCTTAGATGATACAAACAAGATTTTATTTATTTTTATTCTTTAATAAATGGTACAAACAAGATATGTAGTGCATCTAAATGCTGCTTCCAAGAAGGTTATACTACTTTTACAACTCCCCATAGTCTAATTCACTAAAAAAGATAATATTTATGTGTTTTTTTTTTCTTTTCTCATGTTGAACTGTTTTTTCTTTGCATGGCTTTCTTGGACCAAATGGAAATTATGAGAAAATAAAAGAGGAATATTTTGTTAGAAAAGAATTTTTTTTTTTTTAGTTGTTTCAGCAAAAAAACCTTATGAAGAAAATTTCTCCGAAAAACCTTATATACTTTCTTTTATAACAATTATGTTAATTTCGAAACATATGATTAAAATAACAGCACAGCAACTTTTACTGCAACTTCCTTTGTTATTCATCATTATTCAACCAAAGAAGAAAAACTCCTCTTCTCCTTTTCTTTTCTTTTCTTTTCATATATTGAATTAGTTTAACTTTTTCCTATTTTCTAGGCGACAAATATGTACTGTTACTGTGATATAAAACAAATCAAGAAATCGAAACTGATTTGCCACCGTTGGCCTAATGTCCTTGTAGGTGTCATGCATTTATCCTTTTTCTTTTATTGATGAGTATAATGTAATAAAATAATTCAGACAAAACACCTTTCTTATGGTGCAATGCGAGCATAAGTCATTGAAAATTTTCTTGTTGCAATCCTCTTGCGTGTTCAAAATATTCACGTCGGCCGCCTTCTTTGCCTCTTATTCTTATGCTGCCATCATGTTTATCATATGAAAAAAATGTTTTGCTCAAAATCGGGGTATAGCCTCCACAGCGTGTCACCCTCATCCTGACGATTGCTTTCTCCAACCATAGCGGCTTCTTCTTCTTCTTTTTCTTTTTCTTTTTTCTTTTGGTACAATAGATGCGGTTAACAAAATTCAGAAACAACAAATAAGATAAAGAACCCGACACTATGTCATGCTTCCTCCAAACAAAATCTTCAAAATGGTGAGTTGTATAGGAAGCAATGCAGTCAGCTGCACAATTTGTTTTTTTGTAAACGTGTGTGATCTGATAGACACCACCCTTCTACAGTAATCCGTGATTGTCAAGCAGCAACGGCTTGCTCTCATCTACACGCCTCCAACTCCTAATCCAATCAATCACTGTAGTTGCCTTTGCCGGCCGGTTGTCATGCATCATGAGGCAAACTATGCAGCCACCATTTCAATCGAAGACCAAAACGTCCATAATGCACTTGCTGGACCTACAGCTTGTCAAGTAGCAGGCATCTTGGGCCCCAAGTGCGCATGCAAATCATATTTAGGAGGCTAAGAAACGGTGATGCAAGGATATATAGGTGATGGGACAAAGAAGTTATTGATGGGGACATCAGAGCTGATCATCCTTCTGTTTAGTCCCCTATTTTATTTGCCTTTTATTTCTGGGTTTGTTTGCAATTTTATTATTGTAGGACTTTATTTGTGTATTTTGGGCTTATTGGAAATTATTTTGTATAAGGGGGTTTTATTTTAATTATTCTTATTTGGGCCCTATTTATAGAGGACTTCTATGATGATTAGGATTAATGAAGAATTAAGAATTTTTTTCCCCACGTCTCCCTCTTCTCTCTTCCTCCTTCTCTTTCTCCCTCTTCTCCTGCTCTCTACCGTTCTTCCTCTCCTCTTCTCCTCCTGTTCTTCCTCCCCTTTTCTCTGTTTCACATTTTACAGCCACAACAGTCATTCTGAGTTGGACCTTTCACTGCAGCCGCTTTTTCCGTGTTTGGTGCGCATCAGTCATTTACTCATGTTTGCCTCCTTAGAGTATGATTTGATCTTCTGGTCCAGGACGGTGGACTCCATGCATCAAGCTGAGAATCCAATTGGTGTTAAGGCATTGTATATCAAAATTTGGATAAATTTAGATCTTTAGTCTGATTTGTACATCAGGCTTCGTGATGTTTGTGATTGAATTTGGATAAATTTAGATCTTTAGTTTGATAAGAACATCAACATTTAAATGAAGAAAGTATATAAGAATTTTGGCTAACCTAATGCAGAGTTTGGCGTTAATGTGGAACAATTCAATCCATTGGGAGCGAATGGTATGGACTTTGGACGATTTTAGGAACTCCTTTTATGAGCTGTGAGAATGGAGCAGGAATCCAACGAATCCTTGGCTGGGGACCCTCACTCTAAATGCATGCTCTGGATCATTAAAGTATAATTGTACGTTGTCCTTTGCACCAGCTGAGCTGGTTTAATTTTGACCCATAAATGAACGTACGCACGCAGCCGAGTCAAACAATGAACCATGTTATCCTTGCCATGGGGCCCTGCTTGATACTAACCTTTTAATTCACTATAATTAAAGCCTGCTGCTTCTTATATTTATTCCACTCTTCCTCTCTTTTTTTTCAATTTTTTTATATATAACTTCTCTTATATATGTTAATTGTATATAAAGATCTTTTGCAAAAGCCCAGCTCAACTCTTGGGCTTATGGGTCGGCTTGAAGAGGCCAGGCCCAATTAGCACTTGAGCGTACCTGGTGCACACGATGGATGGAGGAGTCGGGAGTCTTCTTCCTCCTCCGATCTCGCTAAACTCTGAGAGACCTAGGGTGAGTTGAGTTTATCCAAAACTCCAAAAATCATTTATTTAAGGCTTTTTTCTACTTCTTTGAGTTCCACCACTGGAAACGCTAAAGATCGCCGCCGATTCCAAGTCTTCTTCTCGAGTTTCTTCCTCTTATTTTTGCCGGAAAGAGTCGTCGGATCTTCGCCGAACTGAGGTAAGACCTAAGCTACTCTTCCTCTCTTCTTCTTCTTGTCTTCTACCCGTGATTTCCTTTGAATTGAGCCGACAAATCGCTAGAATACCTTCCGAAACAAGGGTGCCCTGTTTTGGCTCCTTTCTTCTGGGTTCTACCGTCGCCGGCTGCTTGGATTGGTTGAATTTTTCCATCTCCCAAGACCTTTATGTTTGGGTGGAAGTAGATTAAGGAGATCGGCCATAATTTAGACCGAGTTCTCCCATTATCAATCTTGATTTTTTTCTCTTCTTCGGCCAGCCACCCTCGTCGATGGTGTCGCAGCTGAAGGCCACCCGTGGCCGCCGTCGCCGAGGCTGGACCACCTTGGCCCCCACTACCCTGATTTGAAGAGGAAGGGAGAGATGGACTCTCCCCTATTTTGGAGAAGAAGAAAGCTTTCTTTCTTCTTTCTCTCTCCTCTCTCTCTTTCTCTCTCTTGATTTTCTCTTCATCTCTTTCTCTCTCTTTATATGATTCAATGGACCCAGCAGGAGGATCCCAGATGTTCTCTTTGTGGACCCAAGTTGACCTCAGTAGAGAGTTCTAGTATAGTGTTGCTGCGACCATCCGCCGCACTAGCTCTAGCCCGACCATCGCCGAATACCGTTGGACTCTATTATCTTAGATTCCTATTGTGTTACCTGTACCATTGATTAGTTCTTGTTTCATAATTTAACTGGTTGGATTAGCTGAAGCCGATCGACATGGATCGTCAAACGCTACTATCTAATCGACCCTGTTCTTCCTTTACTTCGACTGTTATCAGTTACCATTAAACCCATAATTAATAATCCATAATCTATTACTTCGATTGGATATATATTTCTTAATCAGATGGATTGTGTTATGTTGTGCTAATCGATTCGAACAATTGGGCATTGTCATTTAGTTGGCCTCGTATATCTTCCTATCTGAATCTATTTTCATAGTCAGCCCTAGTTTTGTGTGGGGCTACAATCATCGGGACAGAAAGAAGCTCAACAAGATTTTATACTCTAGTTCTAAATTGAGGTGAGACCCCGACCCTTTATTTATATTTAATTTTTAATTAAAAGAGAATAGAGAATATGGGTAATTTAAATACTAGAACTCTAAAATTAGATAATTACTGAATAATTAATTTATTAATATAGCAAGTGATTGATAAGGGATAAGTTGGTATTATATTGATATTAAATTGATTGGACATGTTAGGTATGGATTGGTAGCGTTGTAGCTGCGTTGGATTGCAATAGAGGTAAGAATTCTTGTACTTGGTCACCAAATACATATATGTTTATTGGTTTGTACCGTGGGATTTGCATTGATGAATTTGGTTTGGCATGTGAAGATATATTTTATATGATTTTCAGTATAAATATATTTGTATGATTATTATATATATCAGATATTGAAAATATAATTATGTGAACAAAGATACTATTAATTTGAGAGAAATTCATTATATAAGTGGAAACTGATTTGACAAGAGTAACATATAAATTAGACGAACAAGATATAGTGTGGATTAACCTCGTCATGAATAGCCTTTACGAGTTTATGCGTAGGGTAGCGTCAAAGGGTTTACGCGTAGGATAGCGCCTATGGGCTAATGCATAGGGATAGCCTCCACGAGCTTATACGTGAGATAGCCTCTACGGACTTACGCTTGGAGTAGCATCCATGGGCTTATGCGTGGGATAGCGCCCATGGGCTGATGCATGGGGATAGCCTCCACGAGCTTATATGTGGAATAGCGTCCACAGGCCGATGCATGGGATTTGTCAGTCTTGAACTGATTCATGATCTTGGTTGGTCTACAACCGAAAGTTAATTAATAAGAAATATGAAAATTAAGTTAATGAAAAACGGATGACATAACATAAGAAAATGTCATTGAATAATTGGATACATTTGAGTTATGTGTGTGTGTGTATATGCATTTATGATAAGATGATAATGTGCATATTATTTGTATGAGCTTTCTGAGTATTGATATGATAGTCATATTATTTGGTATTGCTAATTGATTATTTTCTCATTACTTATGGTATAGCGATTCGGAATTCTTATTGGAATGTAAAGCTCAGAACCTCCTTTTTCTTTTCTTTTCAGAGTTGCAGGTTGTAAGTAGCTTAATGCTTAGCTATGGTTGAGATCACATGAAAAGGGATGAGTAGAGAGAGCATCATTGATACTGGTTGAATGATTAAATTTTGTAATTGGACCAGCTTTATTATTTATTATGAAATAAGATTGTTTTAGTTCACGAATATTGAAGTTATGATAAATTTTTATGCTTATTATATTTTCTAAGGCTCTGCCCTAGGAAGTGTGCGGCTGTGTCATGTAATCGAACCAAAGTGGTGGGTTTGGGGCGACACCTTTCTTTTACATATTTGTCTTTCTTGCAAGAAATTCTTCCATAGAACATTAGTTTTTATTTTCCCCCTCCATACATCATTGAGTGAACAAGTGCCGTATTTCTTCCTACTCCTTTCTTTACCATGTTCTTTTTGGAGATTCCAGCTACTAAGGTATTCAGGCTTCTTTCGTATTCATATCTTTGAACTCGAGTTCCTTGATATTATCATTAATTGTGAAGATTTAGATTTTGGTTATAGTTCATATTGAGCAATGAGATCATCAATAAACATGAATTATTCACTAATTAGAATGCCCAAAGATCATGTGAAGAGAGATAATTGAGAGGAAAATAACATATGCAATCATGAGCAATAACAAATTAGTTTTGAATCTTGTTGTTTTTTTTTTGTTTTTTTTGAAGATAATGGAGTTACTGACTTTTAGCTATATAAAAGTTGAGGCTTTACATACAGCTAATCCACGAAAGAGTCTTTTCCTTAAACACTATTTTTCTCAATTTGTATGGTTCTGTTGTCCTCTTAATTTTCATACACAAAGCACATCTAAATTGCAAGGAATGTATTAGTTTTTGGCTAAATCAATTTTGATTGGCATAAAACAATGATCATACATGATTTAATCTCGCTGTCACTATTCTTTGATATATATATATATAGATATTGATAAACTCCAAGGTGTGTTTGAAGCCATTCTTCTTTTCCCTCAGGTATGGTTAGAACTTTTACACATTTTCACAACCATGAGTTTGAGTCTATTTCTCGTAACCTAACTATTTGGTGCCGGTATTATGGATCCTCATTCACCGAGTATTCCTATGTAAGATCATCTCTGATATTATTAAATCTTTCTATATTATTTTCACAACTTTTATCCTGATATTATCTATATTTTTTTCTTCCATTTCTTAACACCTTTAATAAATATCGGAGTACCTCTTCTTACTAGAGCTTCTTTATATCTTTATTGTACATATCTATATCATCTCCATTAATTTTCTATCATTTGTCCTTAATTTATGCAACTACTATAACTTCCCTAATATATTCATTTTTTTAAATAATTATTTAATTGCTATAGTAGATTGATGTTTTAGCATTGCCAAATAAAGAGAGTTATCAATGACTTTTTTATTTTTTTAAGGAGAGTAGCCATTTCCATTATTTATTCAATTAAAATAATATATTTTTTTTGTGAAATGAAATCCTCATGGCAATTCAGTAAAAGAATTTTTAACTCTATGTACATTGACTTAGTTAAATAATGTCATCATCATTATTATTGTCCATTATCATTCCTTGTACTAGCCAATAACAACTCTTGTGCTAGATATCTCTTAACATGATATTAGCAGATTCAGTCAAGGCATGACCGGGCAAATAGTAGAGTTTCTTCATCTTACAAAGCAAACAATCTTTAGAGCACTTTTGAATGGGAAATCAATGCTCATGAAGGCCTAGGTTTCTACTGATATTATCTCTATATGTATAAGGAAAAAATAAGGATCGGTTGGACCCTCCCCTCAAGATTCTTTTACTTGTAAAATGAGAAATACATTTTTCTTATTCTTTCATCAAATAGTGCACTCTCCAATGCCGAATGTGGTCCATTAATTTCACAAAGAAACGTTATTGGCCTCCACTTTGAGATTTAATGAAATGGATAACTAGCTTAGGGCTTGTTTGATTTGGTGTCAGTGGACTGAGCAGGAGCTCCCTTCATTAAAGTGGCTTCGGCTCGCTCTGAACCATTAATTTCACCTTAAATTGGGCTCATGCTGAAACTCATTTTAACTCCACTTTGGACCAACCAAATGCGCTCTTCGAGATCAAATTGAGTTCGGATGGGTACTATTAATGTTTTTTAGCAGCTAAATAGTTTTTTAGAACTAGTTACTATTAATGTTTAAGTACGTAGCATCTTACCTGCAATATGAACCTAAGAAGCGTGTCATGGTTAGAGCATGAAACCACTTGCAATGGTGCAGTGGACCTTGCTCTTGTCCTTAGTATATCCATCTGTTCCTCAAAGCAAGTTTAAATCTTATAAAAGGACATTAAAAAGAATCAAATAATTATATAGCGAAGAGTACAAGTTAACAAAACAATAAAAGAAATCTAGTAGCTACCCAGGAAACAAAAAAAAATAAGGTAAATTCGTTAGGTGTATGACACTTGGGGCTGCAAACTGGGTGGTTGATCATGTAGCTAATCATTTTGCTAGTATCCTATGGGCTGGAGATAGGGAGCTATCCTTGGCACTCCGGAGTATTTTGTTTTTTGATTTTAGTAGGTGTATCCGTATTCGTCGGGTATGATCCGCCCGCCTTAGCCGAAAAAAAATCCAAAAAAAAAGAAAAAAAAGAAAAGAAAAGAGGATATTGGTTATACTTTTGAGCACCAAGATCCATGGGCCAATCTGACCATTTGCATGGCAAGTAATCAAATGTAGCCATCACAAGCATGGATCACAGAATGCATGCCGCTTCATTCCACGTTATCTCAGGTTGCAACTATCATGTTGTATTATTATTGAAGTAGCTAAACACATGTGGAGATGATTCGCATGCCGAAATTGATGTCTTGATCTCCGTATCAAGGACTCACTTCCAGTCCTCTCGTAAAGAAGGACGCGTTACATCCCTATTTTTTCCTCCAAAAAAATGTGTTATATTTTTACTCCAGTTTCTCGTGCTGAACGTGGTTCGCATTTATATTTTGTGCATGGCACTTAACATACCGTTTTTTTTTTTTTTTTTTTTGGGATGAAAGGATGATAAATCCATCAAAATTCATATAGGGGAAGGGGACGAATCAGATGCAATGAACTGGAAGCATCTGAACCAGCAATACATTATGCCAAAAGAAGGCTTCTTTTGATCACAATGACGACCTGGTTAAGTCCTTTAGATTCAAGATGGAAATCGAAACAGCTCAGGACTCTTTAGTTTGGTTTGTGGGAAGAGGAGGTAAAGTGAAGTCACTAAAAAATATAATTTTTTTTTATATTTGGTTAGTGTTTTCAAGGAAGAAAGAGAGTAAGATTTTCATATTTTGTGGGAAAAAGAAAAATCTATATAGAATATACAAAAGTCCAATTCTCACCAGTTGGAAATTGTGATAATTTTTTTTTTCAAAAAAGCCTTTAAGCTTTTAAATAGAATGGAATGAGAACTTTCTCTTTATTAAGGCCATAACATGTATTTTATATAATTTTTCTAAAAAAGTAGATGCGCAGCCAAATATAAGCCACTCGAAGATGTGCTCATTTCTTATGATCAACCAAGCATGCAATAATTATTTTTTCCGGCATCAACTTTCTAGAAAAAGTATTTCAGTAAAAGAAGATACTTCCCATGAACCAAACTAGTCCGTGCCATCTCTTTTCGGGTTTAAATACTCTAGGGCTTGTTTGGTTCGCGGGAAAAGAAGGGGGGAAAGTGTGGTCAACGGGAAAGTAATGAGATGCCTCTTGTTTGGTTGGAGTTTTCAAAGGAGAGAGAAGGGAAAGTTGTATTCCCATGGGAATGTGATTCCCACATTTCATGGGAAAGTCTTTCCCATGAGAAACATGGGAAAGTTACTTTCCCATGAGGCGGGAATCACTCCATTTTTACTTTTTTCCAAAAAGTCCCTTCAGTATTAAAGAAGCATTAAAGAGGCATTAAAAACCTAATTTTTATTAAGGGCATAATAGGAATTATATATAACTTTCCTAGGAAAGTGGATGGCCAACCAAACATAAGCACATTGGAAATTTGTCACTTTCCCATGGTCAACCAAACATGCCAAAAGTACTTTCCTAGGCATCCTCTTCCTAGGAATTTGTTTTCCAGGAATCATATTCCTAGGAAGGAAAATGCTTCCCGCGAACCAAACGAGCCCCTAATGTTGTGCTCAAGCCAAACATTCTATCATACTGCAGCCACAGCATTGCTCCGGAGGCTCCTCCATTTATCATTGACGTTTAAACCCCTTCCATTTAGACCCGCAGAAAAACTAATATTCCAAGTCTTCTGAAAGTTCTTCCAAAGCATGTAGCTTAATCAATTTAGACTTGAAGAAAAGGTTATTGTCGGATGCATCGAAAAAACTATTATGAACCAAACATGACTCTTCAAGGTAAAAAAGAACAAAATGAAATATTAGACGGGAAAATGCTTCGAACTTGTTATAGGCACACGAAAAGTTTATCCAATCCACAACTGCTGATTTGGCAATTCCACAGTGAGCTAACCTTCGTTTTTGCAATCTCCAAGTTTTGCCATTCCTCTTTTACCATATTGCAAGAGAATTGTTCGTGTACACATACACATGCACAACGAGGGCCGCCCGATCCTACTTGATCAAGAATGGCATTACTGTGCTGAACGCATGATGTTGCTGGCAAGAACAAATCCGTCAATGGGCCAGGCCGGCTCGAGCAGCCCAAAACTGGCCTAAAATATGTAGCCCGATTTTGGATTGTAGACCCTTCCGACTGGACAAGGCTGTCATGAAAGCATTCATTAGTTGAGGACTTTCCTGAGGCTTACAGGCATTTACATTTGGGCCCAAGCCGTGTAAACCAATGCCAGTTTCAAGCAAAAGCAAGAGGTTTTAATAACCTGCCCATTGGATCCCTAGGCTGCTGGCTTGTTCCAATTTTGCTGTTGGTGCACGTATCTCTGATTTTGAGAAAAGATGGGGTAGATCCCATTTACAGATGGCTACAGCAGGAAATAAACCTGGAAGAGGGAGGGGGAAACATGCCCCTCCAATTTTTATTTTTATTTTTCTTTTCTTTTTCTTTTTTATAATCTTGTTGGCCTAGTAATTGGGCTACCAATGGCTGAATAGTTCATGGTGAGTAGTTGGCATGATTGCTAGTGCAATGACCATGGGACTGGCCTCAATGTACATTGATGCAGACTCAAGGACTTTTCCTTATTCAAGCTTTTCAATTATTTTACTAAACTAATGAGGTTGTGATCGCTTCAGGTCACATTGTGCTGATGAATGGGCCGGTATATCTGCCTCTTCGAACAATGGAAGTAGCTTTTGATTTCTATTGTGCAGGTGCGTGCAAACACTAGACAGTTCGGCCATCCCATAGCCCTTGCTTGGGTCAAGCTCCAAAAATCTTGGACTCCAAAACAATCATATCTTAAATTTATACTGAGGCAGCACATTAGTTACCTACGTTCGAAGAATCATAGTAAATATTACCTCAGCAGGAGATACTTTGAAGACAAAAGTCGAGGATTCAGTAGATTTTGGAGAGTGATAGAAATACCAGATTTTTTTATCAGGCGACTATGATCAAGAGGCATCAGAATAGGATTAGAGTCTTCGGAGGTAAGGATGAGCAGTTGTGGGAGGATCCTGATATGGTTCGGAGGATTGTGGAGGGCTTCTTCAGGGCTAGGTGGATAGATCAGACATGAGAGAGGAGCCCAACGGATATTCCGATGCCTCTGGTCGGGGTGATGGAGGAGGAGATTACAACACTGATCAAGCCAGTATCAGAGTGGGAGATTAGGAAGACTGTATGGTCCCTTGAGAGGGACAAGGCTCAAGGGCCGGATGGTTTTCCTTCGGTGTTCTTCTGGAGGTATTGGACGATTATGGGACAGGATGCGACGACAGCCATATAACAATTTATCAGTATAGCTATGATGTCTTCTGACTGGCAGATGACCTTCATCACACTGATACCAAAGCGGCAGGATGCTTCCATTGTATAAACTCTTCATCAACCTGTAAATTAAACAAGAAACCAGAAATTATAAATTAAAAAACTAACTACTAAAAGATATATTAAATACTATAAATGATATATACATTTGACGACTGCTCCAATACAAGCTCATAACGCAACCAATCTCCAGTACAAATCAAAGCTTGTACAATTGCAGGTTTCAAAGAGCTATGATATTGATCAAGCACTCTACCTCCAGCACTAAATGCAGCCTCTGAAGCAACAACAGTAATATGAATGGATAGTATGTCCCGAGCCATCTTTGATAGATAGCGAAATTTTAGGGTGTTAGCTTTCCACCAGTTCAAAGCATCAAACTTGTCATAGTCTTCACGTCACTAGGCTTGTAAATATCTTCTTCTAGATATATGTCCAACTCAGTTTTGTTTGAAGGAATAACATTCCTATGTTGTTCAGCCCACATATCAAAGTCATCATTAGCCCTTCTTTTTCTTTTCAATTTGGAGGAGGTACTAGTGATATCGCTAGCACTAGCATTTATTTGTCCATCTGAAGATACATATTCATTATAGAGCATATCTAAAGCTTCACGAACATCATCAATATGGCGTTGAAAAACATCCACACCATAAATTTTTGGAAAACAAAATATAATGAGCTGTATTTTATAGCGAGGATCCAAAACTGCTCCAATTGCCATTAGTAAGTTACAGTCTTCCCAATACTTCTCAAATTTTTCATTCATTCTTCAGTCATGCGCATCACAAAATCTCTAGTATCGAAGGACATATCATTTAATTTCTTCTTTACTCTCCAAATTTCTTTAAGGAATAAATTTGAAGTTGGATATTAACGTCCTAAGAACACTTCTATGGCTTCATTAAAAACTTCCAAAAATTTTGAAACTTCTGTAGCTCGTATCCAGTCCTCCTCAGATGGTAACCATTTATAGTTGGAGTCTCTTTCCTTGTACATTGGAAACACCGGTTTGAACTCCAATGCTGACTCTAGCATTTCATATGTTGAGTTCCATCGAGTAGGCACATCAAGTTGAAGAATTTTAGAGGTTGACAACTTCAACTATTTAACAATTTCATTAAACTTATGAAGTTGTGAAGAAGACATCTTCAGATATTTCACACTTTTGCGAATATTCTCAATTACATCTCGTATTTTTGCTAAACCATCTTGTACCATTAGGTTCAAAACATGTGCACAATAGCGAACATGAAATATTTTTTCATTGAAGTAAAGCTTTTCTTTAATTTCAAAATTTTTCCTCAAAACCTTGACTGCTGTGTCATTCGAAGATGCATTGTCTAACGTAGTAGTAAAAACCTTATCTTCAATCCCCCATTCAATTAGACATTGAAGAATACAATTAGCAATAGTAATTTCCATGTGGAAAAGTGCCAAGCTACAAAAATTTAAAATTCTCTTTTGTAACTTCCATTCAGAATCTAAGAAATGTCTAGTGAGGCAAATGTACCCTATTGTTTGATTTGAAGTCCATAGATCAGTCGCTAAACTAATTCTATCAACATTTCTTAACATTGACCTCAACTTTTGCTTCTCAATTGCAAACATTTTCTTGTAGTCATTCCTCAAAGTAACCCGCTTTATTAGCTCAAATTTTGGGTTAAGAGCTTTACAGAATAAAACAAAGAACTGATGTTCCACCATCCTAAAAGGATACTCATGCACTATAAACATCTTTGCAAGAATCTCTCTTATCTTGTCTTTATCATACTTGTAAGTTGCTAGCATTGCATGACCTTGAGTAACCTCAAATGACAATAAGCTTTATTTTAACTCTTTGTCTTCGCTAGACTTAGCAAGTTTTCGAGGCATGCAAGCGTTTAAATGTCTTTTAAGATAAGTTGTGGCACCCCCCTTCTTCCATGCCAATTTAGCACTACAATAATTGCATTTTACCTTTGTGTTGCCATCTACTATTACGATATCAAATTCAGTCCACACCTCATATCTCTTCCTCTTGTTTGGGTTATCCCAAGATTGTTCTGTACCCATTTCTTTCATTTCATCCATTGCATCATCTTTATGAATAATATTTTCTAATTCAACAAGTTCGTTTGCACTGTAAGCTGTAGAGGCATGTTGATCGAATTCAGGTTGGCCATCTGACATTTCTTGAAAAATATAAACAACCAATCAAATTACATATTTAGTACATAAGTATGCCATACAAAGCCTATTCAAGGACAAAACAAAACCAATCAAATTTAGACGCCAATTCATTTAAATACTTGAAAACATAACATTCAGCCCTCCTCCCAAACACATTTTCATAAAGAAATAATAATAACAATAATAACAGAAACAATAAATAAAAGAAAGAGAAATGATGGAAAAACTCAAAACAGTAGAGGAGCTGAGGAGTGAGGAGCAAAGAGATGATGGACGGTGAGGAAAGAAAAGGGAACTCACCAACAAGTTGGGGTCGGGGGGTCAGCGCCGCAGCAAGTCGGGGTCGGGGGTCGGAGAAGGTTCGGGAGGAGCAAGTCGAGGGGTCGAGTCGTCGAGGTCCAGATGGGTTTGAAGGGGTAGGGGTGAGGGGCTCGGAGGAGAGGGTGGGGCGGAGGGGTTTGGAGGGCGAGAGGGTTTGGAGGGAGGCAGGGGTGAAGGGGGGTTGGAGGGGGGGGGGAGGGGTTTGATGGTGCTGTCTGTGGAGTCGGCTTCACGGCTAACGGCATAGCATGCGGGTGAAGGGAGGCAGAGTGCGGCGGGGCCGGAGCGTCGGGCGGTAGTGAAAGGAGGAGGCAAAGGGGCTTCAGCTTTCAAGCCTTCGAACCACCAAAGTGCTTCACCTTCACGGCTGGTTGGTCCTTTGAAGGCAACGGGGGCAGACCGGCAGAGCTGATTGGAGCCTTGGAGGTGGAGGATCGGCCGCAGAATGGAGAAGGAGCTGCGCCGCAGCAAGTCGGGGAAGGGGATCGGCCGATCGGGATTCGAGGGAGGGCTGGGAGTGGGAGTCTGGGAGACAAGGGTAACTGGCCAACTGGGGGCTGGGGCGGTGCCGTGGTGGGGCTTGGTCAAATGGTCAATTGGGAGGGGGCTGGGCCGGGCCGGTTGGGAGACTTCACACTTCACAATTCAGACTAGAGCTCCTTTGGGCTGGGCTGCTGGCCGATTGGGAGACTAGAGCTCGTTTGGGCTCGTGAGCTGCTCGGGCTCGAGCTCGGATGTAAACGAGCCTCATATTGGGCTCGGGCCCGTTTGACTAACGAGCTGAGCCTGAGCCGAGCTTTTATCGAGTCGGGTCCAAGCCGAGTCCGAGCAGCTCGGCTTATTAACAGGCCTATCTGGAAGGTGGCATGGGGCTGTTTACTAACCAACAGTTTGCTAGCTCGGCGAGGAGTGCGGATCACCCAATGCTGTGAGGTGTGTGTGGAGTTTGAGGAGACCATTGATCATGTCCTTTTGCAGTGCCCCAAGGCAAGAAAGATATGGAGTAGATCACGGGTTCCCTTGCCCTAGTCGGTGGAGTCGGTTCAGGACCTCATCCATCTGTTGAGAGTGTCTATGCGGAGTCCCAGACTCTGGGAGGAGGGGATTGCCAGAGCATTCACGGCTTATCATATTTGGTTGGATAGGAATGCTGGCTTATTCGAGAGTAGGAGGGCATCTTCGAGGATGGTAGTAGATAGAGCTACATTGCAGGCGGGGGAGGCTACCGCAGCCACTGCATGGTTTTCTATGAGATAGCCAGGGACATCTGGGGTACTCTTTCCGCGGCCACAACGCCCAGATTCGCCTATATTTCTTGGGTGTCCCCACCTCTTGGTCATTTCAAAATGAACTTTGACGCTAGCATGTTGGTGGATGGTGTATATGAGGGTGTTGATTTTGTGATTAGAGATTCTCTTGGCAGGTTGGTAGCAGCCGGGAGTCGGTAGACAATTGGTCTTACTGTTGTAGAGACAGAGCTTCGGGCTGCATGAGAGGGATTGTCATATGCGAGGAGGCTTCTCGATGCCGAGCAGGTGCATCTCGAGGGTGATTCTTCTGTAGTGATTAACTGGATACGAGGTTTGGATAGGCATGGTGATGGCCACCCTCTCATCAGAGAGTCTCGCAGATTGGTTTGAGAGATGGGTGGTCTTCAGGTAGCACATGTTCTTCGGGAGGCGTACCGAGCAGCAGACTAGGTTGCTTTTCTTCTTCGCCCGGCACTTTGGGGAGTTCCTCTGGACTTTTACAGGAGATATTTTCTATCCCTTGTACTCTTTACTTTTTATTGATTTGGCAGGATGTACTCACCTTCGAGCTATATAAATTGACGCTTTCACCAAAAAAAAAAAATATTACCTCATATATTGTCAAGCATGTTTTGAGAGGATAATAGACTAGATGGTTTCGTATGTGGCGGTCTTGGAAGGCTTTCTGATCTTATTCATTTATTTTTGAGATATTATTTTGGAGGATGCGCAGGATGTATTTACTCTAGAGCACCTTAAAGCTGCCGGTTCAAACAGAAGTTAAAAAAAGGAAAAACAAAGACAAAACAATAGAACTTCCAAGGCGCAATGTGGGGAGCGGTTGGAAAGAGAGTGCAGCGTTTTTTACTTGCGTCCAACTCACAGGACCTAAGAATGCCCAGTGCCGCCCATCTATATTTCTCCGTTTGAACGCTCGGTCAAAGCCTCAACGCGGCTTTCCAAAGCGCATTTCCTGCTTCCCTGGCAGACAACGACGCTTTGTTGGCGTCACCACTTACGTTATCCTGGGCTTTATATATATATATATATATATATATATATATATATATATATATATTTGATGAAAATGATAATTCATGTAGCTCTAACATCTGCTATATCAAAAAAAAATAAAGAATACAAAGTAAAAAATATGTCTCCTACAGAGAAACGTTCGATGCATGTGCAAACTTTATGAACACACGAATATGTAAGCCATGCTTGTTCCTTGGGCTTCGATTGCATCTTTTACACACACAAAAAAAAAAATAATGATTGATCTTCTTCGTAACATCAATTATTAGCTCTTATTTTGTACATGTCTCAAAGCATTTTAATCTCTATCTTCTATCCGTCTACATAGATCTTAAAGTGATTATTTAAGGACACGAAAAAAGATAGAATCATTCTTTCAGGCGAACCCTAGTTCCATCCAATGTTGAGGGGCCCACTTTCCTTTCCTTGTGCAAGCTAGGCGTGTTATAACTGTCAAGGGTTGAGCGCATCACAGGTTGTCTTAGAATTTTCAATGATGGTCTAATGATGTTTTAAGTTATGATTAAAAGCGCACTTCATTGACCAGGAAACGACATGAATTTGGTTCCATTCTTATGCTGATGAAATGGCAGCTGGTTTTGAATGGATAGGCTTTTTCTTTTCTACGTTACATGAAGCATTTAGTACTATAGAAACTGTAGAACAAACGGTCTTTTGCATGCTATATGTATGAAATTGCTTGCTACGCGCTGGCTGGCTGGTTGTGTTAAGAAACTAGCTGGCTCATCTTTGGCTGTCTAATTATATATATGCCAATAGCAGTGCCAAAGTTCCTTTAGGATACATTTCTAGAATTATATCAAGCTCCCATCTCCTGATTGTTCTATGAAGTTTATATATATCGAAGCTAGATTGGAGGGAAGCTGTTTAAATTTTATTGTTGGTTATAAAGCACATGGTATCCCTCTCCTCACTGTATGCACTGTAGGAAATTGAGATTGAGCTGCGAGGTGGCACTGCATATGTATATAAATCCTTTCATAATTAATTCTGATAGTTTTTACATAAAAGGATAATATTGTATATATTAAAAAATGGAAGACATCATCCTTAAAACTATTCTCTGGATCAAGAACAGAGGGAGCATCACTATTTGGAGTCAGAACCTCTCCCAACAAAGAATTGAGGACAGAGATGCCAATCAGTGGACAGAAGCTCCACTGGTTCTAACACCTTCTCCTCAACCAGACCATTGGTTCTAAAATAAAAAGAAATACCATGGATACCAATATATATAATGCTTGGAATCTTAATAAGTTCTAAAAACGCCACGTTATTTAGTGATTAGAAACAATCATGCAGATAAACAAAATAGTCTTATCTGCCTGGGACCAAAACTACATACTTGGGAAGCTGAATTGATCTCAGTTTGATCAATTAAGCTTTTTCAAAATTAATTTGTATGACCTTTTTCTTGCAAAAAAAAAAAAACCACTAGCTAACATGTGCCAACAAGACAGTCTATACAGTCCACATTTATATATGAAAGCATGACATTTCTAGATAGCTACCATATACTTAGGCCAGTGATCATTAATACTTTATAGATGAATTCATACATACGCATTTGACGGCACGACTCGATCTCTAGTCACTTTAGATGACCTTCTACTCTCCGCGAAATTAGCAGGAGACTTCCCTGACTTGGCTAACAATCGGCGAACATTCAATATATATATATATATATATATATATATATATATATATATATATATATATATATATATAGTGCTCGATCCGTCGACCGGGTCATATACGCTATCAAAGATTATATATACATATATATATGAAAGGTTCAAAATTAGACCCATAGACCACAGATCCATTCTTAAACATTTATGAAACCACTGCTGCCTCTGCCGGTAAACCTAGTATGTGCTAATGTGAAAAGGCCTCACAAGGTCCAAGAGGACTTCTCACACAGGTCTAGATAGGTTGCACTACAGAATATGTGGTGCTTTACATGTAGAGATATTTTTGATATAGATGAGAAGAGAAGTTGAAGGGCGTTTCGCCTGTCAAGAACCTGGCCTGCTTGATAGCAACAAGAGGCAAGCGCTGTAGCTGCGGGAAAGCGGTGCCCGAATACAATATACCAACTGGAATGTGGAAAGAACGGCAGTCAGCCAGAACGCAACAATGCCGGCCAAAATAGAATACTACCTAAAACTAGATGTCGATGCCGTGTCCCCCTCACCTCAACTTCACTTGAGAAACGCTGACAATAGCAATGCTGTTGTAGCTGTCCCCAAACCAAAACTCCTTCCTCTACAAAGCCCCCCGCCCCAAAATCTTCTCCATCCCTCCCTCTTCATCTCTCTCTCTCTCTCCCCTTAGATTGAGACTTGGACATGGAAGGCGGTCGCAACAAGGACACCAAGGCATCGAGCGGCGAGGCCAGCTCGCCGGAGCCAACGAGTGATGACGCCGGGACCATGCGATCCTACTATGAGTGCATGTTTTGCAGGAGGGGGTTCACCACCGCGCAAGCCCTAGGCGGCCACATGAACATCCACCGGAAAGATCGAGCTAGGATGCAGCATGGCCGGATGGCGTCTTCGGTCTCTGGAAAGAATGAAGAGGACTCTGAAGGCTATGGATATAATAACCCATGCTCGAACCACCATCGGACCCTGTATCCTCGGGTCTCCGAGTCCTTGAAGAACTATAGCTTGTACATCCCGGCGTCGTCTTCTGCTGGTAGGGATACACGGGTGGGTAGGGATGATGATGATATGGGCTCGCAGAGACAAGGTGAGCTGAGCCTTTTTGGTCGGGAGTTGCAGCTGGGCTTGGGCACGCATTTTGATGGCTCGAGCGCGGTGAGTGAATTAGAGAAGAGGAAGGATGTTGACGATGGAGAGGAACTCGATCTAGAGCTTAGGCTGGGCCATCAGCCCTAGGATAAACTATGCTGCTGCATGAACAACATTGTGTAGTTACTCTAGCTTGCCTTTTTTTACCGTACAGACAGGGTATTGCGTTTGGTTATATGTTTATGATTACAGAAGATATGTTACAGGGACAGATATATATGCATTTCTTAGTCTTTTGAGTTCATCAGGATTTTGAGAGAAGAAGGAAAGAAGAGCAAGAACAAGTAGCAGAAGGGTGAAGACGCCTGATGTTGGCAAAGACGAAGGAGCAGCCAGGAATTATAGATTAAATTCAACTGGGATTTGTGAAGGAGAAATATACGTACTAGAGGTGAGTAACGCAAAGGTGTGATGAAAGTTAGAGCCATTTGAAGTTTTTATATCCGTTGTTTTGCTCAAACTATCGACAGTTTGATTTGTTTCATAAACTGAGTCGAATCATAAGGTAATGAATCTGTTTATTATTTGTTCTGACTTCCATGACATTCTTTAACTTCCAAAGAGCCAGTAATGAAAAACATTACTTAATAGATGGAATAATTTCAACGTATATGAAGCTTCTCAATGTGATATGAGGAGTTTCTGCAAAGCTTCTGGAGTTATTTGATGAAGTGCACTTTATAGCTTCTTCTTCATTGTTCACCTTTTCGTATTTTCTCCATCACAGTTTGTTAAAATTTTTGCAATCTCCAACCGCAAGTAATATTCAAAAGCGTAATATTTTAGATGCCCTCTGATGCCAGTATCTCCAATAGTAGCTGCATGCCCTTTTAAGCGTTATTGTGTATATAGATCATAGCAGTTGATTGATTAAGTATATAGGAGTAATGAGTTGCTTAGCTACAAGTACAATGAACCAGTCAATTCATGTAAAACGAGAACTTATTTTGATAAGATGGATTTCATCAACCGCACTGCTGGTATTTCTCGCAGACTCTAGTTTGATAATGTTGGTCTCCAGTTTTATTCAAATTGGAAGATATACTGATTTATTTTCTCTTTACTTCTTGGTCTATATTCTTCTCATAATATCGGTTTTTGAAGAACAGCAACTCTTCATGCTGCACTTAATATATATGGTGCACTACTGGTGTGCTTTCTAGATCATTCATGATGTGATAATGTAAATTTTGTGTCTTGAAATGCACTATTTCCTTGGTTTGGGCTTTGCCTGAGTCTTTTCCACGCAAAAAATAGCAGAAAATTCACTATTGCCTTAAATCATCTGCGTTACCATCCAAGTATATTTTCTGTGTTATCATACAGGCGCGTCATCATTTTTATAAAAGCACTTAATTTCTTGGTTTAATAACTTTTGGTCATGATATTAAGTAGTGTAGTGAGTAGTTAAGGACGAGTTTGGCATTGTTATCGTTTTTGTATTTTGTTTCTCTACGAAGCAGTGAAATTCCACATTGAAATTGATGCTGAAGATAGCTCTGCACAAAACTTCTGCTATTCTTTCCTTATATTTTTCACTCCTTGAATACAATGAATAGGATAAATTCTTGTTACTGTGAAGATTTCCTAGCAATTTCAAAACACAAAAGGGTTTCATAATACATGTTGTTTAGTCTAGATCATTTTTTTTGTTCTCAAAGTTTTGAAAACAAAAACGGACAATAGAAGCAATGCTAAATGAGCCCCATGTTTAATCAAGTTCGTTGTTTTCCTTTTTTTTCTCTTTTTTTCTCAGAAGAAAAGAAAACAAAAAAAAAAAGTTTCCATATGGTATCTGTTAGGGGTGTAAAGGGGGGCCACAAACTTTTAGTCCTATATTAGTTGAGTAGCGGAAAAGATTGTGCCAAAGGCAATATCCCTTTCTCCTAGAGGCGCCTTTTGAAGAATAAAGCCGTGAGGAGGAACATCGCCCTGGAAAGGTGGATACTCTTCCCCAAAATGGATAATATTTTTGAGTGGGACACAATCTCTTTTTCCTGCTCTAACAGATAGGGTCTCGAGATGCGTGGACCTCCCTCCGCACAATCCTTCCCACTCGGGGGTAGTGTTAGGTGTGTAAAGGGGGGGCTACAAACCTTTAGTTCCACATCGGTTGAGTAGTGGAAAGGATTGTGTCTTAAATGGAGGGGCAACACCCCTTCCTCCCTCGAAAGGTGGGTGGTCTTCCACAAAGCGGACAATATCTCTAGGTGGGACGCAATCTCTTTTTCCTACTCTAACAGTATCTTTTGTTAACCATTGTTACTTTCTTGCTGTCGAACCCCCATCTCCTCTTGGATGGTTTTTCCTTAGGAAAAAAAAAAAAGAAAGAAAGAGAAAAGCCAAAGCAAGAGTGTGGTAGTTTTCTTGAACTTTCTAGCATGGTAAAATATTTTTGAACTATAAAGCATGGTAAAAAAAATTCCAGACCTTCTTCCAAAATCCAATCCCATTGCAGGAAAGTTGCAATAGGGGTACAAATGGGTCATGGCCAACACCATGAGATTTGAAAATGAGAAGGAATTTGAGTTTTCTGGAGAGCGATTGGAATTTGAGTTATCGAAGAAATTTGGGCGAAACGGCGGGCATACTTAGTTTCATTTTGGATTTTCCTCCTTTTATCTTTTTTCAATTTAGATTTACTCAAAAATAATATTTTTAATATTTATGGAATTAAAAATTAAATTTGGTGACGGAAATTTTTGTCAATAACCTGTCACCGCCAAAAATAATCTTTTAAAAATTTATAAATACTTGGGTTACGATATTTGTGACGGCTGAATTTGTCACTGCGGGGTTGCAATTTCGGTTATCATTTTGCTGACAGATATCCCGTCACTATGATAGTTACTAAGTTTTGGCGCCCATCCTACCCGCGCATTCTGTGACCGGTCTGTCACTAATCGGTCACTAAGTTTACACCACGGTGACCAAATTTCTGGCGGTCACTAATCAGTCACAAATAGTGACTGATAACGGTCCGTCACTAATTTTCCGTCACTATACGCGTGTTTTCTGGTAGTGTCTCCTATGCCCTTACTAGTAATTAACAACATAGGGTTTTCAGCTTGCATTACCTCATAAAAATGAAATCTCATACTTATTTCGAATGCTTAACTACCGTTAGTGTGAGCATATGTACGAACTCGTACCCTCTTTATGATGGTGCTTCTGAGCTTTCTAGATTGTTTCGCATGACAGCCAAACCAAAGAGTATTTTAGGAAGTTCATGAACTTTTTGAACACTTGTTATCTCGTTCGCTCCAAAACCCACGCATGATGCTGCCTTGCTTGCCATCCATAAACATCTCTGATCGATGACTTCCCGAAAGAAAACAATGGATACTATTTTTCATTTAATTAATCTATCCATGTAATCATAGTACTAAGCTGGCGATCCGTAGTTACCTTGATTTTCTAGTTTGCGCCAACACCCTTTCAGCTTTAACTGTGGTGATATCAGGAAGTGGCTGAGCTCCTGGTTGAATGAAATAGAGAGGCATTCCTCTTCGATAGGAAATGTTTGTTTGAGTAAAGTTTGGGACATTCCTAGCCTCAACAAATCTTTGCCGAGTTTCTGTTTCTCCAATATTTGCTGCATATATTTCCTCAAATGATTATTTGCCACTTATTCTCCAGAATTTAAGAATAATCTTTTATTTAAGAATATTATCTTTTACTCTTAAACTTAAGAACTTGTGCTTCAAAGTCTTTGTTCCTAATTATCCAATGAACGGTGATGGATTAATTGGCAAAACTGGAGAGTAAAATGTAGATAGTTTCTTTCTTGGAAATAAGCAGCATTTTCCTTTTACATGTAGCAAACAGACATCGAGATTGCTACCATAAAAGGACTTGCAACATGAAGGAAGCAAGCAAAATTGAGTCTCACATAGATTCGCATATTTTCCATCTCTATAAAATTTTTATTACTTCATAATTTTATTGTTACATCCAAGGTTGCAATCTCAATATTGGATCCTATATCGGTGTCATTTTAGTACAGTGTTGATACATTTAATACAGAGTTGTACTGATATGAAGTACCATGGTTCTATCAGCTCACATGACACAAATGTGAGGCTCATCCTCACCTTGTAACAAAATATTTATTGATGAATTTTAGCCACATCTAGTCTGCATTGGATTAACATTATGGACAAAGAGGAAATATGTCAAAGTTTGAGAATTTTCACGATAAATGTCGCCTCATTTTAGCCTTCCAAATTGGTACAAAATTCCACGTAGAAATGACAACTTATAAGAGGGATTATGGAAACCTACTCTATTAGTAAGGCAGTTTCTTGCCGCCAGTGATAGCCACTTCGACCTCCTCTAAATCTGAAAATAGTTTAAACTAGTTCCATGAGGATTAGTAGACCCGATAAGAACTAGGTAGGCTATTTTGGATAAGTTTGAATAAAATCTGTTTTTATCAAAAAAAAAAAAAAAAACCCTTCAAACTTGATCTCACTGTAATCACTTGTGATGTTAGTTTCCTACTATACTGACCACCACCTAAGCATGGCAAATTATGGGAAATCACCACATTACGCAGATGCATTAATCTCATACATGAGTCATGCATAAAACTTTTAAGTCTATGTACGTTGCTGAACATAATGGGACACACACACACACACACACTCTCTCTCTCTCTCTTCTATGCCTCATGACAACCATCACAATGGATTCACACCCCTGTACATCTAGCTCCGTACTCATTCCTCTCTCATATGTTACGTGAATTGAATATTTTCCCTACGAGAAGCACCAAAATCCAAAGAAAAAAACAGAGGAGATAGTCCACTGATAGACTCTTGTCATTTGTCATCCATGGAGCTGAGAATATTTTGCAGCCCTGGGTCTCGGTCAGCATATAGAAAAAGAGTCAAAAGGACTGCCGGCCCGCGGTGCTTCAGGCTGGGGTCTAGTCTCCCGTCCCTGTGGGCCCGACACAACAATAAGACAGCGAATTTTCCGGTTGGAACATGGAATCCATGGAGCCTGGTCTCGTACTGCACCACGAGAAGATCTTCGGACTCGGGCCCTTCTTTTATCCGGACGTGGTGATGCCATCAAACGCGGTCTATCGGTTGAAATGTCACGGTCCCCTTTGAACAGAATTTTGTTTCATCAGATGGTCAACTCCCCAGTCGCCCAAGAATATCGCTGCTAAGAAATATTCGGACTATAATATGTGAGAGGATAGCCGTTCAAGCAAAACATATATACCATGAGGTAGATAGGATAGCAGATTGAGTAGCCTCTTACGTGGCTAACCATTCTGAAAAAACCCTCTGGTTGAGAGAGGAGGATTTACCTGGTGCACTCCGGAAATTGTTATTTTTTAACTTTTTTGGATATATCCGTACCAGCTATATATAATACATCCGCTTTAGCCAAAAAAAAAAAAAAAAAAAAAAGTAGGAATGTCGCACACATCTTGGGTGCATTTGGGCTTACATTAAACCAATGACAGCCCACGCCGGCCTGCAGTTGGGTTGGCTTAGGCCTGTATAAATATTAGTTGGTTCGGGTTTGGCCCAGGGAACATCAATGTTGGCCCAAGTAGGGGGGCTGCTTTTGGGTGCCCAATGTTGGAAAAGCCCAGCTCATATAGAACCGCTCCAATTGAACGCATTTATTCCCTCTCAGCCTAACTATATGCAAACATTGGTTTCTGGTTCTTAACTCGGTCCAACTATATGCAACGCACGCTACAAGTGAATAAAGTTGCTGATCGGTTCGCTGAATGAGCAGTAAAATTGATGGAAGATTTCTTATGGGATGTTGCGACTAATATTCGAGATGCAATGCATGCTCCAACTCCATTCTCCACCACTATATATCGTGACCATGGCTCTAGCCGTCGAAATTGCTCGAAGAAGAAAGAAAAAGAAGATGGGTCGGTGTTTGTTTCTCTCCACCATCATCATCATTGTTGTTGTTGTTTTCTTTTAGAACTGAAGTGTTGTTTTCTTTTGATTTCTCCATCCATGTTGGATGGTGGGATACATGGATCGGCAACTGGCTAGCCAATAATTTTCTTTTGTACCTGTCAAGAAACAACAAGCAAGATTGACATAGTAATTTCCTCTTATACCAGTCGAGAAACAACAATCAAGATAGATTATAATTTTTCACAAAAAGTAGTTAAAAAATTACTGTAGCAAAATCCAAAGAAGTGACTAAGATAAATAAAAAGGTATTGTAGCAAAATCTGAAGAAGTAATTAAGATAAATGAAAAGAAAGTGCTACCGATGATATCACCTCTTGTCACATGGGCAAGAGATGGGGTTCGATGATGAAGCCGCCCTCAAAATGTATGGGTGTATGGTAAAAGATGGGGATCATTCCCTCCCCTCTTTTCTCTAAAAGAAAACTCAAAGTGCAATAATTTTTCATTTCCTAGAACTAGAAAAATAGATGTATTTGATATTACAATACGACATAAATTTTTGACATAAGCTTTTACCAATTATCTACTATGTCATTGCTTTGCCTCCATTTTAGAAAACAACAAGTATTAGTTCAAGTATTCTAAACAGGTATTTTGGTTCATTCCAAATTACGATCTTCTTTATTAGTACTTGAAATTTATTTGAAATAGAATAACACTTTCTCTTTAATTCTAACTTAATGGGCAAATCTAAATTTCTCTTATCAACATATCTTTTTTTATGCATTGTCTATTAGTTTTGCGCTTGATTTTATTAATGAATAAAATATCTAGTGTTAGGAACAAGGGCTAGGTACCCATGAGGTCAAGTCCATGCTCGGTTTACGTAGGAATTATTACATGATAATAACTACCTTGTATCATTATCACAACTCCCTCAACCATCTGTGTAATAAAAAGAGATGATCAGAAACATGAAATTATAATTCCATTCTGAAATCTTATCTCCTATCTCTTTTTGCCACTCTTGAACCTAAGAAAGTTTTTGGATTGTGGAAAAGAGTCTCCGTTCATTTGTAAGTAGATTCTCAGGCGCAGATCTATGCTATTCAATCTTAAAAGATAAAAGGACTGTTCAACAATATTACTAGAAGAATATAACTAGAAGTCCAAACTCCAAAGCACATAATCCTAATGAAAAAATAACATAAAAATTATTGACCTTATGCTCCGCAAAGATAAGTTATATTGATCTTCCTTCCGATTGATTATATAATTTCTATCACCTAGGATTTGTTATATAATAAATTTTTCAACCGTTCTTGTAGGAATTAGACAAATCCCTTCAACAATCAGTACTCTTTTTTATTTTTTTTAACATTGTACATATTATTTATAGACATACGTAACAGGGAGCTATGCATACCAAATTACCAATCAACTAGGACAACTTCCATCCCGTTTCCCAAACACAAAATTGCATTTTCCCAGTCTTGTGGGTCCAGTTGATGTCGCCTCGCGTGCCAATCAAAGGATAAAAAAACTCACATTCTCTCCTTCTCCTTTCCTTGCAAATGAATGACGTGCTCGTGAAACTAAATAACCTGACGACTCCTCCAACTGCTGACGCTGTCGATGTAAGGATCTCTACGCTTTTATTACATTCAAAGGCCGTCGTGTCCGGGGAGAGATGCCCAATCCCCCTTATACTTCGCTTTTCATCTCGGCCTGACACCGCAATCCCTTCCCCTTCTTTTATGGAAACAGCCATCATGTCCCTGCAGGCTCCTCCAACACTGCCCACAAACACTCACAAAATACACATATAATTTAAAAAAAAAACAGTCATTGGGAAGCACATATCAAGAGAAAACCAAGGCTGAAGGATCATGACTCATGAGAGAGAGAGAGAGAGAGATTGTTGGAAAACCTAGATGATAACATCATGCCTTTGGAGAATTTATTTGCTACAGTTCTCAATGGCTACCAGATAACAAACTTCCTCCTTAAGTGTATTTGCTTCTTTGATATAGTTAGGAGCAAGGTTTGCATCTGTTCATAGACACTAGATATATTGAGCCTAGGTGATTGTGGGAGAAAGAAACTAAAGATGAAATATATCAGAATTGCAACAAGAAGTCTCTCGAGAGGGATCAACCATCTTGTCACTATTATCACCCAGGCATGCGTGTTTGCAGAGTTCTGAGTATAATGGCTGCCGGCATGACAAAAAAACTTTGCACATTGAACAAGCGGGAGTGCCAAAGATTCTCCAAAGGTGGGGGACAAAGGAGGTGGGATGGGGGTTGGGCACTGAATTAAACATGTGAAAAGTGCAACAATGTTCTTAATTTTTGTAGTTGATCTCGATGGACTTTTTATCTCAAAGAACGTACGCTAATCTCAAACCTGCATTAGAAGTAGGTTAACCAGAAAACTAATTTCCCTTGCAACGTAAAGATAAGTGCCATATTATTTTCTTTGGAATCACAGGACTCTCAAGGGGATCATCCATCCAAGACATTCTCTTCGGAGCATGCTTAGTTTTGATATTGTTACAGAATTAGAAGCCAAAAGCATGCCTGCAACGATCCAAATTGTCGGCTTAGTGTTCATTATATATGCAACAAATAATCGTACGCACACAAGGAAAATCAGCACTGTACTCTAGTGATTGGAGGTTATATCTCCATGATTGTTAATATCAAGAAAAAAAAGAAAAGAAAAAAAAAATCTTGCATCTCCAGAGTGAGGGTGCATTAGAATGGAAATTGATTAAATTAATTGGACTCATCTGTCCTATGTTTTTGTCCAAAATGATCGATCCATGCCTTTAGGATATATATAATTGTATCACACATTTCTTGCATAATGCAGTGTTAGCAGTTACGACTAACAACAAAACTAAATTGCCAACAAGCATCATTTCATCCAGAAGTGCAACCATATATAGTTTACTGATCGAACCATACAAGACTTCCTACATATGTTCATCTTTAGATAGAGTCCATGTAGTTTCTCTACCAAACGATAGAACTGGCAGCCTAACAGAAACATTTCATCAATATACTGGTCATCATTCTTCTGCTACATGCAGACTTGCAGCTGGGAAAAGAAAGAAAACGATAATCAAATAAAGCAGCATAAAATTATACACTTTCAAGTGTACCCAAGTCGAAGCTCTAAATCCAAATCATCTTCCTCCGAATCACCGCTTGTTCCAATCTCCAAGTCCAGTCTCACAACCTCTCCTTCCTTTCGGAACGCATCAGCCGTGCCTTCCTTCACAAGATCTCTCAACTCTTCGACCCCAAGAAAGGCCTTCACTGCCTCCATGCCGTTGAAATGTCCACCTCTCGAGCTGAACAGTTGACCTAAGGAGGTCGAACACGACGAGGAAGAGAGAAGGGAGGGGAATCTATTGGTCCTTGGAGAAAGCTTAGCATCACCAGTGTTAGAAGGTGGTGAAATATTAAGGTTAGGGATAAGGGTGCCCCTTGGATTAGGGTTAGGGTTATGGTTAGAAAGTGGGGGATCCCATTGTAGGGACTGCCTCAACCTAGCTCTGTCCCTTCTATGGACATTCATGTGACCCCCAAGAGCCTGCGCTGACCTAAATTCCCTCTTGCAAAAGCTACAAATATATGACCTTGGAGGCCATGAGAAGCCTCCTATCAAGTCACTACAAACAGTGTCCCCTTGTCCCACTTGGCCAAAACTCCATGGCTCTCTAACCTTGTTGTTGTTGTCGTTGTTGTGATTGTTGCTGTTGTCTCTAGAGCTTCTACCACACCTCTCCATGGATCCTTCGGTCCAGTCCAACCTATAAACAATCACAAGAGCTCCAGCTTTAGCGAACCAGATAACAAGGACACTTTATAGCAAGTTCATCTCTCTCTTGCCTTTGTGAAAAATCACAAGGCAAGTTCTGAGCATTCACTCACCTGAACAGTGTAATCATAAATTGAACTTAGAGTACTCTCTCTTGCTCTCTCTTTCCTTCTCTGCTATGTCTTTTCTTTCTTTTGCTTTTCTTTGGTTTCACTTGTTAGCATTATTATTTCATCTGACCGGAGAGTGATGGGTCCGCAGAAGTGCCCATCAAATTGTATCCCCGAAACTGAAAATCCCATTCGCGGTACCACCTGCAAATATCCGTTACTATAAATGGGCAAGTCTTATCAAATGTGGCACTCCGGGACCCCGCAAACTTACACCCTTTGCCATTTCCGTGAGCACACCCTGTTCCAACTCTCCCCGAGTCCTCCCGGGTCCGCACGTGAGAGGAGTGGGCACTGGATATATAGTAGGGGCGCCAAGGGAACAAGACATTGGTTTGATGACAAGACCACCACAGTGGGAGTTTTTGGCCTTTGGGGACACTATTATTGGATTGGTTCTTGGGGTTTCCCTTCTAGTTTTGATGCTTGGCATGATGGCATCTCTCAATGCTCTAAGGTCGACCAGACTACTTTTACTTCATGACAATATGCATTAATCATGTATAGGCTTTCTCTTTGCGATTCTTGGGTGTTGATCAGTGGTAACTGGAGTTGTTGCTAAGCAATTGGAGTTGCATGCAGATTTGCACTAACATTAAATTTGACAGCTCAAGGATTGTATATGCAGTCCAATAGAACATTATTAACATTATGATCAGAAAGGCTCAAAATATTCAAAATACTTTATTCAAGTGCGTAGTACACCTTGTAAATTAGTCCACTGGTGGTACTGTGTCCTATGTGCAAAATATTTCATATTTGTAGCCTATGGGCATTCCCCGGCCCCCACTCCCCTGTTATTTTTTTTCCTTTGAGAACTACTGCGGGCATTGCCCTAATTATAAAAATATATTGTCATTCGCTTGTGAATCGTATCTAACCTTTTGCATGTGATATGGAGCTCGAAAGAACATTGGATTCATGGTTCAACTCAGATTCCCTAAGAGCAACATTCGCAACCATGGCTAGAACTTGTGACTTGGAAGTGAATACCAGACGGCAACTTTTTCTTTAGAAATGATTCAAGAAGGACGAAGGGATCCCACCAAACCCTGGCCTTAGATTTGGGAGACAAATACCCAATTGCATGCACCCTTTGTTTGCTAATTCCAGGCCATCTTCAGTAGGGATGCATGGCCAAAATTGCAGATGTTACCTAGCAGAGTCTAGAGTTTGCTTCTCGCTCACTCCATCTAAAAGGATTGCAGTTTATAACCATCTCTTGTACCCCTTCCACTGAGGTCCCCCTAAAGCTCGAGTAGGTTTACCACCTTTCTAAAGGAGTGTGGCATTAAGGGTTTCTTTTACGTTCTGTGGCGTTGATCTGATTGGCTGTGGGGATGGTTTGATGGGCCATGAAGAGCTTGGGCAGAGCCCCGAGCCTTATGATTGGCTTAGGTGTCATTTCTACTATGAAATAATTCCATCAGTCAACTCGGCTCGCATACAATAGCTTTTAAATGAGCGATGGAAAAACTGTCATAAAATAAATCTCTCAAGTCATTCATCTGAGAGACGTATCTCGCTCTTTTGCCAGCCAAGGCGACGGTATATATTGCATGCGATTTGTGGGATGGGCCTTTGCAAAATAATGGCATTAGGTGCAAAAGAAGGGAAAGAAGAAAGTAGAAGCCATAAATAACATCCACTGGGACTTGGTGTTTGGATCTCCATGGTCTGGGCCTTTGCGTCTGAGCTCTTGGACTGACGTGCTCCGTGCACTGGTCTTTTTATGCGTCAAGACCAGCCCCTGCACCTTCCCATTACGATCACCAAAAAGAGTTCTCTCTAGGCCTATGATGGGTTGGTTCCCAAGCCAAGCTCTTTGAGGCTAGGGCATCATGCTTGTGAGTCCCCACTTGAGCCACAAGGGAAATCCTATGTGCATGGGTAAATTATACCCTGCACCGTATGCATCATATGGCCGTACACCATACCAACCACCAAGATGCATTCCTATATATTTAATTCATCATGCGCTGCGTCTCAGTGATTGACGTAGGGAATACGGTGCAGGATTTAATTTTTTGTACGCATGGCCAAGCCCACCCAAGTTCCGGCACTTGAATCTCTGGTTCCTCATGTCATCACTGAATTGTATATCAGCTGCGAAGTCAGTTTGGCCCCCAAGCTATCCAGGTTGGAAATAAAAAGCCACAAGCCTGAGTGAAGGTCCTCTACAAACCAAAATTTCGTAGGGCAGATTGGGGTTTGCAACGAAATTTCTGAAGTCATGGTTCTAGCATTTGCTCAATGTTGCAACTTTAATCTCTCCTTCTAATCGGGACCTAATAAGCTATCTCATCTAGAAATGCAGACACTCTCCTTGTATCAAGTAGACAAATGACATTTAATATGCATACGGCATGAAGACACCCTACTGTCTAATCATCCATTTATAAATAATAGTTAGAAAGTACTTGATTTCTGGAGATCATGTTCTGGCCATGGAAATGGTCCGAATTTGAGCTCACTCATAGTATTTACTAGGGGCATGGTGTTAAGATCCTTCTATTGCATCTCTCTCTATTCCCTACCCGAACTTGGCACAATCACCTGATTGGTCCCAGTTAACAACTATAATTTTGCTAACCTTCATCAAGAATCAAAATTTCTTATCATAGACTATAAATCTTTCTTTGTAGGTAGTTCTACGGAAGCCCTGGCGCCGATGTTCTCAGCTCACATCTTTCAGAAAAATAAGAGGTAACAACCAATATATTCGCTTCACTAACCACTACTTAAAACATGATGGTGAAGGTGACTGTAGTTCAAATAATCCTCTCATAACAAAATGTTATTGCAAGAGATAATAAGGGTGCATACCAAGATGATGCTCATTAGCGCCTCGAGCTTGGCTCTCCAAGAGTGAGTTTGAGCCAGGCTCAGCTAAGAAACGAGCCGAGCTCTAGCACATCGTCGAGTTCGAAATTTAGCTGAGTCCAAACATTTCTGCTGTTCCAGTACAGTGGAAAAGCTTGCCTCAGCTCAACTAAAGCTTGGTTCGAAGTTTAGCCAAACCTAGCTTGAGCAGGTTATATTGAGCTCGGCTCGAGTTCGTGCCAAGCTCCAGTAGCTTGTTGAGCTGTCCCTCCAAGAGAATTGATAGAAAGACGATGGAAGAGTCTATTAAAATGACAAAGGGATTACATAAAAGAAAGGAGGAAGGATGGACATAAGGACAATGAATGTTAGCCTATTATGGGGTGGACACGTACATTGGAAGGGATTATTGTCTTCCAACCCATTTAAGTAATGCCCTCCCATCCTTTGATTCCTTTTTCTGAGAGTGTGTAATTGGTATCAGTGTTTGAAACAGTCGGTCTTCTGTGACTGTCAACTGTCGATGCTTTTTTGTAGCTATTGATGCTAACGCTTTTACTTGCCAATGGTTGCTTCAATTTTAACCAGTCATCATTGTTAAAGAGAACTCCAAATTGTTAGCAATTTGGTGAACAGAGTTAGGATACAAAAATTGCAAATAGTTATAATGTGCATTAAACTATGCAAATCAATTATAATTACCAATTCTTTCAACTTGGTCGGATCTGTTTTTGTAAATGATACATAGTTAGCCAATTCCAAATTATTTTTTGTTGGTAGCATCCCACTAGCAAATGCATTAAAATTTATATTTTTGACTACTCCTTCAATAGTGAACTAAACACAACTAAGGATCTATGTCTTGAGCTGAAATTTTAACCATTCTCAACTGGTCTGTAGGTTCTTGGGGTAAAAGATGCGCACTATGATCAAGCTCTCTTTAGAAAATATCAGGAGAATTATCAAAGTCTCTCTGTAGAACGATTCTTAAGCAATTAATTGGTTGTGGTATCAGCACGATTAATTACTTGGTTTCTAAACATTTCAACGTACTTCCTCCCCTCCAACTCTGCTCCTTTTGGGGTGAAGGAAGTAGGGAAAACTATTAAGTACCACCCTACTATAGTTGAACACCAAATCTCTCCTGCCCAAGCGAACAAGCCCAGAACTGTTTCCTTCTCACATATGCATGACCACCTGAATTTTTCATACTAGCAATCACACTAGTGTATTTGTCAGGCTTGTTCCCCATGAATTCTAGCTCAAAATGCAGTAGTGTTCAGGTCACTTATCCATGTCCTCTGAAGGTTGCGAATTGTGAAAGTATATATCACTGGTAGTGGTAAGCCTCCTTTCAAGGTTGTAGATATTTCATGAATGAAAAGGTTGATAACCTTCACCAGATTGTTAAAAATAACTGCAGAAAAAAAAAAATATGGCTGCTAATCGGGCCCTTAAACTGAGGGTTAAAACTGGTACCATTTCTCTATGGCACATTAAATACTGAACAAGATTTCAGCTCCTTCCAGTAAAACTTTAAGGCATTCCATGCGAATGTTGATGCAAGCAAGTGTCAAAAGAACATTAATAGCTGCTGGACAGGGAAAGAACCTACTTAGACAAAGTAAATTAATTGAAATTGGGGATAAAATTTTACAGTTCTTTAAAATTATAGTTTGCAAAACCAGATCAGTATATTGGACAAATTATGAAAAATTATGATCCTCCGTCTAAACGCATCTATGATATTAAGCAATTAGCTGTTGGTTTCTCCATCGATAATCCTGATCATCATACCCTTAGAAGAATTTAAAGAAATCTTGTTACATACTTCGATATATTTGGAAGTTGAGATAGAAGCCGAAACGTCACCCTCAGTACAGAAAGCAGATTAGAGTTTAGGTTCTTGAGATTGATAGGCATGACCCTTTTCTCTCTGACATTGTGAAAAATCAATATGGAAGATCTTTAACAAGTTGTAAAATTTTGCTTCCATCAAGGAAGAATGCTGCAAAAGTTTAATCAAACAACCCAGAGCATGAACCAGGACACATCATAGTAAATCATGTCTGGAAGTTCATTGAAATATAGAAAAATACTTCAGTTTCCATTTCTTGGATGCCTGTAGACAGCATGCTGGATGGAGTATGAGGCTTCACGGCAAGTCCAGAAGCTTCTGGTCCGATCCCAGAATGCCTAGGGTTAAGTTTATTAACAGATTAAGATGGTCTTTTTTCTTCACAGATTAGTTGAAGCATAATGTTGCAGTTGTTTGATTTATTAATTACAAAGTTTTTGTTGTGCTCTCTTTCATTTTCTCATGTGGTACTATTTTTGACAATACTGGATGTTAAACTAGCAGCTAATGAATATGAAAACAGATGGATTCAGACTCTGTTCCCTGAAGGATGCTTAAACTTCTCAAAAGATCTGTTTCTGGTCAGGCAACATTGCAATAATTCACATTTGGTCAGATTCCCTTTTATGAGGCAATGAGGTAAAATTCAGTGACAACATTAGCTTCAAATGTTCCTGCCCTACCACTATCTCATATGCTTGCAGAATGAAACATTGGTTATGTAAAGATCTGAATTTGGGCCCGTTCTTGGGCCCAAAGAACTGAAGTCGGCAATGGATGCCGACTTCAATTTGCTCTTCGTGGTCTTCCCACGATGACCACACCGGCCGAACGGCCAGCGAAACCCCCGCACTCCCTTCCCTCTCTCTCTCTCTCTCTCTCTCTCTCTCTCTCTCGCCCCCCCTTCGTGAACTCTCAGAGGAGCCCCTCCCCATCCCTCTGAAAATCTAACCTTTCCTCCCCTCCTCTTTCCCCTTTCTTGAGAGGATTGCCGGAGCCACCGCCACCGCCGAAGCCGCCAACGCCGCCGGGGATCCATTCGTCGACGACCGGAGGTGAGAAAGACAATTTTTTTTTATCATTTTTATGGATTTAAGGGAGGAGGAATGATGGTATTTCAATCGATTTCACTTCCTCTGTTTCGGAGAAGTTTCTTTTGTGAGATTCGGCTGGCCGACGGTGGCCGGCCGGGGTCAATCCGGCCGAAACGAGTTCGACCGGAGGTAGGCGAACGGGGGCCGGGCTTTCCAGCCCCGGTCTCTCTCTCTTTCCTCCCTTTCTTCCTCTACTTCTTCTCTTCTTCTCCTTTTCCGCGCCGCTCGTGACAGCGGTGTGGCCGGCGGCGGCTGGCCGAGCGCCACAGCCGAGGGCCACGGTCGGCCGCCGAAGGCCGACCGGAACCACCAGCCACCCTTCTTCCTTTCTTCCCCTTCTTCTTCTTTTTCTTCTTCTTCTTCTTCTCTTCCTTCTTCTTCTCTTTCTTCTTCTTCTTCTTTCTTCTTCCTGGGTTTGTTCTTGCTTTGATTTCCGTGCTTCAATTGTGGATCAGAACCTGAACTGCTTGAGGCTATGAACCGGTTCCACCTATTCCGTGAATTGGGTTTGATCTGGGTTTGAGTAAATGGATTTTGGTTATGGTCTGAATCTGAGTCAGAAATTTGGGTTAGTCTGATTTGAGTGTAATCTGGTTTAGGTTGGGCTGGAGAACTGTTTTTGGGTTGAGTTGAACATGATTGGATCTGTGGGCTGGTTTGGTTTGGGCCCGAAATCTGATCTGGACCTGTAATCTGGTTTGGTTCAATTAGGCCTAATCTATTTTGGGCCACGATTGGTTTTGGGTTTAAAGGATTCTGATTTTGGGGTTTTGGCTTACTTGTTCTTAGGGTCTATGTTTGATCTTGGGGGCCCATTCTTGGATATATGAACTTAGGAGTTTAAGGGATTGAAAATAGTTTAAATTATGTTTCTTAGTTAATTAAATAATTAATGATTATGTTTTAATCAGGGGTTCGTGATATCTGTGGCAGGGATTGTTAAGCTAGCCCAGGTAGGTGGCCTATTGCTTTAAAGTAGAATTTTAACATGTATCTTGCATATGTTGATGTTATATTTTATTATTGGCAATATGTGTTAGAATTAGAATTAAATATTTAATTTCATAAACTGTTATGTGCTTTACTATTGGGAGTATAATCATGACTTTGATTTGGAAATTTATTATGTGGAAAGTTGATTTATTGATTTTTAAAATCCGCATGACTATAGTGTAGGCCCCGCCAATGGGATGATACGTTGGCCCTGTCGACTTGTACTGAGGAACTAGTTCCGATACCGCGACCACCGGTGATAGAATAGTGGCGGCACAGGGGTGCGTTTTGCTCTTCGGAGCGGCTCGGTGGAGCGTGAGATTGGCACCAGGGGGTGCGGCACAGTGGTGTGTTGGCTCAGTGGAGTGGCTCTTCGGAGAGTTGTATTGGCACTTCGGTGTAACCATGCCACTGGTTGATGTGGCCGTAGTCATGCGGTTGAGTTATTTCGAGTCTCGGATCGGGTTTACGGATTATCGTGTGGATTTTTGGATTCATGAGTTTAGCTGCTTTTTATATGCATCATGACATGTTATATGACGACTTTATTGCATGATGTTGCCTACTGAGCTGTTAACTCACTCCTATTATTTACATTTTTGCAGGTGATGACATATGATTATAGGGATTACGGGATAAAGTGATCATGATGTATTTAGCTAGTAGATATGGACTTTCTTTTGACTTATGTATATATGGACATTTGATATGAAAACTGGAATCTATCTTTAATTAGTTATTGATGGTTGATCTGATTTATCTGCCTTGCGTGCCTGCGGGATCCGCCCTACAGGTGCGCGGCGTCTGCTCGCGCCCCGGGCCCCGGGTTTGGGGCGGGACAGGTTAGGCCCTAAAAGCGGCGCATTTTGCTCCGAGAGATTTCAGACCTCACAATAAATACAGACTGAATGATCAACACTGTGTTGTCCATATCGGTTTTTGGTTTGGCTATTCAGGATGGAGAGAATGGACATTTTTTCCTTGTGGGTCTCCCTCAAAGATAAATTGCTACAAAAGATTGCTGCTAATGTTGCTGCATTGATGCGCTTCAATCCAAAGCTAACATTGTTGGACTTCTAGGAAATGTCTCATCTTGGCTCTTTCAGACTCAGTTTGGCCACTAGTGGGTCCATTCAATATCTATCCAATACAATTGACTACCTACAGGTAATTCTTCAGTTCTCTTATGCAGAACTTTCCAATCAGCAACTTCATATGGAAGAATTTTCTTCAGAATGCAGGTGCACTCAATTCCGTAATACAAGCTTAAAGAAGACAAAATAAATGCGGATGAAAATTACATGATTTCTGTTGGATGCCTTGACACTATCCACCATAGGAACCACCAAGAGACCCTCTTAACGATAAAAAACTAAAACTTCATCTAATCATGTTTCTTAAATCTTCTTATCACAAATAATACTGCTGCGGACAAACAAAAAAACAACATGGTAATTGTAAAGATCTGAATTTGGGCCCGTTATTGGACCCAAAGAACTGAAGTCGGCAATGGATGCCGACTTCAGTTTGATCTTCGTGGTCTCCCCACGATGACCACGCCGGCCGAACGGCCAGCGATTTCCCCGCAAACCCCTCTCTCCTCCTCCCTCTCTCTTCGTGAGGAAGGTTGGGAAACCCTCGGAGGAGCTCTATCCCAGCCCCATCCCTTCCCCACCCCTCTAAAAAAAATTGAGTTTTTCCCCTCATCTTTTTCCCTCTTTGTGAGAGAATCGCCGGAGCCCCGTCACCGCCGGAGCCGCCAACGTCGCCGGGGATACGCTCGTCGACGACCGGAGGTGAGAAAGACAATCCATTCAGTATTTTTTATGGATCTAAGGGGGAGAGAAATGAGGGATGGCAACCGGTTTTCATCCCCTGTTTTGGAAAATTTTTTTATGGGATTCGGCCGGCCGACGGTGGCCGGCCGGGGTCAATCCGGCCGAAACGGGTTCGGCCGGAGGTGGGTGAACGGGGGCTGGGCTTCCAGCCCCTGTCTCCCTCTCTTTCCTCCCTTTTCTTCCTCTCTCTCTCCTTCTTCTCTTCTTCTTCCCTTCCGCCGCCTGTGACAGCAGAGTGGCCGGCGGCGGCTGGCCGAGCGCTGCCGCCGAGGGCCGACCGGAACCACCAGCCACCCCCCCCCTTCTTCCTTTCCCTTCTTCTTCTTCTTCTTCTTCTTCTTCTCTTCCTTCTTTCTTCTTCTCTCCTTCTTCCCTTCTTTATTCGGCCTGGGTTTTTCCTTGCTTTGTAATCCGTGCCTTAAAGGTGAACCAGACTTTGAACCGGGTTTAAATTGTGAACCGGTTCCACCTATTCCATGAATGGGTTTTGTTATGGTCTGATCAGACCTGGTTTGGGTTGGGCTAGGGACCTGTTTTTGGGCTGAGTTGGGCCTGATTGGATCTGTGGGCTAGTTTGGGTTGGGCCCGAAATCTGATCTAGACCTGTTATCCGGTTTGGTTCAATTGGGCCTAATCTGTTTTGGGCCACAATTGATTTGGGTTTAAGGGATTCTGATTTTAGGGCCTATGTTTGATCTTAGGGGCCCATTCTTGGATCCATGAACTTAGGAGTTTAAGAGTTTGAAAAATTGTTTAAATTATGTTTCTTAATTAATTAAATAATTAATATTTATGTTTAATCAGGGGTTCGTGATATCTGTGGCAGGGATTTTTAAGCGAGCCCAGGTAGGTGACCGTTGCTTTAAAGTAGAATTTTAATATGTATCTTGCATATGTTGATTTATTGATTTATTATTGGCAATATGTGTTAGAATTAGAATTAAATAATTAATTTCATAAATTGTTATGTGCTTTACTGTTGGGAGTATGATTATGACTTTGATATAAAAAGTTGATTTATTAATTTTTTAAAATCCGCGTGACTATAGTCTAGGCCCCGCCAATGGGATGATACGTTGGCCCTGTCGACTTGTATTGAGGAACTAGTTCCGACACCGCGACCACCGGTGATAGAATAGTGGCGGCACAGGGGTGCATTTTGCTCTTCGGAGCAGCTCAGTGGAGCGTGAGTTTGGCACCAGGGGGTGCGGCACAGTGGTGCGTTGGCTCAGTGGAGCGGCTCTTCGGAGAGTTGTATTGGCACTTCGGTGTAACCATGCCACTGGGTGATGTGGCCGTAGTCATGCGGTTGAGTTATTTTGAGTCTCAGATCGGGTTTATGGATTGTCGTGTGAATTTTTGGATTCATGAGTTTTAGCTGCTTTTTATATGCATCATGACATGTTATATGATGACTTTATTGCATGATGTTGCCTACTGAGCTGTTAGCTCACTCCTACCATTTACATTTTTGCAGGTGATGATATATGATTATGGGGATTACAGGATAGAGTGATCATGATGTAATTAGCTAGTAGATATGGACTTTCTTTTGACTTATGTATATATGGACATTTGATATGAAAACTGAAATTTATCTTTAATAAGTTATTGATGGTTGATTAGATTTATCTGCCTTGCGTGCCTGCGGGGTCCGCCCTGCAGGTGCGCGGCGTCTGCTCGCGCCCCGGGCCCCGGGTTTGGGGCGTGACAGATTTATTGGTATCAGAGCATAGGTTAAAGATCACTAGGGACATTAAAACAGAATCATAATAAATATAATAATAAATAATAATAATTAAAAAAGAACTTAGGAATATAGGGACACATGTGAAGAAATGAGAGTGGGGTAGAAAATCTTATCGGTGGGTGGATCTAACACTAATGATGTGTTATTCGGAAAAAAAAAAAAACTTAGGAATATAGGGACACATGTGAAGAAATGAGAGTGGGGTAGAAAATCTTATGGGTGGGTGGATCCAACACTAATGATGTGTTATTCGGGAAAAAAAAAAGAAAAAGAATATAGGGACACATGTGAAGAAATGATAGTGGGGTAGAAAATTTTACAGTGGATGGATCTAACCCTGATGTTGTGTTGTTTGTGTATGTATCAGCATGCCGCCCCGCCGTGCACGTGTGGCACCTCGCCGCCTGATCGAGACTATCGGGAGTGATCCAGACACTTCTCATCTGACTGAGAGAGTCCAGGGGACGAGACTGATCAGACAGTACTGGATGGACCAGATCATGGCCAGGAGAGCAGGATGGGAGGATCGACCCAGGTGATGGAGCTGATCAGAGAGGTGGTTGGGTTAGTTCGACAGCAGAGGGGACCACAGCAGCTATTTCCTTCTGCTAGTTCTTCAGATCAGGGGAGGAGTATAGCAGAGTTCAGGAAGTTGGCTCCTCCGGCCTTCAAGGGAACTACCGATCCCCAAGAGGCCGAATGTTGGATAGATGAGATGGATAAGGCCTTCAGGGCCATGGGTTGTACTGAGGAGGAGAAGATCAGATTTGCCACCTATATGCTTCAGGACTGGGCTCATCATTGGTGGGAGTCTGTAGAGAGGACCATGACGCAGGATGCAGGATCTGTGACCTGGCCGCCTTCCAGTCGTATCAGAGAGCTGGAGAGGGAGTTTCTGAGCCTCTCTCAGGGGAGTATGACTGTGGAGGACTATGAGGCTGAGTTTGATCGGTTGTCCCGTTTTGCACCATCTCTTGTCCAAGACCCTAAATCTAGGATGAGTAGATTTGAGGAAGGACTGAGGCCTCGCTTGCGTCAGGGTTTAGCTGCTGTTCACTCGACTGATTATGATGACTTAGTTGACAGAGCTAATTTGATTGTTATGAATCTGCATGACTTTGATGTAATCTTGGGTATGGATTGGTTGGCTGCATACCACGCTACCATAGACTGTTTTCTGAAGAGGGTGACCTTCCAGATCTCGGGTATTGATGAGTTCAGTTTTATGGGTGATGACTGGGGTGTCTCTTCTCAGGTAGTGTTTGCTATGTAGGGCATAAGATCTCTTAGAAAGGAGTTTCCAATCTTTATGGCCGCAATTGCAGATTCTGGACAGTCTGAACAGAGAATTGAGGATATACCAGTAGTCAGTGAGTACCCTGATGTCTTTCCTGACGATCTACCTGGCTTACCTCCTGATAGAGATGTCGAGTTTGCTATTGATATAATCCCTGGTACTGCATCTTTGTCTAAAGCTCCTTATAGAATTGCCCCTGCTGAACTAAAGGAGCTGAAGGACCAATTACAGGAGCTATTGGATCTGGGTTTCATTCGACCTACTGTCTCTCCTTGGGGTGCCCCAGTATTATTTGTAAGGAAGAAAGATGGTAGCATGAGACTGTGTATTGATTACCGGAAAATCAATAAGGTGACTATTAAGAATAGGTACCCTCTACCCCGGATCGATGATTTATTTGACCAGCTTCAGGGTGCTCAGGTATTTTCCAAAATTGATCTTCGATCTGGATATCATCAGCTGAGAATAAATGTTGCCCAGTAGATACAACCCAAGAGGGGGGGTGAATTGGGTCTTTTAAAACTTTTAACCTACTTCTGAAAGTTTTTGATTAATTATGCTAAATTGTATGGATGCACAGTGAAAGTCAAACTTAGCAACAGTTTGATGTATAGAATGTGACTTGATTGAATATGCTTGCAACTAAAGGATGCGCGGATAACAGTTAAGCAAGCAATCTATCTAAGTAAGTAAGTGTGTTAGTTAGACAATGACAAGAGGCATTACAAACACAACAAACATATAGTGGTTCGGTGCATCCCAGCACCTACATCCACTCCCCAAGACCTCTTGGGAATTTCACTATAATCCTACAGATTACAGCCGGTTGTTTTACAAGCTCACAACCCAACTTGTTGTTTTACGAGCGCACAACGAACTCGGTCGGTTTTCCCAGGCTCACCGACTAGAACCACCCCGATTGTTTTTCCGGGATCACAATCAAACCCTTACACCGTTGGTTTCAACCTAGGCTCACCAACAAACCTCTCACCGTTGGTTTTCCCTTTGGCTCACCAACAAACCTTAACCCCTTGATTCAATCCCTTGATTGAATCAAGTTACAAGATATTAAAAACAAAGTTTAAAACAAATCAAAGCTTCTTAAACAAGCAAATATAACAATATAAACAAAATAGTGTAAAGAGAAGCCCTCAACCGAGTTTTGAAGATGAAGGAGCTCGGCTTCTTCTTTACTTGACCCTCTTCTGATTTGGCACGAAGTAGAGGATCACCGAGGCAGCACACGGATGAAGAGGAAGCTTTGGGATTCACTTGGATGCTCTTCTTCTCTCTATTTCACTTTGAATGGCCCTTTTTGTGCTTATGGGAGATTTTCCTTGTAATCTCTTTCCTAAATGTTTTCTCCCACTTCTATTCCTTCTCCCCTAGCTCTCCTCTTGTTTTTATAGCTTTAGATGGCGTGGAAACAAGAATCTAGCCGTTAGAGACAAAAATAGAGCCGTTGGACACAGTCTGCACTTCCTGACAATATTACCGTTGGGATCGGAGTCGACTCGTCTGTTGCAGGAGTCGACTCGTCTGTTGCAGGAGTCGACTCGTGCTTTACTGGAGACGACTCGGCCACTGTTCCAAATTTGAATTATTGTGCATCCTCGACTGGGAGTCGACTTGACTTAACCCGGAGTCGACTCGCCAACATCTGGAGCTGACTTGGCATCTTCGGAGTCGGCTCATCCCATGAATTCAGAGGACATACTTTCTGATTTTCTTCCTCGAGTCGACTCGGATTCTCTTGGAGTCGACTCGGCTCTCAGAGCCCAAAAACTGATCCTCTGCATTTTTGGCTTGTCTGGTCTTGGAGTCGACTCAAACTGTTCCGGAGTCGACTCGGCTCTCAGTTTCCGAAACACAGCCTTCTGCCATTTTGGTGTAGCGCTGCCTTGGAGTCGACTCGAACTGTATTGGAGTCGACTCACCTATCAGAGACGAAAATACCGTCTTCTGTCTTTGGGGTTGCGCTATCTTGGAGTCGACTCGTACTTTGTGGGAGTCGACTCGAATCTCAGTGTCCGAAAAACTGCTCTCTGACTTTTCCCTTGTGTTCCTCTGAGAGTCGACTCTCACTTTCTTTGGAGTCGACTTGCCAACCATCGGAGTCGACTCGCGTTCCACTGGAGTCGACTCGAATCTCAGACCCGAAAACTGCTCTCTGACTTTTGCCTTGTTTTCCTTAGGAATTGACTTGCCAGCTATTGGAGTCGACTCGAGTTCTTCAGGAGTCGACTCGCCTCTCAGGGTCCAAAATATCTTTTCTGTCTTTCTGTCTTGTTACTCCCTGGAGTTGACTCGTTCTACTCTGGAGCTGACTCGACAAGCATCGGAGTCGACTCGAATTCCTCAGGAGTCGACTCGAAGACTATTCTTTTGAATTTTTCTTTGAACTTGCTCCTCCAATTTGAATCCTTCGAACTTGAGACTTGGGCCAATAAATTGTAGCTTTCTTCCAACTTTTCTTGAGAGCTTTGGAGGCCTTCTTGTGTTCTTCCAACTTGTTATGTTTCTAGCAAAATAAATATCTTTCTTCTTGCAACACAAACATTAGTAATTATACTTCAAGGTTTTGTGATCATCAAAATCAATCTTTAAATCAATCCTTGGGTCATCAGTCTCTCCCTTTTTGATGATGACAAAACTTGGAGTATATGCAATATAAGATATATTGTGTTCTAGAAGTAATGCATAGCTAAGTTGCATGAAGTAAAAACATATATATTTAAGAACATACTTCATGATAATGCTTTAGATTTAATCAGCTTAACACAATCAACATATTTCAATTTAAGCTGTTTTGTATTCAATACAAAACACAAAGCATTATGAGCATATACTTAGATATTTCTCCCCCTTTTTGACAACATCAAAAAGATAGTGAAACATTAAGCACAAAGATCAGAATACTCAAATAAGATTAATCATATATGAATCATATAACTCAAGGCAATAATATTAGAATCAGATTAATGAGTATAGATCAGAGCCAATTAAGATAATTTCAGAGCAAAACACATCGAATGTGATTTCAAGAAGTTTTCTAATTTGATACCACAGATAATTTTCTAATTAAGTGTAGGTGGAATCTCCCTTAGGTTAATACAAGAAGTACCACAAATGATATTCAAGAAAACACATGAGTGGAAATCTAACCTCTCTTTAATAAGTATGAAAGCTTGTTCATTTAAGACCTTTTGCCCAATCTATTAAGTATTTTATCAACATGAGAGCAATTTAATTGATTTTCAGAGTAAAAGATCAAAACTTATATATTTGAAAGACATATCATCATGTTGGATCATTAATTCTTAATGACTTCAAGGTTCTTTTATGATAATAAGAGCATTGGGGCACAAATACCAAAATATGAATTCATGCAATTTATGATTCATCTCAGAGCTCTTTTAAAGACTTTCTTTTGTTCTTTTAGAAAATAAGCACAGTTTGATACATAAAAAATATGAATTGGCACACAATTTAAGTTCTAAAGAGCAAGCCAATTTGGACTCATTAGTGAATTTCAAAATAGATTTTCTAAGAGATACTCAAAAAAATTCAACACGTTATTCTCCCCCTTTTTCATTAAGTTAGAGGCTCTTAAGATCAACTGTTTGACTTGCAATTTGGTTCATGATGTATGCATAAGAAATATTAACCAAATAACAATCCTCAAGGTGTATCATAAAGATTTTTGCGATTAAGTTCCATAATACCTCTCCTTCTGAAATTTTCTTTCTCCCCCTCAATTGATTATTCCATTTAACAGTTTAGAGTTTGAAGATAATGTTCAATAAAATTATCAATCTCAAAAATATGTTTTCCATAAGTTTCAGCTTATTTTCATAAGACTCAAGGTATGAGATAAGACAACCTTTATAGAACTCTTCTCAAGGCATAAACTTATAATTAAAGCAAGTATTGCATTATAAGGAGGTTCATCAAAATCAATTCATAAAAATCAAGGTATGCTTCAAATTGAAGTAACTTTAGGATAAGATATCTAAAGCTCCCCCTCAAAAGATGCATACTTCTTTAATCATTCTTTTCTTTTGTTGAATTTCAGATTTTAATGTTAAACGTGAATAAACCTGAAACTTTATGATATCAAGAATGTAGAGTGATCTAGAATTATTCAAAATTTATAGTAATCACTCTTTCTAATCCTTTAAGAACAAGTTATGCTTTCTCCTAATCTTAGAGAAAAATGTATAGAAATATTAATCAGAAAATGATTCATTTGAAGCTCAGTTTCTTTCAAAGGTATTTACATTTTCTTTTTCTTTTAAGAATCATTTGAGTGAGCTGAAATATTTCTAGCTTTAAGATCATTCACTCTATTTTGTCTTTAATAATGTAGGAGAGAAAAACATATAGATTATCATTGAAATATATATATTTATAGAACTCAATTTCTTAATCATAGTTTTTCAGCAATGTATACATGAAGCACAATAAATATTTTTAATATCAAAATAAAATCATATATTTAAAAATATTTGCTTGCAATCAAGATCATTGATCATTTAGACCAATATTAGTAGATTTTAATGATAAGAAAAGATATGTTTCGGATGAGTATCGGAGCAATCAGCCAAGGCATCAAAATTAATTCTGTTTTTCTTAAATTAAGATTTTATTTAGAAATCATATTGAGTTTGAGCTTTTATACAAAATCAGATTCTGAATTACATAGGATTTTCAATTGAGGCTTTCAAAATCATAATTTGAGATATGTATCTTCCAGATTGTAGCTCATCTTAAATCATTATGTTTGAAAACACATATTTCAAACATGTAAGAGCATATTCAGAGTATTTGTATTTATGTTGAGTTTTGGTATGAGTTAGAACATTATATACCAAAGTTAATCAAGTTGAAGGATAAAAACAACTCAATTCATTTTGCCTAAATAGAGATATCCTTCTCTTCTCCTTTTTACAAATTTATTCAACTTTCAGGTTTTAACGATGATTGTTAACGACAAATCTGAAAATTTCTTTTCAATAATACCAAACAAAAGATGTTATGTAGCATTTCAAACATTCAATCAAATTGTCCAAGTATGAAGCATTACAAAATATTGAGAACCCATAATTCAAGACATCATGCCACATGCAAGATATATTATGTGTTAAGTCATGCATTAAAATAATAAGAACAAGCATATCAAGGATCAAAATCAATTCTTTTCAAATAAACTCCCCCTGTTTAAGTATTATCTTGCAATGATTTCATCCTTAAAGTGTGTTTTCAAGTGATTAATAAATTTGACTTGATTTTTCTTATATTTGTCTTTCATTTTTACTTTCTTATGCTCTATACTCTATTTGCTCCCTATCCGGTGGAGTTGGAAAGAGGCACGAGGTACTACCACTAGCCTCCCTCTTGTGCCGTCCCTAATATGCCCTACACCGAATAGTTGGGTCAAATAGTGCCGGGTACTACCACTAGCCTCCCCATTGGCACCATCCCTATGATGAGCAATATAGAAAGGTTAAAATATTTACTTCAAACTCTTCCTGTTTAAGTATAATTAATTATGGATTATATTCCTTCCAAATGTGCCGAATATATTATGCTTGTTTTGCTTTTCCTTAAGATTGAAGTATTTGCCTTTTACTTAGATCTTTACTTCTCTTGAATAATGTTTATTTTCTTTTCTTTATCTCTCTTTCATTTTGTTATTCTCAAGTAATTTACATGAAAGAGCAGAATAAAGAATTAATCTTATGTATCATATAGATGTATATCATGCAAACAATATTTTCATTATGCTCAAGGATTCATCATTCCTCACAAGTTATTTTAAATCAAAAGTTCAAGCATAAACTTGTGTATTTCATGGTTATGACATAGGCAAAGATATATTTTAGTTTGGGCAAATCATGAAATAATTTCTAAGAGTATAAGTCAATCAATATATATAGAGACATGATATCAAAAATTAATAATTAAAGACCTTAATCATGCCATAATAAGATTTAAGTTATTGACTTTGCTCAATTAATTTATGAGAGAAGTATCTAGAATTACCAATTCATTCTGCATTCTTCAGTCAAATACCTACTAGATTTCTTATGTATGAACTTTTGGCTGAAGAAGGTCTTCTCTCTTGTTTGCATGTGAATGTTTGTTGTATCTTACATGGACATATCCTTCAAGTTGAGATCTTTCATTTTCTTGCTCAAGGATCCTGCATTATTAACAAACTCCTTTTCTTTCTTGAAAGAAAGTCTTTAGTTTCTTTAAGATACAAAATATTCATTCAACATATAATTTTTTTTTTAATTAGATGACTCAACATAAGATATGACAATAATTAAATGTTGAATCACTTTACTCAAGAGATTGCCTAAATATAAGCAAGCACATATCACTTGAACTAAAGAGATAGTTTCATTAACCAAGATAGTTCAAGGACAAGCATGTGAAGCAATAGGAAGATTCATCAAGGTCAAATTAATTTCTTATTTTCAACATCAATTTAGCTTAGATTCTATTTGCTTAAGATAATTATCAATAAGACATGCTAGCTAAGTTTTGATCAAATTGCCTTAAACAATTGTTTCTATCAAAATCCAGATTATGATTCATTTGTTATCAATAAATTATGATTCATTAGAGTTAGATTGAAGTCTTGCACAAGGGCACATAATGATCACACAATCTGGTCTATTAGGTATATGATAAAATAATTATTCTATCATGCTTTTGATGCTTGTTCCAAATCACAAATTGCTTTATCATATTTGTAATGAATGTTTTCAAATAAGGTGGTTATTTTACATAGATCTGAAATAATCACATAGAAATACATTCTACACATTCATTTGACAGAATATAAAGATCATAAAGCAATCAAATGATAATGGTGATCTTTACTTCTAATCATGCAAGAATTTCATCAAGATTTATTTCATCTTTTCTTGATTTAGTCTTTTAGTAGTTATCAATTTTTCTTCATTAAGTGCATTTCTGAAAAACTCAATTTGGTTCTGATTATTAACAAGTTTTCAGATTGTTATATGTAAAAGATTAACCATATACATATATAATTTGATTTTAGTATTTTGATAATAAATCATTAGTCTCATAAAGAATAAACTGAATTGATATTTTGATGCCGGACCAATTTTAAAATGAAAGCAGGAGAAGAGGAGAGGAGAAGGAGGAAGAAGAAGAGGAGAAGGAGAAGGAGAAGGAAGGAGAAGAGAAGAAGAGGGAAACGTGGGGAAAGAAATTCTTTAATTCTGCATTAAACCCTAATCAGCTTACAAGTTCCCTTTAAATAGGGCCTCATAAGAACAATTAAAATAAACCCCTTACATAAAATAATTCCCCACAAATAAGCCCTAAAATGAAAATAAGCCCAGAATAAAATAAACCACAAATAAATCCCTAAACACAAATAAACCCAGAAATAACAATAAGCAAATATGCAAATAAAATGGGGACCTAGCTGATGTCCCCATCAACTCCTCCCGGGTGAGAAAAACTCGACCCCGTCGAGTGTAAATCGGGGCGGCCGTCGTACTGCTCCAGAAGATCCGGGTCAAGGCGCTGCAACTCAGCTCGCGAAATCCACGACACATCTGATTCGGGTCGACCTTTCCACCGAACAAGGTAACGTTGGTAGCTTCCTCTCCTGGTAGAGATAACCTGCTCATCTAATATATGTTCTATGTGTTCTCTGCGTGCATGAAACTGGGGAGGTGGAGGCTCACTAGCAGGTGCTAGAGCAGGGTGATCAACAACAGTGGATGTATCAACAAAAGGGTCAGAAGGAATGAATGTTGATTTCTTGTATGGGACTAAATCTTCAATATTAAATGTCGCACTAATCCCATAGTCTTCAGGAAGATCTACAACATACGCATTCGAACTGATTTTCTTTAGGACTTTGAATGGTCCCGCACTACGAGATTGCAACTTTTTGAACGTCCCCGAAGGAAGTCGTTCAGGTCTAATTCTTACCATGACTGAATCACCTACATTTAATTCTTTATAACGGCGGTGGAAATCAGCAAAGGATTTATATTTTAAGTTATTAGAGTGAATAAGTTTGCTGATCTCCTGATGCAATGAATGCAGGTGTGAAGCAAATGATTGTGCAGACTCAGAGACTCTATGTTGATGTGACATGGGAATCAAGTCTATGGGCTGCCTAGGTTTATATTCATTCACCACTTCGAAAGGACTCACGCCTAAGGACCTATTGACCGAACTATTATATGCAAACTCGACGGTCGGTAACACTAAATCCCAGGTCCTAGTATAGACCGACGAAAATTTTAATTTAGTGCCAATCATGTGTCCAAGAATTTTTCTAAAGGAACTCACGAATCTAACATCTCTATCAGATATAATAGGTGTTGGAAGGTCAGGAGGTCTAACGACTTCATTGAAATAAAGTGTGGCAATTCTAGAATTGTTAGAAGTCCTAGGACATAGGAGAAAAGGAGCCATATCCGAAAAATGGTCCACAACCATAAATATGGAATCGTGCTTGATATAGGTACGAGGAAGTCCCAACACGAAGTCCATATTGACATCTTGCCATGAGATCGTGGCACTAGACATAGAATCGAAGAGGTCGTTCAACCTAGGGATGGAAAAACGATACTGAACCATAATTTTATTGGGGGTGCGGAATGTGGGTTTAGCACTGGGGCTCAAACTCTCACAAATATACCCTCGAGTGAGGAGTTTGTCAACTTTACATTTCAGTTCGGTGTGGTCGTTTGGGTTGAGCCTATGATGGGGAAGAGTTGGTACGGATGCTCCAGGAATGAGGTCAATGACGTGCTGGAGGTCACACATCGGAGGAAGTGTATCTGGAAGATCCTGAGAGAAAACAGAGTGAAACTCCTCCAACAGGGAAACTACTGCGGGTGGGTGCTCAGGATTCGACTCCACATTGATAACTCTAGCCACAAGGTTAAACACAGGTGATTGGCTGTCGATATCTTTCATTACCTCGTTCGAAGTAATGATGTGAAGTGATTTATCTTTCCGTAGGGTAGCACTCTTTTTTGTAGAGGCGGGCTCTCGGGGAGGCAAGGAGTTCAGTACAATTTTCCGACCCTGGAACATAAAGCTACACGAATTCGAACGTCCATGAAGTGTGACGTCTCTATCATATAACCAAGGTCTCCCTAAAATGACTTGACCTACGTCCATCGGAAGGCAGTCGCACCAGATCTCGTCTTTATAAGATAGGAATTGAATCGGTACAAGGCATCTTTCCGACACCGAGATGGATGTCTTATCTACCCAGGCTACCTTATATGGGTTGGGATGAGGGGTAGATTTCAGGCCGAGGCGGGAAACAACTCCAGATGCAATGGCGTTGATGCAACTCCCGCTATCAAATAGGATTTTGCATGTTTTATCATTGATCTTAAGAAACGTGTAAAATATGGAGGTTCTACGCCAATCTTGTTCGGTCTTGGTTTGAGCTAGAGTATACCGAACCACATGAAGCCTAGGATTTTGGTCATTCCGATCAGTGGGCTCATTTTGGGGTGCAGACTGGATAAACTCTAACCCGGTCTGTTCGTCTCCAAAGTCTTCTACAAAATCCTCGATGTTTGGTTCATAGACTTCTTCGACACATTCAGTCTCCTGGTTTCCTACTTCAAGTTCAGTCATTAGATAGGTCTTGGCATTACATTGGGACGCGATATGGCCAAACTTTTGGCACCTGAAACATTGAGTTTGGCTTCTAGAACGAGGATTGGGACCTAGTATGCCCTTTTCTTTATCATTTGAAGAGTTCTGGACAGGTATCGGGGATGTCCGAATCGGTGCTTGGCTAGGGCCGGGCTGGTTAGAAGGATTGGGAAGCTGCCTGGGTTGTGGGAGGTAGTTTTGATTAGGTCGGGCCCCTGGGGCCATGGGTCGAGGGTCGGTATGCCTCACTACAGGGGCTTGTAAGAAACTATCTACATCTTGAGCCAACTGGTATGCTTGGCCAAGGGTGGTAATCTCTCGGAGGATTAATTCTTTCTGAATCTCCTGGCGGAGTCCTGCCCGAAACCTAGAAAGAGTAACAGTCTCCTCTTCGATTACACCGCACCTCATGTGAAACTCTTCAAATCGTGCAATGTAATCGGCGACGGTTAAAGTCCCTTGAGTTAGTTTCTGCCACCTATCCATAAGGCGTTGTCGGTAAGAGAATGGCAGATACTTTTCATTCAGTTTTTCTTTCATATCCTCCCAGGTAGTGATACGAGGAAGCCTTTGGGTCTCACGCATATGTTCAACATTATGCCAGTACCAGTGAGCTTGCCCAATAAGCTTCATTTTAGCAAATCGTACTTTTCTATCTTCAGTCATATCGTACCACTCAAAATAATTATCCATGGCTGCTCTCCAATCAAGGTACACGCTCGGCTCTAATTGACCAGCAAATGTGGGGGCTTCTACTCGCACAGTACGAAGTAGTCGCTCATCAAGATCGCGCTGGTGATCAGGATGATGTTGGTTCCTAGGAGGATGGGGAAAAGCTGCCGGCGGTGTGGTCAAACCAAACTCGGGGTAAGCTGCGATTGGGGATGATGGTTCCGGAGGCCTAAGGTGTTGTATTTGAGCACGGATCTCACGTTTGAATTCGTCGTGATCAGCTCGTATTGCAGCTAATTGTTCCAGAATATCTTGTATGACTCTGGGGTCCATGGTGGATGAAGGGGTCTGGGAGTCAGTGAGGAGGTACTCTCTACCACTACGGGTGGGCATACAGGAACTACTCTAGTTGGTAATATGATATGCAATACTACTAATGAACCCTAATTGTCCAAAGGTAATGCAGGACAACCTACTGATGCAACCCACTAATGCAACCTACTATGAATTCGGAAATCAGCAAATTTTTACAAAAATAACTTAAAATTAAATATTACTAATTTGCACTTTGGTTATTTCAGAATTAAGGCAAGAAATTAGTCATTATAAGAAATTAGGTTGCAAATACGTATTACAGTCATTCAAAGTCCGAAAGTAATCTGATCTATGGATGTTGAGAACTATCCTGTCGCTAAGGTGTGCTAATTTAATATTTAGATTTTAAATGGTGGATAGAATGGGTGTGGTAGTAGATGTTCTGGGTTGTGCAGTTTGACAATAAAATAAGTTTCAAGATAGGGTTGTCATGCAAGAGAACTAGAACATATTTAGATAAACAAGCCCAAAGGAGGAAGAACCTATTACCTGTGGTGGATACAGCCAATCAGAATCATGTACTCGTGGGCTGGGGCGACGGTCGGGGCGCGGTGAGTCGGCTCGTCGGATGGCGTGAATCTGGTCGAGTTACAGCAAGTGGGGAACCTGCTGAACCTGTCAACTTTGGGGTATACTGTATGGTGTGGCTAGCGGGCCTGTAAATGAGGGATGCTTGTGAGTTGACCCTTGAATCAGTGGCGGGCCCTGCAGTCAGTTGGGCCGCAGGTGCAACAGTGGATCGGGCGCAGGAATGGGGCGCGATGGAGCTCGAGTGAAAGATAACACACCACCCGAGTGGAGGAGATGGGCAGCGGCAAACGGCAAGCGGAGATGGGCGTAGCGGCGGGGCAGTCGGACCGTGAGAAGGAGAGGACGGCGGAAGGAGGGCGGCGGGCAGCCTGTGGAGTCGGCCGGTGGTGAGGAAAATGGGGGCGGAAGGAGGCCGTCGGCGTCAGCTCGGGCCCCGGCGGGATGGTGGCGTCGGCTCGGGCCCCGGCGGGATGGTGGTGTCGGTTCGGGCACCGGCGGCTCGGGCGGTGGACGACGGAGGAGAAGAGGATGGAACGGATCTCGGCGGCGGCAGGAGGTGGCACGGGCGGAGGCGGCAAAGGCGGAGCGACTGGTGGTGGCGCTGCAGGCTGAGCTCGGCGACGGCGGCGAAGAGGTGGCACGACGGCGGCGAGGGGAAAGGCGGAGCGGCTGGTGGTGGCGCTGCAGGTGGAGCTCGGCGACGGCGGCGAAGAAGACGGTGAAACCCTAGGGTTTCCCTTTCGGCAGAACAGAGGTTAGTTTTTTTTTTTTTTTTTTTTTTTTTTTTTTTTTTTTTGGTTAACCCTTTCGGGTTCGGATTATCGGATTCGGGTTTTTAGAACGCAACCCGCTCCGATACCCGTTAACGACCGCACGTGCAATTCACGTGCACGTTTTTTTTTTTTTTTTTTTTCTCCGGAACGGGTCCGGGCTAGTGGGGCGGGCTAACGGGTCTGATACTTACCCGTTAGTCTGTTCCCAACCTCCCGACCGTTTCGGGAGGGTTTCCCGACTCTCGCTGCGGCGGCCGCGGAAAGGAGGGATGGGCGGCGGCTGCGGATCGGCCGTAGGGGACGGCGACGGAGCTCGAAGCCGCGGCTCTGTGGTCGGCGGCGACAGGTGGCGGCCGATCACGGCGGCGGGCAGCTTCTTCCCGGATCGGGTGGAGGGCGTCCGAGGCTGTCACAGGGCGGTGGTGGGCGGCGGCAACGACCGAGGGATCAAGTCAGATGGACGCGAGGGGAATCCGGCGCAGGGACTGTGGCTGTGGCTCTTTCTTCCCTCTCGGTTGCAGACTTCTCTGTTTTTTTTTTTTTTTTTTTTTTTTTTGGTGAGCGGACTGACAGAGGAAGGGGGGGGCTGGTGAAAACCGAGAGAGAAAGGAAGAGAGGAAGATAGAGAGAGAAGGAGGGGAAACACTGGACCGTGGCTTTGGCAGCAGGGGCAAAACCAGCCTTGCTCTGATACCAAGTTGATGCCGGACCAATTTTAAAATGAAAGCAGGAGAAGAGGAGAGGAGAAGGAGGAAGAAGAAGAGGAGAAGGAGAAGGAGAAGGAAGGAGAAGAGAAGAAGAGGGAAACGTGGGGAAAGAAATTCTTTAATTCTGCATTAAACCCTAATCAGCTTACAAGTTCCCTTTAAATAGGGCCTCATAAGAACAATTAAAATAAACCCCTTACATAAAATAATTCCCCACAAATAAGCCCTAAAATGAAAATAAGCCCAGAATAAAATAAACCACAAATAAATCCCTAAACACAAATAAACCCAGAAATAACAATAAGCAAATATGCAAATAAAATGGGGACCTAGCTGATGTCCCCATCATATTTCTTCAACTAGAATCTTTTCATTGAATATTCTATACGCATTGCTCGATGAATGATATCCAAGGATAGAAATATCTTTATCAGATTTGGCATTATTTTCAAAAGACCATATCAAGCATATCATAAGCTACTGAAAAATATGAAAGATATGCAATGGTTCATTTTCCATTTTTCAGAAGATCAAAAGGAGTTTTCATCAAAAATAGATCTAATAGAAATCATATGTATGACAAGCAGTGATGATAGCTTTTAAAAATAGTAGATGACTATCATACACAATTGTCTTTTTCATTTCTTCAAGAATTCTATTAACACTATTTTACTTAAGGTGTCCTTGGTGCTGAAATAATTGCATTCAATATTATTTTCTGTGCACAACTTAATACAAAATTGGTTTTCAACACTATGCCATGATACTTCTTTTACTTTCATAGTTTGCAAACCTTTTTCATTTGATCCCTTTCACAAGATTTAGCAAATGCAGAAAATACTTTAATTTTACTTGCCAAGAACAAATCCAATGTAAGCTTGTGAAAACTTAGTGATGGAAACAACATCTTTAGATTTAGAAATTGATTCTTGTTTGTTTCCTTTAGTTAACATGCATAGCAAACTTTAACCTTGCAGAAGATAATCTAAATAAACCAATGACAAGATCTTTTGAGATTAGGTCCATACTAGCATAAGTTAATTTTATATGCCAAAAAGAATTCTTTGATCATTTTATTTATAATGCATATATTCAAAGATATACCAAGTACACATTTTCATATCTATGATCAATGAACAATAATGCCATGGATAAAAAAAAACTCTCAGTCAAGCATATAGAGAATTCATAGAGTTATTCTTAGGAGAATTGATTTACAAAAGCATAATCTAGAAAGATGGAGTGATTTGAATATATTTTCTTTTCATATCAGAAATATCACTTATATCACAAGAAAAGAATAATTAATACTTGCAAGTTATATTTTAATCAACTAATAAAACAATTTCAGTATGAGAGGATGCAAGAATTACTAATTTCATTATTTCTTCCATTTTAGTCACTTTTCTTAAGTATATTTTAAGTTTCATTCTTTAATATATGTCTAGAGCACCCAATGTCCAATTTAACATCTTTTGTTGGAGCCTTGAGTGCTAGACACACCTGCAGAATATATTTAGATTTTCAACTTAGGAACCCAAGCTCTTTTGGGTCCTTGCAGGTTAGCTATTATTGTTCCTTTTGGAATCCATATTTTCTTAATAGCTATTTTGTCCATAGGCTTACAGATTTTAGGACTACAAGAAGTGTATTTCTGCATCTTCTTATTAAATTTAACAAACATGGATTTAACATGAGTGGTAGATAACCCTTCAGTTTTCTGTTTTTGTCTTTTAGGTTTATCAAATTTGTAATGTACAGATTTAGGAACAGAAGAGATTTTGCATAACCTTTGTTCCTGTTTATCAGCATTATAAGAATCTATTTTAAAATGATTAGAAACTGTTTTAACAAACATATTCTTGAAAGATTTTTGGGTGTACCAAGGTTGACATCCCAATCCAATATTATCAAATTCAGCTCTTTGATTATTTATCATTAGATTCAACTTTTCAGAGCTCAAAGTAAATCTTTCAACAACAGGTTTTAATTTGTCAACTTCTTTAGTTAATCTTTTGTTATCTTCTGAAAGCAATTCATTATTTTTCTTAAGTTTATCATGGCTTTCAGTGAGAAGTTGGTTTTTCTTATTTAGTTCTTGATTTTCTTTAATTAAGATTTCAGTTTTACTAGTTAGTTTCAGTTTTTCATCTATTAGAATTTGATTTTCATTCTTCAAGTTCTTGTTCTTACAAACAAGTTTCTTATATTCTAAATACAAATCAGAAAAGGCATCGTGAAGTTCATCAAATGTAAAATTGCTTTCAGTTTCAGCATGTACCTCATGTGCCACGAAGCATGGATTTGCAATATGATAATGCTCTTCTTCTACACATGATGTTTCAGATTTGTTAGTGCATTCATATTTGTCTTCAAGCATATTCCATATTTCTTTAGCAGTCATGCAAGAAGATATGCAATTAAACTCATTCCTATCTAACGCACAATATAATAGGTTCATGGCTTTTGAATTTTGTTGAACCATTTTCTCATTATGACTAGTGTTTGTGTGTGTTCCATTGACTATAATGCTCCATAAATTATAATCAAGTGATTGTATAAAAATGCGCATGCGTGCTTTCCAATGTGTATAGTTTATGCCATTAAATAGTGGAGATGTATCAATTGATTGTCCTTCTCCTAGAAAACTATCTATTTGAGTTGTCATGATCTTTGGCTCTTGATCATGAGATCAATAATTAATCTTAGAGCACCTGCTCTGATACCACTTGTTGCCCAGTAGATACAACCCAAGAGGGGGGGTGAATTGGGTCTTTTAAAACTTTTAACCTACTTCTGAAAGTTTTTGATTAATTATGCTAAGTTGTATGGATGCACAGTGAAAGTCAAACTTAGCAACAGTTTGATGTATAGAATATGACTTGATTGAATATGCTTGCAACTAAAGGATGCGCGGATAACAGTTAAGCAAGCAATCTATCTAAGTAAGTAAGTGTGTTAGTTAGACAATGACAAGAGGCATTACAAACACAACAAACATATAGTGGTTCGGTGCATCCCAGCACCTACATCTACTCCCCAAGACCTCTTGGGAATTTCACTATAATCCTACAGATTACAGCCGGTTGTTTTACAAGCTCACAACCCAACTTGTTGTTTTACGAGCGCACAACGAACTCGGTCGGTTTTTCCAGGCTCACCGACTAGAACCACCCCGATTGTTTTTCCGGGATCACAATCAAACCCTTACACCGTTGGTTTCAACCTAGGCTCACCAACAAACCTCTCACCGTTGGTTTTTCCTTTGGCTCACCAACAAACCTTAACCCCTTGATTCAATTCCTTGATTGAATCAAGTTACAAGATATTAAAAACAAAGTTTAAAACAAATCAAAGCTTCTTAAACAAGCAAATATAACAATATAAACAAAATAGTGTAAAGAGAAGCCCTCAACCGAATTTTGAAGATGAAGGAGCTCGGCTTCTTCTTTACTTGACCCTCTTCTGATTTGGCACGAAGTAGAGGATCACCGAGGCAGCACACGGATGAAGAGGAAGCTTTGGGATTCACTTGGATGCTCTTCTTCTCTCTATTTCACTTTGAATGGCCCTTTTTGTGCTTATGGGAGATTTTCCTTGTAATCTCTTTCCTAAATATTTTCTCCCACTTCCATTCCTTCTCCCCTAGCTCTCCTCTTGTTTTTATAGCTTTAGATGGCGTGGAAACAAGAATCTAGCCGTTAGAGACAAAAATAGAGCCATTGGACACAGTCTGCACTTCCTGACAATATTACCGTTGGGATTGGAGTCGACTCGCGCGATCAGGAGTCGACTCGTCTGTTGCAGGAGTCGACTCGTGCTTTACTGGAGACGACTCGGCCACTGTTCCAAATTTGAATTATTGTGCATCCACGACTGGGAGTCGACTCGACTTAACCCGGAGTCGACTCGCCAACATCTGGAGCTGACTTGGCATCTTCGGAGTCGGCTCATCCCATGAATTCAGAGGACATACTTTCTGATTTTCTTCCTCGAGTCGACTCGGATTCTCTTGGAGTCGACTCGGCTCTCAGAGCCCGAAAACTGATCCTCTGCATTTTTGGCTTGTCTGGTCTTGGAGTCGACTCAAACTGTTCCGGAGTCGACTCGGCTCTCAGTTTCCGAAACACAGCCTTCTGCCATTTTGGTGTAGCGCTGCCTTGGAGTCGACTCGAACTGTATTGGAGTCGACTCACCTATCAGAGACGAAAATACCGTCTTCTGTCTTTGGGGTTGCGCTATCTTGGAGTCGACTCGTACTTTGTGGGAGTCGACTCGAATCTCAGTGTCCGAAAAACTGCTCTCTGACTTTTTTCTTGTGTTCCTCTGAGAGTCGACTCTCACTTTCTTTGGAGTCGACTTGCCAACCATCGGAGTCGACTCGCGTTCCACTGGAGTCGACTCGAATCTCAGACCCGAAAACTGCTCTCTGACTTTTGCCTTGTTTTCCTTAGGAATTAACTTGCCAGCTATTGGAGTCGACTCGAGTTCTTCAGGAGTCGACTCGCCTCTCAAGGTCCAAAATATCTTTTCTGTCTTTCTGTCTTGTTACTCCCTGGAGTTGACTCGTTCTACTCTGGAGCTGACTCGACAAGCATCGGAGTCGACTCGAATTCCTCAAGAGTCGACTCGAAGACTATTCTTTTGAATTTTCCTTTGAACTTGCTCCTCCAATTTGAATCCTTCGAACTTGAGACTTGGGCCAATAAATTGTAGCTTTCTTCCAACTTTTCTTGAGAGCTTTGGAGGCCTTCTTGTGTTCTTCCAACTTGTTATGTTTCTAGCAAAATAAATATCTTTCTTCTTGCAACACAAACATTAGTAATTATACTTCAAGGTTTTGTGATCATCAAAATCAATCTTTAAATCAATCCTTGGGTCATCAATAAAGGAGTCTGACATAGCCAAGACTGCTTTCCGTACCAGGTATGGACACTATGAGTTCCTTGTGATACCTTTTGGTTTGACTAATGCACCAGCAGCATTTATGGACCTGATGAACAGAGTGTTTAAGCCTTTTCTGGATAAATTTGTCATAGTATTTATTGATGATATTCTGATATATTCAAGGAGTCAGGCAGAGCATGAGCATCACTTGAAGATTGTTTTGGAGACTCTGAGGCAGAATCAGTTGTATGGTAAATTAAAGAAATGTGAATTTTGGTTGGACAGGGTGATGTTTTTGGGGCATGTTATCTCTAAGGAAGAAATTATGGTTGACCCAAAGAAGATTGAAGCTGTGGTTGATTGGAGCAGACCGAATAATGTGTCTGAGATTCGCAGCTTCCTTGGACTAGCCGGTTATTACAGAAGATTTGTGGAGGGCTTCTCTAGTATTGCCGGACCCCTGACTCGACTCACTCGCAAAGGAGTGAAGTTTGAATGGTCGGATCAGTGTGAGAAGAGCTTCAAGGAATTGAAACACCGTCTAGTATCAGCACCTATTCTGACCCTACCAGTTACCGGTACTGATTTTACCATTTACAGTGATGCTTCCAAGAAGGGTTTGGGTTGTGTGTTAATGCAAAATGGGAAGGTTATTGCTTATGCCTCCCGACAGCTTAAGCCCTATGAAGAGAATTATCCCACTCATGATCTTGAGCTTGCAGCTGTGGTTTTTGCCTTAAAGATCTGGAGACATTATCTGTATGGAGAGACATGCCAGGTATTCACTGATCATAAAAGTCTGAAATATCTCTTCACTCAGAAGGAGCTGAACATGAGACAGAGAAGGTGGCTGGAATTGCTGAAGGATTATGATTTATCTATACATTATCATCCTGGGAAGGCAAATATAGTAGCAGATGCTCTAAGTAGAAAATCTTCGGAAAATGTTGCAGCCTTGATTACTACTCAGAGAAATATCCTGGAGGATCTGAGGAGGGCAGAAATAGAGGTATATCTGCAGGATGCTACCTTGAACTTGGCAAACTTGCGAGTCCAGCCTACACTCATTGACAGAATTAAGGCAGCGCAAGTGGATGACTCTCGGCTCCAGAAGATCAAGAAAGATGTTGAGTCTGGATCTCAGCCTGATTTTCATATACATGAGGATAGCTCATTGAGGTTCATTGGCAGAGTTTGTGTTCCAGATGTCCTAGTCTGAAGAAGGAAATTATGGAGGAGGCTCACAGTACGGGATATACAGTGCATCCTGGTAGTACAAAAATATATGGGGATCTGAAAGTTGTGTTCTGGTGGAACAATATGAAGAGAGAGATTGCCCAATTTGTATCTCAATGCTTAACTTGTCAGCAAGTTAAGATTGAGCATCAGAGACCAGCTGGTATGCTTCAGCTCCTTTCGATCCCAGAGTGGAAGTGGGAGCATATTACTATGGATTTTGTGTCAGGGCTACCTCGTACCCTCAGAGATAATGATTCAGTCTGGGTGATTGTAGACAGATTGACCAAATCAACACATTTCCTAGCATTTAAGACTGGGATGACACTAGAGAGATTTGCAGAGTTGTACATTGAGCAGATCGTGCGGCTGCATGGAGTTCCAGTATCTATAGTATCTGACAGAGACTCCCGATTTGTGGCTCATTTCTGGGGCAGTTTGCACAAAGCTTTGGGAACCACTCTTAGCTTTAGTACAGCTTTTCATCCACAGACAGATGGGCAGTCCGAGAGGACTATTCAGATTCTAGAGGATATGCTGAGAGCCCGTTCTATTGATATGAGGGGTTCTTGGGATCATCATTTGTCGTTGGTAGAGTTTGCTTATAACAATAGCTACCAGGCAAGTATTCAGATGGCTCCTTATGAGGCGTTGTATGGTAGAAAGTATAGATCACCTATTTGTTGGGATGATGTGGGGGAGAGAAAAATTCTGGGTCCAGAGATTATTCAGCAGACAGTGAAGAAGGTTCAGCTGATCAGAGAGCGACTTCGGGCAGCTCAAAACAGACAGAAGAGTTATGCTGATATTAGGAGGCGGGATCTGGAATTCCAAATCGGAGATCATGTTTTTCTCAGAGTGTCCCCTTCTAAAGGGGTAATGCGATTTGGAGTTCGGGGTAAGCTCAGCCCGAGATATGTGGGACCATTCAAGATTCTCGAGAGAGTTGAAGCTGTTGCTTATAAGCTGGCACTTCCACCTGCTTTAACGGGGGTCCATTCTGTTTTCCATGTCTCTATGTTGAGGAGGTACATTGCTGATCCCAGTCATGTGATTGAAGTGGCACCTTTGCAGCTCCGCGCAGATATTTCTTATGTTGAGCAGCCTATCCGTATAGTGGATAGGAAGGACCAAGTTTTGAGGAGGCGCACGATTTCTTATGTAAGGTGCAGTGGAGCAATCACAGTGAGAGAGAAGCTACTTGGGAGCTGGAGGAGGAGATGAGAGAGAAGTTTCCTGCCTTGTTCTCGGATTGAGGTATGTTTTAATTTCGAGGACGAAATTTTTTTTTAGTTGGTTAGAGTGTAAAGATCTGAATTTGGGCCCGTTATTGGGCCCAAAGAACTGAACTCGGCAATGGATGCCGACTTCAGTTTGATCTTCGTGGTCTCCCCACGATGACCACGCCGGCCGAACGGCCAGCAATTTCCCCGCAAACCCCTCTCTCCTCCTCCCTCTCTCTTCGTGAGGAAGGTTGGGAAACCCTCAGAGGAGCTCTATCCCAGCCCCATCCCTTCCCCACCCCTCTAAAAAAAATTGAGTTTTTCCCCTCATCTTTTTCCCTCTTTGTGAGAGAATCGCCGGAGCCCCGTCACCGCCGGAGCCGCCAACGTCGCCGGGGATTCGCTCGTCAACGACCGGAGGTGAGAAAGACAATCCATTCATTATTTTTTATGGATCTAAGGGGAAGAGAAATGAGGGATGGCAACCGGTTTTCATCCCCTGTTTTGGAAAATTTTTTGATGGGATTCGGCCGGCCGACGGTGGCCGGCCGGGGTCAATCCGGCCGAAACGGGTTCGGCCGGAGGTGGGTGAACGGGGGCCGGGCTTCCAGCCCCGGTCTCCCTCTCTTTCCTCCCTTTTCTTCCTCTCTCTCTCTCCTTCTTCTCTTCTTCTTCCCTTCCGCCGCCTGTGACAGCAGAGTGGCCGGCAGCGGCTGGCCGAGCACCGCCGCCGAGGGCCACGGTCGGCCGCCGAGGGCCGACCGGAACCACCAGCCACCCCCCCCCCCCTTTCTTCCTTTCCCTTCTTCTTCTTCTTCTTCTTCTTCTCTTCCTTCTTTCTTCTTCTCTCCTTCTTCTTCTTTATTCGGCCTGGGTTTTTCCTTGCTTTGAAATCCGTGCCTTAAGGGTGAACCAGACTTTGAACCGGGTTTAAATTGTGAACCGGTTCCACCTATTCCATGAATGGGTTTTGTTATGGTCTGATCAGACCTAGTTTGGGTTGGGCTAGGGACCTATTTTTGGGCTGAGTTGGGCCTGATTGGATCTGTGGGCTGGTTTGGGTTGGGCCCGAAATTTGATCTAGACCTGTTATCCGGTTTGGTTCAATTGGGCCTAATCTGTTTTGGGCCACAATTGACTTGGGTTTAAGGGATTCTGATTTTAGGGCCTATGTTTGATCTTAGGAGCTCATTCTTGGATCCATGAACTTAGGAGTTTAAGAGTTTGAAAAATTGTTTAAATTATGTTTCTTAGTTAATTAAATAATTAATATTTATGTTTAATCAGGGGTTCGTGATATCTGTGGCAGGGATTTTTAAGCGAGCCCAGGTATGTGACCGTTGCTTTAAAGTAGAATTTTAACATGTATCTTGCATATGTTGATTTATTGATTTATTATTGGCAATATGTGTTAGAATTAGAATTATATATTTAATTTCATAAATTGTTATGTGCTTTACTGTTGGGAGTATGATTATGACTTTGATATAGAAAGTTGATTTATTGATTTTTTAAAATCCGCGTGACTATAGTCTAGGCCCCGCCAATGGGATGATACGTTGGCCCTGTCGACTTGTACTGAGGAACTAGTTCCAACACCGCGACCACCGGTGATAGAATAGTGGCGGCACAGGGGTGCATTTTGCTCTTCGGAGCAGCTCAGTGGAGCGTGAGTTTGGCACCAGGGGGTGCGGCACAGTGGTGCATTGGCTCAGTGGAGCGGCTCTTCGGAGAGTTGTATTGGCACTTCGGTGTAACCATGCCACTGGGTGATGTGGCCGTAGTCATGCGGTTGAGTTATTTTGAGTCTCGGATCGGGTTTACGGATTGTCGTGTGAATTTTTGGATTCATGAGTTTTAGCTGCTTTTTATATGCATCATAACATGTTATATGATGACTTTATTGCATGATGTTGCCTACTGAGCTGTTAGCTCACTCCTACCATTTACATTTTTGCAGGTGATGATATATGATTATGGGGATTACGGGATAGAGTGATCATGATGTAATTAGCTAGTAGATATGGACTTTCTTTTGATTTATGTATATATGGACATTTGATATGAAAACTGAAATTTATCTTTAATTAGTTATTGATGGTTGATTAGATTTATCTGCCTTGCGTGCCTGCGGGGTCCGCCCTGCAGGTGCGCGGCGTCTGCTCGCGCCCCGGGCCCCGGGTTCGGGGGGTGACAGTAATATCATACAATGGTATCATTTATATGGGATTAAAGAATACTCTTGTCAGAACTAGACGCTAAACATATCAGAGATGTGAAGGCACAAAACAGACAACTTGCAGGGATGAATAAACACAAATAGAAATGACAATACTGGATCATGATAGATGACATTGTGAAAGAGGTACCGATAACCATTAAAGCAACTAGAAGGCAGTTTATATAGTAGTTTTCTCAATATTCAGATACAGGAAACGTTAATTTGAAAACTTCACAATAGGATATGATGAAGATGTTCGGCTTATAATCTACTGCAAAGCCGATTAACGTAATACTAGACAAGGTATTTATGAGAGTAGTTTTATTTGAAATCAAGAATCCATGCAACATAATTTGAGTTGAGTTTGAACTGGTCAAAATATCTATGATGAGGCTACTTGTAGTGAGAGGCTAATGCTTATGAAGTAAAGGCGATCTTGAAAAGATATTCTTGACTGTATTACTTGTACTGGAAGTATAATTTATCATACTAATCCAACATTCAGTGGAAGCTTCTAAACAAAAGATAACTGGTTGACGTTCCCTCACTATATAGTTTCTATAGATGCAATACCAAAAGCATTATGACTTTGTAAGTTCATTCAAAATTTTGAGAACCCTTTATATAGAGAACTGGAATGATGTTTTCACCAAATAAAATTTACATCCTGCAATATGGAGAGATGGACTTAAGATGAAACCTCTACTGAAATAATAACATGAACTAGTCAAATGAGACTTCATTTTCAGCAACTAAAGGCCTGAACTGACTAATGACTACAGATTCAACAGAGAACAACAAGATTCGGAAGGTATAAACATCAAATTAAGGGCAAGGGAGAGCATGGATTTTGTGAAATAATTCCTGATTTGAAGAGATATCTTATCCTGGGATTGTGAAGAACATGGATCAGATGAAAAATATAATGTTTAGGGCTTGGGTTATCATGAACCTGTTATTAATCCTTTGCAGATGGACAGTGGATAGGTAACTAAATTTGCTGTAGATTAAGTTTCAAGTGCAGAGATATACCAGTCTAGTACTAATAAAATGAGAACCAAAAATTACACGCTCCGAACATTTAGTGTCCGTTAACATGTAAGAAGTCCTGTCCTCAACAAGACACCTACATTTGTTTATAACTACTAATAAGAGTGTAGTAGCTAGAGTTTAATGTGCTTGCTTTAGTCAGCATGCAAACAGAACAAGTTCGGGACAGCTAAACTTATTAGAGACCACTTTGTTTTGATATAATATATGTTAGCATTATTTCCTTATACCTTCAAAAAAAATAAAAATTGTTAGAGTTCTGTGAGCATCATTGACCTTTATTTCATTCGTGAAAGCCTCTTCTACCATCACAAAAGCAGCATACCTGCCTGAAACTTCTCCATCATTAATTATTGCCACTAGCAATGACATTTAGGGCAATAATCTAAGATCTAGTAGCATAAAGTAAAGGAACTGATACATGACTTTTACATCTGTGAACAGTTTGTCCTGAGTTTAGCTGAATTATTTCCAAGCTTCATAGCACTTCTGACTGCCTTACGCAAGAAATGCATATCCTTTTGCTGATCTATCAAATCCAGAAAATAGAAGTTTGCTTTTATAAATATTGCTCTATTCTCAGAAACCACTGGACAACTTAATGTCTAATTTAACAGTAGCCCTAGATCTTCTTTCTTTATTTAGGAAATGTTATGCTAAAAGAGCCTAACAAAGATTCATTGAGGTAATGAAAGAAGAGCATTACAGCCCCCCAGGGAGGGCAAGAGAACACAAGAACCAGTTTCTACAAACACAGAATCTCCCAGCCAGTTTTCTGATTCTTACATGGCTACCTACAGAACCAAACACAGCCTCCTAAGAACCACACACACCCTTTGCTGGTTTAGCCTGGACCTTTTATTGACTTTCGATTTATTATATATACGTAAAACTGATGTGTAAACTAGAAAAGAAAAGCCATCGGTCACCCTTTATTTTGTAATTTCAACATGAATCAAAAAATATATTAACCAAAACATGTTATCTTTGATTTCCGAACTTGGGATACAGTCATCTTATTTCCATACACAACGAACTTGTATGATACAGATAACTTATTATGTTGCACAGGATTAACAAAGGCAGAGGACCTATACAGGGAAAAAGTAGAAATCAAAAGTAAATGAAAGAATTATAAAACAATTCTCAACATCCAGAACACCAATGAGACAGAACTTGAACAGCATATATAAGCAAGCTATCCTACCTAATGGAAATTATTACAAGGAACATTCAAGGGAAGATGGTAAGAGGTTACTTGATCATACTCAATGGGTTTTGACGCTATCCCGTTGGTGGGAACAGAATTATATATATGCAAAGACTAAATTTTAGCATCTTATTTTGCACTGCACAGACTTGAAATGGATCTTAATATCAGATGTTCTACTATCTTGCACATTGAGGAGAAGTTAATGCTTCAGGTTCCTGATTACTGGAAATCCTACAGTTTTGCAAAACGAACAACTTATTTGATTCTTTATGAATACAATACCTGATTAGAAATGCAAGATTAAGGCAAATTACCTCTGTCACTTCATAAAAAGAACCATTTGTGAGAGCATCTGGGAGACTGTTCATCACAATGATATATCGCCTGAAAATATAAACTTCCAATGATTTGGAAGAATGCTCAACAACCAGAAGAGTGACCTTCATAAAGCCCCATACCAAGAAAAATATATTCAGAAAAAATGGAAAAAATGCCAAAAAATAGAAGTCCTTTTCAGCTAGGTAGTTGGCAGACATACCTCTTTGTCCCATGTTTCTATCAATCCTTTCAGCAGATGATCACAAATGGGAATGCAAACATAAGATATCCCAAACACAGCTTGAAGTATAGCTTCAAGGATGTGCATTGCAATCTGCAACAACCAAAAAATGCAGTTTAACACCCCTTCCACCTCACATCCCCATCCTGCCTCCCTCAAACCCCCCTCCCCCTCCCCCAGCCATATAAAAAAAGGCAGCAGCAGCAGTATTATAGCTTCAAGCAATCTGAAACAATAAAAATCTGCACTTCTAACACCCTTCCACATAATCTCCAACCCACGACCCCCTATAAGAGAAAAGTAATAAAAATAAATAAAAATAATTTTCCATTTCTCTATAGGTGCATGCATTCACCAAATGTCATGTAAAAGAGTATTCATGCCCACAGATTTCAGTTAGGGCCTGCATTAATGATCTCACATCACCATGAAATTTGATGTAGCCATCAGGCTTAACATGTCAGTTACTTCAGAAAGAAAAATATATCATGCTAGTTTTCAACACTGAACAGCTCCCTGAAGAGCATAATTTTCTCTTTCTAGTATTTACTTTCGCAGCTATCTATCCTATCAGATAATTTCACTCGTTAAAAGATTTTGATATGGAACTGGTCTCGCTTTTCTAATTCACCAAAACTCAACAATGAAATTTCAAAATGTTGGTTGCATTTTAGAATAGAATTAACACCATTGACAGGGTAAATACAATAAACTAACTTCTTCCGGGAAACTGCATCCAAGATGAAATCAAATTTTGAGATGGGGAAATATCTGGAATCGGCTACATGGCTTTACAGTTCAATAATATCCTGCTCTCAGGGGAAAGGGTAAAAGGCACCAATTGGCTTGTAGAAAACAGCGATATTGAGAGACCTTCGAGTTCAACTTGATATCCTTTGTGCCTTTTATTGTTTAGAGAAATAAAGAAGTAAACAAATAGGCTATGTATGGCATGATCATAAAATTAGTCATCAAGCCTTAAGCAAAACTATATGAGGTCACTGTTACATGTCCTTCTTTGCCATTCATTACCTTTATAGGCTGAATCTTGTTTCTCTGCAAGTTTTTCAAATCCTTGCTCTTATATATTTCAGCTCATTTACAGACAGATGAATGAAACTAAGATCATGGATGCACAAATACAATGGAAATAAATACAAGATATACAAAATGCAAAAGGAGCATAATTGGGCCAAGTTGGAAATAGAAGGAAATCTTTGGAGTTTATTCTTGTATGTACATTATAGTTTTATCAAGAAGTTAACTACAACTCAAGATGGATGGAACTGCTCCATAATAGGAATCTGGGTATAAATTTTAAGAAATAGATGGATATAAAGTTATTACATAAGATAAATGATTAAACCAACACATATTGGGTGGAATTCTGCATTCCATCAACAGATAACAGAATCCCATATCTTCTTTTCACCATAATCTTTCTCTTAGTCATCGGTGATACATGATACAAAGGATGAGAGATCATTTGGAGTCATATGAATATATCAAAGACTAATCTTGGGACATAAAGAAGTAAACATGGGGCAAAGTATACTGAAAATGAACATTCAGCATAACATATGGAAGAAGATGAGAAATAAATTTTAGCACATTCATATTGAAAACTGGTACCACTTTAGTAAGTGTGTATTTTAAACAGAAATCATAAGGACCATCAAATTCCAGGAACACCAATATACAACAAATGATCAACCTAGCAATAACCGAGACCATCGATGGCCAAGTAATAATCAACCTAGTGAATCACCGTGGCAGGGTCCCCATCAAGGCAAATTTAACTTCCAGGGCTTGGTAGCGAATGACGTGCCATTCTATACTGCCCTTAGATTTGTTCTTGGAACAGAAGGACTTGCTCATAATAACAGCCTACGAGCCTAACAAAATGTCTCCAGGACACCCCACAGATATATTCTTTAGCAAATCAGTAAATATTCAAATTAATGAGTAAATTGATAAATAATTGGCTAATAGAGTGGTATCACAAAATTGTCAATGATAATTTAAAAATTCCCAGGCCTTCAGCATCTTGGTCTATCTTGATATCCTGTTGCGATTCCAAGATATCCAAGTTTAAAATCTTAAGCCTAATTCACTAGCCTGACTCAACCTGCATTGACCCACTATATATAAGACTTGAAAGGAATGAAGTTAGGATGTGATCCGACATTTAATCTCTCCAAATCTACAAAGCTGATCACATTTAGGAATTTGGATTGTTAATAACCACAGTTAGAAAAATAAGAGTGCTGGCTAATAAACCATTCAAATGCCTTGCCAATAACTTACTTACACAACTGATACATGATGCTCATATATGACACCAAAAAGACAAGGCCAAAGAGCAATAGAAAAAGTTGGAACATAGGTTGTATAACACATTTCCGTTTTAGCAAAAGACTGCACAAGTAATTTTGCTTGCTAAAATATTTCCCTGAAATTTCAGGGGCTTGAGACTCCTCCCGTGGGCCATTTTGCATTATTGATGATTGTATTAATGGATCAAGTTTTAAAAATTTTGTAATATCCTCAATCCGACTTGCCATATGCGAGGCGGGTGTTTGGCGCCAAGCGGATGTACATCGAGGGAGACTCATCTATAGTGATCGAGTGGATATGGGGTACGAACAGGTATGGAGATGGCCATTCACTTATTTATGAGACATGCTGGTTGTGGAGCTGGGGGAGCACCAGGTAGTACATATTTTTCGGAAGGCGAATAGGGCAGCAGACTGGGTTGCCTCCTATATTACACGGCATTCCGGAGAGTTCCTATGGACGTCCATAGTAGAGCTCCTGCCCCTAATGTACTTTTTATTTTCTTCTGACTTGACAGGATGTACTCACGTTAGAGCTATATAAATTGCCGTTTTCATCACAAAAATAAAAATAAAAAAAAATCTAGTACTTGTGGTTTTTAATTGAAGAATCTTTTTGCTCTCAAATGGTCAACGGATTTTGTGGAAGAAACGTAACGTCGTTGCCGTGTTATACTTTGCTTATGGATGTCAAAAAAGTCTCGATCGCCAGTCTAGCAAATACTCATCACCCCCAATCTATCGCGAATTGACAAGTGAAGACAACAGCATCCATGCATTAATTTTGGATCACACGTACTTCTGTCTTTGGTGATAAAGCTAAAATATTGAGCATTGCGTGATCAATTGGTATTGGGATCATATCTCACGTTACATGTTCTAATTTTAGGCATTTTTAGCTGAATCTGTATGTATATATTAATTCTAGGAGGAGGTATGCAGAGTTATCCTAGTTGATATTTCGTAGTTGTGGATGGACTGAAGAGTTCACGTTGATAGATAAATGAAATATCCGAACCAGTTCGTGAACAAGTAGGATGGAAATATGGAATGGACCGAGAGATTAGGCACGTCGGTTGCACATTAAACTGATTGTCTTGTCAAGTAAGTGAATGGCTAAAATCAAGTTGAGAGAGGACACTTTGTCCATATGGTGGTGAGTAATTATGTTAGTTGCACTTGTGACTAATCTATATCAAGGTTGATAAACTTATCAAGCAAATTTGAGGCCTCTTTTAGTAACTCAATTACCTTTTGGACTAATCAAGTGCACCTACTTTTTACAAGCATGATCTTATTGAAGTTTTAGTCTTAATCAAGTCACTTGTCATGCTATATATGTTTGCTGAATTATTGCCATTTTTCTTCAAGATCCTCCTCTTGAGATGAACTCATCGTTCTTTTCCCAATCTCAACAACTTGTTGAGTTAACAAGTTTTGGTTTTTGGAAAAGGTTCCCATTATCTTATAATTTGGGATTGTTTGACTAATGAGTTTCAGTCAAATAGATTTTAAGAATTGAAAATAAGTGAGATTTATAATATTAATTATTTGGTTATTTTTCATAAAATCTGTTTCATAAAAATTGACAAGTCATGAAAACTGAACATTAATATTTACGAAACTAGGTCTCCAATTTTTTTTCATATATAACCTGTTTGCCAAAAAAATATATTTATAATATATGTTTTAGAAAAATCTACATGCAAACAAGCAACCCCTTTAAGAATTGTCTACACATATGTACATGCCCACATACACACACGTATTATAAATACACAAACATAAATGTGAGCATTTGCATATATGGGTAAAATATGTGTGTATGTATTTTGTATATGTGTAAAATATATGTGTCTGTGTATTATATACAGAAAGGAGGGGGAGCATGTAGAACAAGAGGTTTCTAACATCTAAAAAAATGCCCCAATATTTCCATAAGTCCTCGACGTAAATGAACAGAAAAGATTAACCGAAGCATTTATCATCATGTACATTTGTTATATATCTTGAATAGCATTGCCACATTAACATGAAATTGAAAGAATATGTTAAGCCTGATATATATGTTGATCCTTTCTCTATTAGCTAAAGCTTTTGAAATCAATTAATCAATTAGAATGGTATCAAAAGTCAAATTTGCCGGAATTCATGAATTCTAATCCTCTTCATGCTAATTATTTATATCAATCAATCTAGTTATTATCGTCACTCATTCCAATCATTGTGCTCCCTCTATGTCCATAGCCTCGGCCGACACATGGTAAGATGTCAAGCCTGATATATAATATTAATAAACTTTTACTTATCATCTTAAGCTTTTGGGATAAATTAGTTTTAAGCTTGATGTATATTGTTGACTCTTTTTGGATAAATTAGTGTTACACTTGATTTATATTGTTGACTTTTATTCCTTTGGAGCAATTAGTTAGTTAAAATTATATCAAAACTTAAATTTGTACATTCAAGTTCAAAATCCTTCCATGCCAATTATTTCTTTAATCAATCTATTGATTATCGTAACTCATTCCAATCATTATGCTCCCTCCATGTGCATGATTTGAGTATGGGATATTGTTAACTCTGATATGCATTGTTGGCTCTTTCACTATTAACTTCAACTTTGGGATAAATTGGTCAGTATCTCAAGTTTAATAAAAGTCCAATTATTTATTTAATTAATTCAGTTATTATCTTAACAGAAGTTTTTATTTAATCCAGTTATTATCTTAGCTCATTTCCATCATTGTGGCCTATCCATGTGTATAATCTAAGCTGCATGTCAGGAGGATGGTTAAACTTGATATGCATTGTTAATCTTTTTCCTATCATTTTTAAGATAAATCGGTTATTAGTACCGTATCTCTAGTTTCACAAAGGTCATGTAGTTTAATTATTTATTAATCATCTTATTTATTAGTTCTTCTGATTCCGATGCTTTGACTTAGCGCGCGCTCTCTCTCTCTCTCTCTCTCTCTCTCTCTCTCTCTCTCTCTCTCTCTCTCTCTCTCTCTCTCTCTCTCTCTCTCTCTCTCTCTCTCTCTCTCTCTCTCTCTCTCTGTGTGGTTGGGTCATTGTCTGCTAGCATCATCATGATCCATCCATCTGTCTCTTTCCTTTATTGCATCCACATCCACCAATTATTCTCTAAAGATGGCAATTTATAATCGGACGTACAAACAACTTGCTTTAAATAAATTTTGATTTGACCTAAATAAATTTGGATAGTAAATAGATCAACCTATCCAAACTTGTTTATTAAACTTAGATTCAGAATTAAACCATTTGATCCATTTAATAATTAGATTATATTATGACCTGACCCGTTTAACCTATTTAAAATATATTTAATCTTTTTAAAACCTGTATAATTTATTTCTGACCTATTTAACTCGACCCATTAAAATATTTAAGTTGTTTAAATCCATTTAACTCGTTAAAAGCCATCTAACCTGTTTGACCTATTTAATAAATGGGTTGTGTGGGTATGGTAAGATTACCAGTTTAATAAAAAGGCCATATTCAAATTTAAAATTTTAACTTATTTAATAAATAAATCGAATTTAAATTGATGAATTTTTGACTCCACCTGTACCCTACATATGTACATAGTTGGACATTCATGATTCTTGGTGGGTAGAAAGAGTCCAGAGAATCGGCGACAAAGAGTTGTTTGTGGAAAGGCATCCAATGTCTGCACCATACTGATATAATTTTTATTTAAAAAGAGAATTCTATTATATGAATCTTTAAAAAAAGACATGATCCACAGGAAGGGAATGACCTGCAAATTTAATATTTTGTCCAACTTGACCTGTTATGTCGTCACGTAATGAAAAATGAGAAAATTATAGCAAAATTGGCCTGTCTTAATACTATATATATCTACTTCCATCAACTTTTTAAGAGTATTGCACACTATCCTTGCATGATGAAGATGTGCAGAGAAGTGCTTATTTTAATTGATTACGAAATGATGGTTCAATAAAGAAGAAGAAAAAAGAAAAAAAGAAGGCCATGGTAGTCAGTAAAATGCTTTGTGGTATATCAAAATTAATAATTATTAATTGAATTATAAAAAATTAATGACATGCAGGATGAAATGTTCCATGGAGCGGCCACTTTTCATGAGTTCAAGATCAAGCATCAGAGCATTCTTTTTCATTTAGTTTCTGCAATCTCAAATGAACATTTTTTAAATTCTCAGGAATGGTGACAGGATAACCGAGCAGCAAGGAAACAACCTCCCTTTTTATTCTTATCTTGGCGGCTTTGCTTTAGAGTTAACCACGGGCAGCTAAGTAGAAACCAAAAGTAGGCAAAACATTGTTTGTGAGACTACTCTAATTATGATAAGGTTGCTTCCTTCTTTTCTTCAGAGTGCAACTTAAATACATTGAGCCAACCGGTGCGTAGCATGGTAGTTACTAAATGAATCAACTCCAAGCTTATTTTAATGGCTAAGTTGCAACTGGCTTCCAATGCTGAGCCAGAAGACGGCCATCTTGAGTCGATGCCATTACCACTGAAACAAGCTGAAGCCAATAAATCAACCTAGCACCTTATCACTTGCCGAGCGATACTTACGAGATCAATCTTTTACAGGGATGACCACAGTAATCCTTTCAATGCTTGGGGACAGTAGCAAGATCTCACTAAGAGCACTGTACAAGAAAAATGTATGCAAATATATAAACCCAAGAAACAACCATGTCACAGATCGAGCAGTCCACAGCTTGTACGCCAGCTGTTTTCTCTATCACATCAAAGAGATGGATTTCCACCACCCTGCTCAAAAAAGATGTCCTCAGTCTCCAGAATGTGAATAGGTACGTAATCCTTCCAATTCAAAACACTTGAAGCCATGATTTAGGAGAGCATCCATCAAGTTTTGGAGTTCAAAAGGCTTTTTGATGAAACAACGTATCAAACTGATGGTCATGAGTCTGAAGTTTCATCCAAGTGCATCGAGCACAGCAGCAAGCCAAGCTTGTGATCAATCCAATAGAGCACGGATTTCCTGAACAAGCAAGATGGTTCACTGGCCAACATCTACTGATGGGAGCTAGTGAGACAGTGGACGAAGGAAATGTACAAGAAATGGCAGGGTAAAGAAATGCTAACATTCCCATGTGCTAGATTTCACATACAAACTTATCCAACCTTTTTCCACTTTGTATTATGCAAAAGCCATTACAGCTATATAACATCTTGATACCAACAAAAAAAGTATCTTCCAATGAAATCCAACCAAGTTCAACAGATATTAATTATAAGATATGAACAAAAGCTGTTGCTTAAAGCTGAAGCATGCACTATCCGATGTGTCGATCAGTGGCTAGAAGAGCCATAAAGTCGTGCAGACGGACATCACTAGAAGAGCCATCCTTGGTGATTAATGTTGAAAGTAATGCGCCGAAACTATATCCATCAATTGAGGGACGCACAACACCTAGCCGTCAGCCAAGAAAATAATTATAGCCACCAAGATATCAAGGTAAGTTGTAAAGGAATGCCGAACTAAAGATCGAGCATTTAAACTTTTTTGAAAAAAAATTGAAAGGATGGTCTGAAACTAGATGAAAAAACCTAGAAGAAACTTCGTGGGGAGAACTAGCTGAAAAAACCGAGTGCCTGAATAGAGACTCTAACATCTATGTACTCGAGAAATCAAAACCTCCACAAAAATAAAAGGTTATTATAATCGGGCTATCTAATCTTTTACATTAAGATGTATTTATTTTTTTAAAAAAAAGGCAGAGAGAAGGAGGTAGGTATATATTAAGAAAGGGAAAAAGAAACCTAACGAAGGACTGGAAGTTTTGGAATTAAAGGTCGGCGTATACCAAAGTTCACCGGAGAGAGGCTCCTTTCCTTGCCAAGAACGCGCCGGAAGCAGGAGGAGAGAAGCCTTAGACTGCAAGTTCCCGCACCGGAGCTCCGGCACCATTCAGTTTCTTTCCGGAATGGCGAGAGAAGCGCTGCATGCGCTTGTAATAATATCATAATAACCTACGAGTAGGTCGCATGTGCTGTGTGCGTGATCGAATCGTGGAACATTTCAGAGCCAGCCGGCTCCGATGCATCATGCACTTGCCAAACCAGTCTCGCAGTATGGCTCCCGAAGCGCAATTGGGCTCCATTCACCACCTTTCTTGCCCGGTCCAGCCCGGCCTGATGCTAATATCATTTTAAAGAGTGGGCCCCTTTAAGAGTATGAGGATCTATATAGATTGAACGTATATTTAGTCCCATATTAACTATGCATTGGATAGATTTTACGTATTTATATAAAACTAAAAAATCTAAAAAATACCTTGCATATAGTTTTTTAAGTAAGAAGTTGTTACAAATGATATCAGAACGGATCTGAACCATCGTCCATATAAAATATGAGGTATCGCGGCACGTTCCATTTGGGTCTATCCTAAACTAAACTCAAATTAAATGAGAAAAATAGGAACTAAATTCAAATTTTTGCCCTCATTGGATTTGAATATATACAACAAAGCCAACTTGTACCCTTTAACTGAGTCGAACACATGATAGGATCATCATCTCAACCTGACCCGACCTAATAGCTTGGAATTTCAGGCCCAAATTTATTTAAGCTTAGATTTAGATCAAGCAAATTACCGACCCTCTTGCAGCTCAAGACAAAATTAAAAAGAAAAAATTGGGTACAATTAGAGGCCCATGAGCTGCACAAACAAAGAAAACGACAGGCGAACTGATGGAAGAGAGCTTTCATGTGGAATTAATATTATCAAAATTAGCTGGCCGCAGCAAGTCTTGTCTCAATAATTTGACAATGTTATTTTTTCAACAGATATTCAAGCAGTCAAAATTATTCAAAATATAGAAAATTCTCCACTTGATACCAGCAGGAATATATTAAATAGTTTCAGGAGCTTAACAAAGTGAAAGAGGCTTATGGTATATATAGTTAGACAATTTAATTCTCATATATAACAATTGGTTTTAGTGAATGTCAAACCATTGAGCATTCTAATAAGCAAGTATCTTATACATGCTTTGTCAGTATTGTGATCTTATTCACCCATCATTTCCATTAAGGCTTACTTCCAGCTCTAAAATTAGCTTTCTACCAAATCCCTTCTTCCTATTGCAACTTGGTTAGTTTAACTATTATTATCCCTTTCTTAACTCTTTTACTATAGGTTTGAACATTAGTTTACCTTACATTACTGATATACTAAACTACGAGGGCCCATGCATGTATATTTAGCCTTACATTGGCTACATATTGGGTAGATCTTGGATACACATACAAAATCAAGGAACCAACTAATACTTTTTGGCCGGTCCTTTTAGATGAGATCTTGAGTTATTACAAATAATATAAAAGTGGATTCAAGTCATGGTCCATACTTGGGGATTGGTGCAGCACAAGCTCATTAGGACTGATCATGGGGCTGATCATGATATCTGCAATTAAATTTATGGTACTTGTGAATAAATTTGAAAGGATTGGAGCTCTTATTCTAGCGAGAATACATGGACTAGAATAAAGGAAGCATGTGAGGATCCATATTGACATGTATTTATCCAATTAGCAAATAGCATGAAGGTGTGTTGTGTGGTCATTGCCAAGTTAAGGCCCCTCAATCTCTTGAATTAGTTCATTAATAAAACCGTTGTGACCTCAACTTTTTATCTTTTGCAACTCCAGCATGCTCGGCATGAGGTCTATAACAAATCTGAACACGATTGGTTTAAATAATCTCAGAAACAGGAGACCACACAGATTTTAATATATACGGACTTAGGGACTTCGAGCTACGGGTTCACTTGGTTGGCGAAAAGAGAATTGTTAAGACCAGGCGACAAATGGCAATCACTGATCTTCTGTGGTCCAACCTAGGGACTATCAACGAGGTCTTGTTGAACAAAATAAAAATATGACTTAGTTATGCTCTACGTTATTCAAATAAGTTGGTGGCTCACAAGTAGTATGAGCCCTCAATAAAAAATCAGAAAAGGATGTTTAGCTAGGGCACCGCAAAGCAGAATCCTTTATTTTTATGTACTCCATGCACGCATCGCCAATATAATACTTGTTTGCCTGCCCTCTACCCTATAGATTCTACCATGTTGACAGAAGTGTAGCCATGACAAATGTCCACCAAAGGGCTCCCACCTTATGGGAACATCATTAGTTTAGATAGTGGGTTATTCTTGGGAAGTCCGCGAGTATTGGTTGCAAAGCTGCAGCTACTTGTGACATCAAAGTCTTAGTCTTCTGTTTCTCTATTTTAGGATCTGTTTGGTTCAAAAGAGAGGGGAGGAGGAAATGTGTGGTTATATGAAAAACAAAAAAATATCTCTTGCTCAGTTTTTAAAGACAAGCGATAAAAAAATAACATTTTTATGCAAATAAAATTTCTACATTTTGTGAAGAAAAAAGCTATAAAAAATATAAAAAAAATCATGAGAGACATAAGAAAGAAAAACTCATAAGAGATATGAAAAAGTTATTTTTGTACGGATTCAAAATTAAGGATTTTTTTTCAAAAATATTTTTAAGCTATTTAAATCCATGGGTAAGGTTCTTTTTCTTTAGTAAGGATATAATATATATTTTATATAAACTTTTTAGAAAAGTAGATGCTTACTTTAGGATGTGTCATTTTTTCATGATCAACCAAACATGCTAAAACTATTTTTTAAATATTATATTTTTAAAAATTATCTTTTTAGAAAAAAATTCTAATAAAAAAAAATTCTACAAACTAAACAAGTCCTTAATGAATATTTCACTAATAAAAACGGTGAGCCAGCTTAAACTAACATATGCTTTTGCTCATTATATCCTTGGAAAAGGATCTCGCACTGATGGGGGCTAGTAGGAGTGCATGTCAAGAGGAAATAAAAAAGTTGTGGGACACAAAACGTCTTAGGGATGACAACGGCAGGATACGGACCGAATAGACTGCTATCTGCGCTTGTTCAATACTTTTCTTGGAGCAAGGTGGGGCGTGACGTGTAGAATTAAATAAGACAGATTGGATAGGTTGGATGGAGTAAAGCTACAAAGCTTAATTTTTTTACATATACATTTTTTTTATGGAAGGAAAATTATGAAGGGTTACGTATATCTTAATTAGGTTCGGAGTGGAATTTTCCATTACCTATATCTGTCCTGAATCCACTTCGGATTGCGTAAAATCTATCCCATTCAGAACGAATCTGATAACTGATTTGGTTTTCGTTTGTCGTTTTCCTCCACCTAGAATGTTGGGTAGTGGTGAATAAGGTGAGTGTCTCACCTTTAGATAATTGTCTATTACACGTATTAACTGAACTGTGTCTTTAAGAACCTTTTAACAAAGCAAGCCATGACCGGGGAAGTATTAAATTTCCGTAAGGAAAAAAATTTTATAATGAGCATCCTGAAAAGAGATTCGCATTTTGCAAAAACTTATTGATATATGTCCATGTCTTCGCTTGAGGTTCCACGTACATCAGCAGGGTTTTTATTTAATGATGTCATTATTCACCTAATCCAACCTTTGGCCATTATGAGTTTAGGATTTTAATCTATGATATTTCCAGATAGCTAAGAATGCAACTATGACAATGATTAGAAGAAGAAAAAATAAAAGCACTAAAAATAAACTCATGGTGGGAATTTGACATCATGGTGGGACCACATATAAGTATTTTGGTTGGTCAGAGCCTACACTCTTCATAAGTTACCTGTGCTATGGTGCATGGAGGGAGTATGTCATTGGGATGCATGACCCGCTATGATCTACATTAATGATTCTCATTTGATCTAAATATTTAGTGTGATATGGAATATAGTTGATTGAGATATTTTCCAAAATATGAATGCACATTCGTCAAGTCAATTTTAAATATAGTAAATTCAGAAGTTCTGTTTTGAATAAAATATTTTTTTTTTTAAAAAAAAGAAGATATTTACAATTAGTTATAATGAGCGTAGTTGGAGAATGCTGGAGTTTATCCTTTAATGTGGCCTAAATAGCTACTTGTCTATAAGTTGTATATTTGCATTCTGTTCAATAAACTTGGACTGGGCATGAGTTAGCCTATTCAGTTAAGTAACCTGTTCCGGTTACAATTACTTTAAGATGAAAAAAATAGAGCACTAGTTAGATTGAGAATATTGATGGATTAGGAAACCAACAACTATATATATATATATATATATATATATATATATATATATATATATATATATATATATATATATATATATATATATATATATATATATATATATATATATATATATGAGAGAGAGGTTTGGTCTCTCTCTTTCTCTCACATAAAGAGAAGTCTATAGAGTTTCCTATCAATACTTTGACGAAGAAGAATGAGGAGAGAGAAGATTAGTATCTATGGTTCGGCTCCTTTCAAAAGCAGTGTTTTTGCATGATCATGAGAAAAACTATTTTGTGCATCATAGTTAATACATTTACATTTACATATATGCTTTTCATATTATTCAAATATATAATATCATGAATTAATATGTGTTGGTGAGTATAATCATGTATAATTATTTATTTTTTGAAAAGATAGAAACCCTATGTATCTATGTGCTAGATTACCCCGACATATTTATATGCTGGAAATGCCCATAAGAGGTTCTACAGCTAATAAAGAAGCACTTCGTTGATTTCAGAGCAATAAAGGAGAAAGTTTTTCAGAAGAAGGCTTTCGCTCCAAATAATGAGGAGGCACAGATCCAGATTGTTATTCAGACGGGCCTAAATAATTAGTAGAAGTAGGACAAGCTAGCCAGACATAGGGCTCAATTTGGGCTATCATACTACGAATCGAGCTTCGGTTCTGCGAGCAGTAGAGTACATCCAGAGTTTAGGAGGATCTCCTTAGTCAAGGAGGCCGTCAATAGAAGTGGTGGTCATATTGCATCAATACTGGATGCTTTCAGTAGCAAAAAGAGGTCATCTAGATAGATTCCACTAAGAGCCATCATCCATGATTTAAATCCACTTGCCTTCTCCAGCAAGGATTCAAAGCAATAGAGGGTTGACACAATGTTGAAGAAGATAAGAAGAAGGATATGTGCCGAGCTATTGGATCCTGATTTCACTTAAGCCACATTCCAGTGAATGGGCTGACAATACGTACTATAGGTTTGTCATTTTCTCCATACAGGCTGTCAGTCTCGGTGTTGATCTTCCAAGACTAAATGACATCTATGATGAGTTTGTTGACAATAATGAGGAGCTAAATAAGAGGATTGCCTCATACAAGAGCTAGTGGCCCGCATAAGGATTGACGGTGATGTGTGATGATTGGACCAATCCTATCAAGTAGAGCATTATCAACTTCTTGACATATTGTGATACGAAGACTTTCTTTAATAAGTTAGTTAATGCTTCCGATCATATGCATGATACCATTTATATCCTCAAATTAATGGAGGGGTGATTGATCAAGTATAAGAGGAAAATGTCGTGCAGGTCATCACTAATAATGGGTCATAATATAAGGCCGCCAGAAAAATCTTGATAGAGCAGCGATCACATATTTGCTGGATCTCATGTGCTCCATATTGTATCAACTGCATATTGATGGACATTGCGAAGATTTATAGGATGCAGCATATAATGGAGACAGTCTAAACTATCATGAAATATATTTATAACTATACATGAGTCTTTTCACTAATGAAGAGGTATGCAAAGGGAGATATCTTAAGACGAATAGTCATACGATTTGCTACCAACTATGGTATATCTTAAGCATCTTCTAATAGCTACTACCCTACGCAACTCCAGCATCTTACGCGTCAGATTTTGCTGTCGGCTTATTTAGATGGGCCCTTACATAACTGTTTTATCAACCAGAGAACACCTATCAAAATCAGAGCTTCAGCGAGAGATCCAAGGGTATTTATAACCCAAGGGTACTTATAACACAGACAAATCTCTCTTTTCTAAAATTTTATACCTAAAAGTTCATAAAATCTGTTGAACGATATATACAAACATATATATATATATATATATATATATATATATATATATATATATATATATATATATATATATATATAATTTCTTATATCAGACAAATATAGGAAACTATATATTGGTACCCATGAATATTATTTTCTAAAAGCTAAGTATTGATTTATTTAAAGATATGTATAGGCTTGCTATATGACTAATTTGCCTGATATGTATCATCTGGCCATGTAGTGTGTACTAATAAAAAACATGTCCCGAAAATTATGCATCAATTTATCTTAATTTCTGTATTGAATCACTGCAGCTGGATGTATATTAAATAAGCTTGCAACATATATTAACAAGTCGACGAGTAAGCATCCCCGGTCATATAGTGTGTACTAGTGCATTTGATATTCTGAAAATTGTATATTAATTTGCTTGAAAGTGTGTATTAGGTTGTTAGATAACTAATTTGCTAGTTGGGTATTATCTAACCTTGTACATATTCTATAAACTGTATATCGATTTACCTATATATATGTATCGACTTGCTAAATATCTAATTTGTTGTATATTATCTAATCTTGTACATATTGTATAAATCATATATCGATTTACCTACATGTATGTATTGGCTTACTAAATATCTAATTTGCTTAGTTTGTATTACTTGATCATATAATATGTAATGATAGAAAGCATATTTTAGAAATAAAAAAAATATTATATATTTTTTAAATTTTTTATATTGCTAAATAACTAATTTGTTTAGTATGTATTACTTGATCCTATCGTATATAATGATAAAATCTATATTTTAAAAAAAAATGTTATATGATTTTTTTTAATTTTTAATTACTGGACCGGCAATTCTGTTAGTTATGGTAACCCTCACCCACAAGGCCACAACGGCCTCCCACCATATCCGGTTCCGACGGCCACCGGACCGCGAGCTCCCCAACACCTCCGCCCGACCCAACCGAACAAAACCGGAAAAGAAATAAAGGACCTTGACACAAATCCCCAGCCCATCGGCCCCTTGCTTTGACACGTGCCGACCTCTCGATCACCTGGGATGCATCAAGAGTCCCGTGCACTGCACACATGCCAGCGTCTTGACCGTAGATCATCTACGTGCTACGCTAGCCCTCTCGAGGTCGCCACATACGAGCCCGGAAAGCGGAATCCCGCGAGCGGTGGCGAGGCCGCTGGGGCCCATGCCCTTTGTCGTTTGCCCCAGAGAGTGGACGATTTCTATTGGCTCGTGTTCTTTCCTAGTATCTCTGCGCACGTGTCTCGCATCCGACGGCGCGGGGAGTCCCCAGATCGGCGCTTCCGCCTTCTCGCTTCTTTTCGGCGAGAAGTTTGAACTTTGAACAACTCGGCGCGACTTTTTGTGCGAAGGGTATGATCACCGCCTGTGAGAGTAACAGGTTTGTGAAGGTGAAGGTGAAGGCTGGCTGGCTACATGCTATGCTTAATTAAAATCTCTTACCTAAGCAAATTGTCAATCAAAAAGTATACCTTGGCTACTTACCAAAAAAAAGTATAGTTTGGCTCATCATTTCATTTGTTGCTTAGAGCTAGTGGAGGTTGGTGCTTCCAATTAGAGATAGTAGTTAGATTGGGTCAGACCAGATGCAGATTAGAGCGAATACAGAATAGATCCATCTTACACCCCAAACTTGATCTTTTTAGCTAACAAGTTATAAATCCAGAATTGAACCTAATTATTTTATTAAACAAATAATTCAAATTGACATACAATGGTTTGAATTAAATTAAATGGGTTAAATATGGTGAGCATTACCCTCCGATTTCAGATCTACCAAAATCGATCTTAGGTCCTTCAACTATTTTTCTTCTCATTCTCGCACTTTAGCTGCATTTCCAGAAATCTCGTTTGGATAAGTTAATTGGCCAAAGAAAGCTTACTTTTTCAATACAAGGCCAAGGAAGTTTATTAAATGGGGTACCAGTGCAATTAAAATATGAGATGAAGAAAGCAAGGGGTGATTTAGAATCCATGGACTATCAAATGCTAATTTGATTTAATTAAGGAGCATGACTAAATTTTGTATGTGTTACGGGGGAAATAAGCCGCCATGCCCCACGTGACCGGCACGCGCGCCCAGGAAGACTACGGCTGCCCTTTGATCCAGCAATCCGACCCCGAGTCGGACATCCTCGGCTCCGCAGCCCGACCCCGAGTCGGCTGCCCTTTGATCCAGCGCTCCGACCCCGAGTCGGACATCCTCGGCTCCGCAGCCCGACCCCGAGTCGGCTGCCCTTTGATCCAGCGCTCCGACCCCGAGTCGGACGTCCTCGGCTCCGCAGCCCGACCCCGAGTCGGCTGCCCTTTGATCCAGCAATCCGACCCCGAGTCGGATATCCTCGGCTCCGCAGCCCGACCCCGAGTCGGCTGCCCCTTGATCCAGCGCTCCGACCCCGAGTCGGAGATCTCTTGATAACGACAGGCTATTCCCCAGAGGCACGCCGCGGCCTCCTGCTCCACTACTCCCTGCAACGGCTGTATCCGATGCTGCTCCACGATCTCCTGCATCAGCCGTACAAAGCGGAGCCCCACTATGCCCTGACGTGGCCGTACCCGGTGCTGCTCCACGACGCCCTGTAACGGCCATGTCAGTGGCCACACCATCGTGCCCCACGATAACGAACCCCCCTGAGAGACCCCCCAGCCAGGTATATATGCGGCTGGGGGGAGAAAGGGGGGGAGGTGAGCAATATCTCCCAGAGCACTCTCTTACTTGCGATTATCACCTCTCCTCCTCCTCCAATCTCCTCTGACTTGACCGTCGGAGGGCCATCACCACCCTGGTGGTGGTGCAAGGCTTGTTTGCAGGTTTCTTGGCGGAAGGTGGAGCGCAACCAACACCAACCAAGACAACTCAGACGGAACCCCGTTCACACCGCAGTGCCAATCGTTCTCGGTTTGGACCACCAGCAACAGTTGGCGCTAGAGGAAGGGCCGAATCTTAGAACGATCGTAATGGCACGGCGAGGTGGTCGTGGAGCTTCCAATGCTTCCGGTCGCGGAGCCTCTCGCGCCTCCGGCCGAGAGGCTGCTGCGTCCCCAACGCACTCTCAGCAGCACTCCACCGCCCCTTCTTCCATTCAGACGGTCGAAGCTGCTCAGTTCGACCAGCTAGCCCAGCAGGTTCGCACCCTCGCGGAGGCAGTGCAGAATCTGCAGGGTGTGATCTCTCGGGTGCCGCAACGGGCTCAGGAGCCGCTGCCCCCCGAGCACTCGCCTCTTCCTCACAACCCGCGCTCCTTCCTCTCCCATGGAGAGGAGCGCCGGCGCGAGGAGGATTCTCGAGTGCGGTCCATTCTGCCAGGACCTTCTCATCGGAGCTGTGCGGGGTACGAGAGGCGGACCCGGGCGCGTTCTCAGACACCCCAGTCCTCGAGGGGCCCGCACTCCAGTCGGTCCCCCACGCGCCGCTCCTTGTCCCCCACCCACCGGTCGCGCTCCCTGGACCGGCGGGTGGACGATCTCCACAGACAACTCCAGGTCCTGAAGGGCCACTCCAAAGATCCCTTCGCTGACTTGGAGATCTCCTCCCAGCCGGCGCTTGCCTCGAGGATCCTACGGACCCCGAACCCGCCGGGGTTCAAAATGCCGGCGATCGAACCCTACGACGGGGCGGCGGACCCGCGGGACCACGTGGAGAGTTTCAGGACTCTTATGCTCCTCCATGGAGCATCGGATCCGCTCCTCTGCAAGGCCTTCCCGGCGACCCTCCGTGGCCCGGCAAGGGCATGGTTCGCCGGCCTGGAGGCTAACTCCATCCAGTCCTTCGACCAGTTCACCCGCTTCTTCATCAGCCATTTCGCCGTCAGTAGCAGGCGGCGACTGGTCTCCGACTCCCTCTTTGATGTCCGGCAAAGCGAGGGAGAAAGCCTGCGGGATTATCTCACCCGCTTCAACAAGGCTACACTGGAGGTCCGGAACCTGAGCCAGGAAGTGGCTCTCTCAGCCCTGAAGCGTGGCTTCCGGAAGGGCAGACTCACCTTCTCCCTGGACAAACGCCTACTGCGGAGCTTCCCGGAGCTGTTATCTCGGGCAAACCAGTATGCAGACGCCGAGGAGGCAGCCTCCCACCGGAACAAGGAGGCCGCCGAGGCCCCTCTAAAGCCCGGGAAGAAAAGGCGAAAAGAGGCACCCCAGAGGAGGAGCCCGACGCCTCAACGCCGGCGCAGAAGCCCGTCACCAGCAAGGAACCACGGCGCCACACGCCCTCGTTCTCCACACCGACGCTTCAACCGGTACACCCCACTCCTGGCCCCCCGGGCCCAGATCCTCATGGAGGTCAAGGGGCGGGAGGACCTCCCGGTCCCGAGGCAGATGAAGAAGATCCCTGGGAGGAGGCCTTCTCGGGCGTACTGTGAGTACCACCGAGACCACGGCCACGATACCGAAGACTGCTTCCAGCTTCGGGACGAGATCGAGGCTCTCATTCGCCGAGGGCGTCTCGGTCGATATGTAAACGACCGACGTCCCCCGGCAGACCCGCGTCCGGCCGACCCGGCCCCTCAGGAGCCTCGGGAGCAGAATCGACCCGTTGCGGGAGTGATCCACACCATCACTGGGGGCTGCTCTCGGCCCGTGAGGAACGCAGGGGGCTCGGCGGAAGCATCAGGAGTGGCCGTCGCGAAGAGGCAGCGGGTCGGAAATGTAATCGCTTTTTGTGATGAAGATGTAAAGGGGGTTCAGACTCCCCACGATGACGCCATGGTGATCTCTCTCACTATGGCGAACTATGATGTAAGGCGTGTTCTTGTGGATAGTGGAAGCTCAGCTGATATTTTGTATTACGAGGCCTTCCAAAAGATGAGCTTGTCCCGACAATTGTTGCACAAAACATCCACCCCCCTCATAGGATTCACTGGAGACGCTATCTCGGCCGAAGGTGTCATTGAGCTGCCTGTGACTGCGGGCGTTGCACCCGCAGAAGCCACGGTGCGACTCGGGTTCTTGGTCGTCCGTGTCCCCTCGGCCTACAACGCTATCCTCGGACGACCCGGACTGAACGCCCTTCGCGCGGTGGTTTCTACCTACCATTTGCTCATGCGGTTCCCCACGGCGGCCGGGATTGGAGAGGTCCGAGGTGACCAACTAACCGCACGGCAGTGTTTCCTAGCAACTCTCAAAGGGAAGAAGCCCATGGAGGCCCTAAGCATCGAGTCCCTTGACGCCAGAGACGAAGTGGCCTTGCGGCACGGGGAGCCGGCCGAGGGCGTAATCGAAGTTCCCCTCGAAGAAGGCCGCCCGGACCGCACGGTCCGGGTCGGTGCCAACCTCGACTTGGAAGCTCGGCTCCGGTTAGTGGAATTCCTCCGAGCCAATGCTGATGTGTTTGCTTGGTCGGCGGCCGATGTACCTGGGATCGACCCGGAGGTCATTTCTCACGCCCTCAACGTCGACCCGACCCACCGACCAGTAAAGCAAAAGAAGAGACACTGTGCCCCGGATCGGATCCGGGTGGTCGACCAGGAGGTAGACAAACTCTTGGAGGCAGGTTTCATAAGGGAAGTGAGCTACCCCGAGTGGCTGGCAAACGTCGTACTTGTCCGGAAGGCGAGCGGGAAGTGGAGGATGTGCGTCGACTACACCGACCTGAACAAGGCGTGCCCCAAGGATAGCTTTCCGCTTCCGCGAATAGACCAACTGGTCGACGCGACTTCCGGATATCAGCTGCTGTCTTTCATGGACGCCTTCTCCGGCTACAACCAAATAATGATGGCTCCACAGGACGAGGAGAAAACGGCCTTCATAACAGACAGGGGGATGTACTGTTACAAGGTAATGCCCTTCGGTCTGAAGAACGCTGGCGCTACTTACCAGCGCCTCGTCAATAAAATCTTCAAGGAGCAGATCGGCCGGAACATGGAGGTGTACGTGGACGATATGCTGGTAAAGAGCCGCCATGCGGATCAGCACATTGCGGATCTGGAGGAGACCTTCGCCACCTTGCGGAAGTTTCGTATGAAGCTAAACCCAGCGAAGTGCGCCTTTGGTGCTTCGGCCGGGAGGTTCCTCGGCTTCATTGTCAACCAGCGGGGGATCGAGGCCAACCCGGACAAAATCAAGGCCATCCAAGATATGTCCCCTCCGACCAAAGTGAAGGAGGTTCAGGAGCTCGCTGGAAGGGTCGCCGCGCTCGGACGATTTGTGGCAAAATCGGCCGAACGCTGCCAACCGTTCTTCAAGGTGTTGAAGCGCCCGAAAGACTTCCTCTGGACGGCTGAATGTCAAGTGGCGTTCGACCAGCTCAAGGAGTACATGGCGTCTCCTCCCCTGCTGTCCAAGCCGCAAGAGGGGGAGATGCTCTACCTTTACCTGGCGGTCTCCCCAACCGCAGTCAGCGCAGTACTGGTTCGGGAAGAGGCAAAACTTCAGAAGCCCGTGTACTACACCAGCCGAGTCCTCCGGGATGCCGAGACGCGGTACACGAAGGCTGAAAAGATCGCCTTCGCGCTGCTGACTGCGACCAGGAGGCTTCGCCCCTATTTCCAGGCTCATTCTGTCACCCTTTTGACCGATCAACCACTGCGGCAGATCCTCAGCAATCCTGAGAATGCGGGACGGCTGGTGAAGTGGGCAGTAGAACTTGGTGAGTTCGACATCCGCTACCAGCCCCGGCCCGCCATCAAGGCCCAGGTGCTCGCGGACTTTCTCGCTGAGTGCACTGTGCAGGAGGCGGAACCTAGGCCGCCGGAAACACCCAGCCTCGATCTCCCGATCTGGACGCTCCACATTGACGGGTCGTCGAACCCTGAAGGTGGAGGGGCTGGGTTGGTCCTTACCAATCCCGATGGAGTGATAGCCGAGTATGCCCTGAGGTTCGGATTTCCAGTGACCAACAATGAGGCGGAGTACGAGGCCCTAGTCACGGGACTCAAACTCGCCAAGGAGCTCGGCATCCGGCGTCTGAAGGTCTTCACCGACTCCCAGCTGGTGGTCGGGCAGGTTCGAGGGGAGTTCGAGGCACGGAGCCCGACCATGCAGAGCTACGTCCGGAAGGTGCAAGCACTCATTCCCGACTTCGGCAGTATTGACATTCAGCAGGTCCCAAGGAGCGAAAATGCTAGGGCCGACAGGTTGTCCCGCTTGGTGGGCGCTGAGGCACACAACTTGTCAAGGGCGATATACCTGGAGACCCTAGATGCCCCGAACATCGGCGAGGCTGAAGCGGTAATGGCAATTGATCCGGAACCATCTTGGATGGACCCGCTTGTAGCTTACCTCGCCGAAGGGATCCCCCCCGAAGATGAAGATCAAGCTCGGCGACTTGTTATGAAGTCCGCCCACTACGTACTCTACGAAGGGAGGCTGTATCGGACCTCGTTCACCGCCCCCCTCTTAAGGTGCCTCCGCCCTTCGAAAGCGGCTTACGCCCTCAGCGAAGTCCACGAAGGCATCTGCGGATCGCACCTGGGGGCTAGGTCCCTGGCACATAAGATCATGAGGCAAGGCTACTATTGGCCGACCTTATTGGAAGACTCAAAGGATCACGTACGGAAATGCGACGCCTGCCAGCGCCACGCCAACATCCAGAGAGTCCCCTCTGTTCCCTTGGCGCCAATCACCGCCCCCTGGCCCTTTGCACAGTGGGGAATGGATATCCTCGGACCATTCCCCATCGCTTCGGCCCAGCGGAAATTTTTGATTGTCGCCATCGACTACTTCACCAAGTGGGTGGAGGCAGAGCCACTGGCCACCATCACGGAGGCGCAAGTCCGGAAGTTCGTAAAGAAGAACATCATTGTCCGATTTGGGGTACCTCGGGTCCTCATCTCGGATAACGGTCGACAGTTTGATAACAAGCATTTCCGAGACTTCTGCGAGGAGTTCGGGATCGAACATCGGTTCACGTCCGTGTCGCATCCCCAAACCAACGGCGAGGCCGAGGTCACAAATCAGACAATCCTCCAAGGTATCAAAGCGCGGATCGGACGGACGGGGCAAGCTTGGGTCGAGGAACTCGAGAATGTCCTTTGGGCGTATCGGACCACGCATCGGACTCCTACCGGGGAGACGCCTTTCAGCCTAACCTATGGCACGGAAGCCGTTGTCCCCGTAGAGCTCGGACTTCCCTCACCTCGGGTAGCCGCACACCGACCCGAGGCCAACTCGGAGCAACTCCGAGGGAACCTGGATCTCTTGGAAGAAGCAAGGGAAATGGCGCAGGTTCGGATGGCAATGTATCAGCGGAGGGTGGCCCGATATTACAACTCCAAAGTCCGACCGAAGCTTTTCAGAATTGGAGATCTGGTGCTGAGGCGAGCTAAGGCATCTCAACCTACGGAAGGTGGGAAGCTAGCGCCGAATTGGGAAGGCCCGTATAAAGTTCGTTGGGTAAACCGACCTGGCTCCTACCAGTTGGAAGCCCTAGATGGCCGAGAAATTCCAAGGGGCTGGAATTCCGCTAACCTGCGGATGTATTACCAGTAGAACAACAAGGCCAGAAAGACAATTTGAAAAGGTGCAACACTTTTCATTTCAATAATTTCTGGTTACAATGGCGTGCTCGTGTGATTACAAGGAATTCCCAGAGGGGAATTAGGGAGTAAAGAAAGCAAAGAAGAGGTGGAGAATCCGTGGAGCTGAGGACCGAGGATCCCAAACCCTCAACCCAAAGCAGCTGCAATCCCACCGGAAGTGGGTGCTTCTAACCGGAGGCGCCATCCAGCACCTCACCAAAAAGACGAGGAGCCGCCGCAGAAGAAGCTCCCGCTGCCCCCAGGGGAACGCCGCCTCCAAAGGATATTCCCATCCTCCCCAGTGGTAGGAAAGAGAAGGAATTCGAGGGGGAAGAGCATATGGAGGCGCGGTCCCGGACTGAGCGTCTGGTGCAGAGCTCAATCGGGAGGCTGAACTTCAAGGAGGGGAGATGTGATCCCGGATGAAACGCCTAGAGCGGAGTTCCGCCGGGAAGACCCTCCTTGTTGATCTCAGATGAAACGGCTAGTTGGCTGAAGTCGCAAGGGGAGCGCCTCCCCTTTCCTTCAACAGGAGTCTTTCAGTCATATGCCAAGGAGGAGGTCCGCGATCCATGGCAACCTGAACAGCTCCGGCTTGGCAAACTCCATCGTACCTGCACCTGTATTTATAGCCAAACTGCGGCCCCCTGGTCGTTCCGATGCGGGTGGCTCCAATAAATGCAGGCGCATTGAAACCGGAGCCGTTCCGGCTCCCGAGGCGTATCTCCCCGCGATTTCCTAAGCGTCATTCTCCTTAAACCGCATTCTTTGTGCAGGACAATCCGGGTGTCATGTACCCCTAGGTCCACATATCTCCGCTCGCGCCCAGGCCGTATCCTCCTCGAAGAACCCGCGTATCGCGGCCGCTCAACTAACACTCCTCGCAAGCAGCAGCTGGCGATCCGATTTCCCAGGTAACGCATTAATTAGCGTTTAATGCCCTTCTCGTGTTCCCCCAGGCAACGCTTAGAGAAAAGGAGAAACATGATCGCGGCTGGCCACGGAGAAACCCCGTCGGGCAGCGAGCGACAAGCGCACGACCAGCGAGCGGAATTTCCCGAGGCTCGGCCCTCGGATGCCAGGCTAACCCGATGATCATCCCGGGAGCAGACTAGCCTGAAGCCCCGACCGGTCGCCTCGGCTTGCGCCAGCCTTGGCCGACCAACGAGCGGAATGTCCCGAGGCTCGGCCCTCGGATGCCAGGCTAACCCGATGATCATCCCGGGAGCAGACTAGTCTGAAGCCCCGACCGGTCGCCTCGGCTCGCGCCAGCCTTGGCCGACCAACGAGCGGAATTTCCTGAGGCTTGACGGCCCTCGGATGCCTGGCTAGCCCGATGATCATCCCGGGAGCAGACTAGCCGGAAGCCCCGACCGGTCGCCTCGGCTTGCGCCAGCCTTGGCCGACCAACGAGCGGAATGTCCCGAGGCTCGGCCCTCGGATGCCAGGCTAACCCGATGATCATCCCGGGAGCAGACTAGCCTGAAGCCCCGACCGGTCGCCTCGGCTTGCGCCAGCCTTGGCCGACCAACGAGTGGAATGTCCCGAGGCCCGGCCCTCGGATGCCAGGCTAACCCGATGATCATCCCGGGAGCAGACTAGCCTGAAGCCCCGACCGGTCGCCTCGGCTTGCGCCAGCCTTGGCCGACCAACGAGCGGAATGTCCCGAGGCTCGGCCCTCGGATGCCAGGCTAACCCGATGATCATCCCGGGAGCAGACTAGCCTGAAGCCCCGACCGGTCGCCTCGGCTCGCGCCAGCCTTGGCCGACCAACGAGCGGAATTTCCTGAGGCTTGACGGCCCTCGGATGCCTGGCTAGCCCGATGATCATCCCGGGAGCAGACTAGCCGGAAGCCCCGACCGGTCGCCTCGGCTTGCGCCAGCCTTGGCCGACCAACGAGCGGAATTTCCTGAGGCTTGATGGCCCTCGGATGCCTGGCTAGCCCGATGATCATCCCGGGAGCAGACTAGCCGGAAGCCCCGACCGGTCGCCTCGGCTTGCGCCAGCCTTGGCCGACCAACGAGTGGAAGGTCCCGAGGCTCGGCCCTCGGATGCCAGGCTAACCCGATGACCATCCCGGGAGCAGACTAGCCTGAAGCCCCGACCAGTTGCCTCGGCATGCGCCAGCCTTGGTCGACCAACGAGTGGAATTTCCTGAGGCCTAACCCTCGGATGCCTGGCTTAGCGCCGGAAGAGTTTCCTGGGGCCTAACCCTCGGATGCCTGGCTTAGTGCCGGAAGAATTTCCTGAGGCCTAACCCTCGGATGCCTGGCTTAGCGCCGGAAGAATTTCCTGAGGCCTAACCCTCGGATGCCTGGCTTAGCGCCGGAAGAATTTCCCGAGGCCTAACCCTCGGATGCCTGGCTTAGCGCCGGAAGAATTTCCTGAGGCCTAACCCTCGGATGCCTGGCTTAGCGCCGGAAGAGTTTCCTGGGGCCTAACCCTCGGATGCCTGGCTTAGCGTCGGAAGAATTTCCTGAGGCCTAACCCTCGGATGCCTGGCTTAGCGCCGGAAGAATTTCCTGAGGCCTAACCCTCGGATGCCTGGCTTAGCGCCGGAAGAATTTCCCGAGGCCTAACCCTCGGATGCCTGGCTTAGCGCCGGAAGAATTTCCCGAGGCCTAACCCTCGGATGCCTGGCTTAGCGCCGGAAGAATTTCCTGAGGCCTAACCCTCGGATGCCTGGCTTAGCGCCGGAAGAATTTCCCGAGGCCTAACCCTCGGATGCCTGGCTTAGCGCCGGAAGAGTTTCCTGAGGCCTAACCCTCGGATGCCTGGCCTAGCGCCGGAAGAATTTTGGGAGCCAGGAGTCAGCAAGACGCTACCGAGAGTTAAAAGAAAAAGAAGGACGAAGGCGAGATGAAGAAACATTCAACTTGCATTAATTTTCATTGTTTCAGGGCCGAGGCCCATACAATTTGGCAAAACGCCGGTATACAAAAAAAAAAGAAGACAACGAAAGGTACAAGAGGTCAGCTTGGAGGAACTCCCGGGTCGGGAACGTCGGGCTCGTCCGCAGGAGGTAGGGAAGCAGCAGGAGAACCAACAGGCAATGGCGCCGGAGAGGAGTCGAGAAGGGAGATCTCGCTCAGGTCAACTTCGGGGTACTTAGCCGACACCCTTGCCAGGCCCTCCTCGAAGCCTAAGACAAAGGCTTCGGCCCCCGCGTCCGACGCGTCACGGACAAACTCGTCGGACTGACGATAGGTCTGTACTGCCTCCGACATATCATGAGCGAACTCGGCGGACTGGCGATAAGCCTCTACCGCCTGACGCCCGATTTCCGCACTCCTCTCGGCCAGCGCCGCCTCTGCCTGCTCCATAATCTGGGCTTTCGCCTCCAAGACCTTCGCCACAATCCGGCCTTCCGCCTCGGTGGAGACCCTCAGCAGCTCAGCCCGAGCCTCCTTGTGCTTCGCTTCGGCAGCAATGCGAGCAGCCTCAGCCTCCGTCAGGCGCGAATGAAGCTCCTGATCGCTCGCACGGGACTTCTCCAAGGCCGACTCCAATTCGCCCAGCTTAGCTTCAAGAGACCGGGTTCGGTTGCGGGCGTTGTCGGCTGACCGCTGGGCCTTCTCCCACCTCTCCCGGTAGTCGGCAGCCTTCCGGGACTGCTTCTCGGCCCGCTCATCCGCCTTCTTGACCTCGCCCTCGAGACCCGAGGCAACCTTGAGCTGCTCCTGAGCCTCCAACAGTTGCTTCTCGAGGGCAGCAAAGCCGAGTGCCCGCTCTTCGGCCTCCCGGAGCCTCGCCTCGAAGTCCCCGGTCGTCCTGCCTGCCACAGCCTGGCCTCCCTTTTCCACTGCTTTCAGCCGGTCCTCGGCCTTCGCCAGAAGCCCCGCCTGTTCCTTGTAGCACTCCTCCAGACGGATCATGTACTGGGCGAGCTAAGAAATAGGAAAAATAAGGGAGTCAGGCGGAGAACAACAGAGCCAATAAATGGTGAAAAGCGGCCAGAAGAACACTCACCGACATGAGACAGACACAGCTGGCAGCCCCAACGTCAGAGACCTCCAACTCCCGGACCCGCCGACGGTCCTTCTCCAGCAGCACTGTTTCGATGAGATTTCGGGCGCCATCGGTAGTGAAGGCAGACCCCGATTTCTCCCCAGAGCCGGACGGTGGTTCTGCAGCCTTACCCCTATCCATCGCCTGGGGAAGAGTCCGGCCGATCGCGCTCGGGGCGGGGGTCACCCCAGGAATTGATAGGGTCCCGCTCGGTCGGGGCCTCGGCGCGTCCCTCCTCGAGTCATCAGGAGCTGACCGAGTCGAAGGCCGGGTCGGGGACCGATCACGTCCGACCCGTCCGTCTCGGGCAGGCTCGGATGATACCTCCGGAGTAGCGGCAATCTTACCACCGGAGGGCTGATACAGCGTCAGCTGCCGGTCCGTGCCCACGACGTCTCCCTGATCGGTGGGCCCGGACTCGTCGGTCGGCGTCGGAGGCACCTCCTTACGGGACTTCTTCGCCGGTGGGGCCCCGCTCGGAAGAGCTCGTTTCCTCCTCTGCGCTGCTTCCAGCAGGGACGCCCTACCAACAGCCTTTTTCTTCACCGACCGCATGACGTCGTCGATCTCTGCAAAAAGGACGGGATAGTCGGAGACGGAGAAACCAAAGGAAAGAACGGGACGAAAAAAGGAAAAAAGTCAAGAAAGAATCGGTGGCGGACTCACGGTCGGTGGAGACCGAGCTCAGACCGATATTCACCAAAGTATCCTCGGAAATAAGGCGGGCCACCGGGGGGAGCTGGCCCTCGGCAACCAACCCCTTCAAGGCGGCCAAACCATCGGACTCCTCCCTTGACAGTCTCGATAGGCCGATCGGAGACTTCATCGGGGTCTCCCAGGTCGCCCTGATTTCCCAAGAGGGATCTGCATCAACAAAAAAGAAGCGCTCCTTCCATTTGTGAATGGAGGTAGGAGCCTCCTTGACAAGGCCGCATCCTCACCGCGCTGCGAAGCACCACCACCCTTTGTCCTGGGGGTGGCCGCTCAGGCTGTAGAACTCCCAAAAAACATTCAGGGTGGCGGGGATCTCGTGCATACGGCAGAGAACCTGGAAGACCGTCAGGGCCCGCCACGAGTTCGGCACCAGTTGCGTCGGTGCCACTCTTAAACCCCGTAGCACCTGCATGACCAAGTCCGAAGGGGGAAAGCGGAACCCGGCCTGGAGAATGCCCTCATTGATGGCGATCTTCCCTGGAGGAGGATGGGACATCCTCTCCTCAGGCCCCGGGAGCGTGGCGTTGCAGGCCTCGGGAAGGTGGTACCGAGCCACGAGTCTGTCTAAATCTGTGGCGACCAGCTCCGACTTAATTTGGTCTGCTCTCACTTCGCCCATTCCTAATGGCCAATAAACCTACGGTTAGGACGGGGACAGGAAGGGGGGAAAGACCGGAGCGACTGGAGTATACTAGTATAAGAGGAGAAAGTATGGAGAGCCCTAAGTAGAAGAATGGGGAAAACTCACCGGAAAAGAGGTAAGAATGGCTCCGAGAGCGCCAAAGGAGAAACAAGTGAACAGTCCGACGGCAGCAACAGCTGCGCAAAGGGGAAACTTGAAAATATCTGTAAAGAAGAAGACGGACGGGGAAAGGCCCCCGATTAAATAGGCGGAAAGGCAAGTGACGCCTCGATGACGCCAGAGGACGCCTGGCTGCCGAAGGGTCGCTTGCGCCCCAAAGGCGAATCGACACCATTAAGGAAGGATGTCCGCCGAAATCCTCAGACTGCCAGGTCGGCAATAACCGCCATACGCCATAAAAAGGGCGGGGAGCTCGAAGCGCGCGCGCCTCTCCGAGGAACGGCGGCAATCCCGAAACATCACTCCCTTCACCTGTTCCCCTTCTGGTTCCAGGCTCGGAAGTGGGGGGCTACTGTTACGGGGGAAATAAGCCGCCATGCCCCACGTGACCGGCACGCGCGCCCAGGAAGACTACGGCTGCCCTTTGATCCAGCAATCCGACCCCGAGTCGGACATCCTCGGCTCCGCAGCCCGACCCCGAGTCGGCTGCCCTTTGATCCAGCGCTCCGACCCCGAGTCGGACATCCTCGGCTCCGCAGCCCGACCCCGAGTCGGCTGCCCTTTGATCCAGCGCTCCGACCCCGAGTCGGACGTCCTCGGCTCCGCAGCCCGACCCCGAGTCGGCTGCCCTTTGATCCAGCAATCCGACCCCGAGTCGGATATCCTCGGCTCCGCAGCCCGACCCCGAGTCGGCTGCCCCTTGATCCAGCGCTCCGACCCCGAGTCGGAGATCTCTTGATAACGACAGGCTATTCCCCAGAGGCACGTCGCGGCCTCTTGCTCCACTACTCCCTGCAACGGCTGTATCCGATGCTGCTCCACGATCTCCTGCATCAGCCGTACAAAGCGGAGCCCCACTATGCCCTGACGTGGCCGTACCCGGTGCTGCTCCACGACGCCCTGTAACGGCCATGTCAGTGGCCACACCATCGTGCCCCACGATAACGAACCCCCCTGAGAGACCCCCCAGCCAGGTATATATGCGGCTGGGGGGAGAAAGGGGGGGAGATGAGCAATATCTCCCAGAGCACTCTCTTACTTGCGATTATCACCTCTCCTCCTCCTCCAATCTCCTCTGACTTGACCGACGGAGGGCCATCACCACCCTGGTGGTGGTGCAAGGCTTGTTTGCAGGTTTCTTGGCGGAAGGTGGAGCGCAACCAACACCAACCAAGACAACTCAGACGGAACCCCATTCACACCGCAGTGCCAATCGTTCTCGGTTTGGACCACCAGCAACAGTATGCTTGCAAACTTTTTAGTTGATCATAGTTGGCAAGTTTCTAAAAAAGCTTAGATTGTATATCTACATTGTTCTAATCATGGTAAAGTCTTTAAGAAGTTATCTGATTTAAGTAACATACATGTTTAGTCAAGAGAGCCATATTTTAGCGTATTAAATATTAAATTCTATTTTAGGATTAAGAGATCGGGTTAACCTAAAACGAGATGAGATATATTTAAGTTATTATTGAGATAAGTTAGAGTACCCAAGTATCCACCCAAAATGAGATTAAGTTGTTGTTATCTTGTTCAAGCTTAGCTCAAGTTAGCATTATATTGATTCAACTCTATGCAAGCCAAGATAACCATGCAAAACCCATAGCTGCTTACTAAGTTCTAATTTTATTAGTAAAAAAATACCGTGTTAATAATGTAAAAGTCCTCTTCATTTTCTCCTCACCATGATAATGACTTGGTGAAAACTTATAGTTGTTCCTTTGTTTTAGTTTTTCAATTCTTAGCAGCATCTAACAATGAAAAGATTTATATTATCATAAATGACTTAATAGTTGAATCAAGATGATCAGACATGGAGAGAATATATGTAATTGGCTGTGGATTCTTTAGTAATGCAATGTAATTGATAACTATCCTATAAGTCATATATGATTCTCTTTTTTTTTTTGAATATCTATGCAATTCTATTTAGTCAAGCTTATCAATTATTTTGTTTGGAAAGATTATTAGCAATGACTTGGGTACAAATATCGTCCTCAATTAATTTCAGCAAGGCTTTTCCATTCCATTTTTTCAAAAAAAAATCATTTAAAGGCTTAATTTTGTTTCCAAGATTAATAAATTATATGATTCACATCCTGATGTCCAAATAGTCTTACAAGTGAACCATCATATTTGGATGTTCTTTCTAATAATCTACATCAATAACTTGCACCCCTAATCATGCTCTATTAGTTTCCTAGCTCAAGATTAAACAAACCAGCGCAGCATCCTTGTTACAAACCAAACAACGCCTGAGTTTTGACCATTCACAAAGGTTACCTTCGCTTTTCTAAAAAGTGTCCACGTGTTATTCTGAGCTGTCACCTGGGTTGATCTGGAGAAATCGAATAGAGATTAGAATGAAAAGCTGCGAGAGACGATGCGATAATTCGACGAGAAACACGCGAGAGCAGCCTTCCAAGAGTCCATGTGACGCGTAACCTAGTACACGTGTCAAGACTTCGACACGTCGTGGTCGGGGTGGGGCAGCCCGGGCAGCTATAGGCCCTGCCCAGAGGCGAGTACCCTGCCCTCCCTTCTCCCACGAGGAAAACAACAACGCAAGCCGTTTCCTTCTGCAAAAAAAAACTCCCCAACAGGCCAACAATTCCCCACTATAAAACCCCCTCCACGGCCCCTCCCCGTCCCATTTCGCCAAACCCCAACCCCCGCAGGAGATGATCGATGGCGTAGATCGCGCTTCGCTGGAGCTCGCCTCCGATCCCAGCTGTTGATGGCGGGTATCTACGTCAAGATGGTCGACGAAGGCGACTCCCCGGCCAAATGCCGCGAGGCCCGCCGCCGCAGGATCGAGATGCGCCGCTTCGCCGCCGTCGCCGGCGACTCGCCCTCCAGGGCGGGGAGCCCGTCGCGGAGGGCGGAGAGGAAGCGGGAGGGGGAGCCGGAGGCGGCCGCCTCCGATCCCGCCAACTGTGGCGGCGAGAAGCGGAGCCGTCCCGCTGGCGATGACTTTCCGTCGCCGCCTCTCTCACTTACTCCTTCGTCCTCGGCGACGCCTTTTTCTCTTTGGACTACTTCTTCGCCCGTCGAAGCAGCTGCAGCGCCGGCGATCGCGTCGAGCTCCGGCCTGGTCCCAGCGGGGGAGCCTCGGCTGGCGTTTGGTTCCATCTCACTCTCCGGCCGGTCGCGGGAGATGGAGGACGCCATCTCCGTGCGGCCGGGCTTCTTCCGGCCGCCCGGCGGCGGTTCAACCCTGCACTTCTTCGCCGTCTTCGACGGCCACGGCGGATACCACGTAAGTAGTCTCTTCACCGTCGCCGCGTCTCTTCTCTCCGTTTCTTAAATTCAAAAAAAAAAAAAAAAAACTACAATTGCGTAAACACGAGGGGCGCATGGGATCAGTTATTTTGTTTTTTTCTCTGATTCATATGATTTTACTTTGTCCGTACTAATTGAATTCTTCTTTTGATTAAAAAAACTGAAGGAGGAGGGAAAAAGCATCTAAATTGGCTATGTGTTTTCAAATTTCGGAAAAAGTTTCTTGTTCTTGTCTTTTTATTTGACGGGCATTGAAACGGTTATCTGTTTTTCCCTCTTTTCGCGATGATGGCCACGTTAGGGAGAGAAAATTCGGCACATTCCAACAACTTTCAGCTCTTTCCTGGCATGAAATTTTATTCATTATTCTGAAACAAAAATATTGGTTTGGCTGTTGCACGTATTGTCTTTTCGTACATCAGAACTACCGGAACAGCGGCTTCGCAGTACGTGGAGCAACTGGACGTGATGGCTTGCGCCAAAAAGCTGCCACCGCCATTAAGTCCAGCTCTTTCAAGCTTCTTTTTTTTTTGTTTTAACCCAACCGTGGCGTTTCGCGGACCATTTGCCAGTCGTCCGATCGAGACGATCGTTACTGAATGATGTTTGTGTTTGGGTTTATGAACGCAGGTGTCCGCCCTGTGCAGGGAGCGAATGCACGTGATACTGGCGGAAGAGCTCGCGGCGGCGGCGGCGGCGGCGGAAGGGGAGGAGCAGTGGAGGACGGCGGTGTCGCGGAGCTTCGGGCGGATGGACGAGCTGGCGCTGACGGTGTGCGTGTGCGGCAGCGTGGGGTACCCTCTGTGCCGGTGCGAGCGGGCGGGGACCGAGTCGGGCATCGTGGGGTCTACCGCGGTGGTCGCCATCGTCAGCCGCGACCGTCTCCTCGTTGCCAACTGCGGCGACTCGCGAGCGGTGCTCAGCCGCGGGGGCCGCGCCGTCCCGCTCTCCTCTGATCAGAAGGTAGTGGCACTCCCCCGTGATTTCCCTAATCTCCGTGTCCTATTTCCTCTTTATGCCAACCCCCCCGTCCACGCTCCAACCGTCGGCCACGTGGGGGTACGTGGGAATCGGGACGAGGTGATTGTGTTACGTAATCAATTCCCCATCCGACCGACACGTGGTAGTTGTTGGTGCGGCCGTTTAGACTTTAGAAGTCGTGTTTAATGTGCTATTTGTTTTATTATTTGCGGCTCTGGTAACGCATGGCGTTGTGTTCTTTTTTTTTTTTTTTTTTGGGTCAAAACGGCATTTCATTTCCAATAAATCAAGTTGCGTTCTGTTCTTGTTATTGTGAATTAATCCGTCAGCCTGACCGGCCGGACGAGCTGGCAAGAATAGAAGCAGCGGGCGGGCGTGTTGTCTACTTGAACGGTGCTCGCGTCCACGGAATACTTGCAATGTCACGGGCCTTAGGTATGCTTCTATCTCAGGCTTTTTCCTTTAGAAGAGATAGATAGAACTGCTGCTACGTACAATGCTGTGCATTTGTTCACTGTGCTCTTTTGTTTGTCATGTGCTAAGATATTTATGTCCCATATGCAGTAGATATAAGTGCTTCTGGGTGATGATAATTTGATGGAACAACAGAGGTAGAAACCAGGTTGTAGCTTAACAAGCAAGTAGTAGGTCTGCAGGTCAATCTGGTTTCTTGCATTGATGTTATGGAGAGAGAGAATAGCATGGAGAAATCAGTTTATGGGCTATAAGAATGTAATTATTGGGACAGATCTTCAGAAATGTCAGCAGAAAGTTATTAGATCAAGCAAACAGTTTTAGCTTGTGGGTTCATTTAGGCAAGAGAATGGAAATAGAGAGCTCATGTGGATTTTTTTTTTTTTTTAATAGATAGAGAGGATGCGGTATTCTTAATTATAGAGTCCTTCTGGAGGAGTTCTTCATGGTTATTAGGAGTTCTTGGGCAAAATGGTTGAGCTTATTGTGATATATATATATATATATATATATATATATATATATATATATATATATATATATACATACATTGGAGACATTACCTTGTGACATGGCTCATCTATTTTATTTTATTTTATTTTTTGAGAGAGGGAGATCCATGCGTGCCATAGTTATCCAGGTCGAGATTCTTTGGCATGCACCTTCCAAGAATTGAACTAAGAACCTCTAGTTGGTAACCTGAGGGGTGTGACCACTAGTGCAATCTCTAATTCAAGTGCTATAGCTGATTAACTGTGAATGCTTTGCCTATTTCTAGGCAAATACTTGGGTTGTTATCTTTAGAAAGTTGGAGAGTGATGAAACAAATGATAAGCTTAAGATACTTCAAACTGAGGTCATCACTTAAAACAATGTTACAAACTATTACTTAGTGTATATTGATTTGTATAAATAGGAATCAAACATTGAAACAAACAAAAATTGATGACTCCATATTTGACTGGAAATTGGTAATATAGTAGAAAGATATTACAGTTTACTTTTGTTAATCTGGAAGATTACTTCATTAAAGTTAACATTTTTTTGGTTAAATCTAGTTTCTAAATATATGAGTCAATATAAGCATAGATAATTCTGGTTACCTTCATGTGTATACGCTTTATGAAGTACTTTTTTCTTTGCTAGACATAAATTGTGCTTAATTCTTTGACCGTGCAACTGTTGGAACTAAAGATATCTAAACTACTTAAGTATCTCTAGTTTGTATAACTTGTTATCAATGGCATGATAATTTACTTTTGGTCCACAAACATGGTACTTTAGACAATAATTTTTATGCTCTCAAATGGTTGTCAGAAGTCTGGGTCATCAACATATAATAGTTATGAGATTAGATAACTATGTTAAGAGTTAGCTAGACTCTAAATGTAGGATGAGGTTTTCTTATAGGGAAGAGAATAACTACCACCCACGTCCATCAATGCCATGAAATCCCAATTAAATGATGTTTTCCTGCAGCCATTTGCTACATTAATCGACACAAAAACTAAGAACCTTCATCTATTGTTGAGCAATAGATTGGCCTTAGCTACAAGAATCCGAGCTCGAAAGCATGGATAGTTAAAATTACTTATGTCTATATGGGATGTGTATTAGATTCCAATACTTGTTAAATACTAATATAATACATGTTTGGTAGTCAATTGAGTATTCTACTTTTTGAAATTATAAAAAGGGCTTTTAGTACTTTGTCGTATACTTGAGATACCATGTCTTTCGGGCCTGTTCTTTGATGGGTAAATATCATGGAAAAGTTGGTGAACTTGTCCATTAACCAACTTACCCATATTCTTATGCTTGTCTACATTGCTAAGTTATTTTCTTATAGGCAGCATTTATCCGTAAAATGGGCAGAAAGACTTACCCACCTGAGAGGTGAGTAAAATATTTTCCCTTTAACTAGTAAAATAAACTTTTTATTTTGTTCCTAAAATACCGCTAACCCTATAACAATAATATATTATATAATATTATATTATATATTATTGTTATTTTATATTATATTATATAATAATATTTATGTACCAAAGGATATTATGAAAAATATGGATAGATCTTAGAAACTTTTCCGAGAAAGTAAAAATGCAAAAAAACATGGGTAATAGATTCTAGAGCCATTTTCTAGTGCATAAAAGAACATAAGTAAATTATTTTTCTGTCTAAATGTTGCTTAGTAAACATTTAGCCAGAAAAATGCAGATTTTTGGGCAAATTTTTTACTCCCCAAAGAACGGACCCTTAGAAATAAGGGGAGAGGTTTCTTTCGTACTTTTGTTTGTTTTGGATGAATGTTGATCTTCTAGTGGTGAACGGTCAAGTATGAGTTTCTTAGCTGATATTGTTAAATGGAGTATGGTTAATAGTCTATGAATTTAATTATGGACTAATTTATCCCTATTGATAAGAGACTATGCTCTATCGTTATTTTTTTACATATATGGAAAAAATACATTTATTTAGTTAATGTTATATATTAGTTGTATCAGATCCTACTTTTTCCAAAATTTATTGTATTGGCCTATTTGTATTTTGCAACAAAACTTTTTTTTTTCCTTTTTGAATCTATGTAATATATATCCCAACCTAGGAAAGCCTTAATAAATTCTTTGCAAATAAATGGGGGTAAGGTATAAAGTCTCCTTAAGCAATATAGTAGCTTATTTATAGGGATCATGAGATAGGATAACTCTTACATAATAAAATTACTTGTAGGAAAAGTGTGCAAGATTTAGGTTTGGATTCAGTATTTATCCAACTTCAAAACCGCATGCCTTGATCGTTTTTTCTATGGACCCTTTAAACTCCTCAAAGATGCACATGAAGCTCTTAATGCATACTCCTTCAAGTTTTCTGATGGCTTTTCTTTAAGCCACTAGGTTGAGGCCCTACTCCTTATCAAGGTCTATTCCTTCACTGCATGCCTTTATGAAACTATCTTCTTTGAGAATCACGACTTCATTGCTGATGTTGATGCCATCAATACCATCTACATCCTCGAGGTCATCTCTTGGCCCTTATTTCTAAAGCTCATGCAACCTTGGGGCTAAGGAGAGAAGGACGAGTACTTGTGCAATCTCTTCCATCTCCAAGCAAAACCAAAGCTGAGGCCCTTTCCGAAGGTTGTGCTTGTTGAGCAAAAATCATGGTGACTGGGATAGAAGAATGATGATCTTACCTTCAACAAAAAAGGGCCTTTCGTCATGATTGCTCAAGAGGGGCGAAGCAACTGAGGGTGAGAATATATGCAACTTCTTCCATTTCCAAACCAAGGCTAAGCGAAGGTCCTTTGCCAAGATTGTGCTTGTTGAGCAACAATCACGGTTATTGGTGCCAGAGCATGACGAGATTGCCTTCGATAAAAGAGCATCATGGTTGCTCAAAAGCTCAAGTGAGGTAAGCTTCATTGTTGAGAATTACGGTATGTTTAATGGAGTTTTGATCTGGGTGCATGATAAATTGAGCTTGTTAGGAACCAATGCTGTTAAAGCTTAAGGGCGAAAATCCGAGATGTAACCCAAATGGTTGATAAAGGCGAAGTTGCTAGGATCTTCTACTATCATCAGAGGCAATGTTAGGTGCATCGTTGTTTTGAATGTTGAAGGATGTAATGTTCTTGCAAGATGATATAAAGGTGTTAATGCTGTCATGCATATGTTGAATTGCAAATGATAATGGAAGGTTTTATCAACATTGATTGACAAAATTTTATATATTTAAACAGTTAATATGAACATTCATGACGGGCATTATTTTTGTTACTTAAAAACTCCGTACTTTGGATACTTGACATATCATTTGGTTGATACAATTTCCAATATGATCATGGTGGCAAAATCTAGCTATTGGCATGAATGATGAAATTTCATGTCACAGTAATGTCTAGCAAAAAGATTTCTTGGTTGTGTGATGCAATGAATTTCCACCCTATATTTCCAAATAGAGAATCCACAGTATTAAAGGATTGGGTGGATGTGAACAAAACAACATTTGACATGGTTGCCAATTTTGGAAATATATGCATGAAGCACTATGAAAAAGTATAGAAGAAACCTAAGATGTAAGGAAAACTTGGTTGAAATAAAAAAACCCAAATGAATTGATTTACAACACTTGCGTCTAGGATAACACTTTATGGGGTCAATGACATTATTGTGTTACATGTGGCTCTAGTAACTAGTGTCACATTTCTGGCTATTACAGTGTCAATTCAATTTTTTGTTTTTTGATTGATGAGACTTTTAATCAAGATTTTTCTCGACACTCTTTGACACTTCAATTTGTTCAATCATAATGTGATCATCATTAGATGCCTACTTTAGGCATTTATACATGAAATCTCCAAGTATAAGATAAAACATTTTATAGATAAAGTGTAATTGGTCCAACTAACCATTCATTTTATAGATAACTTCCATGCATATTTGAAAAATAATATAAGCTGAAGACATGTTCTTTGTTAGATTTCACAAAGATTCCTATGTTGGATTTTACATGATAATTGGATAGTTGACTCCATGATATGCACTTGAGAACATTGGTTTCTAGTAAGAGTCATCTCTTACGACTTTTCCAGTAATAAGGGGCTCTATATTTAAAATTTCTTTCATGATTGGCAGTTAGGTACTTAGGTGTGGCAATGGGTCAAGGAATGTTTGTTTTGGAAATGGATCAATGATTAACTTACAAAACCAATAAGGGTTGCAAATTAGAGAGACCTAAATAAGACACTAAAGACCTTGATTCGACAATATTGAGATTTCCTACAAACTGTCGACTCGCTTAAAATTTGTAAAATAAAAAAGGAGCTCCGACGAACCCCCTCCTTGCGGCCTCCACAGCCCTCCAGCTGCCTTTCCTCCCTTTCTTGCTCTCTCTTTTCCTCTCTTATGTTCTTCCTTTCCCCCGCCCTCTTTGCTGTGTCAAGCCGCGGACCGCCGACCTTTGCCGGGCTTCACCATCTCTCTCTCTCCCCTCCTCTCTCTCTTTTTCTCACTCTTGTTCTCCCTCTCCCCCGCCCTATCTACTGTATCGATACGGTCTGGCACGGAATTCACAGGGGCATATTGAACCATGCCACTGGCTGACCGATATAGGCGCCAGTACTGGCATAGCGATCCTTCGCAGGGAGGATATTAGGACCAAATGAGATATCATGAAATTATCTTCCTTTTTTTCTTTAGAGAAAGATGCATATTATTTGAAACCAAAAGGGTGAAATGAATGAGCGGTAGATTTAGTTGAAGATGTGATTAATTGTTTATAATATAAATATATTTTGAAAAATGCTATAAGGACCAAAATATTACCAGAAACTTTTCTTTGCATTAATGGCATGCCACATGACATAAGAGGGTTGGTGCTTTATACCATAATACATTATGAACGACCTCGGATTCATGAATCATACTCTTTGTTTTATGGTTGACTAAGCAGCTGCTTTAGGTGGATCAAGTGCCTCATCAGGCCTTGGGCAGCCCAAATGGGTGTCCTATCACTGGGCTTGTGCTTGGATGTGTGCCCGTGCCTTAGGCGAGAATGTGAAGCCTCAAGCAAGGCCTAGGTGCTTCCTGTGTTTCGGGTCAGATTGAAACGAGTTGTATATTCATAACTCCAAACCCAATCCATTAGCTTATAATGTTAAAGTAATTTGATCAATTTTCGTTGCCTTGACTCTAAATATGTAGAATATAAAGGGATTGAGGAAAGAAGAAAGAGGAATGACAATTTAGTGTCTGGCAGTTGGCACTACATTGCTCAAGGTTGTGGTGCTTGATAGTTGGCAACCTTGTTATGTCGTATTTTCTTTTATTTTGATCAATGTTTTCCTTAAAAGTTTTTTTGTCAGTTTTTTTTGGTGGGGAGGGTCGAGGTTTGGCTAATATTGGTGGGCTGGCACCAATGGTGATTGTGGTGGCTGCTCATGGACCTAGTACTAGTAGCAATAGTTGTTGTTGGTGCTGGTAGGCAACTATGAATGCCTACCGTAGAAACTTCTACCTAGTGCCTGGTGCTAGGGCACTCATTTCATGCCTTTTGTTTTTTAAAATATATGATCACACCAATCTCTTCATGACATATGGCATGTCATACATACGAGAAAAGTTTTGGTAATAGGGTTAATCCTCATCGCCTTACTCTCCTTTTCAAATGATATATTTTGATTATTAACCCATTAGGGACTTATATCATGTATTTTTATGCCATCCTATAAGAACCCAAATGTCCTTGATGACATCAATCTTACCCATTATTAAACATTTAGGGAAGGAATTTCAGTGTTGCTTATTTTAAAAACTTAGTTCTAAATTTAACATGATATTAACAATTTCAATTTCAATTTGTTGTGACCTTAGTAAAGTTGCTCCATCATGACCTAGGGGTCATAGGTTCAAAACATGAATGTAGCCTCTTCACATGTGCTGGATACATCTAACTATCTTCAGACCGTACAGTAGTAGGAGCGTTGTGCACTGGGTTGCCCCTTTTTTATAACATCCTATTGAAATGTCATGAACAAATAGTCATCAAACTAAAGAATTTTATCGAGTTTTGTATAACTATTAAGTCAATATAGTTTGTCCGTCAATTTACCTTTCAATAATATTAACTAGCATAACCCAGAAAAAGAAGCACAAGAGTATTGAGGACCAAAATCCCATATTTCATTTGAAAGGTATCTATGAAATTAGTGGACTATAGGATCCTGCTAAGCAATTCTGTTTTTTAAAAGGGGGGCTTGGAATTGTCCCAAGAAATTGAATGGATATGGACGTGTGGCATGGGCAAGGCATGAGTTTTCATTTTTTAATTTTATTCATCTGTTTGAATTCGGCCGGTTCCTACAACTCCATGCCATTCCATGCACCCATGATTTTTTTACATAGTTACTAGAGTTAGTCTCTTCTTCTATGGTAATGGGGAAGGATGAGGAAGTGGGATTTCTCCTTTCTACTATTATTAGGTAGAAAGATATATTTTGATTAACAAACTTCGAATAATGCAGATTATTTTCATATTTTACAAGGATTTTGAAATTGTCAATAACTGTTCCTGATGAGTATGTGAATTTTAGAGTTGAACTTGGGTTTTAAGATGTGGATGGCCTTTAACTCCACCTAAGTCTTTCCAATTTTGATGGTTTTTCTGTTGTTAGAGAAAAAAGAACTTTCTCACATGGATTTGGAAAGGAGGCTTGCAAATGAAAGTGAATCTCTCATTTGGTTCAACTCGCTGTTCGACCTTGACAACAATTCCATGCAAATCTTTTGTGCAACAAAGATTTTTAGGCTTCCTTTTTATTATGGTTATGGGTTCAGATTTAGGATCCAAGGGCTACAATTCTCTCCACAAATTTTTGGCTTGAGTTAATGTTTTGCATGTGTCCATATAAGGGGTCATTTGATACAATGAGCTCTATAGTGGTGGGAATTTTTTGATGGAAAATAATGAGATATAGTTATAAGAATCATAGGTATCAGGATGAAGATTCCTGATTCCTGATGGTGTTATGTGAACATTATCTTAAATTAACCTTATATTGAAGAATTTTTCTAGGTGTATCGGACTCTTAGGGATTTTGGTTATGTGGGAAAATTTGGACTTCTAGAAGGCACTTAGGGTTTAGAGTGGTGATGGAAAGCAAAAGCATGTTAGAGTTAAGTTGAGCAGTAGTGAATATTCAAGATTTTGGTTATATGGCAAAATGTGGACTTCTAAAAGTCACCTAGGGTTTAGAGTGGTGATGGAAGGCAAAAGCATGTTAAAATTAAGTTGAGCAGCAGTGAATATTCAAATGGACGATATGTGCTATATCTTTGAAAGGAAAAGTTCATCACAAGGCAGCAGTGTATCATGGCTGTGCAAATGTGTTTTGTTTTATTGAAATATATCTTAGGGTATTTATGAGGCCATGTAAGAATCTCCAAGTTAGAGCTAAATGAAATTGAGCACAAAGTCTTTTCTAGAAAATCATGGAGTTAAACATCACTGATAGTCGGGAAGATCATTGGTTCTGAACTGGGAAAAGAGTCATCTTATTAGTAAAGTTAGTCTAAGGCCTTAATCAAATTTTGTCAACTTGTATTTAAACTTCATGAAGACCCCTTCAAAGGGTTTATTTGAAAATGATGAAGAGTTCCCAAGGTGGCTTGATGATAGACAAAGATTATTGGAGTTACGGCTTGATTTTCTCCCTTGGTAACAGAAAATTCAAAGCGTATAGACAACAATAATTAGGATTTGAAACAGAGATTAGTGCTCGGGCAACAAAAGGTGTACAATCCAATGAATTAATAGAAGAGAATGGGGAAGCCTGCCTCTCCCTCATGCAAACTTGGAACATTGGTTGATTACTGATGATAAATTATAAATAAGAGAATCTCTTCTAACATAAATTTGGTTTCTAGCTCTAATTCAACATCAATTTTTTGTACTAGGCTAGGAGATCTTGTAGCTAGCATCTGTATGCAGTTAGGAATTCGTTCTTCCAAAAATTTCAAGCTTGTATATAGGATAATACAAGGGCAACATGTTATGCACTCTATTCATGTTGTACTATATAACACCCATCGAAGCTTGTCAGGCATGATCAAGGACTGGCTATCAGAGTCGAGTTGGTCCAATTGCATTGGAAGGGTACATAGAAAAGTTATTAAGAATTATTGGTAGTCCTTAAAGTTTCCACAATAGTTAGTTGTGTTCTTTGCTATTGCATCTAATCATAGTCTTTGTAATAACAAAATTAGTTAGGAGGATTTTTAAAATCTCAGTTTGAATTAAGAGTCTATAGATGTCATTCTAAGTTAGGAGAAGTAAAAGCCAAAGGATTGCATAACCAAGGAGATTTGGTCTAGACCGCGGTGGAGAAAAAATTTTGAAGGACTAGGAAGCAAGACTAGAGTCATTACACAGCTTGTTTAATAATCTTTCACTGCTTAAGAATTGTTTTGGCTGGAGACAAGGTGGAGGAGATGTTGCCATTTTACCTTTGCTCTATTTCTGTCTGATTTAACTCTATCATAAGCCTTCTTTTCTCTACTTGGATGGCGGTTCCATAACCCCTCCCCTCTCCCCCATGCAGTTTGGTAATGCAATTTATCATGAACACATTGTTGGAATCATGGCTATGACTCTTGAAGACTGTGTGAAATTGAGCAGTGTGATCCTAGTATGAGCAGTTTATGTTTTGTTAGGAGGAATGAAATCTACATATGTTATGCAAAAATTGGGTGGCACCCCATGTTCTTCATTTTTTATAATGTTCCATTTTTGTAAAACACTTATAAAACATTCAATGTAGATAATTTTTGATAAAAACTTTGCAGAGGTCCAAAATTACAGTTCTTAAGAGAATAACTTATCTAGCTATTCAGTAAAATAAAAAGTTCCCTGCAGCACAATTGGTCAATAGTGCATGGCTTGGCTATCTTTTTGTTGAAATATTCTCTCTGAATGCATAGGTATAATATTTTAGGAATTAAAGGAGTGTCAAAAGAATAACTTTTTCTTTTCTTTGAAATAAACTGTTAAAGAATCCAGTGCAATTAGAAGTATTATCTGAACTGCAGCAAAAGCTTGTTATTGGGTACATGCCAGTAGATGCTTTTGTTATTTTTAGGAAGCGAGGAAATTAATCCTCATAACTTATAACCTAGAACCCACTGTCACAATACGGATAATTGGTTCATTGACTATTATTAGTGTAGAAGTAATTAAATCACTAGAGAGGCATGCCATATTGGAGGACTGTCTAATAAATTTTTCCATTAGACCATCTCTAAATTAGAAAATGTAATTAATATACCATATATTTAGAAAATCGCAGTGGTTCTTGAAAACAACTTTCTATATAAGGTATCTGCTTTCATCGTTTTAGAATACAAATAACATGTGTATGTACTTGTAAGCTTTCAGCTAAGGCAAAAAGTTACGGTCAAAACTTCTTTAGATAAGAACTTATTTATAAACTTTATTGTCAATAATGGTCACATGGGGTACTTTAGTTATCTTAAGAAACTGTTTATATTTCATTTATTTTATCTCTTGCATAGAATCTTCACATACTGTTACATGGATTCACTCAATATCCACATCGTGGACTTTTTGGTTACTTAGGTATTTCCAAGTACCTGCTCATTCTATTTTAATTATGTAGGTGTTCCAATTGTGTATAAATTAAAAATCATCAATTTTAAAAATCTTTCCTCTTCTGTCTGCTGAATCTCGCAAATTTATAGTAATTATCTTTCTTTTGAGTCATTAGGTTGCATGCCCAATAATACTACATACATACTCTATGCTGTAGAGTTGCTAACGGCATTACATAATTTGAGCAATAATGTGGGTCTCCAAATTTATGCTGAAAGCTTTTTTGGCAAGAATCTAGTTTCACCAAAAATCAGGTTTCATAGGAGTAGCCTTTTCAAAAACAGTGCTTAAGAATGTGTGCGATAATGCTGGTTACAATCAAGTTCATCTGTTTTGCATTTGATTAGCCATTAAATCTGCCTTACCTGTTTAAAGAGAACTCAAATAGAGTCCTATGCAAACATGTCAACAATTTTATAATTTTTAAATCTGTTTATTAACGAACTATTTTATTTATATTGCGTATACTTACACAGTATATTTATTAACTTTTCTACAATTAATATGAACTGGACTTTGGATATATTGTTATCAAAGAGAGGCTAGTGTTATCAATGGAGCTGGCTTGGTTAGGTGGAAGTTTGTAAGAGGCTTGCAGGAATCAAGACCACTAGGTTTGAGAGCCCAGACTAGGCTACGTGGCTTTTAATGGCGTGAATAAACCGGGCCTAATATTGGGCTTTTCTGCAGGCTGGGCCAGTCCCAGATTTAGGCTGTAGTTTAAATCTTCTATTTTCTCAAGCCCATGCTTAGGCCCAAATTTATTGCAGCATCAGTTCCTTAAGCTATGCTTGTGTGGCCCATCTGCTTGTGAACCCAAAGCCTAGCCGGTGAACACCTTTAAAAGCAATAATTTGATAAACTTCTTGACTCTTTTTTTTCCGAATAAAATGCTTGATAAAGCTCCTTGTATGAATGCCTTTAAATGATTAATCATCCAAATTGGAATTCCCTATTTAGATGATAAGTGCATGTAAACATATTTTGGTATGTTATAAAATATTTGGTAGACAATCTCCTTGAGGTTGTGTTTCATCAGTCTTCCCTTTTGAAAAGCAGCATTTTACTGTGAATTGCAATTTCCAATGCTTTGGCATACTAAGAAGTAGTTGTTTATAGGCTGATCAACTTGAATTCCAAATTACCATAGAGAACTGATGTATGTTTGTTACAATCTTATTTTTGAACAGGAGACAGGTACCTGAAACCTGTGGTGATATCTGAGCCAGAGATATGCATTGTGGAGAGGACTGCTGACGATGGTTGCCTTATCCTTGCCAGCGATGGTCTATGGGATGTCCTGCCTAATGATCTCGCATGCGATGTTGCTCGACGGTGTTTGGAGGAAGCAGATCCAGTTAGGGGTGCAGAACATCATTCTGGGGCTGGTGTGAGCGCACCTGGTGTTCAAGAAGAGGATCCACAGTGCTCTGTTGCAGCATTGCTGCTAGCCAGGCTTGCACTGGGAAGGAAGAGTGCTGATAATATTAGCGCGATCGTCATCGACCTGAGAAGTGGCTAAGGATAAATCAAGGTTGGATGATGCATTCAAACAGTTGTTTTTTTTCCTATTTATTTACTTATATGAACTGCCTAGTACAACTCAAGCTGATGAAATGGAAGGTGTGGAAGGGTAGATGCACAAATGATGCAGAACATTGATGCAGAAAGTTATAAAGCATGCCCTTGTTCTTCCAAAGACTCTCTGTGGGAAGTAATAAAGAGTTACTGTTTCGCCTGTGGGCTGCATGTGTATCTTATCTTGCCAATTTGTAGTAGATTTCGAAAATTGCTAAGCTAACATGGATGTGGATGATCATCCCAGAAAAATCAGTCTAGTGCCTGCGCAGGGGGTGATGGACCTATCAGGCAGCATCCCTGATTTCTTATGGTTGCTATCAGGTTCCATGTCAGAGTTTTCATTGCGTGCAGAACTTGACATTAACGAAGTTATTTAGTAGTTCCTTGGTGGTTAGATTTTGCTATGATGAATTTGGATAGAATTCAATGAAAAACCTTCTGCAAAAAATTGACAGGTCATAAAACCTAAGAACTGAGTGCTATAGAAAATAAACTTCGCTGTTTTCGTAGAATTTGTTTTAGAGAAAATTGAAGGTTTATGATTGCTTGTTTTAAGAAATATTATAGGGGATTAGACAACCCCCTTTCAGTTAGCGTGCAGGTCTCCTGTTCCTTGTGAGTTTGCATCCGACTCAAATGGAGCAAATGGGAGACTCCACCGGTAAAGCGAAATAAGCTATCATTTTCATTAACTCAAATTACTAAGGCTGATATCAACAAAAGATGAAATGTTAGTTCTAGAAGTTTGTGAACTTAACTTGAATTATAAGCTCTAAACAACGGTTCTGCGTTTCATACACAATGCTATCATTATGTAGAGAGAAAAAAATGCTGTTCCAACTCGAAGGTAGGTCTCTCCTCCAGATTCAATTACTTTGGATCAATAATATATATATATTATCTTGGAATTTTGGCGAAATGTAGTATCGGTTCTTATCCAGTTGAATATCTGGTCACAATTTTAAATTAGTTTCTCGTGGGGGAGGGCTCATTACCTTCTGGTTCTCTCAGGATTTTTGGAGCCGATAGTTTTCATATCTCATAAAGGAAGGTGTCCAATATCGAGATAAATCGAGGCCGAGATGAATACCTCTCTCTCTCGATTGCTCCTCAATTACCATCTAGGTCAGATGGCGTACAGGCACAGCTTTTTCACATTATTTAGTTTTGTATTAGGTAAATAACTTAATATGGGGTGCATTTCGATGAGTTGGCTCGTCTGTAATCAAGTTCGAACTAGTGTATTAGGCTTGTCAGATCAAATGGTTCTTTTGGCCAAATACTATTAATTGTTTGTCTGGTTAGGCAACTTGAATAAATAAATCACTGGCTACTTTCAGCGAATCTGGATATGCTTATAATGTGACGCATTCCTGCGCGCTTTCAAATTCCTTGAGCAAAAGAACTAGACGCTCTCAAAAGAATTGATATGTATTATTTGGTATTGCTCTTGTTCTCTACTTTTGCGATGATGTATTATTGTCAAACCCGAGAAAAAAAAAGAACTAGATTGAAAAAAAAAATGTCTGGTGAAGCTTTTCTTTTTGAAATTATTTGTAAAATCTTAAAAACTTTTTCTTTTGACTTAAGCAGGCGCCTCATGGTACATGAGTACGGACACATCGAATAAAATCTGAAAATAAAATATCGCAGAAAGCCCTGGGCAGCTCTCTTCCCTCGTCTACAAAGTACCGCCTGAGTGACTAGCCACCCAATCCGTGGCCTTATTGGTCTCCTTGTAAACATGCTTGGCCAGAAAGGCTTTCCCGTTCCTGCACATGGCCCAAATGTCTCGGAGTAGGAGATGGTCCCACCCCAATACCCTCGGACCCTCTTGGATCCACCCTATTATAGTAGAATCTTTAAAATTATAAACCTTTTGGTAATAAAAATTTACTGCTTTGAAAGAAGACTTAGAAAAAAAAGCAAGAATTAAAAGGAATTATGTGCAAACACTATCTTCAAACATCAATATGCATGAGGTGTTTCATTAATATGTAGAGAAACAAAAGCACAAAAATAAGTAAACAACGACGATGCCAAAGAACTGGAGCTGTTGGTGCAAGGGTGCGGTAGGCAAGGAGGTAATGAGAGTCTGGGATAGGCAGTCTCTTTGTCACTTTCGGCAGGCTCACTAGGCTAAATATATTGAGCTCTCTAAGTTCGGTCCCAACCAAAATCATTTCGACTGAGGCCAAACCTAATCAAATGCTGGCCCAACCCAAGCCCAATTTTAGCCCTACTTAAGACTTATATTTTCTTTTCCTTTCATTTTTTTTGCTAAGACGAACCATTCACACCATTCTAGTATGAATATATCAAAAAAAAAAAAATCAAAAAGCAGGATGTTCCGAAGTGCCTGGGTATCAGCGCCAAGTTGGTCCACAACATATGGCCACAATGCTCCACCATACAACAGGCCACCCAATCTATAGCCCCATTTGCCTATCAGTAGATATGCTTCGAAAAGAAGGAAGTGGCCTCCCTCGCCAGCCTCCAGATTGTTCTTTAAGAGAGGTTTTGTACCACTTCCTCAGATTGTCCTTCAGATCCAACCAGTCATAGTTGCCAAATCGCCTTCTTGGATGATGAGGTCAGCTGTGCAGCGAGCATCGATAATACCCGCCCAAGCCACCCTCAACTCAGCTTCTGGAACTAATATATCGAAGATAGGGCTACCATCTGCAGTAATAAGCCTAGAGTCTGAGCCTCTGATTACAAACCCTACTCCACCTCTACTGTCACCATCTAACACATAGATATTGAAGTTCACTTTGAGAAAACTTGGGGGTGAGGGCTTCCAAGTGATAAACTGTGAAGACCCGAACTGAAGTCGGCAAGGAGTGCCGACTTCAGTTGGGTCATCGTGGTTTGCCCACGAAGACCACGCCGGCCGAACGGCCAGCGAGATCTCCGCACCACCCCCCTCTTCCCTCTTCCCCTCTTCCCTCTCCCTCTCTCTCTCTCCCTTTCTCTCTTCTCTGAGAGCCCCAAACCTTTTCCATTTCATTTTTCCTTCTCATTTTTTTTTTCCCTCTTCTAGAGACGGTCGTCGGAGCCGTAGGTGCCGCCGGAGCCGCCAACGCCGTCGGGAATCCATTCCCCGACAACCGGAGGTGAGGAAGATAACTTATTTACTATTTTTTTTTATAAATTTAAGGGGAAAGGAATGAGAGTATGTTTTCGGTTTCACTTCCCTATTTCGGAGATGATTTTTTTGTAGGATTCGTCCGACCAACGGTGGCCGGTCGGGGTCAATCCGGCCGAAACCAGTTCGGCCGGAGGTGGGCGAACGGAGGCCGGGCTTCCTAGCCTCGGTCCCTCCCTTCCTCCCTTGCTTCCTCTTCTTCTTCCCTTCTTCTTTCTCCGCCCGGCTCGGGACAGCGGCGTGGCCGACGGCGGCTGGCCGAGCACCGCCGCCGAGGGCCACGGTCGGCCGCCGAGGACCGACCGGAGCCACCAGCCACCCCCCCTCCTTCTCTTTCTTCTTCTTCTTCTTCTCCTTCTTCCTCTTCTTCTTCTTCCTCTTCCTCTTCTTCTTCTTCCGGCTGGGTGCTTTCCTTGCATCGTTCCCTGTTGGTGTCTCAAACCAGGCACAGATGAACTTTGGGTGTTTCCTTGCATCGATTTCCGTGCCCTGTTGGTGTCACAAACCAGACACAAATGAACTTTGATCTGATTGAACCATCTTCTGACTGTGGATCTGGTCTAGACTTGGGTTGGTCTAATTTGAGTGTAATCTGGTTTGTTAAGATTTAATCTAATCTGGTCTGGTCAGACCTGGTTTGGGTTGGGCTAGGGACCTGTTTTTGGGCTGAGTTGGGTCTGATTGGATTTGTGGGCTGGTTTGGTATGGGCCTGAGATCTGATCTGAACCTGTTATCCGGTTTGGTTCAATTGGGCCTAATCTGTTTTGGGCCACAATTGACTTGGGTCTAAAGGATTCTGATTTTAGGGTATATGTTTGATCTTGGGGGCCCATTCTTGGATTTATGAACTTAGGAGTTTAAGGGGTTGAAATTAGTTTAAATTATGTTTCTTAATTAATTAAATAATTAATATTTATGTTTAATCAGGGGTTCGTGATATCTGTGGCAGGGATCTTTTAAGCGAACCCAGGTAGGTGACTTATTGCTTTAAAGTCGAATTTTAACATGTATCTTGCATATGTTGATGTTATAATTTATTCTTGGCATTATGTGTTAGAATTAGAATTAAATATTTAATTTTTTTTATAAACTGTTATGTGCCTTACTATTGGGAGCATGATCATGACTTTGATTTGGAAATTCACGATGTGGAAAATCTATTTATTGATTTTTAAAGACCGCGTGACTGTAGTCTAGACCCCGCCAATGGGATGATACGTTGGCCCTGTCGACTTGTACTGAGGAACTGGTTCCGACACCGTGACCACCGGTGATAGAATAGTGGCGGCACAGGGGTGCGTTTTGCTCTGCGGAGCGGCTCGGTGGAGCGTGAGATTGGCACCAGGGGGTGCGGCACAGTGGTGCGTTGGCTCAGTGGAGCGGCTCTTCGGAGAGTTGTATTGGCACTTCGGTGTAACCATGTCACTGGGTGATGTGGCCGTAGTCATGCGGTTGAGTTATTTTGAGTCTCGGATCGGGTTTACAGATTATTGTGTGGATTTTTGGATTTATGAGTTTAGCTGCTTTTATATGCATTATGACATGTTATATGATGACTTTATTGCATGATGTCGCCTACTGAGCTGTTAGCTCACTCCTACTATTTACATTTTTGCAGGTGATGATATATGATTATAGGGATTACGGGATGGAGTGGTCATGATGTAGTTAGCTAGTGGATATGGACTTTTCCTTTGATATTTGCATATGTAGACATTTGAATTGAAAGTTGGAATTTATCTTTGATTAGTTACTGATGGTTGATCTGATTTATCTGCCTTGCGTGCCTGCGGGGTCCGCCCTGCAGGTGCGCGGCGTCTGCTCGCGCCCCGGGCCCCGGGTTCGGGGCGTGACAGATTTATTGGTATCAGAGCTTAGGTTAACGATCACTAGGGACATCAGAACAAAAAAAAAAAAAAAAAAAAAACAATAACTAATGAAAACCCTAGGAGCATAGGGACACATGTGAGGAAATGAGAGTGGGGTAGTAAACTCATAGGAAGATTTTTTTGACTTAACCCTAACTTGTGGTATTATGTCTGTATCAGGATGCCGCCCCGCCGTACTCGTATACCACCTCGTCATCTGATTGAGACGATGGGAGATGATCCGGCGACTCCTCGCCCAGCTGAGCGAGTTCAGGAAGAGGAGATTGCTCCGACAGTTTTAGACCGACCAGAACAGGATCAGGCGGGAGGATCGACCCCAGTATTGGAACTGGTCAGGGAGGTGATTGAGCTGGTCAGACAGCAGAGGGACCCACATCCACAGCATCCCTCTGCTAGCTCGTCGGATCAGGGGAGGAGCATTGCAGAATTCCGGAAGTTGGCTCCTCCGGCCTTCAAGGGAACTACCGATCCCCAAGAGGCCGAATGGTGGATAGATGAGATGGAGAAGGCTTTCAGGGCCATGGGTTGTACTGAGGAGGAGAAGATCAGATTTGCCACCTATATGCTTCAGGACCGGGCTCATCATTGGTGGGAGTCTGTGGAGAGGACTATGATGCAGGATGCAGGATATGTGACCTGGCCGGGATTCCGCATGGCCTTCTACTCCAAGTATTTCCCTTCCAGTCGTATCAGGGAGTTGGAGAGGGAGTTTCTGAGTCTCTCTCAGGGGAGTATGACTGTGGAGGATTATGAGGCTGAGTTCGATCGACTGTCACGTTTTGCACCATCTCTTGTCCAAGACCCTAAATCTAGGATGAGTAGATTTGAGGAAGGACTGAGGCCTCGCCTGCGTCAGGGTTTAGCTGCTGTTCACTCGACTGATTATGATGACCTAGTTGACAGAGCTAAAAATATGGAGATCATCTGGAAGGAGACACAGGATGCTCAGAAAGGGAAGTCAAAGAGGACCAGGGACTTTGATTCTGACGGTGAGCGGCATCTGCGCCGACCTATGCAGTTCCGTCCAGGAGCAGGGCAGCGAGTTCCATATGGGAGGACTGCACCGGATCGCAGGGGGATATCAGGAATGTGCTTCAAGTGTGGCCAGACTGGACATAGAGCTGTTGAGTGTCTTCAGACACGGCCTGGTATTGGGGCATGTTTCAGGTGTGGTCAGCAGGGCCACCGGATAGCTGAGTGCCCTCAGACTCAGACAGTTTCTGGAGTTTGTTTCGGGTGTGGTCAGCCGGGTCACAGGATTTCCAATTGTCCTCGTACTAGATCTGCGCAGAGGCCACCGAATTCTGTAGCTCCTCAACGACAGACTTCCTTTACTCCAGTACAGGCTACCCAGTCAGCTGTCCTCAGGCAGCAGAGGGGAGGAGGATCTCGCACCCAGGGACGGGTATATGCACTGACACAGCAGGATGCTCAGGCATCCAACACGGCAGTGACAGGTACCTTATTAGTACATTCTACTTATGCATATGCACTATTCGACTCAGGGGCCACACACTCTTTTATTTCATCTACATATGTGCATAAGCATGATATATTTTGCTCACCCTTGGAGAGGGAATTATGTGTGAGTACCCCAGCTGGGGGTAAGATGATCACCTCACTGATATGCAAGTCTTGCCCAGTAATTGTAGAGGGTAGAGACTTGAAAGCTGACCTTATTGTCATGGACTTACATGAATTTAATTTAATTCTGGGTATGGATTGGTTAGCTATATATCACGCTACCATTGACTGCTTCTCGAAGCGGGTGACTTTCCGAATCCCTGACATTGAAGAGTTTTATTTTGTGGGTGATGGAGGGTGTGTCTCCCCTCAGATAGTGGCAGCCTTACAGGGTATTCGGTCTCTCAGGAAGGGGTGCTCTGTGTATATGGCAGCCGTCATGGATTCTGAGCAGTCGGAACAGAAAATTGAAGACATACCCGTGGTCAGGGAATACCCTGATGTTTTTCCTGATGAGCTTCCTGGTTTACCACCAGTTAGAGAGGTGGAATTTGCCATTGATCTAAACCCTGGTACGGCACCCATATCTAGACCTCCTTACAGAATGGCCCCGGCTGAACTAAAAGAACTGAAGGAACAGTTGCAGGAGCTATTGGATCTGGGTTTCATTCGACCCAGTGTCTCTCCTTGGGGTGCACCAGTGTTATTTGTGAGGAAGAAGGACGGCAGTATGAGGCTATGCATTGATTTTCGGGAAATTAATAAAGTGACTATCAAGAACAGGTACCTCCTGCCCCGGATTGATGACTTGTTTGATCAGCTTCAGGGTGCCCAGGTGTTTTCAAAGATTGATCTGCGATCTGGATATCATCAATTGAGGATAAAGGAGTCTGATATAGCCAAGACTGCCTTCCGCACCAGATATGGCCATTATGAGTATCTGGTGATGCCTTTCGGGTTGACAAATGCTCCAGCTGCATTTATGGATCTGATGAACAGGGTATTTAAACCTTTCTTGGACAAATTTGTAATTGTGTTTATTGATGACATCTTAATCTATTCCAAGAGTCATACTGAGCATGAGCAACACTTGAAAATTGTTTTGGAAATTTTGAGACAGAATCAATTGTATGGGAAACTGAAGAAATGTCAGTTCTGGCTGGATCAGGTGATGTTCTTGGGACATGTGGTATCTAAAGAAGGAATTATGGTTGACCCGAAGAAGATCGAAGCTGTAGTTGACTGGAACAGACCGACAAATGTATCAGAGATCTGCAGTTTCCTTGGATTAGCCGGCTATTACAGAAGATTTGTAGAAGGCTTCTCTAGTATTGCTGGGCCCTTGACTCGACTCACTCGCAAAGGAGTGAAATTCGAGTGGTCAGATCAGTGTGAGAAGAGCTTCGAGGAATTGAAGCGCCGGCTAGTGTCAGCACCTATTTTGACTCTGCCAGTCACGGGTGTTGATTATACTATTTACAGTGATGCCTCCAAGAAGGGTTTGGGCTGTGTGCTGATGCAGAATGAAAAAGTTATTGCCTACGCCTCTAGACAGCTCAAGCCTTATGAAGAAAACTATCCCACACATGATCTCGAGCTTGCAGCAGTTGTATTTGCTCTGAAAATATGGAGGCACTATTTGTATGGAGAGACATGTCAGGTATATACTGATCATAAAAGCCTGAAATATCTCTTTACTCAAAAAGAGCTGAACATGAGACAGAGGAGGTGGCTGGAGTTGTTAAAAGATTATGATCTGACTATCCACTATCACCCTGGAAAGGCAAATGTAGTAGCAGATGCACTGAGCCGGAAATCTTCAGGGAATATTGCAGCCTTGATTACTACTCAGAAGGATATTCTGGAAGATCTGAGGAGAGCAGAGATAGAGGTGTATCTACATGAGGCTACTATGAAATTGGCAAACTTGCGAGTCCAGCCTACACTTATTGATAGAATTAAGGCAGCGCAAGTTGATGACCCTCGACTCCAGAAGATCAAGAGGGATATCGAGTCTGATACACAGTCAGAATTCCGTATACATGAAGATGGCTCTTTGAGGTTTATTAACAGAGTCTGTGTTCCAGATAATCCTGGTCTGAAGAAGGAAATCATGGATGAAGCTCACAGTACGGGATATACAGTGCACCCAGGCAGTACCAAGATGTACAAGGATCTGAAAGCGGTGTTTTGGTGGAATAACATGAAGAGGGAGATTGCCCAGCATGTATCTCAATGCTTAACTTGTCAGCAAGTTAAGATTGAGCATCAGAGACCAGCAGGTATGCTACAGCCTCTGCCGATTCCAGAGTGGAAATGGGAGCATATCACTATGGATTTCGTATCAGGACTACCTCGTACCCTTAGAGGTCATGATTCAGTCTGGGTGATCGTAGACAGACTGACCAAAACAGCTCATTTTCTGGCAATCAAGACTGGGATGACACTGGAGAAGCTGGCAGAATTATATATCGAGCAGATAGTACGGCTGCACGGAGTTCCAGTATCCATTGTATCAGACAGAGATTCCCGGTTTGTGGCACATTTTTGGGGCAGCTTGCACAGAGCTTTAGGGACCACCCTTAGCTTCAGTACAGCCTTTCATCCACAGACAGATGGACAGTCTGAGAGGACCATCCAGATTCTAGAGGATATGCTGAGAGCCTGCTCTATTGATATGAGGGGCTCTTGGGATCATCACTTGTCACTGGTAGAGTTTGCTTATAATAATAGTTACCAGGCAAGCATACAGATGGCTCCTTATGAGGCTCTATATGGTAGGAAGTGCAGATCGCCTATCTGTTGGGATGATGTGGGGGAGAGGAAGATCTTGGGTCCAGAGATGGTGCAGCAGACAGTGGAAAAGATTCAGTTGATCAGAGAACGACTCCGAGCAGCTCAGAGTAGACAGAAAAGCTATGCAGATATCAGGAGGCGGGAATTGGAATTTCAGGTCGGAGATCATGTGTTCCTCAGAGTATCCCCTTCTAAAGGGATCATGCGGTTTGGAGTTCGAGGCAAGCTCAGTCCGAGATATGTGGGACCCTTCGAGATTCTCGAGAGAGTTGGATCTGTTGCTTATAGACTGGCACTTCCACCTGCTCTATCGGGAGTTCATTCTGTATTTCATGTCTCCATGCTGAGGAAGTATATTGCTGATCCAAATCATGTGATTGATGTGGCACCTTTGCAGCTTCGCGCCGATCTTACATATGTGGAGCAGCCTGTCCGTATAGTGGATAGGAAGGACCAAGTCTTGAGAAGACGCACTATCCCATATGTCAAGGTCCAGTGGAGCAATCATAGTGAGAGAGAAGCCACCTGGGAGCTGGAGGAGGAGATGAGAGAGAAGTATCCAGCCTTGTTCTCGGATTGAGGTATGTTTTTAATTTCGAGGACGAAATTTCTTTTTAGTTGGTTAGAGTGTGAAGACCCGAACTGAAGTCGGCAAGGAGTGCCGACTTCAGTTGGGTCATCGTGGTTTGCCCACGAAGACCACGCCGGCCGAACGGCCAGCGAGATCTCCGCACCACCCCCCTCTTCCCTCTTCCCCTCTTCCCTCTCCCTCTCTCTCTCTCCCTTTCTCTCTTCTCTGAGAGCCCCAAACCTTTTCCATTTCATTTTTCCTTCTCATTTTTTTTTTTTCCCCTCTTCTAGAGACGGTCGTCGGAGCCGTAGGTGCCGCCGGAGCCGCCAACGCCGTCGGGAATCCATTCCCCGACAACCGGAGGTGAGGAAGATAACTTATTTACTATTTTTTTTATGAATTTAAGGGGAAAGGAATGAGAGTATGTTTTCGGTTTCACTTCCCTATTTCGGAGATGATTTTTTTGTAGGATTCGTCCGACCAACGGTGGCCGGTCGGGGTCAATTCGGCCGAAACCAGTTCGGCCGGAGGTGGGCGAACGGAGGCCGGGCTTCCTAGCCTCGGTCCCTCCCTTCCTCCCTTGCTTCCTCTTCTTCTTCCCTTCTTCTTTCTCCGCCCGGCTCGGGACAGCGGCGTGGCCGACGGCGGCTGGCCGAGCACCGCCGCCGAGGGCCACGGTCGGCCGCCGAGGACCGACCGGAGCCACCAGCCACCCCCCCTCCTTCTCTTTCTTCTTCTTCTTCTTCTCCTTCTTCCTCTTCTTCTTCTTCCTCTTCTTCTTCTTCTTCTTCCGGCTGGGTGCTTTCCTTGCATCGTTTTCTGTGCCCTGTTGGTGTCTCAAACCAGGCACAGATGAACTTTGGGTGTTTCCTTGCATCGATTTCCGTGCCCTGTTGGTGTCACAAACCAGACACAAATGAACTTTGATCTGATTGAACCATCTTCTGACTGTGGATCTGGTCTAGACTTGGGTTGGTCTAATTTGAGTGTAATCTGGTTTGTTAAGATTTAATCTAATCTGGTCTGGTCAGACCTGGTTTGGGTTGGGCTAGGGACCTGTTTTTGGGCTGAGTTGGGTCTGATTGGATTTGTGGGCTGGTTTGGTATGGGCCTGAGATCTGATCTGAACCTGTTATCCGGTTTGGTTCAATTGGGCCTAATCTGTTTTGGGCCACAATTGACTTGGGTCTAAAGGATTCTGATTTTAGGGTATATGTTTGATCTTGGGGGCCCATTCTTGGATTTATGAACTTAGGAGTTTAAGGGGTTGAAATTAGTTTAAATTATGTTTCTTAATTAATTAAATAATTAATATTTATGTTTAATCAGGGGTTCGTGATATCTGTGGCAGGGATCTTTTAAGCGAACCCAGGTAGGTGACTTATTGCTTTAAAGTCGAATTTTAACATGTATCTTGCATATGTTGATGTTATAATTTATTCTTGGCATTATGTGTTAGAATTAGAATTAAATATTTAATTTTTTTTATAAACTGTTATGTGCCTTACTATTGGGAGCATGATCATGACTTTGATTTGGAAATTCACGATGTGGAAAATCTATTTATTGATTTTTAAAGACCGCGTGACTGTAGTCTAGACCCCGCCAATGGGATGATACGTTGGCCCTGTCGACTTGTACTGAGGAACTGGTTCCGACACCGTGACCACCGGTGATAGAATAGTGGCGGCACAGGGGTGCGTTTTGCTCTGCGGAGCGGCTCGGTGGAGCGTGAGATTGGCACCAGGGGGTGCGGCACAGTGGTGCGTTGGCTCAGTGGAGCGGCTCTTCGGAGAGTTGTATTGGCACTTCGGTGTAACCATGTCACTGGGTGATGTGGCCGTAGTCATGCGGTTGAGTTATTTTGAGTCTCGGATCGGGTTTACAGATTATTGTGTGGATTTTTGGATTTATGAGTTTAGCTGCTTTTATATGCATTATGACATGTTATATGATGACTTTATTGCATGATGTCGCCTACTGAGCTGTTAGCTCACTCCTACTATTTACATTTTTGCAGGTGATGATATATGATTATAGGGATTACGGGATGGAGTGGTCATGATGTAGTTAGCTAGTGGATATGGACTTTTCCTTTGATATTTGCATATGTAGACATTTGAATTGAAAGTTGGAATTTATCTTTGATTAGTTACTGATGGTTGATCTGATTTATCTGCCTTGCGTGCCTGCGGGGTCCGCCCTGCAGGTGCGCGGCGTCTGCTCGCGCCCCGGGCCCCGGGTTCGGGGCGTGACATAAACACCATCTAGTTTGCTGTAGAAGCTGCCAAGAAGTCCCAAGTGTCCCAAGCTGTCATAGGCTATCCATCACCATGTGTGTAGATAATCTTAGCAGCTTAAGGCAAGATTAATCGCATCGACTGAGTGGCCTCTAAAAAATTTGGGTGTTCTTGACCAGCCAGATGTGATAAGCAACATAGAAAGCCCTGATCACAACAGGTTTAGATGATGATCTACTGGAGCAACCTCTCAAGTGCAAAAGGAATGTATCAATGGGGGTGTTACTGACTGAAAGAGCTCCTGCAGTGCATCGGCTAATCTCTAAACTCGCATAGCTCTCTCACAACAAAAGAGAACATGGTCAATTGAGTCCTCCTCATAATAGGGGCAACTAGAGAGGATGCTCATTCCACAACTACTGAGAACACCTCTAGTTGGGAGCCATCTCCAAACCACCTTCCATATGAATAAGGTTATTCTTGAATGGACCCCAAGTCATGTCTATAGGCAAGGTGATCTCGAAGGTGGTTGTACAAATTCCTAGTTCTGACCCTTGTACAGCAAGTAGATCTCTATACCCTCACATCGGGAGCACTGTGCCTAGGGATCACTAAAGACTGCACCCTCTTTGCCAACTGCTCACCGAATAGCTGAGCAACCAAGATAGTATTTCACCTCCTCTCCCCTAGAAGAAGTAGGTCGCTAACTCGCATGCTCGCCTCCAACTCGGTGTTGTATGCAATCGGCCAATGCATCAGAGGAAGGTCAGAAACCCAAGTGTCCCTTATAATGTTCACACTCTGCCTATCCCCAACCTGCCACCTTATATAGCCATCACCATCAAAGCATACAGTAATCTCCTTCTAGATGAATGAGCTAATGTAGTCAGCATGTATATTAGAGATAGATGGCCATACTTTGCCCTCATCATAGCACTTCAAATACTATTAAGCTCAAGTAAGTACCTCACCGCATGTCGGCCTATTATGGCTTGTCTCTTGACATGCAAGGACTAGAGACCTAATCTGTCGTCTTACAATGGATGGCAAATCATACTCCAGGCAACTAGGTGCACCTCACACCCACCACTATGAGAATCTACAGGAAGCTTCAAAACATCTGATCCAACTTCATCAGACAGGATCTCCGCATAATGGTGCTAAACATGAGATAGATCAGCATAGAACTAAGGACAAAATGTAGCCAAGTCAACCTACCCATCATTAATGGAGACCTGACCCGCCAACCGTCAAGGCGATCATGAACACGCTACTCCACAGTCGAGTAGTTGAGCCTCTGCCCAGAGATAGGCACACCCAAGCAACGCCATGTCCCCTCCCGCTTTTTGATGCTCAGGCAGTCCTTAACTGAGTGCTTCACTTACAGCTTTGACTTTGGCTAAAGCAGATGGCAAACTTATGAAGATTCACTTTCTAGCCTAAAGCATCATAGTAGTCCTCTAAAATGCTTCTGAAGACCACTGCATTCCTCATGCAGGCCTGGCCCAGTAGGAGACAGCCATCTACAAAAAGCAATTACGAGATTGGTCGAGTTCCCAGGGTGGGCATGTAGGCATCCAATTCCCGGTGCTCCCAGGGTGGGTGAGCTCGAGATAAAGCATCAGCGCATATAATGAAGAGATAGGAAGACAAAGAACAACCTTGGCAAAGGCCAACCGAGGAGTGGAAGAAGGCCATCGGTGTGCCGTTAATTAGGATGGAAAAGGATGGGGTATGTACACAACTCAGAATCCACCGGATCCAAACTCCATGGAATCCAAAGCTCTCTAGAGTGTAATGTAAGTAGTCCCAGCACACTCGATCATACGCTCTCTCCAAGTCAAACTTGATGCCCATGAGACTCTGGTGGCAAAGGGCCCTAGGAAGATCATGCATAAACTCCTGAGTAATGAGAACATTATATATAATACTCCGACCCCCAACGAAGGCTTCCTGCTTGGGGCTGATGACCTTTGGAAGGACCGTCTTCATCCTGCTAGTCATGATCTTTGCTATAGCCTTATATCGAGTATTATAGAGTGGCTTAGCTCCGAGGCATCATGTTACTTTGGCATCAAAGTAATATAGATCTTCTTCCAGGAGTCTGCCATCACTTTGGTGCTGAAAAATGCTGGATCGCTGCAACAATCTCATAGCAGATGACATCCCAGTATCTCCTAAACAGTAGGGGAGGGAAGTAATATGACCGGTGCTTTGTCCTCAAACAATGGCTAGAATGCTTCCTAGACCTCCTTCGTGAACACTTGTTCGATGAGGATAGAATTCTATGTGTCATCAACCATAGTATTCGACGGTGGAGAGGGGCCTCTCCTCCTCAAAGAGTGACCATCCACCTCGATCTAAAGAACCTAAGACTCTCCCACCTGACAATATCTTCATCCTCCATAACTTGCCCTGTGCTATCCCTCAGGAATCAGATAAGATTCCTCCGTATCCTAATGATCATGGATCTTGATTTTCCTTCGATTACACCCATTGAAATCACATACTTATGTACTAATTTACCCAAAACAAAAGCTTGTAAATACTATAAAAATTAGTATTATCTTTTTCTTGACATTTTTTACGCATCGTCATATTAAGACACGTTGACACATGGTTGGGAATTCTAGGCATTGATTAAGCATTTGTATAAGAGGAGCGAGTGGTAATTATACTTGCTTATCTGCTAAAGTTTAATTATTATGATATGTTCTTTACCTCATCGGAATAAACCTAGAGCGTTAATGGGCTCAAATTAGGTTCGTTGCTAAAATCAAACTTTATTTCCAATTTAGGTCACATGGTGATACATGGAATAGTACAAAATTTGTTTCCCTCTATGATGAAATAAAGTTTTCAAGGATGCATTAGAAAGTGATCATAGGTCAAGGATGGATCTCAAATCTGCCATGTATTCCGCCAGGAATTGCAACGCCAGTTCCTATCCTAATCAAATTCCAAATTATTTAGCAAACTGTACCCTATAACAACTGGTGCTATTCAAGTCCTGTTGATCCAAGGAACCATATTTCGGCACACGCAACGCATGTGCTATGAAGATGTATGAAACACGGAGGTCTTTACGTGAGCAAGTAGAATAGTTCTTTGATGATTTGACAAGCAACTGAAATGGAACTACCATATAGACTATGCAAAGTATCTACTTAAAGGTTCGCTGTTATTTCTATCCTAAAATTTTATACTCTCTTATATATATATATATATATATATATATATATATATATATATATATATATATATATATATATATATATATATATATATATATATATATATATATATATATAAACAGAAAGAAAAGACTAATAAGTCTTTTATGCAATGACCAAGTTAGCAAGGCCCACCTGCCAACACAACCAAAACCTCTCTCTCTCTCTCTCTCTAAAATACACGCACACAAGCGTCGTTCCAGTGGGGCAATGACCTCTCAGCTTTACTGGATGTAGAATAAGTCTTTTTTTTTTTTTCTCTCTTCTCTTTTTTCTTTTGCGCTAGGCAGGCATGTCAACCTGTACAAATCCGAACACACCCAATAAAATCAGAAAATAAAACATCATGAAATGTCTTAGACAAATCCTCATCCTGAATTCATAGAGTACCACCTATGTGGTTAGCCACATAAGCGGCCGCCGTAAAATCCACCTTCACCATGTCCTTTGGAAGCAAGCTGAAGCTGGGTTAAATTGGACAGAAAGGTTCCTGAATTCGCCAGTAGCCTGCCTAGGCTCTTTCATCAAAGTCCCTAATGTGGATCTCGATTCCAACTGTTACTCATTGAATCCCCGGACCAAATTGCTGCTGCCCACAATTTAGTTCGCTTCGTGATGGCCTCCCTCCAGGTTCGGCGAACATTATGTTAACCATATGTGAATACCATGTTAACCAGTAATAAAAGATAGCAAACTAAAGTATGTACTTTTACTTTTCTAAGACATATCAACAGCTCCAGTCCAATACGTCCCCCACTTACACCTGCACTTCCAGAGACCGTGCGCGGACGCTCCAGATAAAAGCACATGCATTAGAAAGCAGATGCTACAGTAGAGATTTGAGAGAACGGGCCTTCACGGGCTTCCTTCCTCTCTTCTTCCTGCAATTCCTCTCCTCCTCATCCTCATCACTCTTATCCTCCTCGCCACAGCAGCCCTTTCCATCCACCTCCTCCTCGTTGTCTTCCTCGTCATCGCCGGTCGCCGGAGCGTCGTGCCCATCCACGGACTCCGAATTCTCTCTTCCTCCTTCTTCAGCGACATCACCAGTAATACCACCACCAAAATTATCGCTTCTATAATTACTTCCTCTCCTCTTTCCCCGCCAAGGCCCGAACGCAGAATAGTAGTAGTAGTAGTAGTAGTAGAAATTATTACCATCTCCGGCTGCGTCCGCCGTCGCCTTCTTCTTCCGATGTCTATCGCCGCCTCCGTCGGCTACTTTTCTATAACTGCTATTGTTGGCATAGGAGCGGAGCTGGGTGAGGTGGTAGTGGCAGAGGGAGTGGGGAAGGTGCGCCAGTCTTTTGCAATGCCATCCCTTGCCATCGCTCTTCTTGCACAAGGGTGTAGCAGTCTCGCCAGTCTTGGTAGCAGCAGTTGAATCACTCCCTTTCTCCACCCTTTTTCTCTTCACTTTCTTCCTCACCTTCTCCTCCTCCTCCTCCGCCTCCGCCTTTATCTTTACATCACTGCCATGAGAGCATGAATAACCTTGGTATAAGACGAACTTAACTTGCCGCCGCAACCATATCTCTATTATATTTGGTGGGTTGGAGCCTTGGAGGTTTAGGTTTGGTAGCAGTAGATCTAATGACAGTAAAAAGGAAGGGAGAGAGAGAGAGGGAGGGAAGATAGGAGGAGGATGCTTGCCTCTTGATAAGAGGAGGCTCGACGGGTTTCCGTTCAGGTTTGATGCGGTTTGCGGCGGCGCCCCTATCGTCGTCGGCGGCGGGGTCGGCATCCGCATCTTCCTGCTGCCAAATGCCAAATCCCAGAAACCATTCAAGTCCCGAAGGAAGCTGTAATGGATGAATTAAAGGGAAAACAAGGGCCTAGAGAACGCCCCAAATAGAAGCAGCAAAAGACCCCTCCCAGTTCTAACACCTTCCCCTTCCGATCGACCCATGAATCGGCCGATCAAAGATTCCCTTCTCTTGTTTTTTTCTTTTTCCTTCTTATTCTCTCCGCGCTCGATCGATGCTGCAGGCATGAACCCTAACTCCCTCACTAATTAACTTTCGCCGACGCCATAAGTCGAAAGAAAATAGAAGTAAATGAATAAGGAAGCTAATAAAAGCCCAGGTCGATCATCCCCCACCCACTTCGATCTCACGATCCCAGTTTTTAGGGCTCGGAAGGAGGAGAAAAAAAAAAGAAACCCTTAAATGGAAGGAATGACCTATTTTCCATCCTCGAGAAGAGAAATAGAAAGGAACCAAGAAGCCATCGTCAAGAATCGAACCTATTAGAAACTGAAAGCATGAAAGAAAGAAATAACGGAGAGAGACGAGAGGGATGGATGGATCTGACCTGGGAAACGGCATTCTGGTGATTGGGTATGAGATCCCACGGGGAGCGGTTCAGCTGGCAGAGAATCCCGGCGGCCGCCGCAGAAGCAGCCTGCGAGTCCCACGCCGGTGACGCGAAGGGCTTCGGCGGCGAGAAGTAGGCGATCGTGGCGCCCAACAGCTTCGAGGCGCACTTTCTAATCCTCATCACCGGATGAAATAAAGTAACAGTTGGAGCGAGAGAGAGGAAAAGAATACAAGGAAGAGAAGGGAAGCGAACGGAGGGAGGAGATCTGGAGATCTTCTCGTTTGGGTTGGGCGATGTTCGCAGAGAGAGACGAGCTGACGAGAGTCCAGTCGTCCGGAGAGGATGGGGGGCGAAGGGTTTTATGGATACGAGTCCTCCTCTTTTGGCCCATTATATATATTTATTATATCGAAGCCTTTTCTTTTTCTTCGAGCTCTGATTGGAAGCTGGCTTGCCTGGGGAGCAGAGTTAGGTAGTAGATGGAACGGATCTTCGCCCTTACGAGCCTTCCAGGTCTAATCACTGTCCATCCATTCTGAACCATTTCTATGGCCCGACGTCAGAGCCATACAGCGGACAGCAAGTACTGAGTGCGAGCTACACGCAGCTCGTGTTGGACAATAACATGAACCATGTTATGCAGGTTGACGTGACAATCACACATGTTTAGGTTGTGGGCGGCTTGAACAGCTATGTATCATGGATGATGAGTATTTCAGGCCAGCTCGATTATACTGAAGGGTGACTTCATTACCATGATTGGTTGGGTCTAAAGGAGCCTATGCGGTGGCGGAGAGGGACATCTCCTACTTTGAAACATTTGGATGATGGTTCAAGATAGTGTGGCCTTTCAAACTCAGTATGTATACTGAGAAGCCAACGAGGCGAAGAACTAGGTGGTTGCATATGTGGCAACCCACTCAGGAGGTACTCTATGGGCCAGGAAGAGAGAGTTATCTAGGGTACTTTGAGACCTATTGTTTAGTGATTCTATTAGATGTAACCGTACTCGTAATGTATGAAATATTAGTTTTAGAAGAAAAAAAAGAGCACAGTTTTAGACCCCGTGTAGAATGGGCAATCAATTTAACTCACAGGGCTAACAAAATTGCTCGCCATGCAATGAGGCTATGGATCAGTTTTGATGTCTCTTGTGAGTCTGGCTGCACGATCTAAAATTTGAAAGCGCAGCAGCTTCTCGTGGCATGCATCTTGGATCAGCTGTCTTGCATGAACCTACGAGGTACGCTATGAGCAATCGTGGACCAAATAATGTTGTGCATAAAACTTGATATGCAGAAGCAAATTAATCTCATTAACGTGTACTGGTAGTGTCCTACCACCCTATATAGCCAACAATGCATTCAGTTTTTCGCCTTTATTTCTCATGCACAAAGAAAGAAAAAGCGTCAACGCGCGATAATACTTTTGGAATTGATGTCGTACGTCGCAATCAGGTTCACTTGGATACAAGTTCAAGCTTTTAACCTCTGAATGAAGGATGGGTTGCTTTATAAATTGGATATACCCTTTACATGTGGAAAATTTTGTCAAGGAAAGAGATGAAGAGGACCAGTAGACACTAAATCATGTATCAAAAGAAGTGTTTTAACGTGTGACAGGGAAGGTCAGACCTGCAGTAGTAAAGTGAGGTTGGTGCTATGCCTCCACTGTTCATGGGCATCGTAACGCCCGCCAGAAGTCAAGGAAGGCAGGGAGAGAATTGTTGATCAATGGCAAGCTAAAATCCTGTAGCTCTCAAATTTCAGGCATATCGGATGCCTCATTGCCTTCAGTCAGAAGGTAACTTATTCAAAAATATTGGATCCAGAGTAACCAAATAAGCCCTAAAGCTTTTCATTATCACCCCCGCAACCAAAAAAAAAAAAAAAGGAAAAAGAAAAATCCTATGTTTAAACGTGATGATTAAACTGCCCTGTTACTTCTCTCATAAACATTCTTATTTCCGTTTCTGATATCTTCTAACTAGGATTTGTAAAAGAATAAATGAAGTATGATAAAGCATGAACAAGAACCAGATTCTAATTGATTGTTATCGTAGAAACAGCTTTAGACCTTTGCCATCTTTTCTTCTTGATCGAGAATTATACTTCTCGGCAAGGAACCAACCGAATCAAAATGACATATTGGTCCAAGTCGGCCCATTATAAACTGGCCCGGAAATGTGCAGACCATCCGCTGATAGATTCGCGCCATGTCGCTTTACTTAGATCGGATGGTTCTGAAAAAACTCAAGTGCAAGAAAGCAGAACTCTTCAGTGCAAATTCTGCGCAGAAAAAGACTCGAGCAGCCGCTGTTGCCGGTTCCCATATATTTCCTTTTCCTTTGCTTTAACTATGGCGATTCCTATGTATCGTAATGGCGTCCTGATATCCCTCTCCTCCGATCACAACTCTTCCCCAACCCCAGAGCCACCGGCTAGTAGAACCTCTTCGTCGAGTTGGCGATCATGCTGCAGGTCTTGGCCTCGACCTTTCGGAGGTGATTGAGCGGTATATATGAGGAGGTTGTTGATGAGTTTGGAAGGACTTTCTTGTATGGAGATCGAAGAAGCAGGTAGTAGGCCGCATATGGTGAAAGGGCTGGCTACGTGGGAGGTAGTGGATGAGGTTGGGGAGGAAAAAGAGGGGGAAGGCATCGGCACCACGGGCCATGGAAGTCAAGGCATGCAGGGCTAGAACAAAGTCTCCAATGAAGGTATTGAGATGAAGGTCGCGCGCGGAGGAGGCGGCAAAGGTCAGGGCATGCACCAGAAGAGAACCATGAGGAAGGTGTTGAAGCGGGCGGCAGGGATGGCCAAGAGATTTCTGTTGGCTGGGAGTGAGGCTAGTGATGAGGAAAAAGAAGGGGGGGATGAGGATATCGTTAATGGCAGCGAAAGAAACCAAGAAGATGGGAACCGGCAGCACGGGTTGATCCAGTTTCCATCGACCACTAGAACTAGAACACGTGTAAGGCTCCGATTGAGCCTTTGAGCTTTAATATGCCAGCTGGCAAATGAGCAGGACTCAACCCGACTAAAAAGTAAGCGTATCATAAGCTTTCCCCTTCCCACCAATCTAGAGCTCTTCTTTCTTCCTTCTATTTCTTTATATATCATGAGTTAGAATAGTAAGGTAGAAGAGAGCAAGGGCATTATGAATCGTACTAAGCATCTTTCAGGCCTTTTTCGAAATCTAGTTCCAAGAGTTTAGTTACTTCATGTTTTGCGTCTAATTAGAAATTTGAATCTAGAAAATTTGGCAAGAGACTTTCTCTAAAAAGCATGTTCTAGCAAGTGGAACGTTTAACAACAAAGCTGTGAAGTCTTCCTGATTTTTTTTTTTTAATACATCAGCAGCTCATACTAGTCTCGCATGAGCATTACCATCAGAGTCAAAGGACAAAATACTCTACAGAGATCGAGGAACGGATACAAAGAGAGTCCAGAGAATCTCTCTACAATGGTGAGCACCAAAAGAAGTGACCTAATCAACAGCTTGATTTGTCTTCTGAAACACATGCACAACCTGATAGGCATCACACTCCCTCAGCAGCCTCCAAATGTCATCTAGAAGCGGGTGATCGGACATCCTCGGCCTTTTCTGTAGAATCCGTTCAATCACTTTTACTGAGTCACCCTTCAAGATGATGCGTCCCATCCCTAGAACTCGTCTCGCGTAGGAGACTTCCTTCCATTCAGCTCTGAGTTCCGTTTTAGGAACGGAAGTCTCGAAGGTGCGCCGCTCTCCCACCGCTACCAACCTGGACTCATAGTCTCCCTGATTAATTAATCTCTATGGTTCCAATAAAAACTGCACAAAAAACTATACTTCCAAAGAAAAGTTTGCTTACAGAAAGTCTGAAACATCAATAATAATTGAACTTCCCAAGAAAACTTTGCATCTCCGGCAAAGTTTATTTTAGTTTGATCGAATCATGCCAATCCAATGACTAAGAGGAACGACGACCACAATAATCTAAAGCGATTCTTATGACAATAGTAAACGGTTCATGATTGGCCGATGTTATTTTGGATTTTATTGATGATTTATCTTACACTTGATTTAGTTTTTAAGAAAACCATGTTAGAAATTATTAGAAAGGATATAAGAGGATGTTCTGTGAAGTGGAAAGGCAAGTTTATCATCCTGTTTAATAAATGAGCGTAGTGTTTTTGTGGATAATGAAAAGCTCTGATGCAGGCAGTATCTTCCCAGAATCCCAGCTCAAACTAACATACTTGTTTTGATTTTTTTTCATTTTGCCTCTTAGTTCTCTTCATCTTTGGCCTAAATAAAAATACCCACATGCAAAAGGTGTGTATAAGCCAAGTCATTCGTCGTTGAGAAGTGGCAAGCTTGAACTCATATTAAAACCCGGTGGTGGTTCTAGGGCTCCCTTTTCATTCTTTGCACAAAAGGTTAAAAAAAAAAAAACGAATTAGTTGCATGTGCTGCTCCTGTTAGATGGTGAGTTTCATGCATGAGTATTAAAAATTACACTCCACACATGCAAATCAACTAGCTCAAGATGCATGCCATTAATGGACATTATTCAAGCATGATAATCTTTTAAATATGCTGCAACTGAGTTGAGACTATTTGGTTTTGCGGCAAGACTAATGAGAGCATCAAAACTGATCATCTATCAGGATTCGCATTGTATCTTTCGTGTGAAAAAACTATAGACCATTTTGCGCAATGGGCTTGCACAGAAGGTGAATCATTTTTTCGCACGAAAGATGCAACCCGAACCCTGTCCATTGCGTCCCTGTCCTCCTCCGCTGAGGTAGAAATTTATGGACTAAATCTTTTAAAAAGTAGACCTGAGCTAATATGTTCATGTAACTACTAGATCTTGTAAAAAGTAGAGCTGAGCTAATATGTTCATGTAACAGTTGGTTTGTACCTAACAATAAATACAAACTGCTTAATAATCTAGTTTCTTTATGCTTAATAATTCTGGATTTTAAATCCCACCAGCTGGTGTTCCCCAAAAGTAATTTTCCAGGCGCAACGCGGGCTGTCTGATGTGGGGCCTGCCTAAAATGGTCCAGAATGGATGATCGGTGATTAAAACCCAATAAAACCGGAACACAACATGCGGAACCGAGGCCTCGGTTCCATACTTACCCGTTACTCCAAAAACGGCCACCCCTATCAGCTATATATGTATCCCTTTTACCATCCTTTGAGCTCTCCGGTAAACGGACAAAGAACCAGCCAAAGTTCCCATCAGCTATATAAATATTGAGAAAAGCTAAGGAAAACGAATAGGATAATAAATAAATATATATATATAAGGAGCCAAAAAAGAAGAAGGAACCCCTAAAACCCGTCCTCTCTTCTCTAGACGACTCCTCTCATCAGCTCCTCTTTCTCTGCCAGGATCGGCCACCCAAACGAGGAGATCTCCAGGTCTCCTCCCGACCTTTTCCCCTCTCCGTTCCTCTCTTTCCCTCCGCTGCTGCTCTGTTCTCCGGTGATGAGGATCAGGAAGTGTGCCTCGAAGCTCCTCGGCTCCACGACCGCCTACTTCTCGCTGCCACCGCCGCAGCTCTGCTTGTCGCCGTCGTGTGAGTCGCAGTCTGCTTCCAGCACCGCCACCGCCACCGCCACGGCCGGGCTTTTGTGCCAGCTGAACCGCTCCCCGTGGGATGTGGTGCCCAATCACCAGCAGGTCAGATCCATACGGTCCTCATCTATCTCACCCTCTCCTCTCCATCGTTCCTTTGCTTCGGCTTCTATTAGGCTTCACGCTGCCGGCTTTTTTCTGGGTTACTTTCTATTTTTCTTTTCTTTAGGAGGGCAATGGAAATGGTTGGCCATGTCCCATTTTAGGGTTGTCTCGTCGGAGCCCTAAAAACGAATACAGCGAGGGTTAGATAGAAGAGACCCTACGATCTGTGTTTCTATTAAGCTTCTGCTGCTTTCTTTTCTTTCCCTTTTGTTGCATCGAAGAGGCGGAGTTTTTATGGTGATTTGGTGAGGGAGTAGGGTTCTCGGCTGCCGCGAGGGCAGAGAGAACAAGGAAAAGATAAAAAAAAGAGGAAACCCTAGATCGGTCGGTCAGGAATCTCGATCGGTCGATCAGAACGGAAAGAAGGCGAAGGTCTCGGGACTGTGATGGGGCTTTTGCTGCTCCTATTAGGAGAGCACTCTCGGGCCATCTTTTTAATGGCTTCCCGTTCTCTTTTCGCTCTTTATCATCTCGCTTCGTGCGAAAGTACTTCTTGGTAATCGAATGGGTTTGGGCATTTGGCAGGAAGAAGAGGACGCGGAGGACGACGATAGGTGCATTGCGGCGAACGGCGTCAAAGTTGAAGAGAAACCACCTAAGCCTGTAGTTATTAAGAGGTATGCAATCTTCCCCGATCTCTCTTTATTCCACCTTCTTCCCTTCCTTTTAAGTACCAGTAGAGCTACTGCTACGAAACCCAAACCTCCAACCCACCAAATATATAAAAATGGATGAGAGCGGCAGCTTCTTATGTCCAAGTGTTCGCATTTCTATGGATATTCTTATGACAGTGAGGAGATGAAGGTGGAGAAGGGAGCAGATGAGAAGGAATGTAAGAGTAATAAGAAGAAAAAGAAGGTGGCGAAGAGGAGGAAGCGGAAGGAGAGGGAGGTTGATTCAGCTGCTAAGGAGACCACCGATACTCCTGTCCTCTGCAAGAAAAGCGACGGCAAAGGATGGCGCTGCAAGAGACCGGCGCACCTCCCCCACTCCCTCTGCCACTACCACCTCGCCCAGCTGCGCTCCTATACCAGTAATAGTCACAGTAAAGTCGCCAACGTCGAAATTGGAGATGGTGATAAACATCGGAAGAGGAAGGCAGATGCATCTGGAGACAGTACTAATTCCTTCTACTACTACTATTCTGGGTTCGGGCCTTGGAGGGGAAAGAGGAGAGGAAGTGATTATAGCGGCGATATTAATGGTGGTGGTGGCGGCGGTGGTGATGTCAGTGAAGAAGAAGAAGGCAGAGAGATTTCTGCGTCTGTGGATGGGCGTGCCGCTGCCGTCGCCGGTGATGACGAGGAAGACAACGAGGAGGAGGATGAAGGAAAGGGCAGCAGCGAGGTGGATTACAGTGATGACGAGATGGAGAAAAGGAAATGTAGGAAGAGAGGGAGGAAGCCCGTGAAGGCTCGTTCTCTCAAGTCCCTACTGTAAGTGTCGTCTGCTTCTAATGCATGTGCTGTGCTGTGGTAATAATTTGTTTTTCAAGTGCTGTCCGAAGATGGATGAAATTGTTATGGATTAGATCTTGCATGAGTTAAAAAAGTTAGTTTTACAGCAACTGAAAGTTAAACATAGTTTTCGTGGGGACCGGGATTCGCGTATTCGAACTCCAAGATGGTGGAGGGATACCCAGAATTTCCGGATTCAATAACTAAAACTGGAATCTAAGCCACGCTAAAGATTTGGAAGGATCTAGGCTAATGGTAAAGTTGGATTCTTCTTATGCTAATAGATACAAAAGCAGTGGTTCGTAGACGAGCTTGAACTGGTCGACATCTTTAGGGCCCCTTCTCGATCCCTTCTGATTTGGATTACACTGCCACGCGTCTTGCACCTGTATGTGAGTTTGTATCTTGCGCGCGCGAAAAAAATGATTCAACTTCTTCTGGACGAATTCATGGATGGATCGCACGAATATTGCTTTGAGATTTATATAGGCTATGAGGGCTTTGAGGGCTATGTGAGACGAGATTCAATGATGACATTACGAAAGATTAGATTAATATAATTTTTTTGGCACGAAAGGTACGATCTTTTGAATATTTGTACCTACATCTGGAGTACCAAACAATAATAAATAATTGGACAGGTTTTGTTCAGATTCAACAAAATATTTAATTAAATCATAACATTTGGTATGTTCAGTTTTCTCTGGCCTAACTATTATTCAACAACAGTAAGATACTGGCGTAATCAATGAAAGATATTAGTTTCAATTGTTAATTAATTATTTGGGAAATATTGTGGTACATTCTAAAAGGGACTTGCATAAGAAAAGCTAATAATGAGAGAAAATATTAAATATATCCCCATTCCTCACGGCACTCAACTTCATATTTTGTGCCCTACATTGCCAGTACTGAGAGGGTGTCAACTTCATATTAAACTTCCCAAGTGGGACATTAATATTTCTTAGTACAGAATATCAACATATTCCCATTTCCCATTATTTATTATTGCCTAAAAAATGATTTAGATTTTAAACTTCTACATAGTGCATGGCAAAGAAGATAATGAACTAAGAACAGCTTAATAGTTGGTCTGTAATGTATAATTAAAATATAATGGTGTAAAATATCATACAGAAGCATGGTCGAAAGGTATTGCTTGTTTCAACACTATCTCCTCAACCGAAAATAAGAAAACCACATTAACCATCAAGGATAATGTTTTTATGATCAATCTTAGTGGCAGCGATCCGTATACATAGATTCTACGATCATTGATGTATGGCCATTTTAATTATCTCTTCTAGCAACATTATACGATGAAGCAGACCAAAAGTTGTGGTTTACTATATAAAAATGCCTTTCATATTTAGGAAAAATTGATATTAAGAATGGCAATATTTAACTATTTAATTCATTTAACTTGTTTCGACTAATTGTAAATTAGATTAGATTATCTGTTTAATAAAAATGATCATATTCTGATCTGAATTTTTGATCTATTAATAAATAGGTTGGGTTTGGATTGATAGATTTTTCGTCTATCCTATATCCGATCAAATCTATAATTTGTTCGACTTGATTCGGTTGTCTTTCTTTTTTTTTTTATACAATGGCGACTCATACTGATCTTGCATGAGTACGGCCAATAAAGTCAGAAAAAGAAATTGATGAAGAGGAAAAGGAGCAGACTCGTAATTTTCCTAGAAGACTCCTCTTGAATGTTGTGCAGCAAAGGAGGCAGCCCAATCATCAATCCTATTTGTCTTCCGGTAGATATGAGTGGTCCGAAAGGAGCCACATCATCTCGATAGCCTGTGTATGTCCCGTAGTAGCAGTTGTCCATCATCATTCTTGTACTGGCCTTGAATCTATTCGATCATCGTGGAATAATCTTCTTTAAGATAAATGCTATCTACACTCAAGACAAGCCTCACATAAGTGAGACCTTCTCATGCAACTCTCAGCTCTGCTTCAATGATAGTCACATCGAAGATGCGTCGTCCCCTGGCTATAACTAGTCTGGAGTTATGACCTCTTATCACAAAGCCTACTCCTCCTCTGCCTCCACCATCAGATATACTGCCATCAAAATTCACCTTAAGAAAGTCAAGGGGTGGGGGCTCCTAAGAAACAAAGGCAACGCGGAGCACTGTAAAAGCGGAGTGGAAGTCTTAGATGTTTCTAGCCATTCTAGATGAAACCATAGTAGTAGTCTTCGTGATCTCAAAAGCATGTAGTAGTGCTCTATCCACTACTGTCCTTAGATGCATTCTTCTATTTTCAAAGATACTGGCATTTCCGTTAAGCCAAATATGATAGGCCACATAGATACATCTGATATCCTACTCCGCAGTGCTAGGTCTCCGTAGGGACTCCTTCAGATGGCCTAGGAAATCCTTAGTCGATGACAAACTACGGTATGCTCGATGAAGCCAGAGCCCTCCTCCAAATTTGGATCGCCCGTGGGTAAAAAAAGAACATGGTTGGCAGACTCCTCCATATTAGGGCATCCCTTGCAGGCTGTGGTGATCCTCACTCCTCTTCTAGCTAGCACACTCTTGATCGGTAAACATCCCCATGCCACCTTCTAGATGAATAAGGCAGTACAAGGGTGGATTCGCATCCTCCAAATCCAACCTCCATCAATTCGTCGAGTTGTCTTCTTGCTGACCATGTCATATAGGTCTTGAGTGCTTACCTTCGACCTTCCAGTCGCCCTCCAGACCATCCTATTCGAGGTCTCCTTTATGAAGATCGGTAACTTCAAAACTCTCTCGGCTAACTGCTCCCTAAAGGTGCGCCAAATGAAGTCCTCATTCCATCTTCTCTTCTTTGGGATGATCAAATCACAAACTCTGCATCTAGCCAAGCTCACAGGGTTGATCATGGTAGGCCACCGGCCGAGCAGATGCTCCGTCAACTATCTATCTAACACATCGATAACCTGTCTATCACCAATTGTCCATCTCATCGACAGGAGCACCATCGGTGTGCGGGCATAGATTTTCCTCCAAATGAAGGAGCTATGATGCTCAGTGTGAAATTCGGGCACAAGGGAAGGAGCCTCGTATTTGGTCCTTATCAAGGTGCACTAAAAACTCTCAAGTTCCAAGAGGTACCTAGCAGCATGTCTGGCCACAAAGATCTCATGCGTCGCAGTCAAGGAGTGATAACACCCAACCCGCCACTATTGATCGGCTAACAAACCACCTCCATACTAGCAGGTGAATGCTGCTTCTACCCTCTCGCCTGCCCTAAAAAAACTCCTGAATATCTGCTCCAGGATCCTCAGAGGTGCCAAAGGCAGGGATCGAGATGAGTACAGACTATACAAGAGTGACTCTGCCCATCATAAATAGAGCGCTTGACTGCCAACACTCAAGGATGTGCCTAATGCTTTGTTTGATGGTGGAACATTCCATTTTGCGGGGCGCCGACCATTAATAGGTACTTCTAGATATCTCAAAGTGCCCTCCTGCTCACTCTTCCCAGGATCTCCTTGATGGAGGCTTTTAGTCGTGGCTTGATCCTCAGACTGAAATAGATAGCTAACTTGGCTAGATTGACCCGTTGCCTAGAGGCCACACAATACTCCTCTAAAATCCTCCGGATCACCTACGCTGAATGCCTCGTTGCTTGGATCAGAAGCATACAATCATCAACAAAAAGGAGATGCAAAATCTGAATAGAAGCCAGCATAGGCCTATAGGCCTCCACAGCTTAAGTCTCTGAAGCATACCATTGGGCCATGGACCCCGCGTCCGCCCAAATGATGAAGATGAGGGGAGAGAGCGGGCAGCCCTGTGCAATCCGACGGTAGACTCGAAGAACTGCGAAGTGTACCATTCACTAAAATGGCAAAGGAAGGAGCCTGAATGCAACCCAAGTTTCATTTGATCCATATCTCATGAAATTCAAAGCTCTTCAACGAGTGAGTCAAAAAGCTCCAGCTCATTCTGTCATAGACCCTTTCCATGTCAAGCTTGATACCCATCCAACTCTTTTGGCATGGAGCTCTTTGGAAGTCAAATATAAACTGATGGGCGATAAGGATATTGTCGATAATGTTGCGTTCACCAACAAAAGCCCCTTGCACAAGACTGATGAGTCTGGGTAAGATGCTCCTCAACCTAGTTATTAAGATCTTCGTAGTGGACTTGTATAGGATAGTGCAAAGACTGATCAGTCGATAGTGACTCGGCTTTGTAGTATCTTATTTCTTCGGGATCAGAGTGATAATAATCCACTTCTAGTCCCAAGACATCATTACTGTTCTAAAAAACTGCTAGATAGCCACAGTCGCATCATGCCTGACAATAAATCAATATCTTCTAAAGAAAGCTGGAGAAAAACTATCCGGCTCCGGGGTCTTATCCTCAGTCAAGGACTAGATGGCCTCCTGGACTTCCGATTGCTATCCCTAAAAATATTTCCATTATTTCAGATGAATTAGCTACTTTTTTCTTAATTAAAAATAATTTTTATTTCCCAAAAAATATTAATTAATACCCATAAGTTGGATACTATGTCCATGCCAGCCAACGATGCAAGTTCTCCCTCATTTGCCTATAAATGTTTGGCAATTACAAATGCACACAAATTTGAATAATCAGGAGCGAAAACTTAGAAAAAGTCTTTGTGGGGCCCATAGAGGACCACTGCTACGCGCATAACTTTTTGTCCTAGATTTTGAGTGCGCCCACCATAATGATTTATTTGGACCTGTCGTTAGCGAATGTCTACTACTCTTTTTCCGTCGATTTATGTACCTTTTTAATTAGCCCGATGTCCCATCCAAAGCCTTCTGATTTGTTATCGATGCCGGTTTCACTTCTCCCCCATCCACCACAAAGCCCCCGTCCATTTTTAATGCTGAAGTTGCTGGTCTAAAAGACCAACCCGGAGGGGCGAAGAAAAAGTGAGACCTTTAAAAAAAAACAAAAATCATGACAATCGAGACAAAAACATATTTGATACTATTATTATTAATTTTAAACTTTATTTTTATCTATCACCATCAACACTATCACGGCCACTATTATCATAGTCGTCACCTTAATCGCAGTCGATACTACCACTATTCTTATCATTGTCTCACGGCCTCGCTACTGCTATTACCACTACTGTTATACCACCATAAGGTCACTACCATCTTTCTATGTTATCTATGCTCCATCCATTACCACCATTATTGCCACTCCTACTACTAACATTATGTATGTTTTTATATTTTAAAAAATAATCTGACTATATTAAATATAACTATATTTTAATCTTTGAAAAATAAAAAAAAATGATGCCTAAAAATGCTTGATTGTTTTCATGAAGTTGGATGGAATTTAGATTGCACAAACTATGGACGGACCTTTCCATCTACAATGTCATGGAGGCAAAAGCTATGCACAATGACATTTAGAGAGATGTACCGTATGGTCAGAAGTCCACGATGAACACTATAGTTGCAAACCTCAACGATGTCGACAAGCAAGCAAGCAAAATTTTATAATATTGTTGTTTCAAGTAAGTCCATCAACATTACCACTACTTTGGTAATTATAACAACAAGCCCCATTTTATTATATTTAACTATTTAAAATATCAAAAGTTTCAATTTTTTAATTATATAGCCCAAAATTTAAAATTGGAATCTGAATTTTTAATTCTTTCAATGCGTTCCATCAAGTAAAATGTTTTTGACAAATTACAAACCTATAACACCCACAACCTAAGGATAGCTTATTCTATGATTGAAACTTCCATAAATAACAAAGTAGGAAGCATAGGAATTTTTTATAAACAAAATATTCTTTTGCATATGCAATCTTAAATAGGTTTGAATCTCTAACTTAAGCTTGTATTTAGAATTAAGACTCTTGGAACGAGCAGGGGTGGTAAATTATATACTCAACCTCATATATTTGGAGCTAACTTGATCAAATGCGAACAAACTTATTTCAACCAAACCAAAATGAGTTTCGGGTCTCTACTAAGGTATCATAAAAGTAGTACAAGAGTAAATTTACCGTCCAACTATATTAAAATTAAGTTGAGACAGAAAGTAGATCCAGATGAGCCCAAACAAGCTTAATGATGGTGCTAATTTTTATCTAAATGCCAACTAAAGCCAATTTAGGTTGGCTTCAAGTCAAGTTGAATCAGAGCTAGACCAAACCAAATGGACATCTAATTAGGGGTGGCAATTGGATGGGATTCTACAAGATGTATCAGGTCGGAGAAGATACGAGTCAGGTCGGTTACGAGGTAGATCAAAAATTTGTAAACTAAATCCGACTTATTTATTAAATAGGTCAAAAATAATTTGATTATTCTTATTAAATAAAAAATATAACTCAGCCTATAATAGATTGAATCAAATTAAATAAATTAAATAGTTAAGTGTTACATCTAATCATATCTTTATATTTACTTAATTTCCACGCATGCAGCATTTTTATCTTTTTGAGTAAAATGTACGCAGGATTATTACTTGACAGCCACGAGTGAAAAAAAAAAAAAATCCTGTGATTTGGCTGCTACATCATACCTTTGCGGCAGCACCTAGGTAAGGGCCGTTCTATCATGACCGTTACAACGGCTAGGAGAGGCTTCAGCCGAGGGCTATAGTTAAAACGGCGGGGTCACTAAAACGGTAAAACTCCGCCCCAGACTATTAGCTAGAATGCATCTTCGTGAAGAACCCTTCTCCATGGTCCCAAACGTGGTTTCAATCCAAAGGAATATCTATATCTCTCACGTATGTTTTCTCTTCTTTCCTCCTCATCCTTGGAATCGTCCGAGAGACCAAAAGGAGGAGAACAAAAGGGGGAGAAATTCCTCCCCTTTCCCGTCGATGGGCTCCTCGGATCTCCGCCTTTTGGTGCTCTTTTGCTCGTGGTCTCCGATGGCGCCGCTTGCCAGGGGTCGCCGGGGCTAAGCTCCGTCCTCGCGAGTTACAAGGGCAGGGAGACCTGGCTCAGGCCCTACGACTGGACTTACTTGAGAGGTAGGTGGGACGGTCGTTCTCGGTTCCTTTGAGAAAATCTTTGCCTGTTTTTCTTGTTCTGATCTTGTTTTGAGTTGTTTGAAATGAAAACAGGATTTTGAGGACTTTTTGGGCATAAATATTGACTCTTGATAATGTTTTGGGTGTAAAGATCAAATTTTGATGACTTTTTTGGGTGTAAATTTTGAGGATCTTCTAAATTTGCTTGAGGGTATACATTTTGATTCTGTTATAGCTCTAATAGCCGGCTGCGTCGCGTGTCAGGGGACTCAGGGACTTGACTTTGTGCTGTGGAGTTAGAGACCAGGTTCTGGCCATATTACTGGAGTTGTAGGCAGGCCCCCTTTTTACGGGTTTTTAGGAAATCTCTGGATTCTTCTTCTTGCAATCTTGGTTTGGTTTGTTGCAGATAAAAGAACAAATCTCTATGGTTTATCGGGTGTAAGTTTTGAGGGTATTTCTCCATAATTGGTAATCAAGACGCTCAAAGTTTTTGGATTTTGCAGCGGTTTGAATATTTAATATTGGTTCTCTGCATCTTTCTCTTCTGAAGAGCTTTTCTTGGTTAATAATTAGGTTGGTTTATTTTATTCCAAAATCAAATTTTGAGAAAATTTTGAGCAAGACTCTTTCACGCTTCTGGTGCTCTCTGCTTCTTTAACCTGTCTTATCCGATTTTGAGAATTCAAGTTTGGTATTTAGTCGAAGTTGCACCGCTTGATGTCTTCTGGAATAAACAAACCGTGATATCTACTGAATTGGAACTTCGAGCGTCTTTCAACATTATCAGCTATTTAATGATAAAATAATTGGCTTTCGAGGATCAATTAAAGGTTCACATCAAATTGAACTCTGGTTTTCTGCGATGGTAGTCGGTTTTGGTTTCTGTTTGGGGCCTTCTATGTTGCTAATACAATTGGCATACTTGAAATCCGTCAAAGTCTGTCACCTAATGGCCCTTCATCTTTGGGGAATGCATCATGTTTTCTGTCTGGGAAAGAAAAATGATTGCTATATTTCTTTGTTTTCTTATACTTTCTGTGGTTTAGCTTTGTTAGTCTGCTTTTTTGTTTTTTGAAATAAATATTTTTTGCACCTTTTAGAGGGTAACTTGCATATATCCTGCTATAGCCCTCTTTCAGCATAGTTTTGTGGGTTTGTTGAAAGCTATACCTTTGCAGTTCACTAAGAAATAATTATCTTATTGAATGGTAGTTCGTAGGGAAATGATATAATTTGTGATTTTTCTTTGATGATGCAAAGAAAATATGTTATTGTTGTTTACAGTGAGACATGGAAGATGAGCCAAATTTTCAGGTGGAGTAAATTTTGGGTTCTGTGGTGGGAACAATTTGAATTCTGTTTTGATTATTTAATTGGTGCACTCCAAGGCCAAAAGACCAATAATCCTTCATTATGTGCTTCTGTTTATTCTTTTGATTCTGAATCCTCAGTTTTGTGGGGAATTATGTCATATAATTATGCCAAATCCCTACCTTTGCAGTTTTACCTTCTAAGACAGCTGAGAGTGCATAGCTCCAGTTAACCAGTGCATCTAGTTTTAATAATTTAGGTACAACCATTGGTTAATGTCCACCAGGTTTTATGTATAACTTACTCAGCGAACAGATTTATTTTGGATGTAACATCACTTTATATCCATCTTTTTTTGGGCCAGTCAAAAAGTAAATAGAAGTGGATCTGCTATGTTGCCATCATATTCTCACGCTTTCTCTAAAGAGTATTTTTGTTGCCTCTAATTCACAATGCTGTTGCTTTTGGCTCCTGAATTGAAGATGCAGTACTCCTCTTTTTCAGACTTGATTCTTGCAGGGGTAATATCTTGGTTGTTCTTGTGGACCTCGAATCCGGCCTCACAGTAAAAAAGTTCTACGAGCATATCCAATCTTTTCTTTTGCATGTCTTCAGCATATCCATTTTTGGATGAAGTATGCACTATATGTGCACTGTACACTAATGCATAGGCCCCATCCTAAGCACATGACCAGAGAGCTGAAACACATGATGTTAAAATTGGTGCATGGGAGAAACTAGGTTATCATGTAAATAAATAGTGAACATTGGCATGCATTCCTTGCATGATAATTGAATAAACAGGCAGTGCCCATCTTATTTAACTTGGATCTGGAGTCATTTTGTGTAATTATGCATGTGTTTTTTTAATAAACTTTTTATTTATTATTTTCTTATTTTTTATTTTTTGTGGTGGAGGCTGGCGGAGGTTAGAAGGGTGAGACATGAGATATTGTCAAGGTAATGACACTATAGGAGAGTTGATGGAGGCAAATGCATATTCACATGGTAATAGATGACACAAGAATCACAATAATAGTATTTTCCCTTGCACTTTTGTGTTTGAAATCATAATTAACCCTTTTTTAAATTATTTAATTCTTGTGCTACTTTTCTACTATTTTTGTCATTAGAAATTCTGCGAATTGAGCTATTACTGTTCTGCTTTACCTTATTGTTATGGTGTCATAGCTTCTGTATGTAATATGGTGGGATTACATATTCCTTATAGCTCAAGGTGCGTACAGTGTGCTTGTGCTGATAAGAACACGAGTGATTTTTTCCCTCTTCTCCTTTTGCCAAAGAGCTTGGGCATCTTGGCCAATTTGTTGTTTTGGAACTGAGTGTATGCAGTGCTGGTTTTTCTAATCTACATCATTATGTCAACTTGAGTTAGAGTCTATGTCTTTTAGAAGTCTGCTACTACCTTCTCTTCTACTTTGCTGTTAGTACTGATGCCGATGTCCTTTCCTGATTAACTTTTAATAAGTTCACGTGATCTTCAGAGCACTGTAAGCTTATATCCATTCGTATGGTTGGATTTAAAGTAAGTTATTAGTGCTTACGATCAGGTATCTTCTAAACTGTTACTCTTGCTCAGTAACTGGATAGTTTAATTTGAAAATTCTCTTAGTTTCTCAGTTATCTTAACTACTGTTAGAACAGTGATCCCAAAGAAGTTGCTTATGGTTCCGTTTCGATTCACTGATATAGTAATTTTCTGGGTATAGAGATTCCAAGTTCTAATAGAAACAAAAACAAGTATATTTTTTTATTTAATATACCATTTTTATTGGTTTCTAGCTTAATTCCGTATTGCTTTTGGGAGACTGAGCTTCTGATGTCCAATTGCTCATGTAGTGATGTTCTTTACCTCTGCATATTCTTCAAACACTCAAGTAAGCAGACCAGTTAATCCTAAATTATACTCTAACCAATCTTCCAAAACCTTAGTCCGTCTTCATACTCTTGGAAATCTCTGGAATTTGTCAATGACTTGGCTTTTATTATCTGCTGATTCATCTCCAGTTCATTTTCTAGTGCAGTTTTTGCTGTACATTAATTATCACCAGCCTGCTTCGTTACTTATGCAACTTCTCTAGAAACTGCTTTTTTCTATGCAATGTTGATGCAGTTCCTTCTAAAGGCACTCTGACATAATTATGCCTCAAATAATCCCCCCAACCCCACCAAAACAAAGGGTATTTCAACATGAAATACTTTTTATTATTATTATTATTATGTATAGTCGGAAAGTTTTCCGTGTAAGCCCTAACAAGGATCTTTTCACCTGTATATGAGTAAGTGCAGAAACCCACATACCATATCTCACATTGACCATCCAGAAATCCTTGATAAATATTCTTCATAGCAATACACATTTCTAATCCACATGCATTTGGAGAGTTTCTTGGTTAATTTAGGAGATTAGACTGCTCTTGAGCTCTCTAGATTGCTCCACACACTGTTTCATTGGTAAAATCCTCCTTTAGGTTTTGTTTGGGAATTTGTTGACTTGTTTTGATTGCCAGTCTTATATTTTGTTGCCTATTGTTGTCTTAAAAAAGGAAAAAATGAGAACCATACTTAATGTTTTGAAATAATTCTGTATTAGGGAGACAATCTCTAGAAAATAATTTGTGATGTTTCTTATCACATGGTGATGGCTTATCTTCTTCAGCATGAATATCTTCATAGTTTTTATTTCCACTGATATTGTGCTAATATTTCATTTGACCTTATATGGATACCTTAATGTAGTTGAGCTGCCACCTTGGTTCTCTTCCATGGCCATGACTTTCTCATCAGATGTGGACATTGTAAGTATGCTCATTAGTTAGTTAGAGTTATCTTCTATTTTGGTAACTTTTGAGATCTGCTTGTTCTTCTATGTTGTTTACATCATAAGTTTTCCATAGGACCAAATTACTTAATTATGTCTAGGACTACAAAACCACATGTTGTGCTTATATCGGTCAATGACTAGTATGGTAGTATGTCATGTAGTGTTAGTGTTAGTGTTAGTCATGTATTTGTTCACATGCTAGGGTTCATAGCAATAAAAAAAGTGCCATGCCAGTCTGCATCTTTTTATTCTGATCCATGAGGGTTGGCATGCACCGACGTGGATAGATGTGGACTGGCATGAGCTAGTCTGCATGATGTAAAGTTACATACCTGACTACTTGCTGTGTCATGCATATAGCTAGCTAATGTGGTACATATCATTTGATGCAGTTTGGAAAGTAGTGGTACGCAACATAAATTCTTGGTTATTGTAGTGACACTAGGTTGACTCCTATGTGGTCATTTCTGTTATTTACAATGACTTTCAAATGCATGGAACTGTTGTAATTAGGCATCAAATCAGTCATAAACTGCATATGTGGATCTTTTGCATTGCAAATATTGATCTTGAAGTTTTGATATTCTTTAATTTACTGAGTGATGAATAGAATTTATACACATAATTCTTTTGCCTTAGTTATGATATATCTGAAAGTATAACGGGAAACTGTAATGTCTATGCTTTCTTGTCATATATTTTTTTTATATATGCTATAATTAATCAATAACTGACTTCATACCATTGGAACAAGTCCTATGTTCAGTCAATTCAATGACGCACTACTTAAGCTATGTAAAGTGGATCTGATATGTTGTTAAATAAGCGTTGAAAGAGTAGTATTAATCCTAGATTGGACAGGGAAAGTACCTTAGTGGTGCTTATATACTCATGGGCCCATCCATCTACTAGCTTAAACTTTTGGGTTGGATTTTAACAATAAGAAGGTGCGATAGTTTATGTATATATTGTATATATTGCATATATGTTGCTTGTATTACTATTATTCATATTCTATGGTACTATCGGTTATTGCCTCAGTGGTAGGTTATGCAATTTTTTTGGCCCACCTTCCACAATCTTCTTTTGGACCTTAAGTCATAGCTTGAAATGAACTGCAAAGTTTACTACTGCAACTTGATAAAAGCAATAGATGGATCTGCTGGTTTACTGATCCAAATTTGTTTTATCAGGAAGACTCTTGTACAGATATTGATGAGCCAATTTTCATTCTGAAGGCAGATTATATTGACAACTAGGTCTTGAAATAGGATCATTTGTTTCCTTGCTTTCAACTTTCTGTACACAATGGAGAAAGCATGAGAAAAAAGAAGATATGAGAATAAAAAAGGAAAAGAGATCCGGACGAAATTGGCACTGCACCTTTCTACAGTATCTTGTCTCTTGGAAGATTAACAATAGTTTTTTATAGAAGAATCACATTTACTACATGTTTCCAAATTTTGTTTATTGTTCTCTGACTTGCATAATGCACATTTCAAAAATATGCTTGAGTAGAAGTTGTCTATTAAGTTCTTTAGTTTGTATCATGATGTTTCTTCTACCCTCCGGCTTATGATTTTATAACCCAATCTCGCAGGATGTGGAACAAATGAAACGAATTCCGAAGAGTACACTTCCTGGGATATGTTTCAAAGAGGGCAGTCCACCAATTCCAGATTTATCAGTTACTTATTTGAAAGATTCATGTATGGTACTGAGTTAACATTTCTATTGATTTATTATATCTGTTGATTCTTCGAATGCTTGCATAATGTGTGTGTGCGTGTGCATGTGCGTGTGTGCGTGTGTGTATAATGTGTGTGTATCTATGCATGATTTTAGTTTGTCATCTTCTGGGATATGGTGGTCTGGCAAGTGGACTGGACTTATCACTTTTGATGCAGCATATTGCACTCTGCATTTCTATCCTGCCAAAATACTAGTGTCCCATTACCATTTCAATACAGGGATGCTGGAATCTGCATCATAGTTTCTGTACGACCTAAGAGCTGGCATGGCATCATTTCTGCAATACATCGCATCATCTCCTCTTACATCTTTGCTATTTTTTCCTTAGATGATTTTGAATGAGATGGAGAATTTAATTTAGTGCTCTGTCTACTGCTCATCATATGCTAGATTAGTACCAAAAAATTGTGTATGTGCTGATCCAGTACCCAACTTATATGTACTTGGCATCCTGACTTCATTTTGGACATTTTTGCAGAAGAATTTCAATTAAAACTTGCTGTCATGCTTTAGCTAGTGTTCTCTTGCTTTCAACCTGTAATATATGGCTCTATATAGTTTATTGAGGGGTAAAAAATGATTAGTTTGTTAGAAACATTCTTGTTTTGATATGCTTTCTTTCTGAACTTGTCTTTGATGTCACAGTTCAATTGAAAACATTTTTTGTAATTTCTTAGTACTGAATTTAAATTTTTTGAAGGGACACTAGTATTGTACATTCTAATTCTGCCTTGTTAGCTGTATAACACCTTCCTAGACATTAATTACAAAGCCACCTTGGATCAAGTTTATATGCATGTTGCCGATGGCTCTTTTGGTGAACCACTCTAATTCAGATATGATTTTGAGTCAGATTATTGCTTCAGTTTCACAATGAATAACATCTCAGGTGTCAGAATTTTTCTGCCAAAAACCAAGGTTTTCTGTGTTGCCTTATATATGTTTTTGGTGGAGAATTCTTAATGTTTTCTAACCTATTCTTTTTATATCTTGAAGTGTAATTCTGTAATGATGAAAATAGTCCTAAGGGAAAATAGTTTTATGTTACAGATTCAAATTTCTCTTGAATGGATCTGTTGGTGGTGCACAGAATCTCTCCACTGTGGAGCTATGCATTCCATTTCAGAAAAACCTTACAGTGATACTGACAAATGAACAGGTTATTGTTGCTGCCTCAATTAATCGATATAAAATTTTTATCATTGGAGACCTATCTGTGGACTTCATATTGATTCTCAATTGTTCCATGAATTATGACATTCGATATTTATATTTTGTTGCTGTGAGACAATGGCCTTATAAGTGGATCCCAATTTGTTGGAATTCTTCTGTCGAATTTTCTTAACAATAACTATGTTTCTGGGTACAAACTTCTACTCAGAGCCGGCCCGAGCCTTAGGCGATCGAGGCGGTCGCCTAAGGCCCCGGGCCAATGGAAGGCCCCGGGAGGTGAAGGGAGAAAAGAAATTGAGAGAGAGAGGGGGAAGTTTTTGGCACCGTGATCAAAAGGAAGCAAAGGCCCCTTTTAAAACGGAAACAGGAGCTGGCTACGAGTCTTCCCCCTTGATGGAAGGGAGGTGGAGAGTTTTCTGGCCTGCAGAGGAGCAATTTGGGAAGTTGGGGACAGTAGTTTTGTTTTGGGTGGAGGGGGGGAGAGGGAGAGAGAGAGAGAGAGAGAGAGAGAGAGAGAGAGAGAGAGAGGAGGGATTTGGTTGGCTTGATACCCGCCTGAAGCCACTCTTATCTTTCATCCCTTCTCTTTTTTGGTTTTGGTCTTGGTTTTCCTTCCCTCACAATACTCCTGATCCACCTGGGCCATCGGGAAGAAAGATAGGGGGATTGGAGATGGACTTCTTGGAGGGTAGAGAGAGAAAAGGAGGGAAGAGGGGGGGGGGGGGTGGGTGTTGAATGGCTACTGTGCTGTGATGCTGCAGTAGCTGCTTCGGTACTCACCAAGTAAGGGTACTCACTTTGAAAGGAAGATGGTGGGATGGGATTTTTATTAATTAGATCGAGTGAATTTTCCATAATGCCCCTACTTTTTTTTATAGAAAAGGCCTGGACAAATTCTGCTCTTGCTTTACCATAATTCCCATAATTTCTTTATCTTGACCATGAAGTGCCATAGGATGATTTTTTCCTATTCTACTCTTACTTGACAGAATAAAAGTATTATTAAGCATTATCTTAGTTATTTAATCAGTTTCATGGCTCTTTTCTTAGGTTAATTACTTTTCTATATTTTCATTCAAAAATTATATTAAATTGAAAAGACTTCTTATCTATTCTTATTAGATTCGTGTATCTTTACTGGAATATTATACTTGATTACTATCTATTTTTATATCATTTTTAAAAAATATTTTATACTTATTTAAAATTTTATTATTAAAAAAAAGGCCTCATCTATTGGATTCGCCTTAGGCCCCCAAATGTATTGGGCCGCCCCTGCTTCTACTGGAAGTCATGATAAACCTTTTGTCAATATATCTTCAAGGTTTGCAGCCATTCTGTAGTTTAATTTTGGAATTACTATAATATTTGGCAACTTTATATCAGTTGCAATGCATATTGACATGAAACCATTCCTCAATCTCTTGCTAGCATGCTCATTAGAAACTACCTATCTCTCTGGTTTTCTTTTTCCTTGAACTACCAAAGTGGAAGGAAGAGCGTTCTGTTTGTTCTGTCCCTGATTCTATGGTTGAACTGTTTAATTTTTTCCATGGTACTTCTCAGGAAATTTGTCAAGGTAGGGTTTGTGAAGCCAATTCTAATAGTTGCGAGAAAGCTTCTTGTTTGTAAATGTGCTTAAGGGGGTTGACATGTTGTGAAGAAAATTCTCCTTTCCTATGACCATTTCATTACTCTTATATAAGAATATTAAATCAAAGTGTTTGATGACAAATAGCCTTTTGTAAGGTTTTTCTCATTAATTTATTTACTGTCTAAAAATCCTTGCATAACCACCAAACCTCAATGCCTGCTTGTACACAAGCGTGTGCTTTAGTCAATGTCTTACACTCGAGTTGTCTGAACATGTTTCTGCCTGTAGCATTTAAATATGTAAAAGCATCCTATTCATAAGAAGTAAGCATTGTAAGCTGAGCAAGTAGAGAAAGATTATATGCGCCAGGGGTGATGGGCAATAGCGAAACATACAATTTGTTCTAGCTTCTCTTTTGTTTGGCTAACTTGTCATTTCATCCAAATAAGCCATTTACATCTTGTATTTTCAAGGCACATTGTGGGTGTTGAAGAGTTTGTTGGCAGATAATGAAAATGCCACATATGCATTCATGAAAATGTTCATAAATTGCTTAATCAACTGGTCATGGTACATAAGATTGTAAAACATGATGGTGGAAAATGTGACCAATAATATTATTCCTTCTCTAGATGCAAAATAATGAATTTTTGAGCACCGGGATTAAGGATCCGGTTTGTCCCAGCCATACCAAACTCGACTGGAGAGAGAGTGGGTCTTGGGATGCATCTGGGGCCTCAGGTCTTTCCAAACCTGGTCGGCCTGGTCCAGGGTGATTGTATCTTGACACTTAGGATGGCCTGGCATCTCAGAGCTTCAATTTTTTTTTAATTTATTTTGTTTTTCATTTTTCTTTTCAGTTATTATTGTTGTTAATAATTCTCTAGCCTGTCTCAGTACCATCTTGGGACCAGAGTAGTGCCCCAGTTCTAGGATTTTAAACCCTTGATTGAGCCTTAGCTATAATCTAGTCTATATAAAAGTATCTTTAACCATTAAAAAGTGATTAAAGAGAGTCAACTATAAGTAAACGAGCTTTCTTGGCCTGACATCAGTTTCTTAGTTCATTCTAGTTGGCATTTAGCATCGCTGGTTACAGTCCCAAACAGACACGGCTGAAAAAATAGTCTATAAAACGGCAAACTCATTGATCGAGAATGGAGAATGGGCAACTGCTGGTATAAGAGATACTATAAATTTTACGGGGCATCAAGCATGCATAGGTTGTAAATCCACATGTTTTTCCAAAATAACCCAAGAAAAAATGAAAGTTATGAGTTATGTATGCTTGCATTTGGTTTAATTTAATCTCTGTAATAGATTGAGCACTGTCATTCTTTCAAATGTGATAATTTGCTTTATAAACATTTCTGTTTTGTACCAAAAAAAAACAACATTTCTGTTTGGCTTATATAAAAAAAGAACAATGGCTAATTTTTCTCAAATGACTTTTTTTTAAAGAAATGAATTAGGATTGAGAAATGCATCTTGTTATTACTTTTTTGATTTATCTTAAAAGACGAAGATACTTCATTCCTGGATCATTTTTTTGCCACTCTGTTAAGTGGTTGACATCATGTTAGAAAGATATTCTGCAGATATCTCCAGGCATATGGTACATTGGATTCTTCAATGGCCTGGGACCTGCTCGTACACAATCAAAAATGGTATGCTCTTTTTATTACCATTAAATGGATATCTTCTCTGCTGGCACATTCAATTATTGCAGTCTAATACCTAATGTTTGTCTTCTGAGTCCTCACGAATGAAAAATTAAAAATTATGCATCTTCATCAATCAGTTACCATATTTCTTTTCTGGTTTCTTTTATCCTCTTCTTTGCATAGATGGTTGAGTTGCACAAACAATTGAAATGCATTGCAGATTTGTGGAGGCAAGGCATATGTGTTCAGCACCAGCATATTTGTAGAAGAATGTGTCACCTCAACAATTTGGGGTCCTTACTGCAATCAGACAGTCAATATGATTTCTTGTTCAAAGACTCAATCTTTAACAGACAAACTTTCAAGGAGTCTTTTAGATTTAGCAGTGTACGAGAGCAGCAGTTTGAATCATATGGTGAGAACTGGAGCCCATAGGAAAGCTGGTTATCATTTGCTGTCAGAACGATGTGCTATTGAAGAGAAACAAGTGATGTCCAATACCAGTGTGCTCACAACAGCAGAAAATTTGATCACATGCAACAATTCTATTGAGTCATCTTGTCTCCGTCAGGGAGAGTTAAAATTCCACTTCTTGGATATATTGGGTATAGCATCCCAGTTTAAAATTACAATTACTGATTTCAGACTAAATCAAACATCTTCCATGAATAACCCATCAAACTCTAGTGGAATGCTTCTAATGTGTTAATGTTTGCTTCGATGCAATGCCACTTAGGACTTTACATGATCATTCTGCTGATATAAGCAGGGCTCCTTTAATTGTAAAGTTGCCAAAAATTTGATGCTGGTTCATTGCCATTGAGGCTGTTAAGCAGACGGAAGTGAATGGAGTGATACAAGAAACATACTCAGAGGCCAGTGTGTGTTTCTCGTTTCATTGGCAAGTGTATGAGTGCCTTGGTGGAAAGGCTGGACTCAACTGTACGTGGGAGACATGTGTCCTTCAGGTACAATTATTGGTCACTATTTATATTCTTCTAGAGCCGCTACAATTTTATTTTTATGTATTATTGTGTTATTTTGGAGTTGTAGCTATCAATGTTATGAAAATCAGGCCCAGTTTCCGTAGAAATGATCCATGCACTTTTAATGAAAATTAGCATTAAAATGGGCAGGAGCTTGGCAAAATGAGATCAATAGCAGGGCATAAAGGTAACTAGGAAACAACATACAGGCTATAATTGTATAAGTCATATTTCACCGCATTGTGCATGCTAAATGCATCTATTATAGTAATTAATCTTTGAAGGTATGATAGATATAGGCAGAACAAGAAGTAAAATCGATAGATTTAGGTTACGGTCGATAGCATGTCATGCCATGCCATTGCTTGACATTCACTGTCACAGTTGTGTTCCAATCACTGGCATACAAGTGAGATTGATAGAAAAGTTCAGGTATGGCTTTCGACAGTCATGCTGTGTCAAAAAAAATGGGAAGGTAGTTGCATTTATTGAAATGGACCGACTTTATATACGCTTAAAAAAAATCATAGAAACCAATCTTTTGTTTTAGACCAGAAAATATGAAGATGGTATCTACAGCTTAAGTTTATGACCAAAAAGGGTATCCTAGTGCATGAGGCTTCACCATGGCTGGGTTGTGGGGAGGGTCAGATACACTGTATGCGAAGAGGCTGTTTGTAAGGGCCGTTGCTTGTTGCAAAAGTAAACGCTTGGATTGACAAGCACAATGGCACAAGTTCAAGTTCTAGGACAACCACCTTGTGCAAGAAATGCCAAAGGTTAGGTCTGTTTCCAATCCACCCCTTTAAAAACCTGATCAAGTCTGCAAAAAATGGTACTAGGATTGTGCTAGAATGTTACTGGTTTGGTACAATATGATCGGTATGGTACGATAGACACCTTGTTCTTGGATAGGCTTCTTGCACATTATTCTTACTCTTAGCCATGGCATTTGCCTGAAACATGGTACCATATGCACCACTGTTTCGAGCGATACTAGGTGGTATGGGACGGTTTCACTCAGTTCGGACCAATACATGTTGTTTTGACTTATAAATCGAACCGAACTTCAGTATTGTACTCGTACAGTTTAGTATAGTTATACAGGTCGGTATGACAGACCTTGCCCTAGACTTGCTGGGACCATAATTGGGTAATGACCTTTTCCTTTTTCTTTTTAAATTCATAGCTGGTTTGCTACTTGAACAACATTAGACTGAAATGGTTGGGGGCATTTGTCCTGTATAGGAATCTCATTCTACCATTCTCCCTTTCAATATCAATGAGCTGTTTGGATGTGAAGCAGTTTATTTGCATTGTGGAAAAGACATCTGAGTTCCTGTTTACTGTTAGATGCTTTTTTTTTTATACTAAGGATATGCTATATAATACTATCATATTGGACGTTATACATTTAAGTTCTTATGAAAGTTGACCTGCTTTTTAAATTGCTGCGCATAGTGTATCAGAACTAGAAAGGGTGGCTTCAGCTTAATTTTTGTGAAAGGTTTCTTTTTGAATCTTGATATACTTTGAATGTGCTGAAGTAGCATTGACCTTTGAGAATTTGTTTCCTGCAGAGAGTTCCCAAAAGAAGTTCTCCTTTTGAATCATCTTATCTACCTATTGTTGAATATGGGTCCACAGAGTACAGTGATTTCTACCTGGAGCACCTTTTGAGTAACTCTTCTGTTGAGCAATCTGGATGGGCTTACTTCCTCCTACATTTTCCCATGGTGCGGCGGGAGCTAATGTGCATATTCTGCTGACATCACATACAAAAATCAATTATGAAATATACTCCAGATTTGGTGGCTTACCATCTGCTGATAGCTGGGATTACTATGCTAACAGCACAAGCAATAGCAGTGGTTCCATGTTTTTGGCATTGAATGATGAGTGGTACAAGCATTGAATTTTATATTTTGTATCCCAGGGAAGGAACCTGGTGTATCGGACTGATATCATTTTATTATGAGTAAGGTTTGCCATTTTATATGGGTTACTCCATTAATTCTAGGACACGTGGCAGTCAATCTTTCCAGTTGCTTCAAATGCAGCAGCTATCTTACCCTCATTTTGGGTCCTCCGACAAAAGGTAAGTTTCTTTGTGAGCCCTGTTTACACAATAATTTTCTTATGTCAGTCAATTTTTCAACCATTCTTCAGCATGCATTTTTAGAGTTGATTTGTTGATTTATGCCACTCACCCGCTAAAAATTATTAGCGATGGTAATTTATGTTTTACAATTTAAGAAATTGTCATAATGCTGGAGCTTACTTAATCTGAAGAGTAAAATGTACAAGCTTGTAGTATGCAATCATTACGTATGGAAAGGAATGCTAGTTTAGTTTATTCTAGCCATCTTTTGAAACCCAGCTCGTCCTTTTGCATTGAATGACTTTATTCAATTTTGTATCCTAGTGTTCTAAATTAAACCCTTTGTTCTGTAATTGAAGTAAAAGTAGCATTTCCTTCAAAAACAATCCATTTACTGACAGCTCCTTCAATTATGTGTGAACTTCCATTTACATGATTTGTAAAATATTGGAAATTCTATGATAAACATTATTCTTCCCTTAATTTAAAATTTACTGTGGTTGTCTTTTAAGAAATAATGTTTGAAGGAGAAACTAAAATTATTTAAAAGTACTGCCCTGGTTAACCATATCTGATTTACCCACTATATATGTGCACAATCTATAGACTGACATTAGTCACATTACCATTAGTTGAATTCTCTCTCTCTTTTTTTTGCTACAACGGATGACTCATACGCTTCTAGTGTAAATATATCAAAAAAAGTCAAAAAGTAATAAGTTTCGGAATGCTCTAGGCAGCTCCCTCTCACCAATCTAAAGAGCTCCTACAGATTGATTTGCCACATACGAGGCCACCCAATTCGCAGCTCCATTGGTGTTCCTGTAGATATGTTTGGCCTGGAAGACAACATCTCCACCTACCATGGCCCAAATATTCTGTAGTAGTGGATGACAGCCACCCATGCTACTGGTGCACTCCTGGATCCAACCAATCACTGTAGCCTAGTCACTTCGAGCAGGACTGCGTTGGCCCACAGCACGCGCGAGGCTTGACACAGACCAGCCCAAGCTGCCCTCAGCTCTGTTCCAGGAACAGAAATATCAAAGATCTGGCACCCACCAGCTGCAACCACCCTAGAGTCCGGGCCTTTGATCACAAAGACTGCACCACCTCTTCTGGCACCATCTAGCACACATCCGTTGAAGTTAGTCTTGAGAAAACTCGGAGGTGGGGGCTCCCAGGTGATAAACACCGTCTGTGGCACTACAAGAGTAGATGTAGAGCCTCAGATGCTCCGAGTTGTCAGAGGCCTCTTCGATGGACTTGCATGGGTGATCTCCACCACCTGCACATGGGCCCGCTCCACAACGAACTTAGGTGTAGGGCTACTCTCTCTAAAAATCCAGACGTTCCTGTTAGCCAAATGTGGTAAGTAATATAAGTCGCCCCGATGGCCACATACTAGGTTTGAGGAGTGGCGGCTCACTATCTGAGCGCCTGGGTGAAGAGGCCTGATTGGCACCGAGCATCCGACAGGATATCGACAAGCCTCCAAACTCTTATAGCTCGATCGCACTAAAACAGCACATGATCCACGGACTCCTCCACCTAGCACCCAGGGCAGTATGGTTAGATGCCCAGTCCACGCCTGCTCAGCATAGATCTCGTCGGTAGCTGGCCCTAAATCACCTTTCAGAGGAATAGGACAACTCTCGGATGAAGACCGAACCTCCAAATCCATATGCAATCCTACCTCAGATGCTGCTCACACTGAAGGACGTAGATATCTCTCACTCTGACTTTGGGGCTGCAGGACGTACTCCAAACCCTCACATCTAGACCAGTACTTTCCAGAACTGCTAGTGACTGGACTCTCTCCACGAGGTGCTCACCAAATAGATGGCCGATCCAGCTGGTGTCCCACCTAACCTTATTAGGACGGAGGAGATCGCAAACCTGCAGACCATCCACGGCCTCAATGTTGACCATGGTCGGCCAGAACCTCATCGGAAGAGTATCCACTCAAGAGTCCTCCACAACATCCGCACTACACCCATCACCAATCAGCCACTTAGTGTTAGCCAAGGTAGTGGGCATGTACCTGCAAATCTTCCGCCAAATGAAGGAGCACCTTCGGCCACTCTGAGCTACCCCACCTGCCGTAACCGATCCATAACGGGTAGTCATCACATGACTCCAGAAGTACTGCGGCTCAAGAACTAGTTTCGCCACATGTCGAGCAATCAACGCCTCTTTTCTGATGAGAAGGGACTGGACACCCAACCCTCCTTTTCGAGTCGGCTGGCAGACCGTCTCCCATGCTAGCAAGTGCACCCTGTGTTCGCCACCATATGAGCCCCACAGGAAGCTCTGGAGAAGACGCTCAATCCTCACAGCACAATCTTCGGAATGATTGTGTTGGACATGCGAGATCAGTATGGAGGTCAAGACCGATCTCACCAGCGTTAGCCTCGCCATCATAGATAACGAGGCCGCTCTCCAACTCTCAAGCCGCTCCTGGATGTGCTGCACCATGCTGAGGCACTCCAACACCCATAATCTCCTTCCAGTGATGAGGACACCCAGGTAACTCTACGACCCCTCCTGCTCCCTTATGCCAAGGAGCCTCCTTGATGACCCAAAGATTGATTTTGATGATCACAAAACCTTGAAGTATAAATACTAATGTTTGTGTTGCAAGAAGAAAGATAATTTGTTTTGCAAGGAACATAGAAAGTTGGAAAAATACAAGAAGGCCTCAAAAGCTCTCAAGAAAAGTTGGAAGAAAGCTACACTTTATTGGCCCAAGTTTCAAGTTCAAAGGATTCAAGTTGGAGGAGCAAATTCAAAGAAAGATTCAAAAGAATAGTCCTCGAGTCGACTCCTGGAAGTTCAGAGTCAACTCTGGCACTCTGGAGTTTCAAGGAACAGTGCTCGAGTCGACTCCGGAACTTTACGAGTCGACTCCGACTGAGAACAGACAAAAAAAACAGAGAGTTGATTTTCAGTGCTACAGTGTTCGAGTCGACTCCGAGACTGCAGGTCGACTCTAGGACTGCAAACAGACAAAAAACAGAGAGTTGATTTTCAGTGCTACGGTGCTCGAGTCGACTCCTACTTTAGCCGAGTCGACTCTAACACGCTGGGAGGCATAACGGCTAGTTTTTTCTTGACTCCAACGGCTAGATTTTTGTTTCCACGCCATCTAAAGCTATAAAATCAAGAAGAGAGCTAGGGGAGAAGGTATGGAAGTAGGAGAGAACACTTAGGGAAGAGATTTTAAAGAGATTTCAAGAAAAACCTCTCAAAAGCACAAAAGGGCCATTCAAAGCAAAATAGAGAGAAGAAGAGCATCCAAGTGAATCCCAAAGCGTCCTCTCCAACTGTGTGCTGCCTCAGTGATCCTTTACCTCATGCCAAATCAGAAGAGGGTCAAGTAAAGAAGAAGCCGAGTTCCTTCATCTACAAATTTGTTTGAGGGTTTCTTCTCTTTACTCTACTTGTTTATATTTGCTATATTTGCTTATTTAAGAAGCCTGTATTTGCTTTAAATTCTTGTTCTAATATCTTGTAACTTGATTCAATCAAGGGATTGAATCAAGGGGTTAAGGTTTGTTGGTGAGCCAAAGGAAAAACCAACGGTGTAAGGTTGTAGTTGGTGAACCGGGAAAAACCAACTGGGTTGGATTATGAGCTCGTGAAAACAATTAGTTGGTTCTAGTCGGTGAGCCTGTGAAAACCGACCGAGTTCGTTGTGATCTCGCAAAACAACAAGTTGGGTTGTGAGCTTGTAAAACAACCGGCTGTAATCTGGAGGATTATAGTGAAATTTCCAAGAGGTCTTGGGGAGTGGATGTAGGTGTTGGGGTGCACCGAACCACTATACATCTTTGTGTTTGTGATGCCTTATCTCTTGTATTTCATGCCTTACATTCATACTTGATTGTGTAATATCTCTAGCTTTGTTTTCTATAGAGTTATAAGTGATTGTTTAGAATTTGCTTAGCTTCCACTCCATTCTTACCATACACATAGATTGAAATTGATCATACAACTATAAGTTAATTTTAGATCAATTGCACCCTAAAGCCATAGTATAATTGCTCTAGCTTAATTTTCCACCGCTTTACTTGTAATTGCCTAGAGCTTAAGTAAATAACATCTTATCATTCCGCTGCATTCAATTCAAAGTAAAAATTAGGAAACATAATTTTTAGAAAACCCAATTCACCCCCCCCCCTCTTGGGTTGTCACCTTGGGCAACACTCCTGATAGCCCACTTCACCCGCAACTTCGTCTTCGGATTGAAGCAGATGGTAAGCTTGAGAAGGTTCACCCTCTGACCTGATGCCTCACAGTAGTCCTCCAAGGCACCTCTGAGGGCTAGCACGTCCCTCGTCCTCGCCCTAACTGGGAGAAGACAGTCGTGTGCCAACAAGAGATAGGAGATCAGTCAGGCACCGGTGGCTGACACGTAGGCGTCCATCTTTCGCTCTCGACACGCAGCCTGCAGGGCACGAGATAACACATCAGCACAGATAATGAGTAGGTAAGAGGACAAGGGGCAACCTTGACGTAGCTCGATGGTGGAATGGAAGAACGACGATGGCGTCCCATTGATTAGGATGGAGAAGGACAACCTCTGCACACAACTAAGAACCCGACCGATCCAGATCTCGGGAAAGCCAAAGCTCTTCAGTGCAAATTTGAGAAAGTCCCAGTGGACTTTATTATATGCTCTCTCTATATCTAGCTTCACTGCCATATAGCTCCGCTGGTTCGGGGCACGCTGCAGATCCCATATCATCTTCTGGGCAATTAAAGCGTTGTCAGTAATGTCGTGACTCCCCACAAATGCCCCCTACTTCTGGCTGATGAGGCCGGACAGCAACGGCTTCATCCTGCCCACCATAATCTTCGCCACTTTCCTGTAAAGAGTAGTGCAAAGACTGATCGACCTAAAATGGCTGGGCTCCGTCGCATACTGGTGCTTCGGAATGAGAGTGGCGTAGGTTGCCTTCTAGGTATCTGCCATCGACGCCGTGTTGAAGAACATGACCGCCCTCCGGATGATACACCAATACCTCCTGAAAAAGAACGGGAGAAGCTATCCAACCTTGGGCTTTGTCCTCCGCCAAGGCCCAAAAAGCCCTCCGCACCTCACTCTTAGAGTTAGAACAACATATATTTGGAAATATACACTTGAACATAGGTACATTCGTTTGTTTGATGCATATCAGTAAAATTAAAAGTATGAGCTTGTGAAGTAAATGATTAATCATCTTCTTGGAAATAAGCTCAGAAAATTGGAGTACCTTTTGCTTCTATCTGCATTGAAAAAGTAATAGGCATGTTCAAGCATGTTTCCTGTTATGAATAATTCTAGATTGTTTTGAGATCGCCATTTTAGTCTATTAGGTGAGTTTAATGTAGTGACTTAGGACCTTATGCAAAAAGGCCAGCTAGAAAGTAATTTTTATGTTCATTGGTCTTGTATGTGTAAGCAAAATCTCCCCAAAACATAACTAATATATGACTAAATACAGGCCCGCATGAGTCTTCACATACTCCCTCATTTAAGCCTTGACATCCTCACCAGGCTAAAAGTCCAAATCCAATCAAATTCAGTAACAAATACCATGATGAACCGATTGTTAGCCCCAGAAGAGCCTCTATTTCAATATCCCCTTAGTCCACATAAGCCGTGGTTTGAGTTGGCTTGGATACCATTTGTAATGTTCCAGGACCTTACCCAAAATGGCTACTCAAAAGGTTCTTTTTGTGTTCATTGGCCTTGTATAAATACTCAAGATCTCCTCAATGTACAACCATTATGGAACGAAAAACACACCTACACAAGTCTTCACATTTAAACTCCAAAAAATGGAGTACCGATAGGCATTTTCAAGATGATTTGTGATGTACCATTGGTTTAATTGTGTCAAACATGTGGTTAGTGGTTATCATGATCAAAACTTGTATGTGCATCATTATAAATGCATTTTAGAAAGTATGCATGGGGAAAATGATAGGTTCATTTAATACTATGCTATGTTTTCTTAGAGTATTTATTTAATATTGTTTGTTCAAGGTGCGTCGTCTTAGTACAAGACCCCGTACCGTTAGCATTCTAGTACATCGTCGGTATGCCTAATACAGGGTCAGTTCTACGTACTAAGACTTTGTACGCTCTTCGTAATAAGTCTCAGTATGTACTGGTATGACAAACTATGTTTTGTATGTTTTCCCTTCAATGGATACTGTTAATCGGCAAACTTGTCAGGAAATGGAATTAATTGATAGGGGCATGATAAGAAATATATAAACCATAGGGGCATGATAAGAAATACATAAACCTTTTGTTATCCTTGCATGTCTCTAGGGGTGGAGCCAGCAATCATTCATTATTGTGACCAAAGAACAGCTACACAATGACCAGCTCGCACATTTAGTATCTCAAGTTTCCCATATCAATTTGTTTATTTCCATGCCTCAAAGCTATCAGTTTAAGTATCAGGCATCCTTGAAAATTCTGCCGAAGGACTTCTATTACTAAATGAAAAACCTAGCATGATGGGGTGTCCTGCCCACACCATCTTCTTCTCAAATGCGCTACTCTGTATCCCCTCCCCAGCATTCTTCTCCAGTTTATGCTGCTCCAAAATGTTCTTTTCTATCATATGCAGCCATGCTAACTTGCGAGAGAAAGAGTCAAACTCTCTTCTGTAGTCATCTCTTATGTGCGACACTTCTACCTCCTATCCATGACTATTTCTCTTGGGTCGTGAACCATCTTATAGGAGGCCTACTGTGACATTAAGTATTGAGAGGAATTTACAAGGTGTTGCAAGAGGACCCAAATTTCTTGAAAAGAGTTGAATCCAAGTCCAATATTGGTGGATATTTGGTTGCTCTCATCATGGACACTTGGATCCTATGATTCTTGGACAAATTGATCAAGTTCGGGAGTGCACATGATGATGATTCCCGTCCAGCCATGACCGAAGAGAGGAAGGGAGCAAGAGATCAAATGAAGGAAACAAATCTACTGAGGTTCAAGATGGAAAGGGTATTACAAACACAAAAAAAGGGAAGGAATGATTGAAGTTACTCCAATAGCTGAACTGCTGAATTCATTATCGGTTTTCCTCGTCTTTTGATAGGAGGCCGAGATTGTAAATCAATAATAAGTTTGATAAATGGAAAACAAAAGTACTGAAGCAAAATCTAATTATAGGAGAAGCAAAATTCATGCGTACGTGTTCAGAATGACACCATACTGACAAAGTACTGGCTAGTACCAAGTCAGAAAGCAAATAATGTGTGATTATAAATTTATGCTTGGTAGCAAGTGTATGGAGTTGTGTGGGCCAGTTTGCCTGCAGAACCATCGTGAGGGTGTCGTATGCTTGTCCCTGATCGGTATGGGAAAGATTTGAAAACTTATTGCTCCATTTCTATCAGGTTTTGTAACTTGGTCCTGTTGCAAAATGACAATTTTATGCCCTTTGAATTGCACTAATTAGCATTACTTGTATGGGGGCATCTTGTCATTTAACCAGTGCTATTAATGCACAAAAAAAGTAAAGCAAGCATTCTAGAAAAGAGGTGCATTAATGGCATTGATTACATAAAAATTTAAAATCATGCAAATAAATCCAACTCGTGCAGTGCACTGGATAAAATTGTAATTACCCCATAGACCAAGTTATAAACATGGCTACCACTCGCTCACACATCTGAATGTAAACTAGCACCTGTTTGGCTTTTAAGAGAGACGGATTGTTTGATTATGACTTAACTCAAGCTAAATTTAGGAGAGTGACAGAGAGGAACAATTGAATTGTAAAAGGCAACTCTTCATTATTATTTGAAGAGAAAACCATCACTCTACCGATGCAAATTATGTTGCATATATTAGACATGTGACATGTCCTAGAGATACCATGCTAGCATTAACTTGAGGATTCTAATGTGGACTGACTCACTAAACTGATGCTAGCATGCAACTTATATGGAAGGGGAAACTCTTTATTTTTTTCCCCTTAAACATGTAATTGTTTCTCCACATAGCGGTTTCTGAGCTTAGAATTCTACAAGGAGGATCTGTCAGGGTCAGTGAATGCCATTGGGCTTTTTGCCCATCCTTGGAGATGTAAATGGAGCCTCATTGATAATATGCTTATCAAATTCTGCAGTATATCTGTCTGATTATATTATTTAATAAACAGTCCCCTAGGTATAAGGCACCTGATAACAGTCATGGATCCTAACAAATGTATGTTTATGTAGATGTTGAGAGCATAAACTAGTTGATACATTTATATCCTTTATTTCCAGCCAGCTAAGAAGTGATCATCATTTTGTTTGCACTTCAACCTTTTGTATATTCACTTAAGTGCTGCACTTTCTTTAACTGTTAACCTCTAAATAGTTGTTTGTTATTTTGTATTTTGCTAGATTTGCATGAAACAGATGAAAAAATAAGGCCTTTGCTAATGCGTAATTACATTTGTTCCAAGGCATATGCTGAATTGGTCCTCTTCAGTTCAAGTGGAATTTCAAGTGGTTTATATCATGCCTGTGATGTAGGCACCTGGTGTGTCCTGTCCTTCCATGTACTACCGGTATGCGTCTTGCACGCTATGCTTGCCGAACAATTCCTCAATTCCTATGAAGAATAAACAATATGGCTTGTAGCAGAGGCAGAACCATAAATAACAAGTTATGACATGGAAGCCTGATGGAAGAATCTAAAGCAAAAATAGTTCATGATGCTAAACAATCTTTCCTTGGACTTCTTGTACAAGGAAAGAGAGGTATACCTCATGGGCACTTCTCTTTTCCAAGAGCTTCTCTCTCTAAAGGAAACTTAGAGAGGGAGAGCCAATTGTACGTTAGTAATTAAATTCTCAAACTTGAATCTAGTTTCTCTTCTATTTTCTCTTTGTTCTCTACTTCCAACTTCCCCTCACCACCTCTTCCCTTTCCTTTTCCTCTCTTCCTCTCTCATCCCCTTTGTTTTCTTCTTCTCCTACTATTGTAGGCTTTTAGTGTGGCCTCTTACAAAAATGCTAAATAATCATTAGACCCACCAAATGTTTAGTTGTCAGGGAAGAGATCAACAATGTATATCAAGCCTTTGTTATATTTTCAAATATGAAAATACATCAAGAAGATCTTGGATTATCATGTTAATCACAATCATAATGCGGAATATAAAACAATAAAGACGTACCTGTATCCATGGCTAAAATCTGCTCTTGCTTTTAGCGAGTAGGATCACCCTAACAACGTTCCTCAAGAGTGTCTCACGATGGTTAGAGGCACAAATTATGTTGTAGGTATGAACCCTAGAGTCTCATTTCTTTTATAGGTCTCCCACCATCAAGAAGATCAAAAGACTCTTTTAATAGGTTTTCTACCAGCAAGAAAACCAAAGGACTCCTTTAATAGGTCTTCTACCCATAAATACAATTGGACTAGTAATAACCCAAATTATTTAATCAGGTATTATAGGGTGTGTGGGACACTTTAATAGAATATTAATTTAATAATATTCTTACATTCTCCCACTTGGCCCATACCCCATAAAACAAAATAAAACATTCTTTGTAATGCTTTAAAACTTTTTCTTTTAAACAACGACTATTATGGGTTATGACATTAAAATCATACACATGCACGCTTTTCATTAGAAAACCTTCCCAGCCTAATATACTTCATATGAGTTCTATTATATCAATGTCAAATTGGCTACCAATGCGAGTCATGGCAGTCCTTTGTTATTCAATCAGCAAAATTCCTTCCATATACCACAACACTAGCAACTTCATTCAACATGATCTTTTATAGGGGTTTAAGGCTACTATCATAATGCCTTGGGTTAACATTCATGTCTATTTCAGACATTTTTTTTGTCATCTTTCATCCACACCATTCAATGTACATATAAGTGGAAAACAAGAAAACAGAAACAATTATACTTGGATATCCATGTATGTCCAGAAGAAAACATCCAATACATTAATGAGCTCACTGACATGTTTAAAACATGGATAAATACATAAGACCCATACTGTCAACACGTTCTTTAAATTTCTTTCCTGCCAATCCTTTCATCAAAGGATCGGCAACCATAAGTGAAGTGTCGATGTGTTCTATGGACACCATTTGTTTCTGTACTTCTTCCCTGACACTAAGGTATTTGAGCTCCATATGATTCGCACCATTAGAATACTTATCGTTCTTGGAGAAAAAGACTGCAGAGGAATTATCACAATAAATTCTCAGCGGCTTGGCTATAGAGTTGACAACTCCAAGTCCTGAGATAAAGTTCCTTAGTCATAAACCATGCACTATGGCTTCAAAGCATGCCACAAACTCAGCCTCAATTGTAGACGAAACAGTAATGGTTTGCTTCATACTCTTCCAGGAAATAGCTCCACCTGCTAGCAAAAACACATAACCAGAAGTGGATTTCCTGCTATCTGAGCAACCAGCAAAATCAGAGTCTGAGTATCCGATCATCTCTAGCTTATCAGTTCTTCTAAAGGTGAGCAAATAATTTTTAGTTCCTTGCAATTAGCGCAGTACCCTCTTCGCAGCTTTCCAATGGGACATTCCTGGATTACTTTGGTAACGTCCAAGCATGCCAATCGCAAAACTGATATTTGGCCTCGTACGAGTTTGCGCATATATCAAGCTTCCCACAACGGACGCATACAAAATCTTTTCCATCTCCTTCCGCTCCTAATCAGTCTTGGGATATTGTGAGATGCTGAACTTATCACCTTTCGTTATGTGATATCTAAAGATGAACAATCTTTCATGCCAAATCTCTCAAGAATTCTTTCTATATAACTTTTCTGAGACAATCCCAACAATCCTTGTTTTCAATCTCGAAAAATTTCGATTCCAATCACGAAAGATGCCTCACCCATGTCTTTCATTTCAAAATTCTTTGAGAGAAAACTCTTAGTCTCATATAGTAGACCCATATCACTACTGTCCAACAATATGCCATCAATATACAGGACTAGAAAAATAAACTTGCTCCTACTGACCTTTAGATATATACATCGATCAACGATGTTTTTTTTAAATCCAAAGGTAATAATAGTATTATGAAACTTAAGATACCATTGTCGAGAAGCTTGTTTAAGTTCATAGATTGACTTATTGAGCTTACAGACTAAGTGACATTTTCTCTCTCCAGAGAAGCCTTCTGGCTGCTCCATGTAGACCTCTTCATCCAAACTTCCATTCAAAAAAGGCTGTTTTCACATCCATTTGGTGCAACTCCAAATCAAAATGAGCCACCAATGCCATAATGATTTTGAAAGAGTCCTTTTTGGATACTGGAGAAAAAGTCTCTTTATAATCAATGTCTTCTTTTTGAGTAAAATTTTTGGCCACAAGTCTTGCTTTATATTGTTGCACATTGCCTTTAGAGTCATGTTTTCTTTTGAAAACCCATTTACATCCGACTCTTTTGCATCCTTCAGGCAATTCAACAAGATCCCAGACTTTATTTTGGGCCATAGATTTTAACTCTTTCTTCATGGCATCAATCCATTTATCAGAATCACTTCTTCCTTTAATTTGTGAAAACATAACTGGATCCTTACTTGTTCCAATGTCAAATTTATGTTCCTGGACATACATTACATAATCAGATGAAATAGCAGGTCTTCGTTCCCTCTGAGATCTATGTAACATTATCTGTTCTGGTATCTCCATAGCTTGTTCATCAGTGGCATTCTCATTATGAGATGGATTATTATTTACTTGTTCAACAATATTATTAGAAAGATCATTAGGCGGAAGCCACGGAACCGTAATGCTTTCTGAAAAAGTGGGTATTGGAACATCAACCCGCACTTCCTCAATGATTACATCTCTTAATTCTTTACTCCCACTGACTTCACCAAGCTCAAGGAATTTGGCATTTCCAGTTTCTACTATTCTCGGACTATAGTTGGGACAATAAAACCTATACCCTTTAGATCTCTCTAGATAACTAATAAAGTGCCCGCTTACAATTTTAGGATCCTTTTTTAATTTTTTTCATGTGGACTGTAAAGCCTTGCTTCAGCTGGACAACCCCAGACATGCATATGTCTCAAACTTGGCAGTTGGCACCCTTCCAGTCCATAACTCAAAAGGAGTTTTTGGAACTGATTTACTAGGGACACAGTTCAAGATATACACAACAGTCTTAAGAGCTTCACTCCACAATAATTTGGGTAAGGTAGAATTGCTTATCATACTCCTAACCATATCCAGTAATGTCCGATTACGCCTCTTAGCAACTCCATTCTGCTGAGGCATACCAGGCATAGTGTATTGTGCCACAATGCCACATTGTTCAAGACGTTTGGCGAATGGGTCAGGGTTACGATCCGATTCATCATATCTACCATAGTACTCACTACCTCGATCTGATCTGATGATTTTCACCTTTCTATCTAACTGCCTTTCAACCTCAGTGAGAAATATCTCAAGGACTGTAGCGGCTTGAGATTTCTCATGTAGCAAATAAATATATCCATACCGTGAAAAATCATCCATAAAGGTGATAAAGTACTTTTCTTCACTAAAACATTCTTTAGAGAAAGGTCCACATATATCTGTATGAATTATTTCAAGAAGCTCCTTACTCCTTGTGGCACTTTTCTTTGTATATTTGGTTTGCTTTCCTTTAATGCAATCCACCCACATACCGAGATCTATAAAATTCAAAATCGGAAGAATTCCTTTCTTTACTGATCTCTGCAACCTTTCTTTGGAGATATGCCCCAATCTTTTATGCCACAAGTCATAAGGCTTTTCATTAATCATGTTCCTTTTCATTCTAATGCAAACTTTATGGTGTTGGGTGTAAACATTTTTAACAAAGGTATTATCAAGGCAAATTTGATGAAGGCCATTGGAAGGAAAACTAGAACTAATAGCAATAACATTCTTAAACAAACTAAAACAACCATCTGAAAGGAAGAAGAATAGCCATCAATGTCAAGTCTTGACAAGGAAATCAAATTACGCCTTACAGAAGGCACAAAAACAGTATCATGAAGGTCTAAACAATGACCGGTACTTAAAATTAAACGAAAGGTTCCAATAGCTAAAACTTCATCCTTATTCTCATTTTTCATGAAGATGAAACGTTCAATTGGATTTGGTGTATGGCTTGTAAAGAATCTCTGCATTATTAAGAAAACATGAACATTAGCACCCGAATCTAACCCCCAAGTATTAGTAGGAATATTTACAAGATTTGATTCGAAACATACATAAGCATAAAGCTTACCCTTCTTTTTGAACCAAGCCTTACGTTTTGGACACTCAGCTTTCATGTGTCTAGGCTTCCTACAGAAATGACAATTTGCATCCTTTTCTTGAACCTGATTTTCTTTAGTAGGTCCCTTTCTCTTTGGTGGTTGTTTCTTTTCTTTTTCATAATAGTGCTTTTTCTTTCCAGCTTCTTGAGTCACAAAATTAGCAGAAAAAGTCCCTTGTTGTTTTAGTCTTATCTCCTCCTGAACCACCATACTAGCCAACTCATTCATATTCCATTTATCCTTGATAGAATTGTAGTGCATCTGGAATGGACCATACTGAGGTGGCAATGAGTTCAGGATGAATTGAACATAAAGGACTCCTCTACTTTCATTCCTAGAGTTTCAAGTTTGGCAGCTATATTTGTCATCTCAAGGATATGCTCTTGCATTCCATTAGCCCCATTATATTTCATGGTGGTAAATCTAGCCATTAAGGTCCCCGCTAAAGACTTATCTGCTGAGCGAAATCTCTTCTCAACACTTGTCAAAAAGGTTTTGGCATCCTCTGTACTAGGGAGTGAGTGTTTGATGTTTCTAGCTATGGTCATTCTCAAAAACATAAGGCTCAACTTATTTGATCTCTCCCAGGCTTTGAAATGGTCTTTCTCATCTTTGCTACTGTTTTCAAAAAGAGCAGCTAGTTTTGGGGTCAAAAGGGATAAATCTAGGTCAAGAACTCTTAGGGTGAATCTGACCCTCTCCACCCATTCTGAAAAGTTACTCCCAATCAGCATAGGGACAGATGATGCTTGTGAATGTAAAGAGACCGATACACTTACTGCAAAGAATTTCAATTTAATCATATTAATGCTTTGAATTAGACACTCATAAATATATAATCAGAATTTAAATCATAATGGATGAACTAGTGTATCATTAAAATCCAACCTTTGGGAGGATCCTAACATACAAGTGTTCCCTCCGGCATTTAAATTATGTGGATGAACTAGTAGTATCATCAAACTTCCTCCTTTGGGTAGGAAATTTTCACATACAAATTGTTCCTTCCAACATTAAAATTAGTGGATGAACTAATCGTATCATTAAGATCCAACCTTCGGGAGGATCCTAACATACAAATGTTCACTCCAATATTATCCATTCATAATTATGATGTCAAATATTTGCCATCTAAAATCAGGTAAGATTTTGTACCTTTGGGCAAACAAATTCTCACTTGATTTTAGTACAAATAGATTACCTCAAACAATTCATGTCCAATCAATAAATAAAATTCATCAAGCAATAATGGAATTTTACATATAATGGACTAAGATTTCTACATACAAATACATACCCAACCATAATAAAATTCAATTAACAATTAAGAATTTAACACCTAATGGGCACAAGGTAATCTAGAGGTAATAAGAATAAATTTCCACATTTTTTTCTTTTTTGGGGGATATATGTCAGATGAAGTCAGATGCACCGTTATTTAAATTATATAAAAAGATATTATCATCTATCTAACCAGTTAGATGTTCTTATCATTGCTGATTAAGCAAGAAACAAATGACTTTGAGGGTCTATAAACCAAGATCTAATTCCTTCATGTTTTGGGAGAAACACCACTACGTTCATGAACCAAGACATCACCTTTTTGAAAGATGGTATATTGCAGTCAACAATGTACTTCATTCTCATGAATAGATGCCTATAGTGTTTTTCACATGAACAATATGTTCCAAGAATATAGACAGACCCATCTTTTACACAACAAGAAAGAAAAGCATAACAGAAAAACTAAGAACTTGGTATTAGCAGACCTGCATAAGAAGCTAAAAACTGCAAGTTCATAAATCAGCATTCCCAGCTAATTGTATCAATAATAACAGGCACAACAACCATAGCAACTTAAAAAAATGAGGAATGCTCCTCAACATGAACTGAAGGACAAAATATTTTGAGAACTAAACAGAGGCACGGACAAACAAAATGCAGAGAAGTTTATTTTGCCACTAATAACTTCTATAGGAATGCTTAGTATGAATATACAACTGTGAAAAACTTGTCCACAATTTTTAGAACTGATATGAAATACAACAACTGTATCCACAAAGAAAATATTGATGAGTCATTTTGACAAACATGTGGAAGGCATGCATTTTTATATAATTCTAAGATAAATTTTTGATAATAGGTTATAAAACTAAGTAGACAGAAATGAAGTACATAAATCCATCATAATCTCCAAACCTTATCTGATGGCAGGATCTTAATATTAATGGAAAAACATAATAATCCACGACAATGGCTCTGATACCAAATGTTATATTTTCAAATATGAAAATACATCAAGAAGATCTTGGATTATCATGTTAATCACAATCATAATGCGGAATATAAAACAATAAAGACATACCTGTATCCATGGCTAAAATCTGCTCTTGCTTTTAGAGAGTAGGATCACCCTAACAACGTTCCTCAAGAGCGTCGCATGATGATTAGAGGCACAAATTATGTTGTAGGTATGAACCCTAGAGTCTCATTTCTTTTATAGGTCTCCCACCATCAAGAAGACCAAAAGACTTCTTTTAATAGGTTTTCTACTAGCAAGAAAACCAAAGGACTCCTTTAATAGGTCTTCTACCCATAAATACAATTGGACTAGTAATAACCCATAATCATTTAATCGGGTATTATTGGGTGTATGGGACACTTTAATAGAATATTAATTTAATAATATCCTTACAGCCTTAACACACCTTCTCATGTGAAAACTGGCTTAAAGGGGATTTCACCCATGAGCTTCAGCTTTGATACCATGTTAACTAAACAGTAGACCTCAAAAGCTTAAGTTGTTAGGGAAGGGGTCAACAATGTATATTAGACCTAGTAGGTAAACAGTAGCATCTAGAGCAAACTGCTTTTGCCATCCACTCAACATTCAAGCCACCATCCATCCCCACACCATTAGCCTACTGACAACAGTCTCATTGCCACCATGGGGCCTTACCGCAACCTCACTAATCTATTGTTGCCACCTCACCACCACCTTGCCAACCCATTGCCACCTCATCATCCGACTTGCTACAACACAACCATGTAGTCAACCGCTAAACATGGCTACTTCTATTAGTTTCCCTTCTTTTTTCCTTTCTTTTTACATATTCCCCTTTGAACTGGGTAAATGGGTTGTGTCCAGGTCAACAAAGATAACCTGCCATCAGGTTTGGGTCAACCTCCTTTGACTTGCTGGTAGGTTAGATCAGGTTTGGAAGGAGTTTAATTTCAAAAAGAATAATTTGTCATTCAAAATCATGGTCTCGACACGGGATGGTAAGACTAGTACCATATTGTTTCGGTGCAAAACCGGCATTGTATAGGTGTCGGGACACCAAAACAGCTGTAATGATACATACCGGTCCTTATTGGTGTGTACTGGTGGTATCTTTTTGGCCATACTGATCAATACAGATGATTTTTCAATATTTTCCATAATCTATCAGTTTTGGTATGTATGTTAGTATCGGTACTGTATCATATCGATGGAACAAATGATGTGGGGTTCGGTATCGGTATTATAACTTTGTTCAAATTACTATTCTGAAGAAAAAGATAAATATTAAATTATTTTGTTAGTCAGGACTTAAATATAATTCGAATGGTTTCCTGATCATAATTCATTGTCCACTTAGGGAGCTGTAGCTTCCTACTGATATGAAATTCTTATGTGATGTTTCCATGCATCCTTTTATTCACCCACTAAAAATATTAATTGATGAACATGTAACTGTATCTGGCTTCAGCTTCTAGACTTTTGGCTTGCTTTCATGGCTGTTGTGAGCACTTTAGTGTATATGGCTTCCATTGATGAGGCTTCAAAAAGAGCCATCCACACTAGTGCATTCATTCTCACTGCTCTGTTAGCTGTGATGGGTGCATCCTGGTTTGTATGCTGGACAAATTATTTTGCATTTAGGTTCCATCTCCATTTGCAGGTTCTCAGACACAAGGTTATAATCATAATTTCAGGTCAGCAAATGTTGTCATTGTTATAGCAATAGGAATTCTTGGTCTATTTTTCGGATGGGCTTTAGAGTTTTTGACAGCATGCAGATCCATATACTGTCTACCAAGATTTGATTTAAATATGCCTAAAAGGTGTGCTTCCATAAAACTGCTGAACATATTACATTTTTTGCATGTTAAGAATATAGTTTTGCATAATAATAAATCAGTAAAACTAATTCATAATTTATGTTGATGGGTGATTTGATGTAGCATCTGGTCCAGTGGTACCATTGGTATTTGCCCTTCTCTTTCAGTACCCTGTAATTGTATGAGGTCTAGGATTGGTTACAAATTCTACACTAACATCTCAGCAGCCGACACTAAATCTATTGAAGTTTTTGAATCACTCAGTCTGACTTTCTTGCAGATGGCAAAACATTAAAAGTTGGTTCCGGAATCTTATGAAAAAACTGCAGAAAATATATTATTGGCGATTTGTATTATTGGGTTTTATTGCTTTAGCTTTGACAGCAACAAGCTGGAAAATGGAGACTAATGAAAGTTACTGGATATGGCATAGGTATGAAATCTTTGAGTCATATTATTCCTTGCTTTTGAGTGTTCAGTTATATTGGATCAGCTCAATATATCATAACTGTCAAATAGGACTCCTGTTCAGTTCAATTGAAATCTTATTATTACAGCGGTACTTCCATGTAGCTTATATGCTGATGGAGAACCAAGAAAAGCTCAGAATTTAGATGAATGTTCTAGCATACAAACATGATTACTTGAGATAGTTCTTACTTGCTAAAGATACTTTGACTGCAGCTTATGGCATATTACCATATACACATCTTCCTTCTTCTTCTTGTGTTCATCTTGTGCAAAGAGATGCAATGAGCAGCAAGAGCCTGGATATCAGCTTACGCGGCAGGACTCATCATCAAGAACATAGCAGAGGAAACAGAAAACTAGATGAGGAAATTTACAAGGGAGCTGGTAGCCTTGTCCATTTATAATAATATATAGTGTCAAGAAAGGTGTGAGAGATATTGGTGGAGCCAAATATATTTGTTTGCAAACTTGTCAGTAGTCCAGCTTCTGGGGATTTTATGATGACGAGGCAAGACCAAGTGTAAAAGGAAGCCAGCTGATCAGTTTAATCCCATCTAAAGCCATGACATCCAACAATTGTACATTTCAGGGTGCCAAGGGAACAAAAACCAGGAGTAGCATTTAATTTTTACTAATGTACAGTTTGCGTGGAAGGGGTAATCTGAGCAAAATTTTGTGGGGATTGCTTGCTTTAGCTTACTATTTTTAGTGATTGTGGAAAAGGTCTGAAAGGGAAGTTTTCTTTGTCATTCCTATAAAATATGCAGCAGTAATCAGATTAATATAAAGATCATACAGGTTTCATGATAATGTTAGCATTGGTTGTAAATGTAGGAATTTGTTCGTAGTTATTTGAAATGATTGAATTCAACCTATTTTTTTATACTCATTTTTCTTCGTCATGCTGGATTTGATGGTTCCTCTTTCAAACCAGAGCAATCTTGATTTAATATATCTACTTATGCACATTGCATGCAAGCTTGCACGCACACGTATGCACATGTTTATGGATGTAAAGCATTGATTTTATATGCATGTGACTGTGCGTCGATGCATGTAGAAGGTTAGATTTTGAGTTCATGTTCTACTTGCCTTAGGTGTGATCAGGTATGACTGTTGTGTGCGTGTGGCCTGGGTGAATTTATGGGCAGGCATGCGACGCGTGTACTTGGATTCTTGTAGAGTTACATGATGAGCCACCTGAAACAAGAACCACTGGATACTTAAACGTTGTATAATAGTTTTTTTTTTCTTTTTATCTTGGAAAGGTGGCAATCCACCAGCTCATTTCAATAGTGAAGAACTCCAGAACAAGCACCCAAATGAGGAGAAGATGAGTAAAGCTATTATATTGCAACCACTACGAGCCTTCAGCAATCTAGAGTGTTAACTTATCCTTATACCCTAAAATCCTAAGCTGCTAAATAAAAAAAAGGTCAATAACATATATTAGGACTTAACACCCTAAGATAAGAGCGAGTCAAGAATGAGTCGATTGGGAATGAGTCAGGAAACAAGGGCTCAAAATAACAAATTGGCCGTATATGAAAAATTGACTTGAATGACGATCGAAAGCCATGACATTTGGCTTTGATGCCAGGCCTTAATACAAAGATCATCACTCCCACTGGGAGATTCCTCATTGGACTATTTGATACCTCACCTGAATCTTTCCATTTGAGAATCTTATGCCACAAGAACAGGGGCATCACCTGCAAAGCAGGTGAAAAACCAACCAAAAAGAATAAAAAGGAGAAAAGTGCTAATCTAATCTACAAAAACAACTGGTCTTTTTCTTGCATTTTTGAGACTCCACTTTTATCGCTAATTTCCTCAGTAAAATGCTTCATTAATCCCTAAAATAACAAAATTCAAGCTCGAGATTTTCTTCCAATGACCGTGTATGGGCTCCTTCGTGCTAGTTGGCGATGGGAGAAGCAGTTTTTGTGGGAGACTTGCTAATCTGCTTGAATTTATCTGGCGTAAATGTATTTAGATGGGAAATTTTATAATTGAGGTGAATTAAGATGAAACCAATCTGACCTCAAATGTCATCCTCGACCTCCAGGGTTATCATGGATTGGACAAGCTCTGGATCTCTCCATAACAATCATAGTAGTTAAGAGAAAGAATAAGAAATACTAAAAATAATAATAATAAAAAGAAATAGAGAGAAAGCATGTTAAGTATACCGCATTTTATTCTCCATTTTGATCCTTTCCTGGTAAGCTGTTGCTGCAGTTTTAGTCCCACATTGGCACTTTCAAAATCTTTTATGACAATAACAAAACACCATCCAACGACGTCCGCCTTGCAGCTTGGAAGCGCAAGGTTATGAATTGTCCATATATTCTAAGAAGAATTTTTTACATGAATACCCTCTTAAATATTAGATTTTACATGAATACCCTTTCAAAATTGATATTTGCATGAATACCTTCGTAAAACACTTGTTTTACTATTTTATCTTTTTATTTTTATTTTTCTTCTTGCATATGTACCCATGCTATCTAACGACGTTAAAAAATTAACAGTTTCAAATTAAAATGACTAAAATATCCTTAATGAATAGACATGCAAATAGATCGCGATCCTAATAGCAGCAGAAAAAGAAGACAGGGATACTAACCTAATTTTAAAATTTTATTTTATTTTTAATTAATATAAATATGATTTTTCTTAATACCATTAGAACAATCGTTATATTAGGGACATTTGTACAATAATAAAGTTTTACGAGGGTATATATACAAATACCAATTTTGGAAGGATATTTATATAAAATTCAATATTTAGAAGGATATCCATGCAAAAAAACTCTTTTAAGAATTAGCCACATTTTGACATCATTAAATGCCTATTTTATATGGTTTGTGTTTAGCTTATGTTTTTTTCCTCAATCCACGTATAAATTGTCATCAAAAGTTGACATAACTAACAAGCCATTATGGGTGAGATTGTTTAACAATCACATCTCATGTAAATTGATATCAACAATATATGTGGTCTATCAACCACATGAAAACTATTTATACGAACACAATCTTTTTAAATTGACTTAAATTTTCAATCCAATTCTGCTAGAAACGGACTCAATCAGGCCGAAACCAACTCAAACCCAGCCCCAGGTAACTTCCAGCTAAAGCAGAAGACATTTGGTCATAGATCATTTGTTTCTCTATTTGAAGGAGTATCCTTTGTAATAGACTCATATGAACTTCAAAGACATATTGGAGCCTCATTGGAAGAAGAAACGTGAGGCTGGATGTGCAAATAATATACAGCTTTATCATTTCATCATATGGCCCCTCATTACAGTAACACAGCACAAAGCAAAACATATCAACCAGCATTTTGGAATTATGGTACCTCCCATGTCGATGAAAGCAAACAGAAACTTCCTACAAAGAAAGGATATGCAATTGCCTAACCTATGTACCACAAGTACAATGACAATCCCTCAAAAAAAATTATTTTGAAACCAGTCAAAAGTAAATAGCAGGAACATCCGATCCAGTGTCACATCTGAGCAATCCCAAATTTAATCGAGCTTCTCCAAAGTAAATAGACCTTCCAAGATGAAAATTTTCACCCCATCAGCTCTTCTCTTCCTTGTTCTGGTTTAGATAAGCATTCCTTTGATAGGATGGTTGGGAGAAGGAGTCTGAAAACAAGAGCTTTCTGTAGTCCTTACGTATGCTCCATAAGATTTCTGCACACCTCCTCATGCTGGGCCTGCTCTGTCTGGTCGGAGCCAAGCATTGGAGTACAAGCTCAAGGATCCGTTCTACTGCGAGATTGGTCGGTGGGTTTGGTGATAGATTTGGATCCAATATCTGGATCGCATTGCCTTCTGCAAATTTCTTCATCGCCTGCACTTTCCCAAAGACAAGTAGGGGCGAAAAAGAATTCACAATATAGTTAGCATAACCGCAGCAAGCCATTTTATACCAATCAAACAGAAAAAATTAACTCATTGCACATATGCAAGATCTTATGAGCATCTACGCTGTTGTCATGCAAGTTCTAACAAACTTGGTTTCAACCTTCTTTTTTTTCAGTCAGAGTATGCTTTCAGCTTAATCCAGAGGACTCAGCATTGACTAGAAAGTTAAAGATCTGCATGAAAGAAGCAGATATCTACCCATTTTGCTGTAATCCGTTCTTTGAGTTCCCTTTTTGGTTCTATAGGGCGCCTCCCAGATAATAATTCCACCAGCAATACACCAAATGAGAAGACATCACTCTTCTCAGTGAGTTGATAGGTTCTCAGATATTCTGGATCTAGATAACCTGCAGTCCCTTTAACTTGTGTTGAAACATGGGTAGCATCAGACTCGGTCGCACCAAATCGAGAAAACCCGAAGTCAGCAACCTTAGCACGAAGATTATCCGTTAAAAGGATGTTCGAGGATTTAATATCTCTGTGAATGATAGGATGATCTGCACACAAGCAAATTTTATAAATCAGGCCAGGATTTTTTTTTAATTTAAAAAAAAAGGATCTAAAAGAAGCTCTCAAATTCTATGAACCAAAAAAAAAAAAAAACAACTGGATGTTCGTGATTCAAGTATGGATTCCCACAGTAACAAAAACAAACATTTTGGGAAATCTAATGATTCTAGGAATTCATCTAAATGTAGGGTTCATTACTATGATAGTTTCTCATATATCTTCCTTGAATACCCTAGATTTTTCAGCAGCACATCAACATATAGTCCTACCTGCATGTACTTCCATGATCCCATAAAAGATGCCCTGGTAATTGCTAACCACATTTTGATGGGCGAGGTTGCCATCGCGGTATCGGACCCAACACTGGTATCATCCTATTACATTATTGGTATACGGTTCGGTATGGTATAGCTCGGTGTATCAAGTATTGGTACGGTACGATACAGCATATCAGTATGGTATGGTACTGACAGGTATGGCAAATCTTGCTTATGGGTTCTAGGCTAGGTCAACCAGAAAAGGAAACTAAGAAAAGTTTTATCTGGGAATACATAACATGTTAGCATGAATCATGTATGCAAATGTGGACTGTCATAAACCATTTAAGTATAAATTTAGGGGTTTTTGCATGGATACCCTTCTAAATATAGGATTTTGCGTGAATACCCTTCCAAAATTGATATTTGCATGTATACCTTCATAAAATATTTATTTTGCTATTCTACCCTTTTTTATTCTTATTTTTGCATATGTACCCATGCCATCGAACGCCGTTAAAAAATTAATAGTTTTAAATTAAAATAACTAAAATATTCTTAATGGATAAGCGCGTAAATATAAATTTTTATAAGGATATACAAGTAAATAGAAACTTTACCACGCTTTTGAATAAAAATTTAGACAAATCTAATTAGTTATATCATAATTATGAGGTGCCGGGCGACCCATGGCCTACTAACTAAGTTCGGTCAGAATAGGTGACCCATGACCTACTAAGTCCGTCTACAAGCCAAATTTCATATCACACTATTTTTTGTGGAGATGATTGATTGGACGGAACTTGGTGTCTCGCTGCTTCCCTCTAAGAAGGACATAAAAAATCCCAGACCTTCTTCCAAAATCCAATTCCATTGCAGAAAACTGTCATATGACCCATATTTAATTGAGTGTTCCCTCACTTTCTCCCTTCAAAAGTTAAAAGAAACAAAAACCAAAAAACAGAAGGAAGAAAAAGAAAAAGCCAGCTACCGAGACACCAGAGGTATCACAGTGTAATAGATCGAGAGAGAATCCTGACGTGCTGAGGTTCCTTTGGATTCTGTGAACCTATGCTTGTTGCTATCCTTCCACACTTGAACCCTACTCCCCCTAGGGCTTTTCCTCCTCATTGGCTGGCATTTCCCATCCCTTTAGAGAATAATAAGGCCATGGGAGCAAGCTAACAAGCTCCTAAGAAACCCATATCTCGTTCCTGTCTGCCTTGAAAACCCGCCATAAATTCACTTAAAAACGACCAATAGTACCACCACCCACACACACAAAAAAAGAAGAGACTCTCTTGCTTGTTATCACAAAGCAAACTCATTTCTCTGAGCTTTTGCTGGATTTTAGGTGGCTTTGTGCAGCCTTTATCCTGATTTTGTTTCTCTTTTTCTGTTTCCATTACCACCAACTCAGTGCTGTTAAAGCCACCGACTTAGCATCATTTCTGGTCCTTAGACAAGCCACCTTCTTTCCAACTCAAACCAGCAGTCCTCTCTCTCTCTCTCTCTCTCTCTTCTGGGCCCAAGAGATTCTGAAGCAGAGCACAGCTGTGTGGAGCTCCTGTCTTTTTCTTCTTCTTCTTCTTCTTCTGGCACAAGAACAGGGAGAACGCCCGCGATCGGGATCCCGATACGTGGGGGGCGGGGTGAAAGCCGGGCACCGGGGGAAGGGGGTGGGGAGGGAAGCTAGGGGAGGGGAGGGGAGAGTAAGGAACCGGCGCGGGGGGGGGGGTAAGGATAATAACGTTATTTCAAATTTTTTTATTTTATTTTTAATTAATATAAATATGATTTTTTTAACACTGTTAAAACAACCGTTATATTAGGAGTATCTGTATAATAACAGAGTTTTACAAGGATATACATACAAATATTAATTTTGAAAGAATATTCATGCAAAATTTGATATTTAGAAGGGTATCCATGCAAAAAATCCATAAATTTATTAAGTGGTTAGAGTGTAAGCCTATTATGTACCGCAGAGAAGGGGGACAGGGAGGAACTGCTACCCGAAACCCCTATCCGTGGTTGCATTGGGGAAGAAAGCAAAGTGGTTGCCCTGTTTATTGCAGTAGCAACCAGAGTAGGTTGGCTAAATGAAGAAGTATGAATGTGCTTCATAAAAACCACAAGAGATGAGAATGACGAACACTTGGAATTCCTACACCAACTTAGGAAGCAAAAGGCAAGTTTCGATGTAAATCACAGCATTTCTAGCAGAGCAAGAGCAAAAGGAAAAAGAGAATCATTAAAAGGCCCACTTCCTCATGCTCAAACCATGCATAACTATTCTCTATCATCCAACTGACATTTTCACTCATGACTATAGACTCATATGAGCAACAAAAAATCTTAACACTTTAAACAAACCTGAATACATATGAAGATATGTGACAGCATGAGCAACATCAATTGCAATATCCAGCCGTGCAGAGAGGTCCAGAGGTTTTCCACGTCCACCTGAAATTTGTGAAACACATGTCAGCATTCAGCAGGCCAATGTGAAATAATCGAAAGAAATAGCAGCAGACTGATCGAAATACGCTCATGCAATGATACTAATCTTTTAAACATCAACAAAGTTGAGTGACAATCAGAACAGCAAGAAGGGAACCTATAATATGACCATAACAACAAAGACAAACTGTGCAATAAAAACTTACAGTCAAGATGTTCTCGAAGAGTTCCATTAGGGACAAATTCAACAATAATAATCCTCTCATCCTCATATTCCAAAAACCCGTAGAACCTGACCAGATTCAAATGCTCGACACGTGCCAAAATCCGGATCTCATTCTGGAATTCGATGCTCAGATGCTTATCATACACATTCTGCAAAGAATCAAATCTCAATACTGTCCTGTCTCGATTTCTAGTTAACAGATTTTAAGAATAACCACAAGTTGCAACAAGGGAGGGGTAGAACCTATTGCAGGATTTCATAAAGATAATGAAAAAAGTAGAACAAAAATCCATAATCAGATTTGCTCGAAAAGAAAGAAGAGCCATGGAATCCCAAAACAACTGCATTTAACCTTTTTGGCACGTTTAACTGCAACAAGTGCACCATCATCTAGTTGGCCTTTGTAGACTGTCCCTGAGCCACCTTGTCCAATTTTCAGGAGTGGGGAGAAATTCTTCGTCACTTTGTGGATCTCCGCCATGGTGAATATCATACTTCCAGGCTTTCTCTGGGAAGTATCGCTTGGCATACTACGTACGCTGCTGCCTGATCGCCTCCTCTCGGTAGTATAAGAGCTTCCATGGGAGCTTCCATAACTACTACGTGATGGGGTGACTAACAAGAATCGATCAAAAAAGTCAAGTAATGCAAAGCTTCCAGTCCTATTGCCAATCTCTCGGACCCACAGATCAAACTCATAATTTCACCAAAATCAGAAGTAGAATGATTAGATGCATCAAAACAATTAATTCATCACCTTCATATGCTTTACATATATTCCAAGATCATAACAGAAACAACAATAGAACCAAGCTGCCAAAACAAGAAAAATACTCCAATTTCAAAACAAATTTTCTGAAATATTCTTGGTAGAAAAACAAAAAAAAAAGTTGGGGGAAAAAAATCAAAAGAACCTATTTTCCCCGGATTTGAACCAATAACTCTATTTCCTTTAATATCTTCTAGACCTACGAGAATCCTCTTTTGAGCACCAGTTCTGTTGCCATTATAGCATGATCACAACATCAAACTATAAAATTAAAATTTTCAATTGTACGGCAACAAAATTTCAGCTAAACAAGCAGTTATTTGCTTACACCAACAACCATAAGCATTTAATTTTTTTTAAAAAAATCAATTTTCTAAAATTATTCACGTAAAAACAACTACTTTTCCCCAACAGTCTCATGTATTTCCAAATAAAAACAAGAATGCAGGCAAAACGGGAGAGCCAATTTCTGAAAAAACCAACAACTTTCATCCCGATCCGAACCCGAAACCAAAATTTCCTTCAAGGGAGCAAAGAAGCTTACAAGGAGGCGTGAAGTCCTCCGAGAAGTCCCCTTGCTCTGACCTCACAGCCTGTGGGACGAAGCACGACCCGATCGCCCGGGCGGCAATCATGACCGGGTTCCGGCCCGACGTCGTCGCTGACCGCGACGGCGATGACGACGACTTGCAGCCGCTGGAGGATACCAAGGAGACAGGGCTCCGGGAGACGTCCCAGCTGTCCTGGGACCTCCTCCTGGTGGTTTTAGCGTCCCGGCCGCCTCCGGTCGCCGCCGTGGGGCTACGCCTCATCGGGGAGCCGCGGGAAAGACGACGTGGCTCCGTTGGCGGTCAGGCTTGGCGGCCGGGGAATATCTGGGGCTACTCAACGTCCGCCGCTCAGAAGCTTTCTGAGCTCCGGTCGGTGCTAACGGGCGCTCCGGCGCCAATTGGTTGTGCTAACCTGGTCGGGCATGTCCGGTAGACTTTAAGCTGGAGGCTAAAGTCAATGTCAACTCCCACGAAACTTCAGCAAACCATGTGTTGAAGTCAACCTTTTTCGTTGAATGTGGGTTAGCCGTTAGATTTGAATCTATCTTATTTTCTAGTAAATAGATCCAACAGGTTATTTTTCGTGTACAATGCAAATACTTAGAGGTGTCTCTACAATAAACTTCCACTCCACTTTTTAATTTCCAAATTATTCTTTACTGTCTATTTATCAATCATAGAGATCATCTTTTGCAACTAAAATATAATAAAAGAACAAAATTCTGCTCAAATGACAAAGCAAAAAATATATTGTAGCTTCTAGATTGAGTTATTTTCAGTCATAAGGTTCCTAACTTCCTATCTTCTCCAATCCTAGTGTTGCCTTGTACGGTATTTAAGCCAAGAGACTTCAATTACGGTCATGTGTCTAACTATTACTTACTGAAACATGATATACACGAATGTTGTTCGACTTTCTAGAGCGTTTAGCTGCAGTGGTTGCTGTTGAAACTGACATTCGAACGGTTGACTTCCATAACCAGGGTCCCAGGTAACAAATGGAATTTCATTTTCAAAATTTAATTATCTTGAATAGCATGTCAAAATTTGATTGGATGGCAACCTAATTATTCACAATTTCATTTTCTACAGTTGATTTTTCAGTTTAACAAATCATTTATAGTTCATAAAATAAATATTACACACTCATCGGATGATAAATGTGACGTGTGGGTGATTTTGTGGTGGAGATAGAGAGATTTTAGAAATTTTTGAGAAAAAAATTGAGAAGCAATTGATAGCTAAAGTAGCATATAAATAGTTAATTAACTAATTAGAATAAAATTGCATTGTCATCAATTAATGAAGCAATTACTTTGACAGATGTTTCTATGGCTTCTGTTAATAGTTTCCATATATTTATTGAGTAATGCCAAGAGAAATTTTTTGACCACATAGCACTGGGGCTTGTTATGACTCATAGGATTTGGCACAAAGGAGATCGGTTATTACAAAATTTCTAAGCCAGCATCAAGAAACTTTTTATTTGTATAGAACAAGCACTTAAAACATTCGCTTCAATCACATGCTAAATAGCATATTACTCTAGGGAGCTAGCATATTATTCTATGCGTAAGGGTTTGAACTAAGGCCTTCGCATTGTTTACTGGGTGACCCACGGGTCGGAGAAGGTATGAGCAAATTTCTACCCACATCGAACATTTTCTGGTGGAAAGGGAGCCCCAGTGGAGGCTGCTATGCGGGTGAGGTTTCCTCCCCCTCCTTTTTTTTGACCAAAAAAAAATATATATTTTTATAAAAATATTTTTCAGTAATACTTTTGTGGAATACAAGCAAAGTATATGTGCCCTTATTTTGGAGCTTTCCATTATCATTTGATAAATTGGTTACTTTTGGTGATAAATTATTTAAGAATTAGGACTAAATTGAAATGTCAAAAAGGCAATGTGCGGTCCTTTTATTGGCAAGTGGGAGGATACACCTCAAGACATCAAAACCTTGTAGGCAACGGAACCTCATAAGAGAATAAGTTATAATATTAATATTTAGGATGCAATGTTTTTAAAACTGAATCAGACCGGCTAGTTCGACCGGTTGAACTGAGAACCATTCGCCTACCCAATCTGGTTCAAAGGATATTTTAAATTTGGTCCAAATCTAATCAAACTCAGGAGAACCAGACGAACCGGTCAGTCCAATTTGGTTCTCCATTTCCATGCCTTTTTTTTCTTTTTGGGGGCTGGTGTAATCGATCTATCTTTATACTTTCGTCGGAGGCTTCAACATTCCTGCCCGTCTGCTGAATTCCAGTCCTCTTTCGCCATTCTCTGGCTGACCTCGAAGAGGAGAAGAAGATGTTAGATCAGTGCATGGCAAATGGGATCTAGTTTGTTTTCTTTTTTGAAGTCTTCTTGAAACGATAGAAAAATTAAACTGAAATATGAGAAACAAGTGGAGACGAATATGAGAAGGCTAGTGTTCATTTGAAGCCCTTCCAGCCAACTAGTGTTCATTTGAATTTAATGATTCGCCTCTGTAGGATGAGCTGGCATAAAAGAGCTGGAGGTTCTGCACTAACTGATATTAATGGGGATGGGAATGTTGCTTGCAGAAGAGTCCTGATGGTAGTTGATCTATTGCGTAGCAATTAATGAGTCCTTATCATGAGTAGAGGAATTTCTCTGTCACACACATCAATAGGAGAAAAAGAACAAGTATCTTAAGAATTTAAACAGAAATCTAATCTGTTAGGTAGGTCTAACCACAAAACCATCACCATTATAATAGTAACGATGCGTACCAGAATCGAATTGCATGCCAATTGAAAGGGTTATTTTATTGTGTGAACTTAATCAAACAGCATCGTCCTTTTGTTGCAACAGCTATCATTTTATTTCAAATTTGTTCAGTGGGAAGAGTTATCAATTTTCTTCACGACATGGGTAATTCGATCATATTCTGCACCTTTTTTTTTTTTTATTATTTGATAAGAAGGGAGCCTCCCGGCCTTTAGTAAAAAAAAAAAGTTTACAGAAATTATTTATAAAATATTTACAAGAAAGAAAAATATTAAAAAATAATAAAAAACTTTTACAACATGTAGTGGTATGTAAATGACCTATTAAACTATTTAACAAACTTAACAATCTCATAAATACTTTGAAGGATTTTTATATCTTCAATGTACAGCTATATAAGCTCTGCATCCTGATGTGAGTTAGCTTTTTACTAAAAGATAGATCAATGTCTATTTACGTGCGGCATCAATGCTGCAAGGTTATTCTTAAGTTTGAGATGAGGATCAAGCAGTTTATTTAAACACAAATGCTTTCAACTGAAGTAAATTGATAAGAGTTTCTACAAAACACAATAGATCAATAGAATTTAATTTTTTTAAGAAAATTCAAACATGTCACTCCTTCCATACTCCGAATCTCTCAAATCATCTATATGTACAGGTCTCAGATCATTCTTTTGCACCGCAGATGCAATCTCAAAGCGTGACAGTATCCAGCAATGACGTCCCCTCTAGGAATTTACCTGGCGTTTGTCAGATAACGGGCCGACGCTGACACCTGTTTCCCTCTCTCTCGTAACCACAAGCACGTGATGCAGAAATTTAGAACTCGTTTGAAGTCAGTCGTACTTCGTGAAGTTTCTTGAGGCCGCAAGGTAATGTTTCCAGGGAACGACTTTGATAACAGAAGTTTGAATGGCTTTTACATTTTTCTTCAACAAAAAAATAGAAAAGAAAAAGAAAAGGGAAGACCGTCAAGCAAGGACTTCTGGGACATGGATCTCCGTTGTCTGTTTTCGCTGGAAGTATCTTTGGTTTACGTACCTTGGAGGGAAGCTGGTGTGTACATGGACCTTGGAGGGGAAGCTGGTGTGAACATGGAGAGACCACGAGACTTGACCAATTTTTACGTCAATCATATTCAAGCAGGTGGATGGAGCTGGCCTTTTCACTCATCTCAATGGCTGCAATTGCACGAGCAAAGACATGGCGAGGAAATTTCGATGTGGCATCTGCGCACCCTCACGCAACATTTTCAGACTATGCTCATGTGGATTGGAATTCACGAGTTGTCTGTTTGAACATCCTTTTTTTTTTTCAATAAAAAGAAGGGAATAATTCTCTGAATGCACCGTGGAGTCAAAGAAACACATTATATTTTTAGCATGGCCCTGCGCAAGAACGACATGCATAAATTGAAAAATGATATTAAATCGAACCCAGCCTATAACCTATCTGGACTAAAAGGCACTGCATCACGGATCCATTGGGGCTGACTATAGGCCGATCGTGGTGTTTGTGATTAGATTTGAATGGATTTGAACCTTTAGCCTGATGAGGACGTGAGGGCTTGAACGAGAGGAATATGTGAGGATCCGTGAGGGTATGTGTTTAGTTCCACATCGATTATTCGCTGAGTAGATCTTGGGTACTTATATAGGATCAAGGAACTCAAATAATACCTTCTGGCTAGCCTTTTTGGGTGAGTTCTTGGGATATTACAAATGGTATTAGAGCTAGAGATGGCAATCGGGTCGTGCCGGATCATAAACGGATCGGGTCACATGCAAGTCAGATCATAAAATTATAAATTTGATCTCGACTTGTATATTAAACAGGTCAGAAATTACAATATGAATCTGCCATGTTTAATAAACAGATAACCCGATCCGATCCGTTTAACCTATTTAATAAACAGGTAACCTGTTTGGCCAACCCGATCCGACCTGTTTAACCTGTTTAGCCCTATTTATTCTGACCCAATCTATTTAACTTATTTGCCTAACCCGACCCATTTAATCTGTGTTCAAAACTATTAATATTCAGAATTAATACAAGTTTCAGTGTTCAAAAAAGAAAAAAAAAGGGTACAAATAGAAGAAAAAATGAATCATAGAAAATTTCAAAAAAATAATCGGAAATAGGGCCTCAGAAGAGCAGGCCGCCTAGTGTTCTTCGGCACTGGCTGGCAGCCCTAGCATCGTGGTGCTGGAGAAGGGCCGCCATCCGGTCCGGACGGAGTTAGGCGGCGAGGGAGTGGCTCAGGTGGCGGACCGCGGTGCAGGCATCGGAAATGGCCCGGAGGAAGGTCTTGACCGGGAAAGGGGAGGCGGTCTGGAGTGGGGTTGGCAAGGAGCGGCGGTCGAGGGCGGCCTACAGGTCGTGGCAGTGGGACTCGAGCCGGCCGAGCTTGCGCTCTAGCTCAGGAAGGGAGTGCTTGAGACGAGAGGACCCGAGGAGGGCTTCGTCGCGTTTCTGGGTGGCGTAGACTAGCTTTTGGGATAGCTCCGCCGCGACGAGGCGCCACTCGTCGATGGCGGCAGAGGAGGAGGAGTGGACGGCCGCAGAGGAGGAGGAGTGGGGGCTGCGGCGAGCGAGGGAGGGGAAGAGGAAGCGAAGAAGGCGGGCTGGGGAGGGGCTGAGGGAGGAGACATGTTGCTTGAGACCGTTGATGTCGAGCTGGACGACAAAGATCTTCTCCCAGGTGGAGGGCCGACAGTTGGTGCAGGACACCGAGAGGTCGTCTCCGGCAACCTTGGCGTCGTTGGATCTAGAAGAAGACTTCTTCGGAGCCGTCAATTTGGAGGAGGAGGAGGAGGAAGGGTGGAGGAGGAGGAGGAGGAGGAGGAGAAGGGCGAGAAGAGGAGAAGAGAGTAGCCATGGGGAGGTGGACTTGAGGTCTGGAGGAGAGGAGACTCAGCAGAGGGAGAGGGACACTGAACACTGAGGGAATAGAGGAATAGAGCTTGGTGGCGTCATTTTACAAACTCTAATCCGAAAATCGGGCAGAAATCGGGCTGAGGAGGGGAGTTGGGCCGAGGCGGTGAAATCGGGCCTAGGCGGGGAGTTGGGCCGGCTCTGGGCTTTATCTTGTGGGTTGTGGCCCTTATCTATCAGCCCAACACTTAATCAGGTTATACGGGTTAAACGGGTCAGACATCTAAAATCTGTATCCGACCCAATTAATAAACAGGTTAAACAGGTCAACTTGTTTACGACCCGAACTTGTTTAGGCCAAACTCAAACCTGTTTATGGCAGGTCGAACACGGGTCAAGTTGGTGGATCGAATCATACTTTGCCACCCCTAATCAGAACCAATACCATAACCTGCCAAAAGCTAAAGGCTTTGTTAGAAGCATGCGCTTATGAAGTCCAGTTTATACAACGTAGATTATGTTTAGCTTAATGTAGCTCAGTTTTTTTTTTGGGATCATTTTCCCCACTTGTATCCCAAACAAAAAGAAAACATTCGCCATGTTTGTTATTGGATTTGATGAGATTTACGTTTGCTTGTGTGTGCATACATGTTGTTGCACGTGAGAAACTTATAATGACGGTTTGGTGTAAACATCATGATTATGGGGTATTGTGTATGGAAGCACAAGTTCTTGTAGGAAAGTTTGTGGTTGGTGTGATAAAGGTAATATAAAGTTATAAAAGACAAAACTAACATGTGAGTTGATTGGAGATAACCAACCAAAAAGGTTCTAAGAATATTCATGCAACTTTCAATCAGTTAACAAACTTGCTAGAAAGAGAGATGAAAGAATCTTTTTAAACAAAGCAACTAGAGCATTCTAGGTTCCAACCTTGAACTTTACAAGGACTGGTCTATTTTGTGCAATCAAAAACAACTACTTGATTTCTCTAAGGTTTGATTTTCCTAGAATTATGTGGCTTTATAGATTTTCTTTGTTCCATTATTTTATTGAATTATTGGATTTTAATTAAGATTGTGCAATTCAGATGTCGACTTGTTGTGTTGCTGAGAGTGGCTTGTAGATTTTAATAAGCAGCGTACGGATGTGTGTGTAAGGTAAGTTTAGAATTTTGTTACCTATATTCCTACTTGGATTCTCCTTGAAGCACAAATATTCAGTGAAAATCTAGTGAGATTCAACTATAATTAGTAATATCAGATATGAATTCTTTAAGGATAGTTGAAAGCTCGTTATTTGAGAATAAATTAGCTAAAGATTCAAAAATTTAAAAGAATATATAGAAATACATAGAAAATATAAAGTGTCTCATACTATGCTACAAAGCATAAGTGTATCAAAGCATTGCCTTACACCCTTTAGTCAAAATACAGTGAGCCTAAATATATTGAAGGATTTGAAAATGTAAAAGAACAAATAATAAACAATAAAAATACATATGGAGAAATATGATAAAAGACACACCTATATGTAGGGCTACAAGTGGGTTGGGTTGATCCATGCTCCGATCTATTTAGACCCAATCTGGCCTGTTTTTAAGGACTAATAGGGCCATGTTGGGTCGAAATCTTGGACATGTTCTATATTCTGAATCAGGTATGGGTTTTTTGAATTTGGACCCGACTCGACCCGTTGACCCTATTATACATACAACTTGAGATTTTATTTGGTTTGGTCAATTAACTATAGTATTATACTGTTGACCTCATCTTCATAAACATATCATGGCAGAACATCAAGCTACCAATATTATGATCATCTTTATCTGTGGTGTTCACAAGTACTTAATTTCTATTTCAACTGACTGTGTCTCTGATTATGCTAAAGTATCATGTTTTTGATGATTTTATTTTCATTACTCATACTTGAGTTAGCTGTGCGGAAATTTTTAACTCTTATAGTTATATTGTTGCTTTATTTTATTAGTCAATCCTGCAGAAACTGATCTGGTTACAGTGTGAATTAAAAATAAGAGACTTTATGCATTGGCTAATTTGAATGTTTTGTCATGATGTTGGCTCCATGTAATTTGTATAGGTTTTTTTGTTGCTAGAGAATATCATTAGCTATATTTCAAGTGAGTGGTCAAAGAGCATGAGTGGTCAAAATATTTACTTACATTCTCTAGCTAGATTTTTTTTTTTTTTTAAATGGTTCTTCTCACAATGGTTTTAGTTTAGAACTTTTCTAATGGTTTCTGTGCTCACATTATGAGAAAAGCTTGTAAGAAACGGTACGTTGTTACCCAAATTTCTGTTCATGCAATTTCTGTGCTCACATTATGAAAAGTCTCGATCTAACAAGGCTTGAATTTAATTGATACGCTCAGATGGATATCTTCGCCAACCTCATGACTATTGACTAATTGTAGAAAATGTTGTTCAACTGTAGATATCTTCTGTTCTGCTGGATATGCGGGTGCAAGACCATTGAAATTTTAAACCTTATGCATTTTCTGTTTGAATTTTGCATTTACTTTAAGATGTTTGAGTGAATATATGCTTCCACAATCATTTCCCTTTGGCACAATAGATCAACTATTTTGAAAATCTCTTCGCCCAAACACTTGTGCTAAAAGTTGGTTGAGTTTTTTTTTCTTTTTACCCAGACCAGCCTTGGACCAAAATTTTTCAGGTTGGGGCCAGGTCATGCACGAACTTGACTCGACCCAAACAACCGATTGAGTCTAAAATTTTGGCCATATGGGAACCTGATGGATTAAACGGTGAATCTGAGCCTCTAGTTTGTCCAAGATTTCATAGTTTTAAGCTTTCTTGTATTTCTTTACTATGATTTGGCTCTTCTGGTGTGTTGTTTCTGTGGCTTCTTAAAGAACCGATAGGATTTTGAGATCCCTGCCTCTCAAATTTTTTGTTTTGGCTTTGAAAATTAGGAATTTCTTTTTCTTTTGGATTAGGATTTTGGCCGGAATGAGGGGCTCAGAGCGATCGGAACTGTTCGGTTCTGGACGGTTCCGCCGACTTTACTTTCATCATTATCTGATATAGTTAATATTTGAAGAAAAGGGCCAATGGAATAGTTTTCTAAAGTATTGATGTCTGACAAACTTTCTTTTTCTCAGTATGAGATGTTGGAGTATCATTTTATTGCTTATCGTAATGTACCTATACTGTAACTATATCCATTTTTTTGTTTGATACCTAAAGATTCAAGGGCAAAAAGTTATCGGTTCATCGTGAAGTAGACAAGTTTGGACCTTTGGCAATATGCTCAATTCATTAATTAGCGTATTTGGTGAAAAAGGAAAAATCAAACACTAAATCCTTCTTTTAAAAATTATCAAATTAATTATCTTCTTTCCAAGATCAAGAGCCTGAGCCACTTCTTTGAGGTGGATACATATGGCTTGCGGCAAACAGGAACTTACCTTTACTGTTGCCATCCACGCTTAACCCCCTGATCCACCTTGTCGTCTTTCCCACCTCTTTCTCCCTCATTTTCTTTTGCTTCTGTTTCTCAAGTCTATTCTTATTTTACCTCCCTCTGTGCTTCTTCCATCTCTTCCCATTTGCTCTTCTTTCTCTTGTCTCTCTCATAAGTCCATTATCTTAAAACATGACGATTGATGGCTCTACCTCCCTTACTTTCAAAACAAAAAGAAGGGTCTTTTTTAGTTTGGAATTTAATTAGCAAACTGTATAACTAGCATTATAGCGAATTTTATGTCCAAAGTTAATTTTTTAGGAAGATTATAGGTGCCAGAAGGGCATATATAAGTTCTGATGGGTGCCTATAGATTGAGGCACCTAAAAAAGAGTCAAAAGTATGAAAACTAATGATTTTTTAAGGGTTCCAGAAATAGGAAAAATTGAAAAATTATAATTGTTCTTCATTTTTTGGTGGAGCAATATCATCTGCCATTGCTACTGCCCATCACCACCACCACCACTGTCTACAGCAGCAACTACTTTTACTTGCTAATCTCCATTAGCTTATCATTGCCTGCAGTAGTTGTGGATACTTGCTACAACTGGTATCAGGGGTCACAACTGTTGCTGGCTTTGGGAGGAAAGAAAAGAAACAGGAAGAGGGGGGAACATATGGGAGAAAAGAATGGAATGGAAAGGGGAGAAGACAGGAAAAAAATCTAACATGTTATCTTTCAGTTTTTGCCTTTTTGCTGGATTCCACTAGTAGGTTTCATCTATCGTCTGTGGATTTGCACTCGTCATGGTTCTTCAGCTACTCTGTTTAGCATGCCTTCTTAATGTGCCACTTCAAACACCTGGTTAAAGCAACCAAGATAGTACCACCGAGGTTGTAACACGGTGGGAACGGGGATTTGATTCCACCGGAGTGGCTAGATTCAAAATGCACGGGTGTTGATTAAATGTGGGGACCGGATGCCCTCCGCCTAATTTGTTTGGTGGAATCGCTATCCGGTTTGCCGGTTGCTTAGGTGGTATTGGTGTGACGTACTCACACGTGGGGCTTTCCACGGATGAAGATGATATGAGTAAAACTTGTCTGTCCGTATCAAACATTCTCCAGTCGGGAGGTGGCCCAGTGGAGGTTGCTACGCTGGTGAGGTTCTCCTCACCCCCCCCCCCTCTTCCCTTTTTTTTCCAAAAAAAAAAAAAAACAACCAAGACAGTTGAACCCGAGCCGGGGGAGTTGGTGGCCACTAGGTTGCCCAAGTCCTAAGAAAGGTGTCCACTGAACATTATTAGGATATGTTGGGCAATTAGGTGGTTGCTTGAGCATTTCCAGAACACGGCGATATTAGAATAAAACATCATGGTCTCTCTAGAGACATCTGATAAAATTATAGCTAAGCATGATGATGTGTTAAAAGAACAAAATTTGGATCTCAATTAAATATAGAATTAACCAAATTAGCACAAACCTCATTTATTTTGAATTTTTTATGAAATTTTTACTAATATATGGCATAATTACTGAACTCAAACCTGGACATAACCGTATACCAATGGTAAAAGTTCTATGGCGATGTGTAAATTAAACTAGTTTATTATATAGTGAGCCGCATATGGATTTGAAAGTATGAGAGAACCAACGATCACATAAATGCCTACATAAATCTTTTATTGAACATGGCATGAGATTTTAAAAAACAAACAGTTAAAATTATTAATCTCAGACAGATACAAGGATGGTAGAATAACTTTTCATACAAGGTCCAGATTTCATTCATCAACAACATGAAAATAGCTAACTTATAATGTTGTAAGTCATATGAGCCACATGGAAGAAGAGATAAATGTAAGTCATAATCAAGAACTTCTGCAGGGATCATCTTTCCCTTCACAACTTAGATCATTTGACAAAGAATATCTATTTAGGCGAAGGCCTTCTCCATCTAATTTTGTGGATCCTCATTTCTGATGAAATCCACATCCTTTCAAAGGAGAGCCAACACAAATTTATTAGATCTGGCTGTTTTTTATTCTTTTTTCAACCATTTTTTATACCTGATAGGCCAACAAGAGAAACACAGGAAAATCAAAAGAAAGAAACCTAAGTTCTATTACACATTATTTAAGTAACTTGTGCTATAATTTCATCCCTCTAGATTCCAATCAAAACATGGCAACATTCTCCTTTGTATACATATTTTAAGAAGAAATTATATGTATAACTTTAATTTTTTAAGAACACATACTCCCTTTCAGTGTGTATGTCTGCTGCATCTCTCCAATTTTTTTTTTTTTTGCACCTAGAACCTGGTTCCAGTCCTAAAATGTTTTTCCAAGCATTTAAATATGCTACGCTGCAATTGTGTATAATTTGATATACATGTTTCTCTAAAGTGTTGATAACTCTATTAGACCTTCCTTTCAACAGCTACTCTATTAACTATTTTTACAATAATATCAAATTTATACGTGTTGATGTTCTTAATTTATTCCCATGTTGATCCCCACTTTTTCAAACTAATCATAGTTTATCAGATGGTTATGTCAACCTTATAATATTATTATTCTAGATAGGTCCCAATAGTTTCAGCTTTCAGCCTTGGCAAACAGGACGATGTGACAGATAATAAAATAGGGAGCTTCTTTAGGACTATTTTGGTTAAGTCTAGTCTACCGTAGAATGAAAAAACTCTTCGTTCTTAATAACTTTTCAGCTTGTCTTGCTGCACCTCCACATCCGTGGTCTTCATTTTTTGACATCTTTTTAAGTAAGAGTGAGGCATGGATAAGTGAAAAAGAGATCTATTGAAAATCTATGATCTCATTCATTTCTCAATTATCCTTCATTAAGCTCCATCAAATATCACACATTTTGAATTTCTCAAAATATAACACTTGGCTTATCTGTTGAATTTTCTTTTTTTAAGAAATTTAGAGTTAAAGTTTAATCTTTTGTCAATACCTAATTACATTTCTCTGTATTTGACCCTTCAGCTTCTAGTTTATATGTGTGTGGGCGCGCGCGCACAGATGCATGTTCTTTCCTGCATGTCCATGTACGCATGTGATGCATGCATGTTTCATCTTACAAAAAAGTTGCACTACTTTCATCTTGATTTGTGAGTTCATTTTAGCACATGATCAGCTTGGTACATTAATGTGATTATGATGAACATGCAGAAGACTCAGTATGATAATCCTTTCTCTCTTTTTTCATACAAGGTGAACCTTTGCCTGTTTGTATGAGCATCATATTATGATTCCTTGTGAGAGTAGCTTTCTTCAAAAAAAAAAAAAAAAAACTGAGATCCATTGGTATATTTAGAAGAGTTTATGAACAGCAGGTGCCTCCAGTTTTTGTTTCAGTATGATAGCGTGTCTTTCAAAAAGAAGTGATCTCGTTGTTCATTATATAGCAAATTATGAAGGCAATTACCCATTATATCCAGGAAGAGAAAGAGATGGCTCATCTGTATGAGCGTAGGAGGTTTCCCTACCCAGGTAACAAGGAGGCGATTGAGGAATTCATTAAAAGTGCAGGCACTATTGGCACCACCATTGGACCCAAAGGATTTATAGATTCTAACAAGGATTCTGTTAACATGCAGAAACAATTGCAGTCAAATTTATTTGAACAGGAAGCTCAGAAGCTATGGTTCCACTTATGGAATGAGGTCATATCAGAGCTCCAAGAGAAGGGTTTTGATGTTGAGTAAAGATGCTTAACCGAACAAAAAAGATTGAAGAGGCCTAACAAATGCAAGCAGAAGACCAAGTATTCACCAAACTATTTGAAGGAGATATTACTAATATTTTGGTTTTGCATGTGCCTGTTCAGTTTCTTTTTCTTTGCTTCATTAGTGTTTTAGCTTGGTGGGTCAAATTTGGTATGGCATGAAATGAAACTTATTGTATTTAAGTTATTTACCATATTGCTCTCCTGCAAGAACAAAAGCAGAACTTATAATGTTGCTCGTTCGCCATTATCAGAGCCTAAAATTGACAGTGGATGTATATTGGTAAAATGTGGATTCTTTTGCCTATGGGGTGGAAGAGCAGTAGGCTACATAAGCAGATGGGCTAGCTCTGTTCTATAACTCCCCATATTCTAGTGAAGGTGAGATTAGTTCAAAGTCTCTTAGTACAACTACCAGAGACTACTTCCTTGATTGGGTACACCTTTATGCATTCAATATTTGTCAACTGCTCTTGTCTATCTGTGATTTCAACTTTGAACAGCTTTCATGCACTATGAAGCACAATGAATTTGATAAAACTAGAATGTCACACTTGCAATGAATGCATTTTCCTTTTTTTTAAGAATGATGAGTTTTATCAGAATAAATTGTCAATGCTAGAGAAAAGCCTCAGACCTTTGACATTATAGTTAACAATGCTTGGGCTTTAGAATAGGGCAAAGAAAGGAGATGAGACACCGATAGTAAGTTTAGCAGCTTGGTAATGGTATATCATGGGTGGATTGCAGGTTGAACACCAATTTCTGAAAGCATTAAACTGAGCAGACCTCCGAATATTTATATGCTCTTTTTTTGCATGATTTCAAGAACTTAACTCTAATTTTGGGCTAAGGAGCAAGCTAGTAAGGAAGTCAATTTTTTTAATTTTTAGTTTTTGTGTTTGGAAAAAAGTGTCAAAAACGACCACCATGCATGGCATAAGGTATAGGCCCTGATGAACCAAATCTAAACTGGTATACAACTCGGCCGAATTTTATACACCCGGCTAGCCCTGCCATGTGTAATTTGCTGCAAGACAGTCCGGTCAGCTTGCATGGTGATCGAGTAGAGGAAGGAGTTTAAGAAACGATATGAGAAAAAAGAACGAAAAAAATGATTAATAAAAATTTATACAATTCAGAAAATAGGAAACATTATATACAATATTCCAAATTTAATATATATCTACTATCCAAATTATTCATTATTTAAATTTTAGACTTCGTTAATTAATTAATTAATCCGCTGCTTGATTTATAATATGATGATGATTTACATGTTTGGGAAGAGAGTTTTTTAGAAATATGGGATAGTTGTTGCGACCTCAGCTCACGATTTTAGGTCGGGGACGTGATGTTAATTGTTTGGAAAAGTTCTTCGAGCTTCATTGTATTAAGTAAATGCTAACCACAGCTTGATGGCTTCATTAATAAAGGGTTTAGTTCTCTAGTGAACTAATAACAGATCAATAACTAGATGAAGATCAAAAGGCTAAGCTAATAGAAAGATGAATACCGGGGCAAATATCGAACACTGCGTACTCACTCCAGGATTCCCATGTTCCTGTAATGTTGACAATGCGGCCTCCTAACCTCTTCAAGGAATTGTTGCTCTTTTAATAAAAACAAAAGATAATTATTACCTTTTGATCAACCAAAAGTCTTTCCTTTTCAGAAAAAAGAAAGAAATTAAAAAAATCAACAAGTCCTCCGAAAAGAATCATAACCTCCGAATAACTTCATATCGAAAGATGGGAATTCCAGCTTTTTTTTTAAATTAAAAGCTTATAATAGTAATCTTTACAATAGGATCCTTTTTTCACACACCTTTTTCTTCCACTAATAACTAGAACTAGCAGTACTTAGGTAGCAGTAGCGTCCTAAGACCACAACTACTGAACAAACAAACAAAAGAAAACATGAACTTTTTACTACATTACCAGCTCAAAAAACACTTTGTACCACGTAGTATATAACTCTAACTAAGACCACACCTACAAAACTAACAATAACAAGACACCGTGAACTTTGCACTCCTAAAAACCGAAACCAAGTAATCTCTTTTCATTTCCAAACCATTGAAATCATGGAATTTGAGAAGCCTGCTTCTTCAAAGGTGAGGTTACTTTCATATTCCAGGCTATTCGATCCACCAGAAGTAGTTTGCACGAACCGAAACCGACGCATGTTGCCTTCCTCCAACCCAGAGGAGCAGAATGACCAAAGCAACTTTATCGGATCGCTACGTAGAAAATTTCTCTGCAATCTCCGTCCATCAGGGAGACGAATGGCCACTCTACAAGTAACCCCCTTCTCACCTTTGGGTTCTTCGGGAAGATGGAGATACTCCAACTTTGCATTCATGCTAGCCTCCATAATATCTTTATCAGCACCGATTCTATCACCTGCGGATGTACCTTCCGTGGAAGCTGCCTCTCTTAGACCAAGCTCAGTAGCGTGAACTGATTGCTTACGAGAGAGAACATCATGATGCTCCTTTGGACCGCCATCCACAAACGGGAGCAGATCCTCTAACAATGCATCCGCTGTTCTCATGCCGCTCCATGACCTCATCTTCTGTCCGGTGATGGGATCGATGACGAGAATTGCAGGTGACGAGATCAACTTGTAGTAGGTGCAGACCTTCTTCCCCCCATCAGTGTCGTGGTTCGCTTGCCAGAAGACAAAATTCGCCTGAATCATGTGCACCATCGTTTCGTTCGACCATGTATCCCGGTTGAGCATGTGGGAACTGAATTCCTCCATGTTTTGCAGGTTTACAAGCAGCCACCTATTTTCACTACTGGCCGCCACCTTGGCGTCGTGGAAGGAACCATGATATATGAGACAAGATGGTGGACGGAACAATGAAGCGAGAATACTGCAGTTTGATTCGCCACCCTCCGATTTCCAGACACTCGATTCCGCATCAAAACATTGAGAGAGGAGAGAAGGGGCAGGACCATACAAAACCTCTCTCTTCAATGGTATTGGAGGCCGAACTCCGTCATCTCTTGCTCTATCGTCGGAGAAGGCAGTACCAGGCTCGCCGCCGGCGAAAAATAGCTCGAAAGCATCCTCCAGCCTCCAGTTGGTCGCCTGCAGATAGTTGATGGCGGCGTCAGAGGAGAAGCCCGTGGCGATCTCCAGGAAAGAAGAAATTAAAACTTCCTTCTCGCTGGAACTCGGAAAGTCTTCCATGGGATGATCAAGTTTCGTTTTTCTGATTCTAACTCCACAGGATGCTGGGTACGGGTACATATATATAACTATTTTAGAAACAGCTATTCCTTATTCGATTCAACTTTTATATGTTATAGGAGACGAACTTCCCCAGTGTTCCTACTTTAAGTCAATTCCTAATTCTAAGGGGATTCGAAATTGGACCTGCAGCGAGTAGGGTTGGATCGGGATTGGCTACCCCACTTCAAATTAATAGGTATCTGCATTGGGTCAAAAGGAAGAAGTCTAATTGATTCCTCTTTAGATTGGACAGAATCGGGCTTAATCCGTGTTTGAATTGGATCGATATTCCTACTTCGATTCAGCTTTTATATTTAGTTTGTATATGGGAGGTGACCTTTCTGATATCCTAATATAACTCGACTTCTAGTAATAGCAATTCCTATCTTCATTTGGCAAGTCCTTTCAACCGTGGTTTTTTCTGTGTTTTGGGTTAACAAATAACCCAGATTTTGCACAAGATACGTCTTCATTGATGTACCGTATATTTAGAAAAAAAATCTGTTATTCTTGAAGTCCTCCTAAGATTCAGGACGATCTCTGGCACTTAGGAGCGTCTCGGTTGTCTCAGTCTCACGCGAGAGGAACCACACGACACGAGGACGACACACGACGAGCGGGAGGAAGCGCGTTCCGAGTTCCATGCGAGGAGAACCATACCCGACATGAAGATGATGGCGAGTCCCATGCATTCGCCAAGCAGGAGGAAGCTCGTTTCATGCATGACGAGCCTTTTTCGAGCCATCCTGCATCACGCATGGGAATCGTTGCACGGACGTGGGACGTGAGGAGCGTGGGACGCGTTTGCCAAGCCTACTCCGAGCCATCACGCGTCCGCGCCTGGGTCCCACCTCAAGAACTATGCACAACGTACCGGAGAAGTTTTCCGAACCATCCCGCGTCAGGCACGAGTTTTGTTGCATGGCGTGGGTCTCATGCAATGTGGGACACAGGAGACTTTGAAGTGTTTCCAAGCCATGCATAGTCTCATGCAACGTGGGACCCGGGAGACTTTGAAGTACCTCTAAGTCATGCATGGCTCATAGGGAGAACGTGGGATGTGGGGGGTAGTATGGGGAGCCCGTCTCTTCGTCCCATGCGGTTGCACCGCATAACCCCTCCACATCTTGCCCACTCCGGAAGAAGTTGTCCCTATCGGGTTCGTGGGATTGTGGGAAAGTTTCGTTAAGCCCCAGCCTTTAAGTAGTCTGAGCCTCTGAGGAGACTAGTGAGGAGGGGAGCGGTGGAAAAAGTGATGTAAAGAGTGTTAGCCTGAGCTTCAGAGAGAGAGAGAGAAAGCTTGGGAGAAGAGTTTGGGAGTTCAAGGAAAGAGATAGCCTTTGTAGCAAGGAGTAGACCTTATAATAGAGACAGTCACATAGATGTACGATTCCCAATAAAACCCCTTGGTTCCAAAATTTTTCTCTCTCCTATTTTAATGATCAGAACGAAGACTTTACGATCCTACCTTCCTCGATCGTTCGGATCATCCTAATTCAATACTTGTTGTAATATATTAAAAAAATAATAACAAAAAAAATGGTTGATGGGAAAGACGGATTGAGGGCTCAGGCTGCTTTTTCACATCATTGCAAAGTGCACGTGGTTTTACCTTGATTTTTGCTTGCAATTATTTCACAGTTTAGGAAGAAAGAATATGTGATTTTTTTTTATTTTTCTTAAATTTGTTATAAGATCTTATGTCGATCTATCATTAAGAATAATTCTGGTTCTCTTAATGCGGTCAGACAGATATTAACAATAGCAGTTATAAGTATTGGGATATGGATAAGAACCCAACATGATGCATGCTGAAGGTTCTTAACGCTCTCTGTCATGGGTATTGGTGCTTTAGTCCTAGTGTAAGCATTTTAAGCCTGTGCTATAGAGGCCTGTCTTGATAATTCAGACTAGCAGCCGACCACCGAACTCTTTAGCATCGTCGCGCTTCTCGCCGTGGTGCCTAGGGCCTGTCTGCGGCAACACACACTATAAGTTGCAAGAACTATGATGCACAATGAGAACGACATGTTGAAAAAGTAGGCCCATACAATCTGATCTATGGTGAGATGTACAAGATTTATAGAAACCGTGCGGTATGATGAACAAGCTTATCAGGAAGAAGAGCCCCAAGGATTCTGTGAACCTTCCTCATCTCCATGTAATTCTTTTTAGAATTATCCTCTATATTCTTTTTGCAGTCTCTCCCCTCTACATCATTGTTCTTGAAGCCATGCGCTCCCTCTCTTTATGTGAGTTGTGACATGTTTTGTAGCGTAAGCCCATTGCTCCACCTGGCCTCTAAGGTAGCATTTCCATTATCCCATATCAGACTCCTCTTCAGGTGGGTTATGCTCGAATGTATTAGAAATAAAGATATTGGGGAAGAAGAAAGGGAGAGTAGGAAATGTCCACTGTCAGAGTTAAGAGTCGATGTGAGACTATGACAATGTTGTCCACCCAACCTCATGAAAGGGGCCACCCATGAGCCCGTTGTCCGATGTTTGGGTCCTACATGACCCGACAAGCTTAAGCTTTTAGGTTAAAAACTGGTCTAGGCTAATAAACCCATGTGACACTTTTTTTATTAGTTGATATAGGACTACAACAAAGGAGGCTTTGAGACCAGAGATTGGGAGTAGATTGGAGGAGGTAAAGCATGCTTGGGGGTTTTAGAAAAAAAAGGCATTAACAAAGAATAGAAATGGTGGGTGCAATGGTGCTCCATGATATTTTTCTGTAATATGGATTTTACCTTAGAGTGATGATAAATCAGTGACACTAATCTGATGCTCGGTTTACCTTGCTTGTGTTAATCTTGTAACCGGCTGAATAGGTGATACATTCACCTTCTTTGAAACCAATGGCTATAATTCAATAGTCATAATAACTACCACAAACAAAAAAGGTTCAGAAGCAAATTCCGAAACTAATTATATTCCATATAATCTGTAGCGGCTAATCTACAGATTGCGAATTAGTAGCTTCAGCGACTGTGAGTGCATTATATAAATAATGATAGGATTCGTAGACAACATTTTTCTATGGAATACTAGTGTTTTCTTTAGTTCCACTACTCCAACTCGCCACTTGGTTCCAACTAGTTGAAAATTTACAAAGACTCTGCCTCTAAGGTGTGGCATAGAGCAAGCATGATCCATGTTCCATTGGGACTCTCCAATGATATATTACAACACCAACAGCAAAGAAACTTAGACATAGTTCTACCACATTATGAATAGAATTTTGTAATGAAACCTTGTAAAAGGCAAAAAAAAGAGAAAAAATCATAAGTGCCAATAAAATTGCATAATGCTACCAGATAGTAACTATAGTTTTGGCAGCTCAAGAAACACTTCCCCAGTGTAAATTATGTAGCAAATAGTGGTCTTAAAGAAATAATTATGTGCAACCATTGAGACTATGTCAAAAAAGAAAACGTTAATGAAGAAAAAAGCAGGCTAATATATGACTTCAGCAGTGAGTGTATAAGGAACAGACTTCAAGAAATTAATAACAAAGCTATATCTTAGCAATATGAGTTTTCCCCCAAGAAGAGAAGAAAATCAATTAAAATCAAGATAGATGTACAAGAAAACTGAATAAAAATTGTTCAAATAACAAATTATCCTCTGTTTCACATGTAAAAGATTAAGAGATTCAAGTTAAACAAAGAAAAAACAGTGCTTCCAGATAAAAAAAAAAGTTTGTACTACTCATGATACACTTCCTATTCAAACAAGAATGATAAGTAAATCAAAAACTGATTATATGAATTTATCAACAAAATAACCAAGCATGGAAGGAGTGATGCTAAAATAACCAGTATATAAACAATTGAGATGCTTTTTACCTGTTGTACAACTTGAAATTTTTGTTGTACATCTTCTTACCAATCTCCTAATCTTTACTTCCTATCCATTGACCCTTTCCCACCACCACCTCCAAGATCTACTGATAAGATTTTCTGATAATCACTGCTGTCAAAGTCACACATCCAAGCCACCATCAGAACAAGGTCCATACAGCCTTCAACCTATGCCTACTAGTTGGTTAGAAACCTCCCTCCATTCATGGTTAAAGTTACCGACATTGCGCCATACTCCCACAAGCAGGATAGAAGTTATGCTGGAAAATTTGCCTTCCTTTTTCTTGACTAGTTCTCACCTAACTAAGCAAGCAGATGACATGAAAAAAGAATGAAAAAGAAAAAGAAAAAAAAAAATATTGGTTCAAGCCTTGGGGCTACCGTCACATTAACCAGCAATGCACAAGATCCCTTCTTCACCATCAACCAGGTTAAAGGTACCAACCATACATCACTTCCATTTCTTTCAGTTTTCTTCAATGAAAACCCATCAGAAAAAGAATATGATCAAGACATAAAAAAAGAATTCAAGACCTAAAAGCTCAAAGCATCCAAGAATCGATGAAACCGCAGAGGGAATTATAAACACTAGAAGTTAGGCAAAGGATGACAGAAAGTGTAAGATCAAGTTATAATTGCACAAGGAACAATGCTTTCGAACTTCTGCCAAATATCTGAAAAGTCAAATAAAATCCTCCAAATTATGATTGATAGAGCCTAAATCCAAATAAGTTTCTCTTTTTGTTCCCAGGATGTGAACTTCATCAAATATGAGTACAGCATTGCTCCACTGGAAACCTGAAAGAGGAGCACTTTTTACAATCAATACAGATAGTTGTAAGGAACAAGGAGAACATCAACTGCCTTGCGAAGCCCTTACAATAAGGGCATCTGCACAGTTAATTACAAGCTTGTATATGCATGCAAGACCCATATAAACTACAGAAATGAAAGTGTAGTCTTACAGGAAATGCACGGCAAGCTTTGTAAAACATGATTAATAAATTTAAACCTACAGCCCCACAATTCTTCCAATATTAACCAAATCTTTAATGTTAAAAAGGCCCATCTCCAAGTTTTTGATGACTCTTCAGGTAATCTGATAAAAGAGGACATAATATGATTAGAAAGTAACATTTTTCAAAGATTGAGTAAGTATAATAAGAGGAAATATCAGTTTCTTACTCAGTAATGGCAAGCACAGCCTTCTGCTCTGCCCTGAAAAATCTGCAGTTTATCATGGATATATACATGTGCTCCCAAAAACCTACCGACGCTCTCGACCTGAAAGTTTCTTGCAGTGGCCGGGCACAAGTTAGACACCAATATTAAACAACATTAATTTATGACCAACAGTAATACAAATCAAATTACAACATTTGAAAATATAGTGCCAGTAGAAAGGGGCAAATAAATAAATTATTGATTAAATAAATTTTTAGAATTTATTTTAGCTTTGATATGATCAGTAGACTTGCATACTTGTGTGGTCCGCCATACAAGTGTGCGACGTCTATTACGCTCTAGGTTTGGGGCATGATATTCTTTAAGCTCTTTTTCTTGTTTCGAGGATTCAATGGTGGACGATGGATTATCTTTGCTGCCACGAAAGTAAACATTCGAGCTCATCTTACTTTTAACTTCATGTCTTTAGAGCTACAGAAATGCAGGTATGTTTTTTTCTTCGCTTAGAATCCACCTCATAACTAACAGTGTACTTAGGTGACATATTCTCTATGCAAAAATTTAAAAATTTGTTCATGATAGTCTTAGCCAAATTGCTTGGGGTGCAAATCATAGTGCTGCATATAGTACTCAAATGAGGTGCCCTTAATGGCTGGGGGGTTTATGGATGGAAATTGGAATTCATCATCCAATGGAAAAGCAGGTCAAAGGTGATCTTGGACTATGGTTTTAATCCTCAGAACCCACTCAGGCATAATAAAATGACATTAACCCCCTTTTTCGCTCAGACATTGTCTAATTTTTTCTTTTCTTTTCCCTTTGTAGTTCTTCTTTTTGTGTGGGGAGGCGAATGAGAGGCAAGTTTCAAATATTATTAATGCCTAAAGAGAGTACATCGGAGAGTATAAGCAATTACGAGGAAAGGAAGATGCACCGGAAGTTATCGGACAGCGGTTGTACCTTTGGCGCGAAGGAAGGAACTGGCGCGAACGCTTTCGCTTTGACTGGGCCAGACAGGTCTGGCTTTGGAAATTGGACCTGAACAGGAACCATATGTCCTTGCGCACTCTCATGCTGAAACTAAAACTAGCCAACCGTCCTCGCCTAACCCTATGGGGCCAACTCCGTGCCGCTCGTTCTCTCAGCTCTTCAGCCGTGCTGTTCGATGAAATGCCCCAGAGACATATAAATTCTTCCAAAAGATCGGTACCAAGATTCGCGGGCTACCGTTCCGCGCCCCCACCTGTCGATACCAGTCCTGGAAGTCATAGTGCAGTTTTCCGGGACCAGCTGATGAAAAAGATAGATATATCATTCTTCTCTGGCTGCAAGCTCTTAGAAACGACAGAGCCTAATAGTAGAACTTTCGTACATCTTCTTAGCACTTGCATCGGATTAAACGATGTCCTGATTGGAAGACGATGGCATTGTCTGATTACAAAGTTTGGATTCTGTTCAGATGCTTTCGTTGGTAGCGCTCTCATTGATATGTACTCAAAATGTGGATTTGTTACGGAAGCTCGTTTGGTGTTTGACGATATTCGTATAAGAGATTTGGTGCTGTGGAATGTCATGGTGTCTTGCTATGTTTTGAATGGTCTTGGTGAAGAAGCTTTCGAAATCTGGGATTTGATGCGGTCTGAAGGGTCTGCTGGTGATGAATTTACTTTCAGTAGTTTGCTTAGTTCTTGTAGATCTTTGAATAGTGTTGACTTAGGAAGACAAGTTCATGGTCTTGTTATAAGGTTAGCTCTTGATGTTGATATAGTTGTCGGTAGTGGACTTGTTGATATGTATGCGAAATGTGGTGACATTGAGGATGCTCGATGGGCTTTTAATGTCATGGAGAATCGGAATATTGTCTCCTGGAATACCATGATTGTGGGTTATGGGCAATGTGGTGAGGGAAAAGAAGCTGTGAAGCTTCTTGTCCAAATGCTTCAAGGAGGCTTGAAACCTGACGAGCTAACACTTGCCAGTGTTCTTAGCTCTTGCGCTGACATGTCAGCAATCAATGAGGCTATCCAGATACATGATTACGTGGTGAAAGATGGGTTTGAAGATTTTCTGTCAATCGGAAATGCTCTTATAATGGCATATGCAAAGAGTGGCTGCATCCATAATGCATTTCAATCTTTTTGTTCGATCTCTAAGCCTGATTTGGTTACATGGTCTTCAATAATATATTCGTATGCCTTTCATGGCCTTGCTAGGGAGTCTATAGATATGTTTGGAAAGATGTTGCATGAAGGCATAAGACCAGATGGGATTGCCTTTCTAGGGGTTCTTTCTGCTTGTAGTCATGCTGGACTTGTGGAAGAAGGGCTACACTATTTTGATTCCATGAGAAAGGACTATCAAATTCAGCCAAGCTCAGAGCATTATACTTGTTTGGTGGATCTACTTGGGAGAGCTGGTCATATAAACGAGGCTTATGATGTTTTGCTTAATATCCCCTTTGAACCTGATGCAGATATTCTTGGAGCTTTCATTGGTGCATGCAAGGTCCATGGAAACATTGCATTGGCAAAATGGGCTGCGGAGATGCTCTTTGACATTGAGCCAGAGGAATCTGTTCATTATATGCTTATGTCTAACGTCTATGCTGCTGTAGGATGTTGGGAGGAGGTAGCAAGGATGAGAAAGATGATGAGGAATTGGTGTGGTAACAAGGTGCCAGGATGCAGTTGGACTGAGTTTGGTGGTAGAGTCCATAGATTTGTCTCTAATGATAAGTCACATCCGCAAGCTCGAGAGATTTATATCATGTTGGAAGGACTCATTAAGTTCATTAAGGAGGAAGGAAATATGCCATATGATATAAATATGGATGATTGGTTAAGAGATTAAGTATTGCTTCATTTTCATAAAAATTATCTTGGTTGGTATTGTTATAATGAGCACAACGTTTGATGCCTTTGTGGATATTTCTGGTTGCATCGCTTGTTGCTCCTGAATTTTCAAGGAGTGTCTTTAAGCCTTATCCATTGAGACTTTCAGTATTGCCGTCTATTGGAGACTGGTTCGGTGCTCCTCTCTGAGGTAAGAAATAGGTGGTGGCTGGGGTTCTATGTGTTGATAAAATTTGACTGTTTTTTGATATGTTATATTTTTGAGAATATTGGTGAGAGTGCCACCAATCGTGAAATGGTGCAAGAATTACTCATGTCAAGTACTTGGGAAAAGACCTTCAAGGATTTGAGGGCAAAACCTCCTCCACCTGGAGGACAGCTGCAATGGCTGGGCTACAGCACCATTTGCTGGCTTTTTCATATCAGGATATTAAGTCTTTCTCTGTAACTTTGTAGACCCAAAGTTCAAAAAAAAATAGCTGGCATGAGATTTTTGTCATCTTCTTTAAAAGTACATGGCTTCTAATAAAAGGCCCTACTAAGAATTTATCATATTTTAATTTTGATTTCAGGTTATGTTTCACAAGTTTTCCATCCATAAGCACACCAAGTTGGCCAAAGAATGTTATACTCCATGGCTTCTGCACAGATTTTCTTGCAATTGTTCAAAGCCTTGAACATAAAAGCTCTTGGTCTGGATATATCTCCAGAAATCAGGTGAATCATTTGAAACTTGTATAATTAAATTTTCTAGTCTTTTTTGAATCAAATAAGAATTATTGCAAGATCTCTTTTCTTTTCCTGTTTTAAAAAGACATGAAGTTTTGAGGTCTCTTCAATGACTAGTACAGGTCTTAGGCGCTTTCTTTATCCATTGGAGCCTATCATAGGGTTCAGGTTAGTTTGAACATCAAAACTGTGGTGAATCCATATTAAAATTTCATTTGAAATTCAAGAGGCTTTTGCAGTCAGGTCCATATTTTTTCTTTTTCATTTTAAATACTGTTTTATACTTTTAATTGTCATAAGCCCCAGAATGTTTTAGTTCTTTTGAAATAATGTAATTAACCCAAACATTTTTCATTTAAAGTATTTCTTATACATCTAACCAACAGTCTTCGAAAATTTTTGGTTTATTTGGATAATGCATTCAAATGAATCTTCTCAGGTTCTATTTTATATACCAACATATTTTGTTGTAAAGACTTTAGTTTCTTTGAGATCTGTTTGAATTATTGGTGTTATGCATCTGCAGAATTCACCGCGTAAGGTCTAGTTTCAGTTGGAATAAATGCTGATTATTATCTTAATTCTAGATGGGAAGTATTTCTTTACGAAGCTTTAGATTATATGTTTTTATATGATTTCTACCTGATTTATCAACATTTTATCATCATGATCCCCACTTGGCTTTTGAAGACTATCAAGATTTTTGGTTTTGACTTTAATAACCCTATTTGCCTCACAAATTTTTTGTCTCTCTCTTTGCTCAGAACACCATTTGTTAGCTCCTCCTACCAGAAGCACGTGAGCAATATGGTGTTCCCTAGAAGAAGCATCAACCTGTTCTTTTGATTGCTAAATGCTAATTCATTCTCTTTTTAATCTATGCCCTAAGTGAATTGTAGGTCTACACTGTTCTCGCATCCATGTACCTCATTAGCTGTCTTGATATGATGATTGTTCTTCCAGACTATCAATCTATTTTTGTATGTAGTTGTTTTGTTCTTGTTCCATTCCATGAGCAGCTAAAGCTTTCTGCATGACCAGAAAGGAAATGATGGTATCAGACTACCATGTCACACTTGTTCATGGCGCTTGATTGCATTTTAATCGAACATTTTCCATATTACACCTCTCCTAATATGCAAGCTTCCCATCTAGCCAAACTCGTTGATAGTTTTCTATTTCTAAATCTATTCCGCCTCTTGTTGAGGGTATTTCTAGATGTTTTTGCTTTTAATCCTCCTAGTCCTCTGCCCGAGAGTAGACTAGTGTTATCACTTTATTATTTTTTTGCCCTTCATTATTTATGTTTAGCAGGGGGAAGATTATGCATATATCTCTGTACCAATTAGTTGTCGAAATGTGCTACTTTTTTTCGTTCCTCCTCGAGGATTCAAGTCCTAATATCGGTGCCATTCCAGTCTAGTCTCAGGTCAGTATAGGAATGGGATGCGCTCACCATCGATGCAAGCCGGCATCAGGACACCACTTTTCCCCATTTTTTTATTTTTTTCTTTTGTTCATTTTTAACTTTTATCATTGTTAATGAAATTTTGATGAATTTTTCCATGTTTTAAGGTCCTTAGTAGGATCTTTGAGTCAATGATGTTTTATAAAGTTTAAATTCTTCCTCCCTTTTCTCTCTTCTCTACCCTTCTCTCCTCTCTTTCTCTGTTAATCCCTATTTTGGCATCGCTGCCAATTTCTAGTTTTCAACTTTCAATTTCAAACACAAAGAAACCGAGACAGGAATAGTGTTTGGCAACCTAATTTTCTATTTTTAGTTTTTGAAAATCCTTTCTCAATTTCTAAAAATTGTAGAAACTAAAAACATATGGTTTTCATTTTTTCTTAAAACCAAAACTGCTATAATCGTCAGCACTATCTTGCCCTCAGCCGCCACCTGCTACCAACCGTCCCTTCTGCCGCCGCCACCTGACATTGCCGGTCGCCACCATCGCTTTCACCATCACCACCTCCATTGCTGCCAAATACAATCCAAATGATTGCTAATTTTAATATTCAAAAAAATAGAAACTAGTTTTAGTTTTTATGAAAACTGAAAACTAGAACCGATTGCGAATGCAACCTTTGTTTTCCACTCTCCCATGCCTAAACAAAAGGAGACAAAAGAGAGCCCCAATTGCTCCTTTTTCATTTCTGTTTTGAGCGAGTTCCAATTGTCCAAGTTGGTGCTAGGTAACTCGGCTAGGCTCTTGGTTTATGAGCGTACCACCATCCAGGGGCCGTCCTTAGTACTGTTCTCTCATTAAAATCATATAGTAATGGCGAAATGTGCTGGAATCGGCAGGACATGACAGTACTAGTGGGATGTGAATCCTTGCTCCTACTACTCTTTTTCTCCAGCAAATCTGATTCACTACTCAACTGTCACTCGCTTTCTAAGCTAATTGTGTTACTTCCGATTGTTTTCCCATAAGCTATGAGCTTTCTGTGAGAATCACCAACCCATCAAGATGCCTAGAATTGACTTAAGTTTATAAGAATTATGGAGTAGCAGCAGGGTCTCTTTAAGGTGCTAGTGCACTTTATAAGAGGCTGAACTTGTATCATGAAACCTTTTCCTCTCTAAAATTGTTTGAGACATCTTCAGAGCGTTTGGTAGGAAGGATTTGTTTTTTTCTTCCAAAAAGAGTGAAAATGAAAGCAAGGAGTAGCAGAATTTTTGTTCAAATCTTATCTTCGAAATACTTCTCTATGTAATATTTCACTAATTTATAGAGAAACAAGAACACAAAAACAATAATAATGCCAAACAATTGTGTGGTTTAAGATTATCAAAATTTCATGGATGTGTAGTTTGTTATGTGTTGATAATATAGCAGATTTCATCATCGGAGAGGTTAATTAACTAGTTGGAGAATGGTTGTATTCATATATAATATAAAATCGTTGTGATGGGAACTGCAGAGCTACGGGTGGGAGATGGAAATAGCCGATAATGATGTATCAAATGCCTCGCTGTAATTCTGTTCTGTTAATGAAATCGCTTATTTAATGCTGCTTAGACGGCTTGCTTGGGAATAAAACTGGGATTTGCATTCATTTACGTATGGAATACTGGGCGGCTAGAGGTGAAAGTGGAAAGGATATTATATATCTGGTTCCGTTTTAGTATCCAAAACTATGGGGCCAGAAATTTAAACATCTGACTAACTATACACTTTGTATCTAAATATCTGGATATGAATAGACAACTATACACTTTGTATCTAAATATCTGATTTTATTTGTAACTCTATTTAATTTTGCCAAGCACTCGTGAACTTTTAAGTAAAATAAATGATTATACTAATATGCTATTAACTTAATTTATCATCGGCTTAGTAATATTTTTATTTTTGCGGTCATAAAATTTAATAATACGTTTTATATCCATACTCTCGGTATATGATTTGTATCTGTATCCATCTAAAATAAATATGGATATGCATTTTTTTTCATCTCACTTACATTCGTATCTATATTTATATTTATCAAATAAAATAAATATAAATATAAATATTGATGAGAGACAAAATGAATCGTCCTACTCTAGCGTAGAGCCACCCAATTTCGGTCGAGCAGACCTCAGAGCCGAACAGGCCAGACCTCGGTCCCGCTAAGAGCCAGGCCGACCTCGGATCCTGCTAAAGGCCGAGCCGACCTCGGCCCTGTTAATCTTAATCCCGTCGAAGATTTCACAGATCCTCAGGACAAATTCGGAAAGATATCTTCCCAATCCTCTGCCCGCGAGATTAATCTCCGTGATTCACACCGTCTCCAGCTAATGGCTAGCTGATCATAGCTCGGTCCAAAGATTCAGGTAACGGTCGACATCATCACCCTATAAAAAGGATAGAAAAAGGCCCTCGGCAAGCCATAAGAGGCCATGAGAAAAGCACTCAGAAACTTTTTCCAAAATTCTGGATCATCTCTAACTTAGCCATCGGAGGGTCTTTGCCGGAATCTCCGCCGAAACTTTGTGTGGGTACACCGGTGCGCAGGAGGTGGCTCTCTTTCTCCATCCCGGCCAGCAGCTTCTCAGATTCCTCCGATGTGGCCACTCCCAGGCTAAATTTCAACTACAACAAATATATTTATATCTAATCCAACTTGAGCCTTGCTATTTTGCCACGTGATTGCTGATAATTGAAGTCTCACCGTACAAATCAAGAAAGGAGAAGAATCTTGCATCCTGAAGTGAGAAGACAGCAATATATCTTGGCGGACTACTCTCAGCACCTACTCTTGTAGATGAGACAAGTAGAGTCCAATAATAGAAGTGCTCGGAAACATCACCACCATCACAATAATGGTTGCCTCGGGCAAAATAGGTGATTGTTAATTTGTCTAGAGTACAAATTTCCTTGGATCACGATTAGTTCACTTAAGAACTTGTCTTATCTAAGGAATGCTTCTTTTGGAGGGTTGCCAATCAATTTGGAAATCTTTTAATTGTTTAAAGCATGTCATAAATCATTGCTTTCATAGAACAATGACATACAAAGCGGACATAGCCCTCCTACTTAAGAAACCAGTCTGGTCCCTGGGTAATCTTCTTCTTCTCTTTTTTTCTTTTCTTTTTTTTTTTTTTTTTTTTTGGTTAAAACGGCAATTCATATAGCTCTAACTTGAGTACATCCTGCCAAATCAGAAAAAAGCAAAAGATACAGATCAGGCGGGAGTTCTGCCGTGGATGACCAACATAACTCCCCAGAATGCCGTGCAGCATAGGAGGCGACCCAGTCTGCTGCCCTGTTCGCCTCCCGGAAAACATGTACTGCCTGAAACTCCTCCATCGCCATAGCCAGCCTGCGGGTCTCCCGAATAAGTGGGTGGCCATCTCCATATCTATCCGCCCCCCGGATCCAATCTATAACAATAGAAGAGTCCCCCTCAAGAAACACCCGCCCGGCCCCGAGCACCCGCCTCACGTAGGAAACACCGGCCCATGCTGCCCATAGCTCTGCTCCCACAACCGAGAGCCCTGTCGAGCCCCGGCCACCCGCCGCAATCAACCTCCCATGGTGGTCTCTGATAACAAAACCGACTCCTCCTGACCTCCCATTCCTCGCCACACTGCCATCGAAATTCACTTTGAGATAACCAGGGGGTGGGGGTACCCAAGAAACCACCGCAAAACTCGGCGCTGAAACAGCACTACGGATACCCCAGATGTCCCTAGTTGGCCCAAGTGAAGACGAGGCCATGCAGGAGAGGACCTCCTCCGCCTGAAGCACCGCTCTCTCCACCACCATCATCGCCGAGAGCCTCCTACCCTCAAACAGACGAGCGTTCCGGTCCAACCAAATATGGTAGGCCAGATACGCTCTAAGTATCCCTGCCTCTGCGAACATAGGGCTCCGTACCGAGGCTCGCAGCAAGTGCAACAAATCCTGTGCCGTCTCTACCGAGTGATGAATAGGAACAGGAGAGCGCCTCCAAATCTCCCTAGCCCTATGGCAGTGTAGTAGAACATGTCGAATAGTCTCCTCTGTATCCGAACACACCTCGCACTCCTGAGGAACCCGAACACCCCGCCTGACTAGTATACTCCTGGTAGGGAGGCAGCCCCAAGCCACCTTCCATAAAAACAGCGCAACCCTCGGGTGAATCCTCATCCGCCAGATCCAACCTCCCTCAATCACTCTCGCTGGCTCCCCCCTGAACAAAGCCTGAAGGTCCCTGGCTCGCACCTGTGATCGGCCCGACGGCGCCCAGACCAACCTGTCGGTCTCCCCCTGAACTGGCACCGGGAGGCCCAAAATCGTCTCAGCCAACTGAGCCCCAAATGCCTCTCGGATCAATCCCTCCCTCCACCTGCCCTCCTCTGAGTCCAACAGGTCGCTAACCCTCCGGCCTGCTAATCGCACCGTGTCCACCATGGTCGGCATGCGGCTGATCGGCACTGCAGTCACCCAACAGTCCTCCAATATATCAATGGAGCATCCATCACCAATCGCCCATCTGATCTCCGAAAGGACCACCCCAGCTCTGGCACACATCTCCCTCCACACCGGGGAGTGAGAACGGGCCGCTCGCACTCCGGGCACCAGAACGCCATACTTGGCCCTCATCAGTGAGGACCACAAACTATCGGGCTCCATAACAAATCTAGCTACATGGCGTGCCGCTAGAGCCTCCCTCCGCACCAACAGGGACTGCACCCCTAGACCACCACATCTGGTAGGCTGGCACACCACCTCCCATGCCAGCAAATGAATACCACCTCTACCACCTTGCCTACCCCAAATAAAGTTCCTAACCAGCTGCTCAATATTCCTCAAGGTCGACACTGGAATAATAGAATGGGAAAGTAAATAAACAGGGATCGAGGAGAGAACTGACCTAACCAGGGTAATCCTCCCCATCATAGATAGAGAGCGCATCTGCCAACCCTCCATCCTCTGCCTAATGCTGGTCTCCAGATAGGAACAGTCACTCCCACGCAAGCGCCGGCCAGAGAGCGGGACCCCCAAGTATCTCATCGTGCCATCCTGCTCACCTATCCCCAAGATCTCCCTAATAGAATCTCTCATCTCCTGTCTGGTCGACGGGCTAAAGCACACAGCAGATTTCGAAAAGTTGACCCTCTGACCAGACATAGCACAATAGTCCTGAAGGACTCTAGTAAGAACCAGAGCATCTCGGCAAGTCGCACGGGCTAGCAGCAAACAATCATCCGCAAAGAGCAAATGTGAGATCGATGGGGCATCCAGCGCGGGCCTGTAAATCTCCAGCTCCTGGGCGAGCACAACCTGATGCAGAGCTCTGGATAGCGCATCCGCACATAGAATAAACAGATAAGGGGATAAGGGACACCCCTGTCGTAGCCCTCCCGTAGACACAAAATAGCTAGAAGGCGTGCCATTCACCAAGATGGCAAAAGAAGGAGTCCTGACACAACCCATGATCCACTGAATCCACACCCCAGGAAAACCAAACCCCAACAGAGACTGATATAGAAACTCCCATCGCATCCTATCATAGGCCCGCTCCATATCTAGCTTGACTCCCATCAAGCTCCTCCTCATCGGAGCCCTCTCCAAATCAAACATGAACTCCTGGGCTATCATCACATTGTCGGATATACTCCGACCACCTATGAAAGCACCCTGCTCCGGACTGATCAAACTCGGCAGAACATCCCGCAACCTGACGGCAAGAATCTTCGCCGTAGCCTTGTACAAAGTGGTACAGAGGCTAATCGGTCGAAAGTGACCCGGCTCAGAGGCATCCTGCCGTTTCGGTAATCTTCTTCAGTTATAGCTGCAGCATTGTTAAGGTTTTTCTCATGCCTGGTTCCTCTATTCATGGTATATTTGAAGGTGGTAAGGCACAATTTTTTGGGAACCAGGTGAGTGGAAACTTGACTGCAGGAGGTCCTATCTCAACACAATAGACTTGGCAAGTTGACAGCCTCGCAGAGTTCCATGTGTTCTCTCTTGAGCACCCCCTTTCGCTGGTTATCAGTTATAAGATTCCAGGGTGATCGGAGATCCCAGAACTGTAGGATTTCCAAAATGTGCCTTTGAGCTATTTTTCTTTTGCTCCTGCTCACCCCTTAAACAAAGACTTGGAAGGGTAAGATTCTCTAACTCTATGCTGGGACCCCCCCAGGATTTCATGTTGTTTGGGGTCGCAAATCATCCAAATGCACCCCCTTCACGAACACGATCAGTATGGCAATTACTAGCGGAAACATGGGTACTGGAATCATATGAATTTTGGTTTTGCAACCATTTACTGTTCTCGCTTCTCCACAACAATAATAGTTAGTCCCATCCTAAATTTGGACACGGCCATGCTACCGAGGGTATAACCCACGATAATACGAATCTCAACATTTCATTAAACTTGCTAGCGCGAACTCTAAGTCTGGATCATCCTTCGTTCCTATCGATCCTATTCGTCTAGAGAAAGAAAAATAAAAATAAAGATATATAAGCGACAGCTGAGTAAGTAAATTTTACTCTATAATACCAGATCAAATATAAGTTTTTCCATGTCAATACGTCATTTTAAAAAAAAGCAGATATTACAAAATAAAGTATTTTATAATATAGTATATTAAAATAAGTCATAAAGCCAATCATGCATCCATAAATCATTTATATTTCATAAACATGATTCCAAGTTCATTTTACAAATAAATTCATAAATCATGCTTCTGTCAATATCCTAATTCAAAATATTGCTCACAAATATTCGTGCTACGATCACTTTATACCCGTGATAGGGCCTGTATTCATAATCGACAAAAATTCTTGTTTTGTATGCCAACATTATACCCGTTGCTGGGCCTAGGTTCATATGGATGCTAGCTCTGAGTGTTGTTTTTTTTAATTCTGTGGATCATGCATAGTTATCTGAGAGTCTTTAAAAACTTATATCTGTTCTTAAAGCATACATATAAATAGATAAAAAATACTAAAATACATGATCATATTCATATTTTAAAACAAAACTTATTTCTTCATAACACAAAACTATTTTTCATAAAAAAGCATAATTTTCATAACACATATGTTGATCCATAATTTTAAAAAAAATATGACTTCTTTATTAGCAGTATCTTATACATGAGAAATATGATAATTTGAAAAATAATAAGAAGTATATAATCCACTTACTTATTTCGCTGGAGACCGTCAAACTTCACTAGACAAATCAGATAACCCTATTAAAAATATTAAAAAAATAATTTCTATTTGATGATTTTAATAGAATTAAAATAATAAGAAAATGAGACAGTTGGTTAGGTGACAGTATTCGGCGGCTCCAGACATGTCAGGTCTAAGCAACTCGATCAATGAATCATGGAGTATGGACTCGATCAGGGCTAAAGTTGTTCAATAATATTCATCATCAATGGGTTCCAGGGACACTTAATAAGGCAGAGGTGATCAGTCTAGTAGGCAGTCCGGGCACCAGGACAATTTAGGGCCTCTTTATGGGTCAACTCAAGTTTATAGATCAGGTCGATGGGACCCTATACCGGAATTCATAGATTTTCTAGAGAGAATAAGAGAGGAACGGGCTCTCTCTCTCTCTCTCCTCCCCTCTTCTCTTCTTTCTTTCTTTCGTGGCAAAACAAAGGATGAAGGAGGCGGGCTAGTGGGTGTGACATGGTGGTTCGGTGCGATGGCAGCTGGAGGTGGTGGCCGGCAGCGAAGAGCGACCGACGGTAGCAGCTGACCAACCAAATTCAGCCAAAAAGTAGGGCCAAGGAGGGTGATTGTTGGATTAATTGACCTTGGATCCCACCCCGCTCGCCGACGACTGGAGGCCCGGCTTCGGCTTGAGCTGATATAGGGAAGGGGCTAAGTCCCTTGGCGATGAAAGACGGTGGTGGTGGTGGTCAAAAAGAAGGAAAAATAAAGGATTCCTTTTTTTCGAGCGGTTTTTGGCTGATTTCTCGGCTAACGGCGTAATTCTGTGTTGTGAAAAGAGAAAAAGGGAAGAGGAAGTCTTCCACCCATCACGTGCATAGCACATGCAAGCTTACGTGGGCCAAGCCTAGTCGGGCTAGCCACATGGACCAAGCCTGGGCGGGCCTTCCCAATTATTTAGAAGTTAATCACGCAATTCATGTATAAGCAAACATGGATAGAAGAATCATCAGCCGTTGAAATGTGGGGATACAACCTACATCTTAGGACTGCTCCAGACCGACCAACAATCCAATCAGTCAGATTTTGGGCACGGATTATACCAGCACCGCACCTTCTTAAATGTGCTCGGGGGAAGAACGCTCGGCAATAACGAGATCGCTTCAAGCACCAAAATTAGGGATGGCACACCGAGCCAGATACAGATAGGATCTGTAATAGATCAAAAATCCATCAACCCCCTCCTCCTCTTTCCTCTCATGGTTATTAAATAGTTCAAAAATCTACACCCAAATCTCACCCTTTTATTAAACATCGCAAGCTAATCCGATTTAGCAGTTGAAACAACTCGATCGGTCAAACATTACCACCTCGAACCAAGATCATTTCAATAGTGGGGAAAGTTTTGAACAAGCTAACACTCTTTAAGCTTGGATAAGCAATGGAATTGATACCAAGACTACCTATTTGCGATGATGTTTTCTTTTAAAATAGATAAAGGCCAAGGTGGTCCATATCAAATTGGTAATTTGGAATAGAGAATTTGAATAGTAAGAAAAAGTAGGGCCACGAAATCAGCAGAAAGATTGGGGTATAATATTATTCACAAGATGCTGTCCTTTGCGGCCTCGGTTTGTCTGCGCTACACGCTGCCCAACGACCAACCACACACACACGGAACCCATCACACAGCCTGGACGCCATCCCATCACCAACTCTCCCTTGCTAATTAATAAAATATATGGAGTTTTGGAGGTCTGGAGAGAGAAAAAGTTGCCCTACGTCTCTAGAATAAGGCCAAGCATGACCACTACACACTCCTTGGTCCCTCCAAAGTCCAAACACCCTTCTCCCATATCCAAACAACAATGGGCCACTGCTACATCAATCATATCATGCAACTTGTTCTTGGGAATGCACCAAATCATAGCTATAAACACACAGCGGGATAGCAGGATGGTACACTGCAAAACCTTGTGTATAGCGTGGTTAATACAACTGTGCTACATGTGAATGAGCTTATAATGCTCTTAGATGTCATAGATTTCCAGAAGGATGAGAACATGATCTCCTTTCAGATTTCATAAGCCCACAGCAATTCGGATCGTACGACAATTCCACCACTATTCCTTCTTAAGAGTAGATGGTTTTCAACCTCTTTGCCGTGTGGATGAAACCCACAATAACCTGCATCTCGTCCAATTGCTTTAGCAATTGGCAGAAAAGAATCAAGACCATAACAAGTGTCAGGCTTTAAAAATATATAAAAAAAAAGGGAAAAAATGAGTGCAAAAAGAAACGCACATTCAGTTCTAATATACTAGAAAAGTTTATTTGATCACCTATGCAAAAACGTAGAAGCACAAATGGTACCTGAGAAAGGAAATGGTGCCGCACACCATTAACCAGTTGTTCCTTCGATGGATTAGGATTGAGGCTTACCTGGAACATCGTTGTACATGATTGATGTTAGTCTGCAAAAGAAAGAAATCCGAGTCTTCCTCGAGATACCAAGGACGGACATTGGGTCAGGGGTCAGAAATATACCAGATTGAAGTGCCTCCAGTATCTCCACAAGGTGGCTGTCCCGAGTTTTGACAAGTTTACCCTCTGTTAATAATCTACAAATTGTAAGCACAATCTTTCAATACGTACAACTCAATCTACAAGGTGTCTCTAATCAGTATCGAGGATATCTTTGCAGTCATATTACGACTAAATTTTGGTAATCCAGATTCAATTTAACATGGGATACATTAAGTCAAGGAATTTTGCTAGGAATTGTTCAGCTAAACCTAGTAACGGAAAAAGGCTGATGGTTTATATTTCAGCAGAGCAATCTACAGCTAATACTCATTCATCACTTTGGCTAATAAACTTAGAATTCATCATTCATATAATATCTCACCGTCTGAGGCTTGTAAATATGGGAGCGGACATCCTTGTAGATGCCACGGTTATTCTGCTTCGACTTCGCTGAAGATGTCCAAGGCGACTTCGCTGAAGATGTCCAAGGCCTGGTATGCCGAACCCTCGGCTTTGTTGGTTTCTGGCACTCTATGCTACCTGCCCACGAGAGAATTTATCAATTTATTAACAAATGTGATGAGCAGGTTTTATTACTCATTGCTTGAATTAAATTGTCTAATTATTGCTCATTAACAGCACTTGATTAGCTGATATTTGATTGTCAGTATAAACATAAAACCTACTGTAATCGATATCTTTCTCTCCCATGTCAGAGCTACTACAGAAAGAGTTGTCACAGTCCACGTCGTCGTCGTCCTCATTTCCAGTTGGAGCTTCTAAAACACTCAAAGCATTCCTCTGCAACTTTACCTCGACCCCATTCTTAAGGACCTGACATCACAAATCAGCAAAAGATTATGCCTTGTAATGAAACTAGAGACAGCAGACATAATATGGTAAAGATGAGGTTTAAATATTGAAAGTAAGCTCCAATATCAAGGTTTTCCTAGCTACAAGATCAAATCAAGGTACAAGATACTTAAATTCTCTTTAGAAACATCATCTAACATTTTGTTTGCCTGTGCTACGCTTCTTACTGCCGCTGATAGCATTCAGAAATGTAAAATTGAAATCAAGTTTGTGCACTACACATGGTTGAGCAAGCAAAATCTAAGAGGAATAATTAAAAACAGAGTGCAGAAGCCCAATCATCTAGTTAACAAGCATTTGATGTAAGGTCCCCCCCCCCCCCCCCCCCTCTCTTCTCTCTTCCTTTTATTAAGAAAAAAATGTTTTACTTGATTAATTTGTTTCTGCAAATTCTACTGGTGGATGCATTCTAAAAGAACTTACTTAGGACCAGAGTTTACCTGTCCATGCTAATATCAAATTATTGTCATGACCTTGGAAAGAGTTATGATTAGGATCAGAGTGATTCCACTGTAACAATCCAACTCTAATCTCAGATGGAACATATAGAAACAGCTCAAAGAAGGTTGTGAACATATGATGACAACAACGACATATCAAGTCGATATAGCTGAGAAATGGTTCTATTACCAGCCAATGCCAGCCACCAAGACCAACAGCTTTCTTCACCACACCTTGCAGCCCAACCAAAACAGACTTCGTCCTGTTGTTACCTGTAACAATGACTTTAGTGTGCCTGGGAAGCACTGAGAGCTCTTCATCTCCACTTTCTTCCCGAGACGGAGACAACGCCCGTGACGAGCACAACTCAGCCTCCATTAATTGCATATACCTTGCACCTGATTTAAATTCCAAACAGTAATAAATTTCATCAAAAGATTCAAAAAAAAAAAAAAGAACAAACAAACAAATAAAATGATGAATCAGCTACATATCATTCCATGATTCACAAACTCCATTTGGAAAATAGTACACAACTACAAACTGCCTCAACGAACATATCATTGCTCAAATTAAACCTACAGGTATAAACAAGAGAGACAAAATTTCTATTTGACACTACAAATTATGTCAGCTTGAATCAAAGTATACATTTGCAGGAAATCCAGATATAGTGAACCTGCATGTGAGAAAATTAGAAATGTCCAAAATTACAGTCATCTAAACAATAATTAGAAGCAAATCTCTCTCCAAGTAACTGTCTTGTGCAGGGCCCAGCACCATAATATCTGCCTGGTTTTCAGATTATAGCGGCAACCAAGTCAAAGTTAGGCAGCGAAGGGGTGGCGCAGTGCTGCAGAGTGCAAGACCAACCTTGCTCCAGGACTAGAAATCCTAAGAGAAATCCAATTCCAGCCCTTAATTGCAACAGAGTAGGCAACATATCCCGCCTAATTGATATTAAAAGAATTTAAAACTCTCGGGACCCACCACCCTGCAATTATTGTTTATAAGCATGGTGGATGTTTTATCTACCGACCGATCTGACAGCGATTATGTTGCCGCTACTGCATCATAACCATAACCACCAATCTTTATCCTAAAATAAAAGGAATGGTTTAAGAAAAAGATAAATTCACCTGATTGTATACCTCTCCAAATTTGCTTCAAAATACTCTCGTCTGCATCACTCTTACTGCCAAATGCAACAAAAATTTCATAAGCTCACGCTATATGTCACTAGAAAAAGTTGAACTAAAAGGAGAGCTTGAAACCTGTTTTCTACTTCTCTCAAAATAAAATTTCCCATTCCTCTGGATTGAGTGAACGAAAATGCTTTCTTTTAGTGAATCGAGCAGTATTTTAAGATCTAGCAGGAATTGGCAGTGTGATCCTCTATTTGCTTTTAAAAATTCAGTTTCTTAGATTTAAATCCACCTCGTTATAAGGTTCTAACGGAAATTAAAAGCAGAAATCATTGAACTTTAAACTAATGTCATGAAGCCAGTAGGTCCGATTGCATGCAACTAAATCAAAATCCTGGTCACAGATGTCCCAATAAAAATCGCATGTTTGTAAGGAAAACGCAATCTTTAAGCAACAGACCAGCTCAACGTAAATGGTGAGTGATTAAATTAAAGAAAAGTTCTCACCTGCACTAGTTTCACCATTCTGACCAGATTCCTTCCAGAAAATCGTCTTATCTGTCAGATGAAAGAAAATAATAAATCTACAAAAGCAAGAAAAGAACAAAAAAAAACAAACAGTCATTAAATCTTCGGCGAGAAAACTGACGCCAATGTCATGCAATCAAAGCAAATTAGAGCTCAGTACCAGAATCTCTCTCCAATCCTTCCACTCCTCCAACTTGCCGATCCACAAAACACCACCAGATCTCACTCAATTCTAGCCATCCATAACCAAATCCATCAAAAAGAAAGAGAGTCATCTTTTTGATACAAAACTAATATAAAACAAATAAACGCATCAAGAAATTCTTGAATTTGAATTACCATGCCACAATGCTCCGAACCGGATAAAAACCGCAATAGTTTCGCGGAAAAATTTCGAAATGCGGAGGTTTTAAGCCGCGGATATAGCAAAACCGGGGCTTTCCGAAAAAATTCCGTGGTCCGATTCGTCGGAAGCCCACCAGATCTGAGGAATGGGAGCCTCCGAGATAGTAAACCGGAGGACTTGGGGGAGAAAAGGGAGGGGGTTGTTGGAACTTTGGGGGCGGGGGGAGAGGAAAAAGAGAGGGGAAGGAGGAAGAGAGAGAGAGAGAGAGAGAGAGCGCACTAAATGCTGTCCAACTGCCGAGAGAGTGAGCAAACGCTTAAAAAAGTGGGGGAGTCGGAAGGGGGAAGGGGGAAGGGGAAAGGGGGACCGGGTTTAACGTACGGCCTTCGCCGGTTGCCGAAGACCGAGCCAGTCCGCTGTCTGAAGCCGGTCTCAAGCAGAACTGCTGAACTTGTTCTAGGAAGGGTACCCAAACTTACACCCAGTGACTGACGTTTGGAGACAGCACGGGTGGGGCCCGCGTACCCGTGAAAGGGTGTGGATTGGGTGTTTGTGCAGTCGTTCTCGTGTTTTGGGACACTTTAATTGGATTTCTTGGACTCTAGTATATTAACAATTTATAAACTGATTAATTGAGTTTATCTGATGACCGCGACATATTGCCCTTTGTTACATGTCACATTAAAGACATGGATTGGCTTGAGATTGAAAAATTATAATTATAAGGGGAGATCAGGAGTTGCTGCCACTTTTAAGTTATATGCTTGAAGATGAGCAAAAGTTTGTACAAAAGCCTGTAAGGTTCTTTTGATTGGGGTACATCAGATTACTGAGACAATCTAATGATTCTTAAAAATTATTTATTTAAAAAAATTATGGTAAGAAATAAAATTTACTATATTTAGTTGGTTAAAAAATTACTTTAAAAAATTATATCAAAAAAAAATTTGCCATGTTTGGTTAAAAGTAATTTGATGTAAAAATATTGCCAAAATTTAAGCAATATTTTTGAATAAACAATTCGAGTAATATTATTTTTTACTCAATCTATTTTGTCATTTATGGTCCACTCACATAAATGCGGCCGGCATTGGCTATTTCGGATATTAAATATATTTACATGAGTTAATAAAAATTGTTAACTTAATTTTATATATTAAAATATATATTTGTTATTGTAAATAAATTTTAGCATGTTTTGGCATGTAAATAAATATATTAATTATTAGTAAATCCTGTGCTAGATTTATTAATGATAATAAATATATATTTTAAAATTATTTATTAATAATTAATATTTATTAATAAACATACCAATATCTTACATATATTGTCATTTATAATAGTTATTAATCAATATATTAATATGTTTAACATATATTCATATAATATAAGATAGGATATTTTCGTCAATTAAAATATATTTACATGAGTTAATAAAAATTGTTAACTTAATTTTATATATTAAAATATATATTTGTTATTGTAAATAAATTTTAGCATGTTTTGGCATGTAAATAAATATATTAATTATTAGTAAATCATGTGCTAGATTTATTAATGATAATAAATATATATTTAAAATTATTTATTAATAATTAATATTTATTAATAAACATACCAATATCTTACATATATTGTCATTTATAATAGTTATTAATCAATATATTAATATGTTTAACATATATTCATATAATATAAGATAGGATATTTTCGTCAATTAATGATATTTTTAAAATACCTTGCTCAGTAAACAAGCATGAAAAAATAGACAGTTTTATCTTTTCTCCGAGAAAAATAGACATAGCATCCACTATTTATTTTACCATTTTTCTCATCCACTTTTCATACCAAACATAATAATCTAACATGTGATTTATTTTTTTTATATCAGATTATTCTCAATCAAATAAAATAAGCCTTAATTTCATCTCAATGATTGGTTAGGCAAGTTTTACTAGGTTATTGTATTTGGGTACTCTTTTACCTTTGATGCTGTGTTGTATGAAATATATAAAGGATGTAAGAAGAGCAAAAGGTGACAATTGATATGATGCCTTCTTGGTGTGTATTACTTGGAGGGGACAAAAGCATGCTCTATAAGCATGTGTAAAAAATTTTATTTGAGGCTTACAAATGCAAGCTAAGGTATTTTATTTTGTTATTTATTTTATTAATAATTATGTACTTTACACCACTTTTATCTACTCTTTTCGATTCTATTCGTATTGAACATGCCAAAAACATGTTGCTTATTTGTATATGTTGTCAAACTTGAGTAAAAATAACACCTATAAATGGTAAGTAGATAGGGATTTTTTGGCACATAATGTGTGTGATAAATTTAAGAAGTATGCTATATCTTAGATACGTTTATATCTAAAACATAGTGTCATCTCTTTTGAATGTTTGTTTATGATATGAATAATATCCTGACTAAATTTAGAAATGTAACCGCAAATATTTATTAGATTGAGAAAGTAGATAATGGACAAGAAATGCGGGATGAATCAAAGGGCCCATTAATTGCTTTATTAAAATGTTTTCTAAATAAAGAAAATCTTATTTTGGGTAAATGTATAACAAGATATCTTGCATAATTGTCACAACAATTCCCAATTTTATAGATCAATAATTATGCAATATACTCCATCTCATATGATATTTGAGGTTTGTACTAAATAATAAGCATCAATAGCAATAATAAGCATGCATATGTTCCTACATATGCATTCCTTTCTAATCGTCAACTAATTTCAGTCAACTTCTAAATAGTCTTATTAAACTTTAATTTAATTTTCTTTTCATTTGTATACTTTCATGTACTAAATACTATTTATTATTTCTATAGATTATCGATGATTTCAATATCAATAATCGATAAAAGTTATATCATTCAAATATAAGTCATTAAAATGTAATTATTAACTATTCTTTGAAAAGAAAATGGTTAGAATGTGAGGAAGAAAATGAGAGGCTTGAAAGCTCATCTTCAACATTTATATTAATAGTAATTGATGAGTTAGTATATCAAGAACTATGTATTTATTAGATTTGAATACAGATTTCTCAAACATATAGTCTCGAGGCAATAGAAGAAATTCTCCACCCACAATGTTATTTCATTTTTAGGGGTACTTGTAGCATGTTAATTAATTCATTCGTGCATTATGTGCATGTTTATATGTGTATGCATAAATTTATTCTTTTTAAAAGGTTTTGAGTTTGAAGATTGAGTGTTGATTAATTAGAAAAAATGGTGAATAGAAAGGGAAAATCAACTATTTTGATTTCATTAGTCATCTTCAAGGAAATTTTGCAAGCAACTGCTTTACTTTCTTTTTGTATAAATAGGTCATATATTTTACTAACATAAATTATATATTCTGAACTTTCTAAGACCACATGCTCTCGTGACTATGAACATGCATGCATCAACTTTACTAATGTGCATTCATAACTATAAGTTAAAAAAGATTGTGATACATCACGAAATGAAGTTAAATCTAAATCTAATCATATGTTCGACCATGCACGCATTTAATTCAACCCCTTTTGGTTGTACAATAAACAACACTACCATAGCATAATAATTTTGAAACATATATCCACCACCATGAAGATTGGAAGAGTGGACCTCCTAACTTGATAGGGATGCCAACTTATTAAAAAATTCATGGGAAAAAGATGCCATAAGACTGATTATTGCTTTTCTTTTGATACTTATTTTGGTTCATTTTTCTTTTGATACTTCACCCCTAGCTCCTTTGTGAAACAATTTTGTTAAAAAAAATTTAATGAACTCTACTCTTTTATCTTCCCTCAATTGAAGGCAGCGATTGCCTTGCAAGGCGTTAAAAAATTAAGAAGAGATTATATATGCATCCATCCCAGAAGATTTCCATGATACTGAATTTAAGCTAAGTAATTTTTGCACTAAATCTCATCATGCATCAAATCCTTAAGTTTCTCATCATGAATCTAATCTAAATAATTTGTGCAGCAGAAAACATTCTTTCTCCGCCAAGGCTATTTCCGTAATTTCGCTTATCGCGGCAGGCTTCTCGCGCACTCCACCATCAGCTCGCCGAAGCCGAGCCGAGCGGAGCCGCCGAACTCCTGAATACGGGACCCACGGAAGCGACACGTGTCCGTAAACCAGCTGTCGGGACCTGATCCGCTGCGGGAACTGCCCCTAAGCGGACGCGGTCTAAGACAGCGACTGACCCGGACGGCACTCCACCGCGGGCCCCACAAATCGGTTAGTGGGTGCGTTATTGGGTATCATAGGCCGGTTTTTCTGGACGATGCGAGGTAACGGAAGAGCGAGCTTCTTCTCCTTGGTTTAAAGTCCGGGGTTTGGAGTCCGGATAGCAGCTGGCGCGCATTAAAACCGAGTCTGCTTCGGGATTCAAAAGTAAATAAATATTAGTACAAATGGAAAAAAAAAGGGGGAGGGGCACGAGGATTCACTCCGCTTTTTATTATACCCCGTACGCTCTCCTCTGCCGCTCTGCATCCGGAAAAAGGTTAAAGGGAAAATGTTAAAGTAAAAGATGACACCTTTTTACGGTTCTACCGTTATGGATCCGTCTACCGGGAGGATGGCGTCGGTAGAAGGAAGAGGGGGAAGATAAAAATAATTTTATATTTTTATAGTTTATGAGTCAAATAATTTTTTTATTTCAATTTCAATGGCAGTCCGGAAACAGGATTGTACTATTTCAGCGATGGCAAACGGAGGAAGAGAGGGAGAGAGGAGAGAGGAGAGAGGGGAGAGGGGAGAGGTTGATGAGGAACCACCGCTCCAAATTTGTGGCGGCGGACGACGATCTATAATATCTATGTTATTAAAGCAAAGTTGAAAGCAGCATGGGAGGAGTCTTCGATGCTTTCAGTGCGGTCTACATCCATCTAGAGAAGATTTGGTTACTATGATCGGGAAGATTCGCGGGCGATATACCACGACGAACGGGCAGTTTCTATTTCATAATATTCAGAGAATGGCGGGGATTGTGGTTCTTTTTCGTGGTGCATCATTCTAGAAATATTTTTTGGATGGATCAGGCGGATGCTTCTTCTCTCTTCGTTATTTTTTTATCTTATTAGTTGTCCTCGTATGAGTACGGTATGAGGAACCTATGTATCTAAAAAAAATAATTCAGTCTTTATCGTACTCTATTAATTCAGTCATTTCGGAAGTATCAAATTATATCTAAACTTTATATATTAAAAAACAAAAGTTTACCTCCCATCGTAGTAGTGCTGAAGGTTTAGATTGAAAGCCACCAAGGTAGTATAGCCTGATGGTAAGAGAGCGATAATTCCGCCCAAGTTGCCCGAATTCGAAACGCACGGGCGTCGATTAAATTAGAAAACCGGATGCCCCACGCCCGGCTGGCTTGTTGGCGGTTATGCTTTCCTTCCACTTGTACCAAGGTGGCTGTTGGGGGAAAAACCCCAAGTCATACCGCCACGGAGGCGCTCGGCCAAAAAGCGCCGACCGGAAAGGCGCTCGGCCAAAGGATGCCGACCAGAGAGCACCAACCAGAGGGGTGCTCGGCTAGAGAGCGCCGAACCGAAAAGATGCTCGGCCCAAGAGTGCCGACCAGAGGGAGCGCCAAGAAGAGGCGCTCGGACCAACCAACACAACCAAGTAGGGATGCTCGGCTAGAAAGAGCCGACCAGAGGACGCCGACCAGAAAAGCGCTCGATTAGAAGGCGCTGACCAGAGAGGAAAGAGTGCGAAATAAAGGCGCTCGGCTAGAAGGCGCTCGCCCAAAGGGCGCCGACCAGAAGCATTAGAAGCGACCCCGCCACAGGGCGCCCCGTCGGGCGACCGGCTCGGCTCGGCACCCCTGCCGAGCCGATGCCTTAACCAAATGATCAACTTTCGCCTAACCCTCTAAGCCTAAGGGACCTGACAAACTCCACTACAACTTGCCGCTATCTCCAAGCCATCAAGGCATAAGATCTCCGCAGGTATTCAGCACGACCTGCCATTAATGCATGAGCCCCCCTCAAGTCTCCGATGCACTCAGTCATTTAATGAACACGGCTCAAGGCGATCTCCAGATCACTGAACCATCAAAGCGTATGGCTCTCCCTGACTGCCGGTTCACTCGGTAATAAATGCACTTACCATCCACGGACCCCAGGCCCATCACGGCCGGCGGTTCAACCACTCCAACAGGTCCGATAGACCGTGACAACTCCCTGGTTCCGATCTAATTCGGCCTTGTTCCCCACTACGCCATTAATGGGCCAAATCGTGCCCAATTATTACAAAAGAGAACAAACTCCCTGTCACCTCCCAGGCAACATAAAATCCTTCTATAAAAGGGAGCCTGGGAGGAAAGAATGGGAGGAGGAGAAAAAGAAACAGCACAGACACAATTGGACACAATATTCTCTTTATTTTTTCTACATATCTCTTCTTCACTCTCTGGCTTGCTCTCTCCACATATTTGCCCCCTCTGACTTAAGCATCGGAGGGCCGGCGCCGGGGAGCCCGGCCACCGGCTTTTTTGCAGGACGGGACAGGACAGGACGCACTCTCCTCTCCGCTCTCTCACACCCCCCAGGAGGGCACAGGAGGACGCAGCCGGCCGGCGCACCGCCGTCCGCCCTTCCGGCCACGGAGCTCCTCCTCCCCTGGCTCCGTGGCGGCCCCCGGGTCCAATTTCCAGCAACAGTGGCACTGGGGTGACGTACCCACACGTGAGGCGGTGAACCCAGTGGGGTGAGCCCACGGGTCGGGGAAGGCACGCGAAACCTGCGACCTGTATCGAACATTCCCGAGTAGAAGGGGGGCTCAGTAATGGGGCTGCTACGGGGGTGGGCTGGTCCCTACCCCTCCCCTCCTATTTTTCACCAAAAAAAAAGGTTTAGATTGAAATAATAAAAAAAATATTTTTTCTACTTTTTATGAATTTTTTTTTAAAAAAGTCGATACTGAGTTTTAGAGTATCAAGATATTTCTATTTTTTGTCATGATTGGAGCGAGAATGAAACTCTCTGGGACGAATGTCATTTATTTTCATTCTTATTCTAGGGCACAAGTCTTTCCGACCAAATATATTTTGATGTTTTGAATAATTCTGATTTTTGGCAAAAAGAAAAAAAAAACAGAGATAACCAAATCCAATATTAAATTTTTTTGAGGAATGCGGGTATTTAAGTTTTATTATGAAGTCAAATAATTATTCTAGCTGGTCTGTTATTTGCATGAAGTGATGTTATTGGAACCATCGAATTTAGCAAAGATGGTAAATTTTAAGATGCATGAGCGCCAACTGTTCTGCAACATGGGAGGTGGAAAATGAGATGCGCTGGTTTCTTCTTTTGGCCAGTTACCTATTCTAATTTCCAAAGCGGAGGGGAAGCATTAAGTATGGATCTACGCTCACCACGGTGCCGTAGCATTTACACAGTTCCCCTTTTGGCTCGTTGCGCGCAGGAGCCGTCCAGGAGAATCAAAAGACATACTTTCACACTGTTTGCCAGTTTTGTCATGGCATGGGATTTGTGACTTCCCCGGACAGACGGGCATTTGCACCTCTATTAAATCCAAAGGCACCTGAGTTACTTTTTCGAGTGATTTTTTCCGAGTTACCGTCGCTCATTCTCAATAAAAAATGCTTAATAACTCAAATAAATAGAATGATTAATTGGTGCAAGACATCTAAGCAACTCTTTTTGAATGTTTTTTCTAAGTTGCCTTAGACATTGCTCATGCACAATAGGATTAGTTGGGGCTCATTTGGCTCCCGGAAAAAAAAAAAAAAAAAGTGTGGTCAACAAAAAAGTAATGAGATGCCTCTTGTTTGGTTGGAATTTTCAAAGAATAGAGAAGAAAAAGTTATATTTACTTCAAAATATGATTCCCATATTTCATAAAAAAGTCTTTCCCGTGATAAATATGGAAAAGTTACTTTTCCATGAGCCAGGAATCACTCTGGGTTCGTTTGGTTTGCGGGAAACATTTTTTCCTCCTAAGAATATGATTCCTGAGAAGAAGATTCCTAGGAAGCATTTTTTTCCAAAAATGCCCTTCAGCATTAAAGAGGCATTAAAGATCTAATTTTTATTAAGGGTATAATAGGAATTACACAACTTTTCTAAGAAAGTGAATGGTCAACCAAACATAAGCACTCTAAAAATCTATTAATTTTCCATTGTCAACCAAACATGCCAAAAGTACTTTTTCAAGCATCCTCTTTACAGAAATCTGCTTTCCAGGAATTATATTTTTAGGTGGAAAAATGCTTCCTGCAAACCAAACGAGCCTTTGGTGTCTCCATTATATATAGAAAATAGTTTAAAAACTTAGAAAAAGGTACTCAACTAATGCATCGGGTCGTTTCTCTCGTCCGTACGAAAGAATGATTGATTTTTTTTTTTGTATGAAAACATCGTTAATCACCTACCGAACAAATCTCAAAGTGTTCTGAATTTCATTTCTCTGTTGACGCCGATCTCAAAGTAGGTAGCTGATGATCCAATGACAGTTTTATGTGAGGAAGGTTAATCATTGTTTGATGCGAAAGATGCACCTCTATCTCAAACCATAAAATATCACCAAAGTGATTAGTAAGCTACGCATAAATAATTTTTCAAAAAGGTTTTTTTTCATGAATATCTTCCTAAATATCAAATTTTGCATGAATACCTTTTCAAAATTGAATTTACATGTATATCCTTATAAAACACTTGTTTTGCTATTTTACTTTTTTTTTTGCTCTCATTTTTGTCTATGTACTCACGCCATCTAAGGTCATTAAAAAAATTAACGGTTTCAAATTAAAATGACTAAAATATCATTTATGGATAGATGTGCAAAAAGAAACATTTATATAAGGCATCCATGGAGGACAAAAAAGTAATTTCAAGATTTTATTTTATTTTTAATTAAAATAAATATGGTTTTTATTAACGGTGTTAGAAGAACCATTATATTAGGGGCATTTGTGCAGAAACAATATTTTATGATAGTACAAAAATAAATATAAATTTGTAAAAAATATATACGTAATTTTAAATTTTTAGAAAGGCATTCATGTAAAAAAAACTCTTTTCTAAATTATCATAGCATTCTTGAGATTTTCAGAAATTTTCAGATTCTATTAATAATCCCACAAAGTCGTACATAAAGCCATATCGCATTTTAATTGCATGCTAAACTAGCTTCCCTCGCGTAAATGAGAACTATTTCTTTTTCTAAAAAATTCCCACATACTTAAAAGTTAAAATAGCTCCAAGATAGCCAAGTTTCTACCCTAAAAATGATTTTTGTAGATTGCTCCTTTTTATTCAAACTGAGCAGAGATGAAAGCATTTTTCCACAATTTTTTCGCTAATAAAAAAGAACCAGTGCGAAGCTACGCACCTTTATGCACTTTTTTTTTTACTTTTTAGTCTTGGTAAGGTAAGATTCGCTGGTCACTATTTCGCATTGCATTCGTGCATATTTGGGATTTTCCATAAATTTTTTCAAAGGAAACCCCACAATTCACACATATACAAAAATAAAAATTAAAAAAAGTATAGAATAGCAAAATAAGTGTTTTACGAGGATATACATGCAAATATCAATTTTGGAAGGGTATTCATGCAAAATCTGATATTTAGAGGAGTATTCATGCAAAAAAATCCAATAGAATATAAACTTTTTGCTCAGAATTTTATTAAGCATGCATTGTTTCCAGTAAAACAAGTTTTCATTTGTTGGGCAAAATTACCCATGCTACAAAAAGATAAATTGATTAATTTTCACATAAATAAAAAAATATGATATTATAATTTTCTGTTGCTACCAAAATTTGAGCCGAAGAGATCGGACAAGCTCCGAGCTAGAAAGATTGGATGAGTGGTCAGAACAACAGCAAATGGCGAGATCAATTGTGGCTCAGCTTAGATGAAGAAATTGGTTCAAAGTTTGAAGTCTAACCTAAAAATAAAGAAAAAAATAACACCGATGGTTGACCAATTTTGCCCGAGAGACTTTTTGGTGCCTAAATCAAATAAGAATTTTGAAAAATAGGTGAGATTTGAGAAAGTAGGAATATCGGAGTCTATGCAGAAAAATGATTGTATCTAGAGTCTCCTAAGGCTGTTTATATAGATCGAGAGTTGGTGTCCATTAGTGAGCAAGGCAAATGTGCACCTTAATTACTCGATGATCGTCCGCATGATATGTTCGTCGGTGGGCTATCCATGTGACGAACAGCTGTTAGTAAGTTTGATGATGTAAGCATATCACTTTTTTTTTATAGTAATTATATTTTTCTATAAACATTACAAAAATTCTAATTATTTTACTTATATAAATATTAAAAATAATAATATAATTATTAATTGAGCTAATGAAAGATGCCACATCATGAATCAACTGCATCAGCAAATGGATCTTTCTCCTCCCACCATCCTGCATCATTTTGAGAGGAGAAGAAGGAACATATCTTTTGAGAGAGAGAGAGAGAGAGGCTCTTCCTCTTCCTTGGGCCATACATTTCCCTTGACCTGACCCTTGGAAGACCGATAAGGATTAGATTGCTGAGATTGTTCCACTGGATCCAAAGGTCCAGACCGGAAAGAATTTACTTAGTGGCCACTGAGGATCCTTCGAAATAGAGATTTTAGATCATCATGGAATTGGGAGATGGAGAGGAGGTTTTGGAGAGAAATTTGAGCTAGATATGGATTTAGATAGTTGGGAATTGTTCTATTGGAAATCTGGATTTAGATGGTTGTAATTTGATTTATTAGATTCAAAGGTCCAGATCATATCTGGACAAAAATTACTAACACTTTTAATATATTACAGATTAAATTTTGTGTTGTTCTTACTTAAAAGCCACGCAAATGCAATAATGAACAATTGAACATTTAACAATTGATACAATGCTGCGTTCACATGTATCAACCATGCCTTGATACACATACTATGTTCTGCACAAAGTTAATGTTGGACGAGGCTAGAAAATTAAGGTTATAAATATTCATTCTACGGTATCAGTTGAGTCCTTCGAGCATTATTAATGTGATGAAATATTTTAATTTTTTTATATATTCAGATTAAATTGCATATTGTGCATTAATTGGGCTCTAAGAAGAGTATACTAGGCATAAAAATTGTGCATGCATTTTAATCTAATCCCTTCTATTTATTTACTGTTTTCCACAATGTTCGATAAAAAATTGCTCTTTTCCAATGAAAAATATGTCCTTGTTATTACATGTAAATTCCTTGAAAGTGCTTTTAATATCTTTGATATATTATGTTATTTGATTAAATTGCGGATTGTGAAGTACATGGGCTATTAGCAAAGAATATTTTATCTAGGATTTATTAGATAGGTTTTGGCCTAATCTCATTTACTAAATTACTATGGGATTTGATTATCATAAATTGCTATATTTAAATTACTATGGCATGCTTTTTTCTTTTTCAATGAGAATTTTTTTTTCCTTAATACATTACATGAGTCTTAAAAAAATTGGCATGACAGTATCTTTTAGTAATTATTTATATATTTACCATTCGTATAATTAGCATCATTATTTTCTTATTACCTGGCCCATTCAGCATATGGGCACCCAAGCATTGGCATTGGCTAGGGTTTGTGAGTGTCCACGCGGTCCTGGGTCCCAAATTCGCCTTAGATCCCATCATAGAACTTGGAAGGTTATTGTGCATGTACAATTGTTAATACCTCTATCTTCAATACGGTTTATACCACTGAAATGTGGTGATTTCTATTCAAAATATATTCATCCTCGTAGCTTGCATGATTAATATCTAAAGAAATATGAGGGTGCCAACTAGTACATGTGGCAAAGTTACCGGAGATCAAGTATCAATATTCTATGTTCAAATCCTGCATCAAAGGTGGTGCATTTCATACGTGCATGATGCTTTCCGCTTGTTACTATTGCCGGAGATCGAGGTGCTTAGCGAGAAAAGTTGCTAGAGGGCTCGACGGTAAGCTGTTCGGGCCGTGCAGGCCGGCAATACACCTACAGCTACATTGGGAGGTTGTGGTTGTGCTTGGGGTTCCGATCCATTGCCGAGCTCGGCTTAAAACAATGAGGACAAAAATTCTCTTTTCGGATAGTGTCCGATAGAGAACCCTCCGATCTCCGATGCCTAAGTTAGAACAATACTTAGAAAATGGAGAATATTTTTTGTGAGTGACAACATGATAGTCTGCCAGAGCTCTAGAACACTTATCTGGAAAGTCCCTCTGAGAGTGAATTATATAAATGAAAGCCGATAAATCGGATACATGGGTCGGCTATATTAGGCAGGCCACTGCAGGTTCTGAGGAACATGCGCAATCATTTTGCGCGCGCATCATGCTCCGCATATTTCACAGATCCGATTTAGTAAACCACCCACGACCGTGGCTGAGGTGCTGCCATCTGCGAGGGATCTGGAAACTCAAAAGGTTGCCCGCGCACTTCTTAAGACTTGCCATGTGGCAGATCTTAATTGGCAGATTCGAGATTTCATAGAAGATTTTGATTGGCCAACTTTTTGCATGGACTGTAGTTGATTCCGAGGCGTATCAGTGACCACCTCTTCAAGTGCAAACTTACCACCTCTTCAATTGGCAGTAGAAACTTGTCTTTGATGGAGTATACGACGAGTAACAACAAAAGTGATGGCTGAAGATCACTCTGGACATGATGCACATAGACAATGTCGATCCAGTTGAAGCTTCATCCATATCATATACTATGGTAGTCTTGGGCAGTTAAATCAATTCTTGACGAGAGCTGACGAGGTTGTAATCTTGCCATCTTTTTTTTAATCATGTTGTTGCAATATTTATCATCCTTCTCAGATTGCAAGCAAGACTACAAATAATTACAAGTGCTGCTCTGCCTTTGGAGCAATGTCAGGAAATACCTACAAGTTCCCGTTCAGGTTACATTCGAAGGCAATACAATGATAAGTGTCATATAGGCCTCATGATAGTTATCATAACAGTATTCTAATGCAGAGATAGCAACAAGATAATGTTAACAACAGTTTTATGGGTAATGGCGAATAACAGTTTTATGGGTGGCTCTCCCATAACTACAGGACGGATACCAAGTGATGACTGCAAAAATGGAGTTTCCTCATACATATCCTTCAATTTTTTTTTTTCATCTCATGTAAACTACTTCTGAGAGCTGACATAGTTGAGTTGCAGACATTAGCCCTTCCATAAGCCCCCCCTTTAACTAATCAGGCACTAATTCAGAGGTCCATATAACGTAATTGCCCCTTCAATTTAACCCAAAGTTTGCTGAGGTTAATTTAATTTTTTCTTATATTCAAATTGTGCTATCTTCAAACTGTCATATCTTTCCTCTTCCCCCTTCTGGTGCCTTTTTTTTTCCAAAGAGTCACCCAAGAATAATCCCTTCTGTCATCACCTTCCCCACATAATCTCATGCTGGACATTACCTCCTCCTGCAACACTCTTCATTCAAGCTTTTTGCCAGTGCAGCAAAAATCATCACTTCTGCAGTCATTTACTTCATGATCAAAAATTTCAGCTTGTCTTCAAGAATCATGTAAAGTCGAGCTTTCATTTGAGAAAAACAGTTCGAAAAACTGTTATTGACAAATCTGTTGTTAGAAAGCAGAATAAGCGCAGAACAGGTAATCAAAGTCTGACATTTACAGTCCATCATTAAAGGGTAGGCCTAAAATATTCTCACTAATTGTACCGATGTTGAGAAAGCAAGTACAGTAAATCCAGATATTTATAGGTAATTTCAAGTTTCAACAGGGATGGTAAAAAATCCTGAACAAGTTTGCATGCTTCGAATATTTTTTTTCTGAAGAAAAAAACTTTTGTAACCATTGCTTAGCCGTCATAATAAACTTATTCTGGCAATATAATGGCATTACAAAAACTTAGAATTTAAATAATACACTAAAACATGCATCTTGCATTATTTTACATGGAAATGATTATTTTATTTTTCTAGAAAGTTGTACTGCCAAATAACAGCCATCATGATTGTTGTACAATTACATCATAATTATAATATAATGCACATAAATAGCAGTTGTTTATGTATCATTGTATAGGTTTGTAATGGCGCAAAGGCAACCTAAAGCCATTAGACAGAACAACTATAATGCTCTGAAGTCTGAAGTAATATCACATCTGGCATTATTTAATATCAAGGGCTGTCATTAGACAGCAAAATTAGCAGACCGAATTAGTAGAAATGCTAACTACCTGCAACTATTTTTTTGAAAGATAACTACCTATAGCTAGGTTCAACATTAGAATTCTGTTCCTAAGAGTAACAACTGGGGATTTGGGAATTTTGGCTCAAGATTCTGCATAAAAAACCCACACACCAGAGCATTTCTTGTGATTTGACTGTATACCTGCTAAAAACTAACTCCAAAATTTGATGAAAGACTCTAAAAGAGTGAAATCATATATTCTTTGGATTGCAAGTAGCTGATCTACAATGCTGGTAACTCTTCTCTCATTTTACTGATGTATCCAGAATTACATTTTTAAGGTAAAGAAAGTTGCCTGCTGGACTTATTTACAGAGGTTAAAAAATAAAGGAAACAGTGCATTGTCATGTTTAATAAAGTGACCTCTATAAAATGGTTTGGCCGGTAGTGGACCAAGTGAAATTACTTTAAATGACACATCGAAAGTCAAGGAGAGAGGATTTAAAAAATTGAGAGATAATTCAAAAGACCAGAAAGATAGAGAAAGTCCTCTAGGCTCCAGGACCTTGCTAATGTAACAAATAAGACTGACAGTCACCTTCTGTGATTAGTTTAAAGATGGTGTAAAATATACTTGTTTGCCATGCAAAAGATGGTGCTCTGAAGCACAAACAATATGCTGCGCTGGAACATTAAACACCGTGTATTATAAAACATTTCAGTCTGCAGTCAAATAAGCCACAATTCAGAAGATGAGAGAGGGAAAAACAGCAAGCTTCAACAAATTTCTTAGACTAACCTAGGTAATCATTTTAGAAACCATCCTATCAGATCTAATCTTGTATGCTGGAACTTGTTTGATTCACTCAGACACATAGCGAATAAATCTCATTCAGTCAGTGTACCCATCTAATGTAATCCATATGGAGCTGAAAAGTACCAATCAATCTATAAAAATAATCCAATTTAAGTATACCATCATATTTTGAAGACTTTTTGAAGAACCTTTCCCAGGACACTCAAAAAGCATTTCCTTGTCCACGATGAACCCAGATCCCATTGAACAAACATATTCCTTAAAGTTGAAAAGTCCATTACTTCTGGCCAAAACTGTAGCTTTACAAAGCTATCCTGTAGGCAAGGGGACGGGAGACAAATTGGCTGAGATTAAATGTCTAGAGTAACAATTAAGGTATACCAAACCATACTGAACCGGATGATACGTCACCGGTATACAGCACTAGAGGTGTACCTACACTCAGTATGCTGAACTGGCCCCCTTACCGGGCATACTGACACAGTAATAGAATGGCACTAGCACAGAGCTTGGTACCAAGACAGCATACCTTTGCAGCAATAGTTTATGATTTATTCGTTTCCCAAATCCAAATAGCAGATTTCATATCATTTACTTACAACCATTTGATGACACTTGGTAGGCCAAAATGTATAAAGAAAATTAGCTCACTTTTATATGAGATATTCTGCGAATGTACCAGGCATCTCAAGAAAGCCCTTCAGGATCACCTTTTCTAACAAATTGCGCATAAATCTACTTCTAAGTAAGAATAAATGATGCATCATCCATTTTTCTTGTTATTTGAAGTTATGTGTTGTAGGTAATTTGACAAGTCACAATTCCTAGTGTATTCCCGAAAATTGATAATAAATTGAGCTCGATCATAATCAGAAAAAATGATGTAGAACATTTAAGAGGTTGTGCATCTAAAATTTATAGTTTGCCGGATTCTTTCTAATAATTTACCCATTTAATGTTCTTCAAATATGGAAAAGATCTGCCTCATTGCTTAAGCTTAGGAAGTTGAATAGGGCTAAACAAATTAATTCTCATAAAACTGAAAAACAAAAAGTTGCGACCATAAACCACAACCCAGAGTTGCAATTAAATAGTTACAAATGTGCAGCACCACTAAACACCTGAAAGCATACCTCTCTTTTCAACCAACCTTTCCTAAATGATTGCTCTAAGAGCAAGAGGTTCCATTATTAGACCACCTGATGTTTAGAAACTTACCAGGAAAATGTAAAATCAGAAAAGAGATAAGGTGGGAGGAGGGATAGAGAAACTGTGGTGATTGTTTGGTTCATGTTTGCTTAAAAGTAAAACTCCAAGCTCAAAGGCCTGCCCCATTATATTATAAGAAGAAGACAGGTTGGTGTCAAAATCTGAAAATAAGTAAAGAGCACTCGCAGTTATTAACATGGTTAGGAAATGGAGGAGACATTATTGCTTTACATGCAAAGGTCCTGCTTGTTTCAGCCAAAAGGTTTCAATTTTATAGAAAAGAATAAACAAACGAAGAATGGAGTTTGTCTCCACAAATAAAACAGTACCAAGATTACATGGTATGTGGTATAGGCAAGGATATAAATCAAGTTTATGGAGCAAATACGATACATTCATCTCTCCATTTTCTGTGAAAAGGGGGACATGTAGCAAGATCTAATCCCTACTTCGCGAAATGAACCAGTCAGCCATAGGTTTTGATATGAGATTGTGCCTTCGAATTAGTGTCAATTGCAAGACAGCTATGAGTAAAGAAATATAAATAAAGAAAAGGGATGGAGAATTGCAAGATAGCTCTTTATGGTGGTAAAGATATTGAGATACAATGACAAATGGGTTAGAAGCTTAACTGGTAACAGGTCTCAAGAGTCAGCAGTTGCAGATATTTAGATTTCTTTGGGTGGAGGGAAGAACCTCAAAATAGCTCAGCCTAAAATGAATGAGCAAAGAAAGGAATGGAAAGGATCTACTTGACTAAGTAGTTGATGCAGAAATTTTTGAAGGGAGACTTGCTGAAGTAGATGATTGACCAAAAGAATATCATGGCTATGGTTAAAAGAACATAATATGTTGGCAAAGTAACCATTAATCGCACTAAATTGAGACAGCACCATCATAGTTGTCAATGCAGCTTAGGGAACGGTTAAAATGATTATAATTGTTTAAACAGACTATTAAATGATTGAAAAATTAAAATAAATGATTTTAATACTAGGCCACGCACGCTCTCTCTCCCCTTTTTTTGCTGAGGGAAGGGAGAAGTTAAGATCGTCTTATTGATGTAAAATCAATGATGGGCCTCTTAATTAAAGATCCATATCATTGACCATGTTTATGATATTTAAGATACTTAAAAAACAAAAAAAAAGTTTTTAAAGGTTTCTTATCTATGAATCAAGCAAATCTGACAGTATCCATAAATTCAAGTGCTAATATACATAGCAAGGCATATAATATGAGAACCAAATAGTTGATCTTGATGATTTAGACACCTAAAAACAGATACCAGAATTCAACTGATTTGGATGCTTGTCAATCATAAATCAAATAAAAACATTGTACCATGTCATCAATATCATCTACTTTATTAGAGTGTCTAGGGCATTGATTGCTCATGTAAGAGGGATGCATGACTTGTTTTAACCAAGAAAATGATCAGATCTTTCCGAATTTATCTGTATAACAATACCGAAGGAAGTAATAGCAGAGAATACTGAAGAAAATAATAGAATCATAAAAGCAGAAAAAAATGACAAGAAAAGAAAAACTCAAGAGAGAAGAAATGACCAAATATGTCTTCTTTTCATCTCTTTTGTCCAAATCAACTCCAAAAACCAACAACCAGCTGACCAGGATCCCCCCTCCTCAAATGAATTGAGAGGCACCCATAATTTCCAACTTTAATCCAAGTAGGACTCTAAAATAGAAAAGAAAGAAAACACTTATTTGTTCCAAAAAGAATCGTAAAAATGAATTAACAAAGAATGGAAATTAAAACATAACCAAATCAACAACCCCTACTCATCTCCCATTGCTTTCCTAAAAAAACCCCTTTGACAATAGAACTTCTGTGGAGTCCAAAAGAGTGGGCCGTTTAAGCAAGGGACTGATGCCTCAGGTCCCAATCTTCAGCAAACATGCCCATGGAGTCAACCATGGACTAAAAGTTTCTTGTTGACCATTAATATCAATCAAAGCCAACCATGGCTCAAAACAGAAACTAGGAGCCTTTTCTTCCCTCTTGCTCATGTATTCCCCGTATGAGCTCAACCATCCTTGAGGACCTCATGCCACTCCTTTCTTTCATTGCACCTTCATGCCACAAAAAGCCAAATTCCAATCATTATTGCAATAACTCGAACCCGCTAGCAGCACCCTCTTGTAGGGGTGAAATTTATGATCCAGCATGTCAACCTGACCCACAAACGACATGCTTTAAGCAGGTTCAGGTTTGATGGGTTGGGTCATAAACGAGTCAATCCATCTACACCTATTTATTAAATTTGTTGGATTCAAGTTTAGACATTTGACCCATTTAACCTATTTTAAACCATTTAATAATTGTTGGGTCATGATCTAATTGATTTAATTCGCTTAAGACCTGTTTAACCTATTTAAAATCTATTTAACCTGTTTCTATCCCATTTAAACCAACCCGCTTAACCTATTTAAACCATTTAAATCCATTTAATCCACTAAAACCCCACTTAACCTATTTAACTTGTTTAACCTGATTCAACCTGTTTCGTAAATGAGTTATGTAGGTTGAGTTGGGTTACCTATGTAGGTTAGATAGGATTCGAGTCGACAAATTTTTGACTAGACCAACATCCAATCCGACCCGTATCTAAACCCGACTCATATCTGACACTGACTCAACTAGATGCCACCCTACCCCCTTGCACCCATTTCAAATTTGTCAAGTAATATGCCATCTCCAAAGACTTCACATTTGAGGGAAAGAAAAAAATAAAAAATGCTAGAGTTTCAAAGAGGCAAGCGTGTAACTTATACATCCTTCAACTGGCATCCAACAAGCTTGTAAGAATACATGCTACTTTAGGCAAATTGTTGCACCTTATTATCAAATAGTCATGGTTGACAAAACAGGATGAGGCACGACTTTAGAGGTACCACACTTCATTATAACATCAGTGACCACTATATGTCACCGACCATCATTCTTGAGCTTTGAGATTACTGTTGCACCCCCCGCCCCCCACGCCACTTTGTACGAATGGGACACCCTTTTAGATCAATTGTTTAATGAATTACAAGTGATTGAGCACGTTAAACAATCACTTGAACAATGAAGTAGATATTTGAATAGCTTGTGAACAAATGCCCATAAAATGTATAGGTACAACTATAGTAGCTAGGCACCACATAGCCATTTAAACCTGGCATTATGACTATATATGAAATATTTATTGAGGTTTGTGTTGTGGTTCAAATCTGGCCCGAGAGTGACCACGCCGGAGGAGTCGAGAGAGCCACCGAGGCGTCAGGGAAGAGGGCAAGATCTGCCACCCGCGCGTCGGAGTACCTGCACAAAGCCTCACCGGTGTTTCCGGTGAGGGCCCTCTAACGATCAAGTTAGGAAGGTGTACATTTGGTTTTTCTAAAAAAGGGGTCCTCATGGTGTTACCTGACAGAGCTATGTATAGTTCTGGTGGAGAGGCCCAGGTGGCGGAGGCATTGCCCGCTTTTATCATGAGGGGGGACGGCTCTGAGCCGAATGGCACGCAGCTAGAGCTGGCCGGTGGCGTGCGGTGTCCCCCGTTTCTGAGAACGGTAAGGTGTCGACAATCATAGCAGGGTATTGCCGAAGTAGTCACGGAGCCGTCCTTCGACTATCGTGGGCTAGCTAGTGAAGCGTAGTATAGTGGCATAGCAATGTACGGCCACGTAGGAGGGCGTGGGCGCGTGCATAGGTGCAGCCATTGGCGAGGCCGAGTACGTCAAGAGGTCGCATCATACATTCGATAGGGGTCGGCTTGACGGGTGCTGTAGTTAGCCCAGCACCCCGAATTCCGAGGTGTGCTAGGCGGAGTGCCGGGAGCTCCAGGGTCGAGGCATATTGCTGAAGAAGGCGCCCCGAATTTGGTTGGGCGAGTCGGTGAATATAGGAGGTCGGGGGAGCTTTCGGCGGAGTCCGAGGTCGGGCTGATTCTGGGCCGGACCGAGGACATGTCTGGTTGGCGTCAGCGCTTATTGGGCCGAAATTGTGTGGCCCTTTTGTTATGGGCTGGATGATCCATTTTGCCCCCCATCAGATTGAAAAACCATGAGAAATATGGAGTTAACTTGGCTTGCTAACTTAAGGAGATTTTAAAATCAATGAAAATACATATGATTAGGGAACTGCTTAAACTATTGAGAATGAAACTTATGACTCACTTATGAGGTTATAATAAAGGAAAATTGAACAAAGATTAAAAAAAATAACGACAATTACAAATTGGTTTAAGTTATGCCTGAAAGGTCAAAAATGGTGATGATCTTCTTACTTTAGAAATTGATAGAAAAAATATATGAAAATGTCTATATATGGTCTTCATGGACTTGAAGAGAACTTAGAATGGGTACCAAGAAAGATAATCTAGAGGGCTTTAAAAAGGAAAGCCATACATGAACAATTTATTGAAATCATTGGTAACATGGATGCTGGAGTGTTGCAAAGTATTAGAAGTTGTTAGTCACAATAAACTTGCACCAAGGATCAATGCTAAACTTATATCTTTTCACAATAATTATAGATGAACTTATTGCTAATATGCAGGAAGATGTATTATGGTGTATATTATTTGCGAAACTAGAATAAAAGTTGAATTGGATTTAGGGGAAAAAATAAAAGCTTTGGAGGACAGCACAATGGAGTATATGGAATGCAATTCTAGTGAACATGGAAATGAAGATGAGGTCCTAATTAAATAAAGAGACTGCTTTTGTTGATTGGCATCACTTATACTAAATAATGAGGAAATAAATAAAGAGATGTAATAAACAAGAGGTAATTGGATGAACTAGAGAAGTTCTTTTGGGGTGTTACATCATTGATACATATCTTGGCAACTTAAAGTGAAACTCTATAAAGCACTGAGGCATAGAATGTTCTATGACTTAGAATGTTGGACAATAAAGTAAATTCTGAAAACCAAGTTGAGAAATAGAAATGAAGATGTTAAAATGGATGAGTAGTAATACTAGAAAAAATAAATTAAGGAATAAGTATATTACAGTAGAAATTGCATAAATCAAGGATAAAGTGATAGAAAATCAGTTTAGATGGAATGGGCATTATATAATGAAGATCCAAGGGGGCTCTCCAGTAAAAAGAGATACTCAAATTTGTGCTCAAATTTGTAGGAAAAGAAGAGAAAAACCTATGATGATGTAGAAAGAGGTTGTGAGAAAAGATATGAAAAAGCTTCAAATAGCATCAAAGATGTTACTAGGTAGAAATACTTGGGAATGAGGGTCCATAAAGAACTGACTTAAATAGTTGGGATTAGGCTAGGCAGTTATTGTTATGGCAAATTAGGCTTAAGCAAAAAATATCTATAAGGGGGCTTCATATTTGTTTGATACTTTATGCTTTATCAAGACCATGGCATATGGTTTAAGCCTGTTGGAGGACTAGAGCATATTCCGGATGAAAAAGAACATGAATAGTACATGGCACTAGTTTTTTTCCATAACATTATCCCTTGAAATCTTCTTGCATGCACATATGCATAGCTTTATGCAATTTTTTCCTAAGTGGCTATAGTTGGCCAAGATCAGCATTGACAACTTAGATGGGTCAAAGTAGGTTTAGGTTAGTTTATGAACTATTTAAAAAGAATCTGCTTTTAATCTAATCAGATCAAGAACATGCAAATTTGTACCAAACCTTTATAAGTCCAGATTGACTTAAAATCAACCTAGATATCAATTTTAAAACTTCAAAACAAAATAGAAATATTTAAAAGGGAATAAAAGTTCACCTAACATTTACAACATTACCTCACCCTACATGCATGGCCCTCCTATCCACCCCGGTACCAGTTTGGTGGATCTTGGACAGCATAGTTGCACTTACACAAAATGCTGCAACCAAGCTAGGCAGATCCTGGCACGCCTTTTTTCTATCTTCAAAGTCATAAAGAGCATTCAGAATCACAAAATGCTTTTCCACAGTCAGCAATGGATTTGGACTGCATCATATGGTAGGACCTTTCCTCAAGAAACACAGAGGCAGAGAGAGAAGCAGGACTGTAAGGCCATAAGGGGCCCTCTGCTTTGACATCAGAAAAAGTGCACAACCACCATTAAACTTAGGATCCTTTTGAGTACAATGCTGTTCTTTTCAATAAAACCCAAAGATGCCTCTGGCAAATGAATTTGAATTTTTTGTCCTACTTTTGCTTGCATTTCTTCTGCTGCTTCTCAAAGGAGTCAAATAAAAGCGAAGAAGTCCATTATATAAGTTTCCAGGGGAAGAGTAACGTACACTCTGGCTTCGACCAAGCTTGTATGCCCTCTTCTTTTGCCAATCAGGTCTAGGGTTATGAAGATCACCATTAGCAGAATTTATGATTCGGTTTATGCTCTGGCTAGCTCTAACCGAAATGAGGTCATTCCCATTATATCGTACTCCACCACCAGATTCCAAAATTTCCAAACTCTTTTCCTTCCTGTCTTGCCAAGATTCAGACAGAGACCTCTCCAACACATGCTCACGTTTCTTTACAAAACCCCTGAAAGGGCTAGTTATACTGCGATCCCACACTCTACTCCATCTGTGTGATTTTTTTCTACTGATACCTGAAAATGCAATTTCAGGGTGAGATTCTTTGTAACTCCACTCTTTGAAAAGGCTTCCCAAACTGCTTTCTGATGATAAAGATTTATCTCTGGCTGAAGCCATATTATCGGTTTTGTCAACATCACAATTATCAGTAGTTGGCTTAGGCTCTGAACTTAAAACTTCAGGTAAACTTTTTTTTATCCTACTACAACCACCTCCACGTTCTTCAAGGCAGGCGAATGAACATGCTAGTGCCTTGCTCACCATTGAACCATCCCATGAATGTCTGGGTAATTCCCAAGATGAGGTCTTGCTCGAATCATGTGACAGCCTCCAGTCACAAGAATGCCGGAAGTTAGTCTTGCTATCCAGCTGTTTATCCTCCACTCCATTACTCGAGCTCTTCTCTTTCACCTGGTTCTTCTTGAATGTGCTACTAATCCTCCATTTTAGTCCCTTTTTTGACAGAACCGAACTCAACCAAAATGGCACACTTTTGTCTTTCAACATCTCATCTTCTACGAGCTCAGCCTTCTTGCCAGATTGGGCAGCATCAGTAAGATTACCAGCAGCATCAGAATTGTTTTCTGAAACCCTATCTCCAAGCTTAGAGATCGCCTCAACCTGAACATCCTTAGAACTATCCACATCATGGGAGACACCAGTTTTGCATTCAGACCCATCTTCTAGAGACATGGTATTTCCAGCGGTCAAATTCTCTGTCACAAGATGGTCTTTCGATGGATTTTCCTTGCTCTCAAAGCTGTCAATATCATCCAATTGAAACAAAGATAGGAGAGTCCTCCTTACTCTGACCTCATTAGGCTTATTACCAGCATCAGGAATGGCAGCAGAGACCTGAACAATTTCACACTGTGAACCATCTGAAGCTTTCAAGCTTTGTTCTGCAGAACCAACATTCGATAACCTCTCAACCAAGCAAAAAGAACAGAAACCAGTGAAGAACTGAGACGGGTGCTTCACACACCTAGCAAAGCTGCCATTTTCCGTGTTCATCTTAACAAGAAGCCGCAAAACCCTAAACAGAATAAAAAATCTCAGAAATAATCATCACCCGAAACTCCCAAATCACTGAAATAGGTTCAAAAAAGGAGGAGAAACCTAGTCGCAGGGAGAGCTTAAGGAAGGTAAAAAAAAATGAAGGTTTTAAGCGGAAAAACAACCAACGGTACAGGGTTGTAAACTAACTACCAGAAAGACATACTTCGATAACCCTAGATATAAGAATGCAATAAACTTATAAATCTAAGAACATTGGAAGCAGGCTAAAATTCAGAAATTCTTCACCCAAAGATACCCAAATTTAGTGCATTTTAAGACACTAAAGCCCCCAAAAGGAACCATACCTGAGAATGCCAAGATCCCAGAAGCAGATAAAGCGATGGAACCCCTAAGAGAATCAAAAAGTAAAGGCGAAAAGGCTAATTGCCTCCACTTTAAACGAAGGCAGAACCCTAACAAGATCGATACCAAAAAAGAGCCCGAGATTCCAGGTATTTCTCAGAGCATTTGGGAACCAGCGGAGATGGAAGAAACCCACCAAGAATCAGAGCTCAAGCCGCAATATTTCCCTACTCGACAGCAGTAAGCAGCCAAAAATCGCCAAATCCGACGAAAATCGCCCTCGATATCGAAGCCCGAAACCTTGGATCGCAGCTTTTCCGTGCATTTGGGTCGAAACCCTTGAAGAAATTCACATCCTGGCGCAGGATCTCTGCGCTTCCGGTCGCCGCATAAATCCCAATTAAGTCTTCGGGTAACCGCAGAACTGACCCAATTACCAAACAACTCCCATGGTTTAGTAAAACAATTAAAAGTCCAAGGGTTGCGCTCCCCCAAAATTTACTAAATTGACGTTAATACCCTTCAACGGTCCGGAAGATATTTAACTTTGACCGTCCGATGAAATTGTCGGCGTCGATGGAAGTTTTGAAGGGGTGAGGATGAGGGGTAGATATGTGATTTGGTTGGGCATCATTGGTTCCGGTACAGGGGTATTTTGGGTAGATGACACGTGTCGAAAAGCGCGGAATCGTCTAGGGAGCCGTTATAAAGTTCTGCAAACGGTCGGGGGCGAGCATGGCCCCTCCGGGCTGGGACAGGTTTGCATCATCGCCAGTTTGGCAAGAAAGAAGGGTTGACCCCCTTTGTCCGAATCGGGACCGCACAGTGATTGCTTTGAAGTGTGCACAGATGGATGATTGGAAAGATTCAAAGTACTCTGACAGGGTGTATGTTCCCGCAAAAAAAAAAAAAAACAGGGTGTATAGCTCAATCTGACGGTCCACGACGTGAAAATAATCGTTGCCATTATTTTAGCATTAAATCTAGTCCTTCACCAAAAATTAGCCCCTTTTGGTAGGTAAATATCATAAAAAAATTAACTGACCAATTTAACCATATTCATATACTTTTTATACATTACAAAATAATTTTTCCAAAAACAATATTTACCAATTACATGGACAAATAAATTTACCACTTAAATGATGGATACATTATTTTTCTTATCAGCCAGTAAAATAATTTTTTTATTTTGTTTCTAAAATACACCTAATCCTAATTCCCTCTCCATTTTTCAGGGTAATGCCATTTGCGATGTTGATGGCCAGCATGGCAGCAGCAACCAACACAAGAGGAAGATACTGGCAGGGTCTACCGAAAATTCTCGAGACTAGTGAAATATGACAACGATGAGGAGGAAGAGGAGAGCAAGAGAGGAAGAGGGGTCGAGGTAGCAGAAGAAGCTATACTCCTCATCTTGTCGAAGGAGCTATTAGAAGATGAGGTGGATGAGATGTGTCGTCCGTATCATGAAACGCTGTGAGTTGCTCCCCATGCACACATGTGCCCCACCGGTATGTCCGTCGCAACATTTACTATAGCCTCACAATATGCTTGGTCTTGCTACATTTTTCGGTCCCACTCCATTTCCCATTCTTCCCTGCTCTCTAAAGGCTCGTTTGGTTCGCGGGATGTATTTTTTCTCCTACAAATATAATTTTTAGGAAGTAGATTTTTGAGAAGAGGATGTCTGAAAAAGTATTTTTTGCATATTTAGTTGACAATGGAAAAAATGACAGATTTTCAGAGTACTTATGTTTGGTTGACCATCCACTTTCCTGAGAAAGTTATGGATAATTCCTATTATACCCTGAATAAAAATTATGTCTTTAATGCTCCTTTAATGCTGAAGGGCTTTTTTTTTGAAAAAAAATAAAAATGGAGTGGTTTTCGGCTCACAGAAAAGTAATTTTTTTATGTTTCTCATGGGAAAAACTTTTCCATGAAATGTGGGAATCATATTTTCATGGAAATACAATTTTTTCGTCTCTCTTCTTTGAAAACTCCAAACCAAACAAGAGGCATCTCATTACTTTTCCATTGACTACACTTTCTCTCCTTTTCCTGCTAACCAAACGAGTCATAGGAAATTTTTTCTTCCCTCTCTTCTTTTTTTTTTTCTTTTTGAAAGGAGGAAGGGGGAGGAAAGAGAGTAGGAGAGAGAATTATATAGATGGAAAGAGAAATTATCCTGATTTTGGTGATTATTATAGAAGAATTTTTAATTTATTTATTTATTTATTTATTTTATTTTGGGGTGGGCTTGGTCCCAAGAAGTATCTTTACTTTTCGTTTGTTGATGAGGGCACTGAAAAAAAACCAAAGTTATGGGTAGAATCCTCCTCCGGCATCACTAACTTCTTCTATATCTTTTACCATAACTTGGGCTTTCATCACAAAAAGATCTATCAACTTAGGCTTGGAAGCATGAAGGACACATTTTTTTCCGGATCATATAAAATGCAGATAGATTTTGATAACTTATCCAAGAAAGTAGAATATTGAAAACATAGATAATAAATTTTGGAGTCATACACATATGCACTCATCCACAAGCGCGCGCTCAAACATACACATATACATATGCACACATACATGCATGGATACATGGATCAACTTATCACCTAGGTGCATATGGTGCTATTATTCTTGTCATGACTCGCTTTAGTCGCACGGTAATCATATGGATTTAAGTATGGCATATAAAATTTTCGGGGTTACAAATTTTTTATTAAATCAAATAAAAGATAAATTTTCATTCTTATGATAGGAGAGGTTAAAAATAAAAGGAAAATTATATAAAACAATATTATTGGTAGCATCTTTCCGTAATTAGCCATTTCATCGCACGTTAAACTTATTGAATTGAAGAGAAGATTACAATCACAATATTGACTGTTCAGAATTACAAAAGAACCATTCTATTATTTTTGCTTTTTATTTAAAAAAATTTACTATTTTCTAAATACTAGGAGATGCTATTCCTCAGCCACTATCCTACATCGATTAATTCCATCCTCATCGACATGTTTATTAGTTTTCACCAGCGTTGTTGACGTATGGAAAGTCATGATCTTTGTAGTGCTTCCGTTGACTTCATCGGCCACTTCCAGTGGTAAAAGTTATATAATTTAAATATATTAGTGTGATTTTATCAACTCAAACCACAGTAGATACAATTTTTTCTGCCTCGGGACGAGGTCGTACTTATATAAATAAATAAAAATGTAAAATTACTATTTATAACAATCGTTATATATTATCCTAAAAGAATTTTATTTAGCAACTAAATGGAGCAGTCATTATTTTAATGTTTGCATCTTTCACTAACAAATTAATATATATTATTAATACTTGTCAAATAAAGGATGTTTATCAGGTAATGAGAGTCTGTCTTCTTATAGAAGTAGATATTTATATCCCACAAATTATATCATTTGGTCTTTTACAAAATAGATGGTTGTGATTGGGTTAGATGGACTTAAAACTAAAAATCTAAGACCCGTTCTAATCCCGATCACAGGCACAAATAAATCACTTATGATAAAACCTCAATTTGAAAAACAAAGATTACTTGATGAATATTTTTTAAAAAAAACTAAAGGAGTAGCCATATAAATGCAAAAACCAAACTGGTAGGATATCATGATGATCTCTCTTTTATAGCATGATTGAAACAAGTGACGTTGCTAATATTGAAACAAGTGATGATGCTAATATCTCATTACGTGGATGGAACATCATGATCGTAGTGTCGGCACAAAAAATTGTGACACAACCAAGCTAAGGGCGCTCCATTTGACAAAGTCTTTAGTGAGCTAGAAATCACTTTTTGACCATTCAAAAGTACTTTTGGATGGTATAACGGTGTTTGGTAAAAAATGGGACGGTTATTTTGACTTTGTTAGAAAGCTGAAAAAGTCTATTTGAGAAAAACTTTATTTTGGAGCTTCTCTCCATAAGTGCTTACTGGCTAATGTCGAAAAGCTATTTTATTTTTAATAAAAATTTTCTAACGAAAAAAAATGTCCACCAACAAATTTTATTATTGCATCTTATATCACATCATATCATAATATATTATTATATTATAAATATAATATAATATAATAATATATTAATAAAATATTATATTATATATTTTATTGTTACATTATAATAGTATAATATATTATATTATTACAGCAATATGTAATTATAATCTTATATATTCTTATATTATTTTATAAGCATAATATAACATATCATTGCAATCATAATATTATATAATAATAATAATAATAATAATAATAATAGTTATTTTATGATAATATGATATATAATTATTATAAATATATTATAATATACTAGTAATAATATAACAAGATATATATTACATTATATTACATTATATTACATTATATTATATTCTATTATATGATTATATTATAATAATATAAACATATAATAATATTTAATGATAATATAATATTATTGCTATAACATAATTTATTTAATTATACTATATTATAATGGTATTATACAAAATAATGATATTATTTACTATAATATAACTTAAATACCATTTCATGATCATAGTGTTAACACCAAGAATGATGACAGGCGAAGCTAAGAGATCCATGGTTTTCACCTACAAATCTGTAGAATCATTTGAAAGAGGGATTTGAATTCTTATTCTTCCAAAACTACATACGAATTTCTTTCTTTACCATCATGGTGACCAGTTATGGCCATGGAGGCTGAATCTTTGGGCTTGTTTAGTATTGTTTTTGTTTTCTATTTTTATTTTCAAAACCCAAGAAAAAATATAATGATGGAACAACATATAAAATGAAAACCTTTTATATTTTCAAAATTTTTTGGAACCAAAGTTTGTTGCTGTCACGAAAAAGTAAAGATGAAAGGCAGGAATAAAGAAATTTTTATGAAAATGCTACTTGGTGAATATCCATTTGCTATTTCACTAATTTATATATAAGTAAATATACAAAATAACAATGATGCCAAACAGACTGCGCACAAAAACAACAACAATATATACCATAATATCTTGGTAATAGCTGAACACAATATTGCTTCGATCCCTTAGTGCATTTGACTAACAAAATCCGGGCTTCATCCTATGGAGGGTTGTGAAGGTGGCACGTATTTTTCTTCTTTCTTCTCTAAAATGACATCATTTTCCCAACCTCCTTCTCTAAATTAGAAGGACTCCATGTCTAGATTAAAACAATATCAAGTTCGTCAAACAACCATGCCACCGTTTAAACCATGGTCTTAACATTTAACAACTAAAGACTATTGCAAAAACTAAAAAGAAAAATTGATTAACTGATATCATGATGAGCCAGTGGGCTTCCTACCAACCGGCTAAAAAAGTGGGGGATTAGTCGTGATCGGTGGGCTTCCTTGCTCGTCCGACTTTTTCTTTTATCCATCCTCGTAAAGTAGCAACACCCAACCTATTACAAGGGTACCTCTTTGTTTAAGATTTAAGTTTGGTTGGTGGAGCCTCAATTGCTAAGGGTCTACGATCTAAATAGTTATAGAGGCTGTTCGAACCCTCGCGGTTCAACTTGCACCTATGGTCGGGTTGTAGCTCAGAGCCAAAGTATTATAGTTCGATTAGCAGTCCAAACGAGCTGCAATCTATCGACTCTTCTCAAAAACATCACCCGAGGTCCTTCTCATATGATTTTTATCTCCAAAATGAGCATCCGAAGCCTCTCTTTCCCTCCTCCTTCACTTGTAACCTCTCCATATCCACCTTCTACTCTACTGTACTTTATTCCAACCACTTATCACAGACCCTTTCATCTGCTCCTGCTTGCCACCACCCTGGTTCTCCCTCCCCTTCCCGCCGCCTCCTTCGCTTCCTGCCCCCATCATCTCGCTTCATCTCCACCTTTTGCCACCATTGCTCCCTTTTGCCTCTCTTGGCCCTTCCCTCCGCTCTCCCGCTGTGGCCCTTTTTTTGAGCCTCCGCCCCAACTGCTCTCTCTCTCTCTCTCTCTCTCTCTCTCTCTCTCTCTCTCTATATATATATATATATATATATATATATATATATATATCAGATTTTGCATGAATACTTTTTTAAAATTAATTTTTGCATGTATACCCTCGTCAAATATTTATTTTGCTATTCAACCCTTTTTTATTTTTGTTTTTGCATATATACCCATGTCATCTAACCACATTAAAAAAAATTAACGGTTTTAAATTAAAATGACTAAAATACTCTTAATAGGTAGACATGAAAATATTTCGCGATCCCAATAGCAGAAGAAGAAGACAAGAGCATTAGCATAATTTCAAAATTTTATTTTATTTTTAATTAATATAAATATGATTTTTTCTTAACACCGTTAGAACAACTGTTATATTAGGAATATTTGTACAATAACAGAGTTTTATGAAAAAATATATATATATTAATTTTAGAAAGATATTCATGCAAAATTTGATATTTAGGAGATATCTATTGAAAAAAATCTTATTATTTAATTTTCAAAATAGTCTGGGTCTCTTAGGCTGCTGGGTCAGCTTGCATGCTCCATGGTAACGCCTAAAGGAGGACCTAATCGTGGCTCTGATTCTACGATACAAATCATGCGCTGAAATCCATGTTAGAATTCCATGTCATCTCATTCCATTTCTTTCAAAACGTCAAAGCATTTTCCGGGAGGTTCGAGCCAACTCAGCTATCCTCTGATTAGATTAATGGGTTTTATCGACTCGACCGTTGACACCAACTTTTTTTGTTTTTCCGAAAAAACGAATAAGACCGCTCGACGAATGCCGAAGTGGCCGTTGCATCTTGCGCGGATCAGCTGTCTGGTGTCGCATAGCCACCAGCCTTATCCCAATTGGCAACTAGCCGTAAACGGACATGTCAGCAAATTTGGCGGGTCTTTCAAACGGCTCAGGGAAGGCCGTTGGAATGAGCAGGTTCGGAATGACGTCTTATGCATATAGCCCCCTATAATTGTTTACTATTTGCGAAAAGCCAACTATCCTCATCTTCTGGCCTCTCTGTCGCTCCGGTCCCTCTTTTTTCTGTTTTTTTTTTAAGGCAAAGAGTCAGCGACGGTGGTCTACCCAAAAATTTAAAAAGTGGTGGTGGAAAAGGCAAAAGGCAAACATGATGCATATATATTTAAAGGAAATGAAAAAATTACATTTACCCCTGTGATTTTTCTTCAGTTTTTCATCCAACATGATGCTATTACTTAGGATGCTAAAAGATGCTACCTTGAGAACCACAAGTTGTGAACTCACAAAAGAAGCTATATAGAGACGTAGCGTTTGGATCTTCTTTGATTCAAACGTACCAGTTCTCCTATCATGGTCATCCATGATGTGCAGGGGTCGTGAATTGATAGGTCCAAATCAGTACATGGGACAGTTTTCTGCATGGAGCCATCCAATTACAAGCATCCCGCTAATTATTGATTGCTGCAGTGGAAGAACTGGCTCTCTACTTCAGGTCTGAACTAGAGAAAAGTCTAACTCATGGTCATAATAGAAAGCTAACTAGGTTTTGGCTTTCTTCATTGTAGATTATTCACATTTAACTGTCATTCTAGAATTACTTTGGCCGAAGATTGGAGCGAGTATCCGCAAGCATCAACCAACAAACTGTAAGAATATTATAAATTAATATTCTATTAAAGTGTCCCACACACCCTATAATACCCAATTAAAGGATTATGGGTCATTACTAGTCCAATTGTATTTATGGGTAGAAAACCTTTTAAAAGAATCTTTTGGTCTTCTTGCTCGTAAGAGCCTTTTGGTTTTCTTGCTGGTAGAAAACCTATTAAAAGAGTCCTTTGGTCTTCTTGATGGTGGGAGACTTATAAAAGAAATAAGAGACTCTAGGGTTCATACCTACAATATAATTTGTGCCTCTAACCATCGTGAGACACTCTTGAGGAACATTGTTAGGGTGATCCTTCTCTCTAAAAGCAAGGACAGATTTTACCAAATGGATACAGGTATGTCTTTATAGTTTTATATTCCGTGTTGATTGTGATTAACATGATAATCTAAGATCTTGATGTATTTTCATATTTGTAAATATAACATTTGGTATCAGAGCCATTGTTGTGGATTATTATGTTTTTCCATTGATATTAAGAATCTGCCATCAAATAAGGTTTGGAGATTATGATGGATTTATGTACTTTATTTCTGTCTACTTAGTTTTATAACCTATTATCAAAAATTTGTCCTAGAGCTATATAAATATGCATGCCTTCCACGTGTTTGTCAAATTGACTCATCAACATTTCCTTTGTGGATACAGTTGCTGTATTGCATATCAGTTCTAAAAATTGTGGACAAGTTTTTCACTGTTGTATATTCATACTAAGCATTCCTATAGAAGTTATTAGTTGCAAAATAAACTTCTCTGCATTTTGTTTGTCCATACCTCTGTTTAGTTCTTAAAATATTTTCTGTCCTTCTATTCATGTCAAGGAGTATTCCTCTTTTTTTTTTTTTTGAAGTTGCTATGGTTGTTGTGCCTGTTATTATTGATATAGTTTGGCTTGGTCTGAATTGATCTTGGGCTCATAAAAGCAGGGTTTCTGTATACTAAATTTGAATCTTTACATGACCTGACGTAAATTTGACCCAACAGGCTTGAAAGTTGGAACATTGTATTTCATGCATAAATGACAAATCCACCGCTTATGCCTACAGTGTTATGTTGACAGAAATTCATAACATTTTTTTTTTTTTAGATTCCTCGTGTTGTTCCTCGTGTTGTTCTCTTCTGAAACGTCCTCATTCACAGTTTAAATGAATGAAAGTTCAAGTAAACCTTTTAAATCATTTATACAGTTCCTGTCTATTTTGGTCCATGGCATATTCTGATGCATCTTGCTTGCTCAAGTATGGAACCCCATTTCATCCATTTGAATCCATTCCATTTTATTAGCACTTGACATGAACTTTAGAAGAGATTGCCCATATTGTCATAGTAATCATCTAAGATGAGCAATGGGTACAGAGAAGTGCATGTCTAATCTTTGCACAAGTTGCTGGATAATCTTAGTCCAACAATATGAGTACTGGCCTTATGTTTAACCAAGGTTTGGGCTGGCCTTGCGCCCATGAACAGTAGGTGGGGGTTGACTTGAACCTGCCGAGAATGATTATTATATTATTATTTTTAATATTATTTTATTTTCAAAAAAAAATGGTGAAAATTATTCTTATTACCTCTAGATTACCTTGTGCCCATTATGTGTTAAATTCTTAACTATTAATTGAATTTTATTATGGTTGGGCATGTATTTGTATGTAGAAATCTTAGTCCATTATATGTAAAATTCCATTATTACTTGATGAATTTTATTTATTGATTGGACATGAATTGTTTGAGGTAATCTATTTGTACTAAAATCAAGTGAGAATTTGTTTGCCCAAAGGTACAAAATCTTACCTGATTTTAGATGGCAAATATTTGACATCATAATTATGAATGGATAATATTGGAGGGAATACTTGTATGTTAGGATCCTTCCACAGGTTGGATCTTAATGATACAATTAGTTCATCCACTAATTTTTAATGTTGGAAGGAACAATTTGTATGTGAAAATTTCCTACCCAAAGGAGGAATTTTGATGATACTACTAGTTCATCCACAGAATTTAAATGTCGGAAGGAACACTTGTATGTTAGGATCCTCCCAAAGGTTGGATTTTAATGATACCCTAGTTCATCCATTATGATTTAAATTCTGATTATTATATTTATGAGTGTCTAATTCAAAGCACTAATGTGATTAAACTGAAATTCTTTGCAGTAAGTGTACCAGTCTCTTTACATTCACAAGCATCATCTGTCCCTATGCTGAATGGGAGTAACTTTTCAGAATGGATGGAGAGGGTCAGATTCACCTTCGGAGTTCTTGATCTAGATTTATCCCTTATGACCCCAAAACCAGCTGCTCTTACTGAAAACAGTAGCAAAGATGAGAAAGACAATTTCAAAGCCTGGGAGAGATCAAATAGGTTGAGCCTCATGTTTTTAAGAATGACCATAGCTGGAAACATCAAACACTCACTCCCTAGTACAGAGGATGCCAAAACCTTTTTGACAAGTGTTGAGGAGAGATTTCGCTCAGCAGATAAGTCTTTAGCGGGGACCTTAATGGCTAGACTTACCACCATGAAATATAATGGGGCTAAGGGAATGCAAGAGCATATCCTTGAGATGACAAATATAGCTGCCAAACTTGAAACTCTAGGAATGAAAGTAGAGGAGTCCTTTATTGTTCAATTCATCCTGAACTCATTGCCACCTCAATATGGTCCATTCCAGATGCACTACAATTCTATCAAGGATAAATGGAATGTGAATGAGTTGGCTAGTATGGTGGTTCAGGAGGAGATAAGATTAAAACAACAAGGGACTTTTTCTGCTAATTTTGTGACTCAAGAAGCTAGAAAGAAAAAGCACCATTATGGGAAAGGAAAGAAACAAGCACCACCAAAGGGAAAAGGACTTGCTAAAGGCAATCAGGTTCAAGGAAAGGATACAAAATGTCATTTCTGTAGGAAGCCTGGACACATGAAAGCTAAGTGTCCAAAACGTAAGGCTTGGTTCGAAAAGAAGGGTAAGTTTTATGCTTGTGTATGTTTCGAATCAAATCTTGTAAGCGTTCCTACTAATACTTGGTGGTTAGATTCGGGTGCTAATGTTCATGTTTCCTTAACAATGCAGGGATTCCTTACAAGCCGTACACCAAATCCAATTGAACGTTTCATCTTCATGGGAAATGAGAATAAGGCCGAAGTTTTGGCCATTGAAACCTTTCGTTTAATTTTAAGTACCGGTCATTGTTTAGACCTTCATGATACTATTTTTGTGCCTTCTGTAAGGCGTAATTTGATTTCCTTATCAAGACTTGACATTGATGGCTACTCTTTTTTCTTTCAGAATGGTTGTTTTAGTTTGTTTAAGAATGTTATTTCTATTGGTTCTGGTTTCCTTTCTAATGGCCTTTATGAGCTTTGCCTTGATAATACCTTTGTTAAAAATGTTTACACCCAACACCATGAAGTTTGCATTGGAATAAAAAGGAACATGATTAATGAAAAGTCTTATGACTTGTGGCATAAAAGGTTGGGGCATATCTCCAAAGAAAGGTTACAGAGATTAGTAAAGGAAGGGATTCTTCCGGTTTTGGATTTTACTGATCTCGGTATGTGTGTGGATTGCATTAAAGGAAAGCAAACCAAACATACAAAGAAAAGTGCCACAAGGAGTAAGGAGCTTCTTGAAATAATTCATATACATATATGTGGACCTTTCTCCACAGAATGTTTTGGAGGAGAAAAGTACTTTATCACCTCATAGATGATTTTTCACGGTATGGATATATTTATTTGCTACATGAGAAATCTCAAGCCGCTACGGTCCTTGAGATATTTCTTACTGAGGTTGAAAGGCAATTAGATAGAAAGGTAAAAATTATCAGATCGGATCGAGGTGGTGAGTACTATGGTAGATATGATGAATCGGGTCGTAACCCTGGCCTATTCGCCAAACTTCTTGAACAATATGGCATTGTGGCACAATACACCATGCCTGGTACACCTCAACAGAATGGTGTTGCTGAGAGACGTAATCGGACATTACTAGATATGGTTAGGAGTATGATAAGCAATTCTACCTTACCTAAGTCATTGTGGAGTGAAGCTCTTAAGACTACTGTGTATATCTTAAACCGTGTCCCTAGTAAGTCAGTTCCAAAAACTCCTTTTGAGTTATGGACTGGAAGGGTACCAAGTTTGAGACATATGTATGTCTGGGGTTGTCCAGCTGAAGCAAGGCTTTACAGTCCACATGAAAAGAAATTGGATCCTAGAACTGTAAGCGGGTACTTTATTGGTTACCCAGAGAGATCCAAAGGGTATAAGTTTTATTGTCCAAACTATAGTCCGAGAATAGTAGAAACTGGAAATGCCAAATTTCTTGAGCTTAGTGAAGTCAGTGGGAGTAAAGAATTGAGAGATGTAATCATTGAGGAAGTACGGGTTGATGTTCCAATATCCACTTTTTCAGAAAGCATTATTGTTCCGCCTAATGATCATTCTAATGATACTGTGGAACAAATAAACAATGATCCATCTCATAATGAGAATGCCACTGATGAACAAGCTATGGAGATACCAGAACAGATGATGTTACGCAGATCTCAGAGGGAACGGAGACCTGCTATTTCATCTGATTATGTAATGTATGTCCAGGAACATGAATTTGACATTGGAACAAGTAATGATCCAGTTACGTTTTCACAAATTAAAGGAAGAAGTGATTCTTATAAATGGATTGATGCCATAAAGGAAGAGTTAAAATCCATGGCCCAAAACAAAGTCTGGGGATCTTGTTGAATTGCCTGAATGATGCAAAAGAGTCGGATGTAAATGGGTTTTCAAAAGAAAACATGACTCTAAAGGCAATGTGCAACAATATAAAGCCAGACTTGTGGCCAAAGGTTTTACTCAGAAATATGGCATTGATTATAAAGAGACTTTTTCTCCGGTATCTAAAAAGGACTCTTTCAGAATTATTATGGCATTGGTGGCTCATTTTGATTTGGAGTTGCACCAAATGGATGTGAAAACGGCCTTTTTGAATGGAAGTTTGGATGAAGAGGTCTACATGGAGCAGCCGGAAGGCTTCTCTGAAGAGGATAAAGGTCACTTGGTTTGTAAGCTCAATAAGTCAATCTATGGACTTAAACAAGCTTCTTGACAATGGTATCTAAAGTTTCATAATACCATTATTACCTTTGGATTTAAGAAAAATGTCGTTGATCGATGTATATATCTAAAGGTCAGTGGGAGCAAGTTTATTTTTCTAGTTTTGTATGTTGATGACATATTGTTGGGCAGTAGTGATATGGGTTTACTGTATGAAACTAAGAGTTTTCTCTCAAAGAATTTTAAAATGAAAGACATGGGTGAGGCATCTTTCGTGATTGGAATTGAAATCTTTCGAGACCGAAAACGAGGATTGTTGGGATTGTCTCAGAAAAGTTACATAAAAAGAATTCTTGAGAGATTTGGCATGAAAGATTGTTCATCTTTAGATACCCCGATAACGAAAGGTGATAAGTTCAACATCTCACAATGTCCAAAGACTGATTGGGAGCGGAAGGAGATGGAAAAGATTCCGTATGCATCTGTTGTGGGAAGCTTGATATATGCGCAAACTTGTACGAGGCCAGATATCAGTTTTGCAGTTGGCATGCTTGGGCGTTACCAAAGTAATCCAGGAATGTCCCATTGGAAAGCTGCGAAGAGGGTACTGCGCTATTTGCAGGGAACGAAGGATTATTTGCTCACCTTTAGAAGAACTGATAATCTAGAGGTGATCGGATACTCAGACTCCAATTTTGCTGGTTGCTGAGATAGCAGGAAATCCACCTCTGGTTATGTATTTTTGCTAGCAGGTGGAGCTATTTTCTGGAAGAGTATGAAGCAAACTATTACTGCTTCGTCTACAATGGAGGCTGAGTTTGTGGCATGCTTTGAAGCCACAATGCATGGTTTATGGCTGAGGAATTTTATCTCAGGACTTGGAGTTGTCGACTCTATAGCCAAGCTGCTGAGAATTTATTGTGATAATTCCTCTGCAGTCTTTTTCTCCAAGAATGACAAGTATTCTAATGGTGTGAAGCATATGGAGCTCAAATACCTTAGTGTCAAGGAGGAAGTACAGAAACAAACAGTGTCCATAGAACACATCGAGACTTCACTTATGATTGCCGATCCTTTGACGAAAGGATTAACAGGAAAGAAATTTAAAGAACATGTTGACAGTATGGGTCTTATGTATTTATCCATGTTTTGAACATGTTAGTGAGCTCATTAATGTATTGAATGTTTTCTTCAAGACATACATGGATATCCAAGTATAATTGTTTTTGTTTTCTTGTTTTCCACTTATATGTACATTGAATTGTGTGGATGAAAGATGACAAGAAAAATGTCTGAAATAGACATGAATATGAACCCAAGGCATAATGATAGTAGCCTTAAACCCCTATAAAAGATCATGTTGAATGAAGTTGCTAGTGTTGTGGTACATGGAAGGAATTTTGTTGATTGAATAACAAATGACCGCCATGACTCACATTAGTAGCCAATTTGACATTGATATAATGGAACTCATATGAAGTATATTGGACTAGGAAGGTTTTCTAATGAAAAGCGTGCACGTGTATGATTTTAATGTCATAACCCATAATAGTCGTTTATTAAAAAAAAATAAAATAAATTGAAGTATTTTCAAATTACAAAGAATTTTTTATTTTGTTTTATGGGTGTATGGGTCAAGTGGGAGAATGTAAGAATATTATAAATTAATATTTTATTAAAGTGTCCCACACACCCTATAATACCCAATTAAAGGATTATGGGTCATTACTAGGCCAATTGTATTTATGGGTAGAAAACCTTTTAAAAGAATCTTTTGGTCTTCTTGCTCGTAAGAGCCTTTTGGTTTTCTTGCTGGTAGAAAACCTATTAAAAGAGTCCTTTGGTCTTCTTGATGGTGGGAGACTTATAAAAGAAATGAGAGACTCTAGGGTTTATACCTACAATATAATTTGTGCCTCTAACCATCGTGAGACACTCTTGAGGAACATTGTTAGGGTGATCCTTCTCTCTAAAAGCAAGGACAGATTTTACCAAATGGATACAAATATGTCTTTATAGTTTTATATTCCGTGTTGATTGTGATTAACATGATAATCCAAGATCTTGATGTATTTTCATATTTGTAAATATAACACAAACAACATCTAAGTACCCGTCGCCTACACATGATAAGCAATGCTACACCCAGAAAAATCACTCAAAATCTCCTTACTTCATCTAATGGCATATTTTACGATGCTAATTCAAAGAGAGCAATGACAATAGGTCAAAACAGTTGAGCAACTTTTTAAGTATATATTTTTGAATTCCGTAAATATTTTTCATACATGATTGATGCTGCACTGGCCCCTCACTACTGCATCAATGATGGGTTGACCATGGTGCTGATGCAGCATTGCAAGACTTGGCCTGCACATCAATGGCACAAAGAGAACACAACGTACGCATGTGTAGAGAAACCATGCTCCAAATTATGTGGCATGAAGTTTGCACAAACACGTCGTATATTTAATCTACTATACAACGGGAACTCTCTCCAATATACTTAATTTGTTGGTAAGGTGCCTTCATCCATCCATTAAATTTTAATAATAAAACTTATAGGGTGCACGAGGTTGTCGAGGTGAGAATTGTATGGTTTTTAGATTGTTTCTCATCTATATGCATTTGCATGTTTCTCATCTATATATATTGTACCTGTCCAAACCACCTTATGACTGATCATCAATCTATCTTACCTCAACCCCTTCATGCACTGATTCTACCCGACTGCATTGATAAAAAATCTTGCTCATCCGAACCCATTTTCTTTTGTAGATCCATTTACACCCAATAGGTACTATACCTTCAGACGGATCTACTAAGGTCCATACTTGGTTGGAATGCATGAAGTCTATTTCTGACTTCATCGCATCAATCCATTTTTCGGAGTTGATGTCTAACATCGCTTCGTTGTAGGTCTTGAGATCATTACTATGATCTCTTTCTCCCACGAGGAACTCTTTCTCTATTTTCTCTGTAAGCATACCTAAGTATCTTTCAAGAGAATGGAAGATCCTACTGGATCTACGAAGTGGACGAGGTTCTTCATGTATTGGCTCAATGTGAATAGGTTCACTAGGCTCATTTGCTCGTTGCTCTTCAGAGACTTTCTCTTCAAGCTCAATTTTTCTTCCACTGCCTCTATCAAGGATAAACAGTTTTTCCAAGAAGATGGCATGTCGGCTCACAAACACTTTGTGATCTTCTGGGATGTAAAAATTGTATCCTAACGACTCTTTAGGATATCCAATGAAACGAGAAAATTTCAGACCTTGCCACAAGAAACATGAATCTACTTTAGAAAGTGGTGCAAAACTACCATAGTTATATCGTTGGGTTTTGGATCCGGTTGGGTCACTCACGATTGGCTAGCCCGATCCGGAACATCCAAGATTCAAACATCAGAGGAAGTGATTACGAGGAGGTATGAAACTATCAGATAGTTTCTTCTTCTCTCTCCATCTTACTTCTGAGTGATTCTAACTCTATTTCGTATCAGAAATCTTCTCCCAACACTTCTAAAAGTTTCAAAGTAGAGAAACACAAAGAAAAAACTCTTCTTCATCTTGTTCTTGCACATAGAATATTTGCACCATGCATTTTGTGTATTTTCTATTTGTGATTGTACATTTATCCTTGAGTGAGTTCCAAGAGTAGAAGAGCATGTGATTCAACCTTTTAAGATCCTAAAAAGTTTCATATTTTGCAAATTTTCAAGGTAATTAATGAAAATACGTAATCTTATGATTCCACATTGTTTCATCAATGCATGTACTGAAGACTTCTTGGTGATTTGAGTTGAATGCGTAATTTTATATAGATGGTAGTAGTATTGAGCGCTCTTTTTTTTTTGTGCTAAAACGGATATTTCATACATCACGAGTATGAATACACCCAATAGAATCGGCAAACAAAAACTTCCGAAGTGCACCAAGCATCTCACCCTCCCTAATCCATAGGGTGCCTCTTGTTTGCCTCGCTACATATACCGCCACCCAATCCGCCGCCTCGTTAGCCTCACGATATACATGCATAGCCTGAAATATAATACCCTTCCTCACCATCAACCAAATATCATGGAGCAGGGGATGAACTCCTCCATCACTGTTCAGGCCCCTTCGGACCCAGCTGATCACCATGGCCGAATCACCCCCAAATGGATGGAGTTCGCCTGAAGCAGATGCCGCGCATAACACAATCCCATCCAAGCCGCCCGTAACTCTGCCCTTGAAACCGAGGTGTCGAAGATCTAACACCCCCCCCGCTGCCACCACACTGGAACGCGGACCCTTGATAGGAAATCCGACCCCTCTTCTCCTGCCTCCATCCAGGACTGAGCCATCAAATTGACCTTGAGAAAACTCGAGGGTGGGGGCTCCTACGTGAAGAAAACTGTATGAGGAGCTGCCGAAGCAATGTTGGGGCCCCAAGTGTTCCGAACTCTCAAATGTCTGTGATCTAAAACTGCATAGAGAATCTTTGCTGCCTGTACCTGAGCCCGCTCCATCACGAACCATGGGGACGGACTGAGCTCGCTAAATACCCAAGCGTTCCTGGCTGTCCATACCTGATAAGCTATGCAAGATGCCCTAATAGCCACACGACACATTTGGGGGGTACGAGACCAACGTCAAACCTCCTCCAGAAAGCGGTCCCTCCGGCTCCAAACATCCTTCGGGATCTCAGATAGCCCTCCATGTCCCCTCTCGCCCATACACGCTGGAATAGCACATGGTCCACCGACTTGTCCACCTCACAGTCCAGGCACAAAGGAGGGATGCCAACTCTTCGTTTGCTCAGCATGGTACTCGTCAGCAAACGCTCCCAGGCCACCTTCCAGAGAAATAGTGCAACCCTCTAGTGTAGCCCAAATCTCCATACCCAGCCGCAGTCCATAACCAGCTCTGACTCCTGCTGAAGAATCCGAGAAACATCGCTAATCCTAACTCTAGCTCTGTAAGTAGTACTCCATACCCTAACATCTTGACCTGCTGATCCCGGGACGGAAAGAGCCCGTACCCGCTCTACTAAATGCTTCCTAAATAACTGACCCAGTCTGTCGTCATCCCACTCCGCCTCCCCCAGCCTAAGGAGGCCACACACTCGGAGCCTAGCAGCCCCCTCACCACTGATCACAGTCTCAATGAGAGTGCATCCACCCATAGTCCTCCATCATATCAATGCTCCGTCCATCGCCAATCAACCATCTAGAGTGCACCCGGGCCATTGTCAGATACCTCCCAATCTCTTGCCACATAAAGGAGCTCCTCCGGCTGCCCGCCACCTGGCCAACAGAGCCTGTCTGACCATATCTAGCTATCATGACCTGACTCCAGAGTCTATGCGGCTCTAGAATAATCTGCACAGCCCGCCATGCCAAGAGTGCCTCGCACCTCACCAATAGCGATTGCACTCCCAAACCACCCTCGCTCAGTGGCAGACAAACTCTCTTCCAGGCCACCAGATGTACCCCATGGCCCCCCAAGGGAGCCCCACAGGAAGCTTTGCATGAGCCGCTCAATCCCCGCCAGTACCATCTTCGGCACAATAGTATGAGCCATAAGATAAACAGGCATGGAGCAAAAGACTGACCTAACCAGCATCAATCTGTCCATCATAGAGAGTAATGATGCCCTCCAACTCTCAAGTTTGCTCCGCACCCTCTGCACCAAAGTAGCGCACTCCGCCACTTGCAATCGCCTCCCTATAAGCGGAACCCCAAGATAGTCCAGCGCCCCCTCCTACTCCTGCATCCCCAAGATCGCTCTGAGCTCCCATCGCACCCTCTGCTCCATGCTCGGACTGAAATATATGGATGACTTTTGGAGATTGACTTTCCGCCTGGATGCCGCACAGTACTTTGTCAACACACTTTAGAGGGCTCTTGCGTCTCTCGCCCTCGCCCTGGTGAGCAACAGGCAGTCGTCTGCAAAAAACAAATGAGAAATGGGACGGGCACCAGGGGCTGGATTGTAGCCACCAACTCTCGGTTCCCACAGGCTATATGCAGAGCACATAAAAGTACATCAGAGCAAATGATAAATAAGTACAGGGACAGAGGACATCCCTGACGAAGCTCCGTAGTAGTTCAAAAAAAAGAATGATGGCATGCCATTGACCAGAATAGAAAAGTTAGGCCCCTGCACACAGCCTAGCACCCAATCGATCCAGACCTGATGGAAACCAAAACTCTCCAGCGCCTGCTTGAGGAAATCCTTACGAATCCGGTCATAAGCACGCTCCATGTTCAGTTTCACTGCTATCAAACATTGCCCCCTCGGGGCTCGCTGCAAATCTCTCATCATCTCCTGAGCCAGCAAAATGTTGTTCGATATACTCCTCCCTCCCACAAAAGCTCCCTGCTCCTGGTTGATGATGCTAGTAAAAGAATCCTTCATTCTCCCTACCATGAGCCTCGCCACTACCTTATATAAAGTAATGCACAAGCTAATGGGCCTGTAAGCAAGAATATTTGATCACACTTTCTATCCAAAAAAAAAAAAAATCTAGATATAAGAATTGCATTTTTTTAATCCTTTTCTAGATAAAGGCCCAAATTCCTCAAGTCGGCTATCGATCACCACACTGGTCCTAGACTGAGCATAGAGAGTGGCAGTGAGACCATACTTGTGAAGTGCATGAAGAACAAGATGCTCTGAATTTACTCTAATGTGAAGTTGAAAAGATTGAATTTTCTTTTTCTGGAACCTATGCCTGGTATACACGATATGAGTATATGGGTTCTCAAGCAAGGGGTTTCTTCTTCCATGGTAGCTGCGTTGGGAGTGGCAGCTGCCTTGGTAGTCTTCTTCCAAGGTAGGAAGAAGACAATAAAGGCCATATTATAAGCTATGAGCGTCGGATAAGGTCCGATAAATTCCTACTCCCATAGGAATTCAACCCGAACTGAACGCGTTCGTGGGTTGTTATTGAACCATGATATTGGAATTATATTTCTTTTCCCATTTCGAAGGCAAAATAAGGTCCAAATACATCAAGTGTGCCATTAATCACTTTCTGGCCCTCGAGTTGAGGAGAAAGAGTGGGGTTTGACCATTATCAGAAAAAAAGCAAGGTTTTAAATCCTGTGAAATAGAACTGTCTCGGTTTTTCCATAAAATGGATACGCCGCCTTCCCACCCTATCTTGACACTTGGGATAGCAGATGTTGTGGTTCAAATTTGGCTTGAAGGTGACCACGCCGGAGGAGTCGAGGGGAGCTGCCAGACAGAACGAAGAAGGAAGTCGCTTCCTGCGCGCCAGCGGACCTGCACAACTCGCCGATGGGGTTCCGGTGAGGACCCTCCGATAGCGAAGTTAGAGTAGATTTTAGGTGGTCCAACCAAAAAATCGTTAGGTGTTACCTGATGAGGCTATTTATAGTCCCCGCAGAGGTGCCCAGGTAGCGTGCAGTCAGGGCTTGCTTGAGGCATACGGTGTAGGCCGTCCTTGTGAACGGCATGGCATCGACAGAGGTGGCAGGGTATGGCCCTTGGTTGACATGTCGTGGAATGGCCAGCAAGCAAAGCATGGCGCGGTGAGGCTGTAATGTATGGCCACGTAGATGTGGCTGTGGACGAGGTCGGGCTCGCTTGAAAGCCGCAACATATGCTTGACGAAGTTAGCTTGATGAGCACTGAGGTCGGGCCGACTTGGGGCCATGACATGTTTAGTGAGGTCGGCTCAACGGACTCTGAGGTCGGCCTAGCCTCCTCGGCTTTGAAGTCAGCTCGGTAGGGGGCCTTGAGCTCGAGCCGGGGCGTTGTTGCAGATACCTGCAGTCGACGAGGCCTCTTTGGCTCTCGGTCGATCCTGCAAGGCATTCCGAACCCGGCTCGAGGGGCGTCATTGTAGATACCTGCGGTCGACGGGGCCTCTTCGGTTCTTGGTCGACCTTGCAGGGCGCTCCAAGCGGAGAGGTTCGGGCGAGGTTTGCTCGGCCTTTTGTAAGGTCCAGGGTCGGACTGGTGTTCAGGAGGGCTGAGGTCTGGCCTGCTCGGTGCTGATATCAATTTGGCTGAAATTGAGTGGTCTCATGTTGTGAACAAGATGATCGTTTTTGCCCCCCATTAGCAGATATCTCAATATATGTTTACTAGGATGCTAGGATAATGGTGGGATGGTTGTGTTCTACGGGACGTGATCTTAGGACTTGCGTTCTTGGCTAAAAGAGGAAGAAGGAAATAAGAAAGGAAGAAAGAGGGGCAAAAGAAAAGAGGAGGGGGGCCTCAACTGGGCCAAATAGTAGTGCAATTTGTGTTTTCTTTGACTTGAACCTAACTAGCCCAAGTCACTTGTTGGGTCAGGTTAGACTGATGTTTTTTAAAATTTGAGTTGGACATGGGTTTAAAAGTTCCCAATCTAATGTTTTTAGGTCAGGTGAAATTTGAGCCCAACCTAAAAACTTAATCTTTGTCAGTCCCAACCTAACCCAATGAGCTGCAATCTAGTAAATTTGAGCCCAACCTAAAAACTTAATCTTTGTCAGTCCCAACCTAACCCAACGAGCTGCAATCTAGTAAATAAATAAGTTTATCTATATGGAATACCAATATATCTTGTTTAACTATCGCTTTAGTCCCATTGAATTATAGAATTATGTAATTGAACTCAAATAAGTTATCGACCAATTTGATATCGACCAATTTGATCCAAACCCGGCAAAAAGCACGTCTGAAACCTCTCTTGAACTTAAATTACCTATTTAACCTTATCTAACATGACTCATCCAACCCAACCTAGCCAACATGACACCAAACCGACCAACCTGAATTGATCTTAAGATGAGGTTGGGTTAGGGTTAGCCCTCACAACGATGATTGATATTTGACATAATAACAATCTAACCATGACACCTTTCAGGCCTATCAAAATTTTCAATCCATCCTTCCTGGCAAAGAGGGTCACAATGGAAATAAAAATATCCAACGACCATGATTGATGGGGGAGAAGGCCTCCATGACACAACCTCAAGTAGGATCATATCATCCATGTGCTCTGGAGTTCTTAAGGCATGCTGAACAAGTTTTGGGAGGTTGTCACCTCTATTAGCTCTTTCAAGATGAGTTCTAAAGGCATGTTGGATCCATGTTTGTTGGATGTCCCCTCTCATCGACACACTTAAAGATTAATTTTGATGGTTTTCTGTGCTACGATAAAGCTGGAGCAAGATTCATTATTAGAGATCATGAACGAATGCCGAGTCGTCTATATTAGTGGATGAGTTTTCTCTTCCTCTTCTAGTCCGAGTAAAGCTGATCAAAATCCGGGCCGGGCCGGGCTCTACAGCAAAATTAGGCTCGATGGCTATGCCCAAACTCGGCCCGACTGTCGGGCTTAAATTTTTGTCCAGACCCGACCCGACTTTATAAATCTGGTCCCAGGCCCAACCCGATAGGTCCGATTTTTTTTTTTGTTTGGAATCTGAAAATGGGCCAGAATGACCCAACAGCTTAATGGGCTCTTTAAAACTGGATGTATTTTTCTACCTTTATTTTGTTTCTCCAATGGTGTTTTATATATAAAACACGGGCCAAGCCAAACTGGGCCATTTTAAAAGTTCCCAGGCCCGGCCCGCTTTTTTGATTGGGCCGCTTTTCCTGCCCAGGCCCGACCCATGGGTTTTTTTTAATACCCAAGCCCGAAAAATTTCGGGCCGGGCTGGGCGGGCCAGAAGGCCTGTGATCAGCTTAAGTTTGAGCAATTGAATTATGAGCAGCTTGGGAGGGCACGGAGGCTTCCTTTGTATGTTCAATGCTAAAAGAATGACTTTATTAAAGTGGTTCAATGGATCAAGAATCTTGAGGACTCAACCATTCCTAATCAACATCAACTACAGGATATTTGGACGATGGGAAGCAACCTTGACTACTTAGAGCCTATTTGAGTGATTGGGCTGAAAATCCTATTGGATTCGTGGGTTAGGCCAGTACAACTAGCAAGATCATCTGATTACAAGATGGTTTAGGCCTACATTTATAAATATCCAGAAATAGCTTTGGAGTATACCGGCCTGAATCTCATAGGGACAAAAAAAAAGGCCTCAGCCTAACCTATGAATCTAATAAGATTTTCATCCAAATCATCCAATATGTTACGCACATTAAGGCAAACCAACTAGTCAATTGGCTTGCTTGGAGAAGTGCTAAGTAGGATTTGTATCGCCCCATGGTCTTTCTCCTCGACTCTTCTTGCGTATCTCTTCTGATTATTCCCTATGTACTTTTATTAGATTTCGAGACCTCGGTCTCCAACTGTACTATAAAAAAAAGGGAAGACTGACGGATTGGCACCATCTACCTCAATTGTAACCAAAACTATTTTCTTGACAAACTTTACCATTGTTTAACAATCAAATGTTTAGCACAAATGTATCCATGTGGTATTACTAATAAATGGGCTATATTGAGATGTGAACAAACTAGACATAAATTAGAGTTATGCGTGTTCATGATCATGTCTTAAATTAGATAATCGAAGGAAGACGAGGGTCACAAGTCAACGGCAAGACTGGTAGAATTTAGAGATGGGCATCGGGCCGTGCTGGGCCCGGCCCGGCCCAGGCCCACCGGGCCACAGACCAAACGGGCCGTGCCTGGCCCGACCTGTTACTAAACGGGTCGTGCCTGGCACGGCCCGCTTAATCTAAAGGCTAAGCCCAGCATGGCCCTAGGCCCGTGGGGTGGCAGGCCATGCCGTGCCAGGCACAAGACGGGCCATGCCTGGCACGGCCCATCTGTCAAAAAAAAATAGCCGTTATTTGTGGCCCATAACAGCTATTTGTAGCTTTTTACCCTTTTTGCCCCTCCCAACAGCCATAAAACGGTAGGGGCGGCAATCGCGTCGGGTCGGATCATAAACGGGTCGGGTCACATGCAGGTCGGGTCAAAAAATCATAAACCTGAACCCGACCTGTTTATTAAATAGGTCAGAAATTACAACCTGAACCTGACCTGTTTATTAAACAGGTAACTCGATCCGACCCGTTTAACCTGTTTAATAAACAGGTAACCTGTTTATCCAACTTGACCCGACCTGTTTAACCTGTTTGCCCAACCTGACCCATTTAACCTGTTTAGACCTGTTTAACCTGCCCAACCCAACCTGTTTAACCTGCCCAACCCGACTTGTTTAGACCTGTTTCGACCCGTTTAACCTGTTTAGACCTGTTTAACCTATTTAACCCGTTTAACCTGTTTAGACCTGTATAACCTGCCAACAGTTAAACGGGTTAAACGGTTTAAACGGGTCAGACATCTAAAACCTGTATCCGACCCAATTAATAAACAGGTTAAACGGGTCGACCTGTTTACGACCCAAACCTGTTTAGGCCAAACCCAAACCTGTTTATGGCGGGTCGAACACGGGTCGGATTGGCGGGTCGGGTCATATTTTGCCACCCCTATAAAACGGCTAATATGAGGGGTATTTTGGGGAAAAAAATTGGATTTTGAGCCCGCGGGCCGTGCTGTGCTTGGCCCACGAATCGTGCCAGCCCAGGCCCTTATGAGCCGTGCCGGGCTCGGCTCGCGGGCCAGAAATCCTTAACCCAACCCGGTTCCCTTTTACGAGCCGTGCCTAGCATGGCCCGTTACTGTAGCAAGCGGGCCGTGCCTGGCATGGCCCGCTTCGTGCCGGGCCATGGGCGGCCCGGCCCAATGCCCACCTCTATGGTAGATGCACGGGCATACTACCAGTCTTCCTTCAAATGCCTTGGTCTTCAAAGATAATCGAAAGAGGATGATTAGAGTAGTATGAGTCCAAATGCCTTGGTTTTCAAAGACTTTTGCTACTATCACACCGTCCGTTGAAAAGAAGATGAATGGGGACAGAGTATAGTCAAGGCTACGATTGAAATGATCTACCTCCACTGCTACTCCTAAAGGTAAAGTAGAGTTTTACTGGTAAACTACGAGCAAAATAAAGTAAAGATAATTAAAGATAAATTGTATTCATTGATGTGTCAAATGGTTCCTGTTGTGGTTCAAATTTGGCCTGAGGGTGACCACGCCGGAGGAGTCGCGGGAGCCGCCGGTGGTTGGAAGAAGAAGATGGGGGCCATCTCCTGCGCAACGGTGGCGGCAGACCTATACCGGTGAGGGCCCTTCGACGATCAAGTTAGAGTGGAAAAAATTTGGTCTAGCCAAAAAGTTCCTTAGAAGTTACCTAACTGGGCTATTTATAGTCCCGGTAGAGAGACCCAGGTGGCAGAGGCACTGTCCTCCCTCATCATGAGGGGGCGTGGCTCTGAGTCGAATGGCGCGCAGCTAAGGCTGGTTGGTGGTGTGTGGTGCTGTCCGTTCTCGAGAACGGTAAGGTGTTGACAGTTACAACAGGATACGGTCGGAGTTGTCATGGTGCCATTCTTTGCCTGTCGAGGGCCAGCTATCGAAGTGTGGTACGGTGGTGTTGTAATGTACGGCCACGTAGGAGGGCATTGGCATGCACATAGGTGCGGTTGTTGGCGAGGCCAAGCCCATTAAGAGGTCGCATCATGCGTTTGGCAAGGTCGGCTAGACGGGTGCTAAGGGTAGCTCGGCTCTCCGGATTTCGAGGTGTGCTCGATGGAGCGCTCCGAGCTCGAGGATCGAGGCGCACTACCGAAGTAGGCGCCCCGTGCTTGGTCGGGGCGGGTTGGCGAGTATTGGAGGCACCCCGAACTTAGTCGGGGGAGTCAACGAATATCCGAAACCAATGGAGGTTTTGGCGAAGTCCAAAGCCGAGCTAATTCTGGGCCGAATCAAGGATTCAACCGGTCGGTGTTGGCGTTTATTGGGCCAAAACAGGATGGCCTCTTTGTTGTGGGCTGGATGATCCATTTCGCCCCCCATCAGTTCCTTTTTTTTCTTATTACATTCATCTACATGAAGATACCCAGAACAACATCTAAAATCATCAGTTAATCGCCTATCCCTTATAAGGCTCGTCATTCATGTTTGGCCTCTTTCCAGATAGTTTTGGAATTTGTTTATAACCACTTCTCATATCCCACATCTAAATAATTGTCCAATCATGTGTCAACCACCAGACTATGAGGAGAAGCAGCCAATTCGCCGCCTCCAACATGTAATCACCAGCAAATTTGGAGGTTGATGGTCTCGAGAATTTGACCTCCATTGTGGAGCTCCTAGGCCCACTTGATGATCGGTTTAGAGTTGCCGAGGATGGGGCCACGTTCGCAGACGGAAAAGGATGACGGTGCCAAAGGCATAGATGTTGGATGAATCCATGGAGTTCTCCTTTACAGGATAGAGATTAAGATGGCGTGCCCTCCCAGGCTTCTAACGTCAAAGCTTCAGTCAATAATATCATATCAAACCTAGCCATGGAATTTGTTCTAAATCATGAAATTCCAAATTTAGAAGTAGCTGGCTAGGGCGGCTACAAAGGTGCTAGTCTAAAATATTGTGGGGCATATACTCATATTGGGAGTGACACTCGATACTTGTAAGATTGTCTTTGCCAACTTGACCTTACTATTGTGCCATATAGGCCACAATTGTTATGCATGATAGATAATTCAACTACTCCTTCCTATGCATGGACAATGATAATTGTTGGCCAACCACCCTGGTTTGGGTCAATAGCTCTCACTCCCATGGGTCGATACCCCAGTTACTTGGTCTGCATTTTGGGTGTATCGGCTTCCAAACTACTATCATCAGTCTTGATGTGGTGGAAACAAATGCTAATATATTACAAGTGATCAATGGTAATAGAGATAAGAATAGTGCAACATGGTGTTGGTTAGCCGCATTGAAAAGTTCCATTTACTGTTTATGAAAAATATTTGTGTTTATGAACAAAAAATTCCATTTACCACATGGCAAGTTAGGATTGGTTCAATACTTAGAGAGGTCAGCTAAATTAAGAAGCATTGCATCAACACCACTTCATAACGAGGATTTTTTCATGCGATTGGACAATGCCATTAGTATTTTTATCTTAACAAATCCTTAAGTTGTATTACACATAGATTTTGATTGTTTCTAGAGCAATCATTTTTGTGGAGTAATGCATCTTAAGCTGGGGGTATATAATAACATCCATTGAAATAAAAGTGGAAAATTAGAGCATGTTTCATACAAAAATAAAGATAAAAAATATGTTTCATACTAATGTTTTTATTTTTATTTTCCAAAAGTTACCTCCACTATTTCTAAAAAAATAAAAAAATAAGAAATGTTTACTTTCAATTTTTTTCAAAAATAAAATATTCATATTTTTTTTTCACCATCTCCCCACCACGACTATCGCCTCCACCGATGCTGTTACCCCTAACCCCACCATCATCAGCACCTTTACCATAACACTGCCACGATCATTACTTCCTTCACTATATCACTAGTACTATCACGGCCACCATCATTGCTGTTGTTGCCATACTATTACCGCCATCATTGTTGACCCTATCATATAATTAATACCTCACTACCACCATCATTGCCACCGCCTCCACCACAACACCACATTGCATTTGCCATATTGCCGATGCCACCACCACTATTGCTACAATAAATTATATAGAGTGATATTTAAGAATATCCCTTTTTATTCTATATATTTATTAGTAATAAATTTTAAAATTGATGCCTTAAATTAGTTACTAATCTTGGATTTACCGTATCTACTTAGATTTATATATTAATTCAAAAATAATCATGATCTTAGAAGATTTGTGATCTTTTCCAAAATTCTCTATCTTTGCACTTAGGAGAGATAGACCAAGATCTCATTTTATCTTGTTCTCACTCATCCATTTAGAGATAACTAATACCTCAGGTTCTAAGAATGTGGCCTCTGACCTAGAGCAACAAAAATGTAAAAATCAAATATGTGTTTGTGTTTATTAAATCCTATAATTAATAGATCTATTCATTCAATATGTTCCTTTTTGGAAGACAAATTATCGCATTTAAATTATTTATCAGATATACTAATACCTTATCCATCCATCTGAAAATCTTTTTAATTAATTGGGAAAATGGAATCATCAATGCATCTTTCTTTCGCATGCATTGCTTGCACCTAGCATTACTTTACACAATCAAAGGCTATCCATAAGAGGTGAACCACAAATCTCTTTTTTTTTTGGTACAACGACACCTTACACAAAACATGCATGAATGCAGCCAACAAAATCAGAACAGAAAAGTTAGCGGAGAGAAGAAGGAATAGACACTTAGTGTTCTTTAGTTATAAATACACAAGGTGTCAAGAAGGATCTCATACCCAATGCCAAATCCATAACAAAACAAAAATTTAAAATATTAAATATGGCGGGCAAGGTCTAAAATACTTACATTATAAGTTTGGTCGCCTTTGATGATCTATCAAATCATCCCAAATCGATAATTTTAAAGGTATAATACGTTACATTTATTTTATAACAATTTGATATATAAATAAGAATGCCCACAATATATGCTTTTTCAATTCATAAGCACTTTAAACTTTACAAGTTACATACAATGTCTGGATTTTCGTTTGATAATTGATATGTTTAAGTTAGACATTGGTGCAACTGATAAAAGGGCACCCACAAATGCATGAAGGAGGAACGTAATCAAAAGTTAAAATTGGTTAAACCATATGAAAATTTATCAAAATTATATTAGTATGTCAGTTAAAGAATTCATGTTAGAATTGTAGTTTCTTCAACCATTTGATCTAGAAGATATTGATCAAACACTAAAAATGAAATGACGCAACTTTATGCAACATTATAATTACATGTTAAATTTTTTTTGTAATCTTTAAAACTACAATTCTAGAAAGCATTTTTTTAGAATTATCAAATTTTGATGATTTTGAACCCTCTTAGAAAGGCCTCTCAAGTTTTATATGGCCCTCAATAAAAATTCAATGCTTTCTAGATCAATATGTGACTAAAAGCTATAGTAAAATAGGGGCAATTTACTTTAATTTTTAAAATTTGAATTTTAATAATATTAGAACTTTTCAGAAAGTAATTTAGATGGCAAGGATTTCTTCAATTAAATTCCAAGGCTATGACCACTTTTGACTATAGACTAGAGGCATTTAGGTTAGGTCGGGGGTGTATCTTTTGCATAAAAGAAAGATTTACTTTTCTTCGCACAAATCCACAATTGGATCATCCACTGGTTGCTTTGAGATATATCCAGGCAAATGAATGATTGAGTTCAAAGTGCTTTGAGAGTTGTGCATGTGCGACCTAAAAACGGATTTGCACGAAGGATGGTGAATCCTTTTAAAGAAAGCAAGTCCTTTTTTTGCGCAAAAGAATATGATTCCTCCTTTCACATGAAAAATACAACCCCAATCCATTTTGGTTAAAAAAATTGACAGACAGAATTTAATAAGATAATATCTTTTTCATTTAATAATATAGTATAGATAACTTTTTCTTTTCGCTTTATGCGTTACAATTCCATCCTTCTTATAATAAGTATGTATCAAATACAATGAACTATACATATTAAATGACACTTGGTGTCATGCAGTATGTAGACGATTTTTTGTTAATACACTTGTACAGATTCAATGTAGATCCATACAACAAACAAAGATGGCAACTATAAATCCTTCGAAACAACAAGGTGCACTGAGCCCATCCTTTCTCAAAATTAGGGTTTCGTGCTTTTGGGCACTCATCCCACAGGAAGGCCACAAAACCATTGAATTAAAAAAACCCTGGCACCCTCAACATCCAACTTGCCCTTAGTTTCACAAAACCTAAATGAGGTCCTCTCTCTCTTTCTAGGGGCTCAAATGATAAAAAGACCAGGCCAGCCCAATCCTCCCTTCTCTCCCCCTTGATTTTTATTTTCTTACATCCCTCAAACTCCAAGAATCTCAAGCCCCTGTAGCCTGTGTAGCCAGTTTTCCTCCTTCCGTAATAACACCCGCACATCGCCCCTCTGTTAAATTTTTTGACTTCAACCCCGCCGGGCGGTCGAAACCGCGCGACTAGATGGGCAGCTCCGCCGGCCGAGCGCCACCGCCGCCGCCGCCGCCGTGACCTGCTCTCCTCCGCCGCCACCTCGCCGCCCGCCGGCGGCTAAAGCCCTCTCCGCATATTCGAATTCGGAATCGTCGTAAGCTTTTCTCTCTCTCAATGGCTGGTTGGTCCCTCTCTTCGGAATCCCTCTCCCTCGACGTCGTCGACATCCTCCACAAGCTTCAGAGCGTTGGCTTCTGCAGGGATCTCGATGTCCCCGCGATAGAGCTCAGCCGGGAGATGCTCGGCTCCCTCTTCTATCAGATGCTATCGGTTTTCTTCAAGGAGATCTACCAGAGGTGGGAGATCCGGCCTCTGCCGCCGATGCTCGGAGACGGGCGCCCGGTGGATTTGTTTAAACTCTATTTGGTTGTGCGCGGGAAGGGCGGGTACAGCTCGGTGACGGAGAGCCATCAGTGGGAAGCGGTGTCGGAGGCGATCGAGTTGGACTCTGGAGTCGCCCCTTTGTTGAAACTAATATATATCAGGTATTTTGATGCGCTTGATCAGTGGCTTTGGATAGTTTCAGAGAAGAATTCAGTGAAGAAATCGAAGGCGAAGGTCGGAGGCCTTCTGTATGACGTTCCTATCCAGAAAGCTGAGGAATTTCGCTCCATGCCACCTTCAAATTCGAAGAAAGATCACTTCTTGACACCAGGTAGAGGAAACGAGTGCAGAGAGCTGCTGCTTGCTAATAGTGAGTGCGACAATGGTGGTGTGATGGTTGAAGAAATGGCTGCAGTGAATGGTGGGTTCTCTCATCTTAAACGAAAGCGGGAGACCATGGTGGGGATGCTGAACTGGCTGAAAAATTTGGCAAAGAATCCTGTAGATCCTTCGGTAGGAAAGTTATTCTCGAAGGATGGCGCGAAAAGTAAGGAGGCTTATGCATTCAATGGACTCTATGTGCAGGTGCTTCTGGCTAGGCAAGCAATGTTTATAAAAATGATCCGTCACACGAGCTCTAACGGTTCTCTCGTGCAGGTAATTTAATGTCATTTGGCCGCTATGCAATTGCAAACTTTAACTCTTGATGCTTTATTCGATGGTGCTATGTCGTATACTTGACGATCCGTAGACGTATAACCCTTTGCATGGATGCATAACCCTTTGCCTTCTATAGAGCTATTTATAACACTAGGTCTGTATTGGTTTTGGTAGATGTTCTACTCAAACATCAAATGACAGGCCTATGTTAGTTTTAGGTACTTAAGATGCAAATATAGAAGGGATTAGTCGATTTGGCTGTAATGTGGAATAGCAGATATCAGAATTCTGACCTCCACCTAATGAATCAAGAAGAACATTTATGCTCTAGTTCCTAGCCCTATAAGAAAAACCATTCTCATCCAGTAATCGGAGCAACACCTTTAAATTGTTAAAGTAACTCCTAGAGCCATGTACTGAGCATCAGCTAATGCACGATGCTAGACTGGAATAACCTTATCCAGGAAATATTTGAAAGTCAATTTTAAAACAGAAGAGGTGAATAAATCCAAACTTTGTGCAGATGGTAATTTCGAATTTGAGGCTTAAAGGATATGTGTTTTAAATAACCAACTCTACTAATGCGTGCATCCCTTAATTTAACAATTTAAGTCGAGTGTCGAGTTCACAAGCACATAGTGTCGATGGTCTTCACATAGTGAAGCAACATCTGATTCTAGAGCTATTAGAAAATTTTATTTTAGTTAAATAGTATTTTGAGTCAAAAATATATGCTTAATGCATCCAGATAAGGTTTGATGCAAAATGCTTTAGCATCCAATGGTTTTTTTTCAGAAGTTGGTCAAAAGTGACTATGGACTGCTTTTTGCTTGATTTTCTTAACATGCCTTTTAAGAGTGTTATGATTGCTTGATTTTCTTATGATGCCTTTTAAGAGCGTTATGGTGCTTTAGAGCCTATAGAGCACACATTGTGCTCAAGTTTTGAGTAAAATAGTTTAATAAATTAAATGTTTTGAATATTATAATTGGTATCAAAAGCCATGCAAAGTCTGTAATTTGATGTTGTAGACACATCTTGAAGATCTTAATTTTTATTGTAAGATATGGAGGAACGAGCCTTGAAAAACGATTGCTGTCAACTCCATGTTATTTATGAGAGAGTACTTTCTCTTTGTAAATATTCTTTTGTTTTCCGCTTTAACATCTTCTATATGTTTCTTTTCTTAGTTAAGCCACTTACTTATTACGACCAATTATTTTATTTTGCTGTTCATTACTTTAGCTATACTTCCATACTAGTGTAACTTGTTTATATCAGCTTTAAAAAGGAGTAATTGTTATTACTATAAGGGGTTTTATTATACAAATAGCGGAAAGATATATTAAGAAATATATAATGGTATTAAATTGATTCATTGAAGTGGAAAGGTGATTCTGTGGTATTATGTGATCAAGATATACTCTGGTGTATCAAAGAAAAAACTTCTAAGACAATAATAGGACAATAACAAGGTCTACAATGTGGTATGGTTTATAATGTTGAGTAATAATAATGGTCTAAGAAAACGTGCTAAACATAGCAAAAAGTGAGAATATTGAAATTGATGTGCGGATAGAGAATTATTTATAGTAGAGGAGCTATAGGAGTTGCAAAGATTAAGGACAAAATGATGGAGAATCAGATTTGATATCACAACCATGTAGAATACCATGCTGAAGGGGATGTAATAAGAAGTGGTGCTTTCATCATTGTTGATGGATGTCGGAAAAGGATGAGATGACCTAAGATAACATGAATGAAAGTTGTAAGGATAGAATATGGTAAAGCTTTAAAATAACACGGGAGAAAGCCCTAAATAAAAAATAACACGAGGAATAATTCATAAAGTTGGCATGAAATACTTAGGTAACCAAGTTGTCAGTCTTGGTATCAGACTGGGTTGGTGTGGTATACCCCTGTATCAACACATAGTTCACTGCTGGAGATGGCAAAGCAGCTTTCCTATGTGTTGAGACGGACCTGTAGCAAACCCCTGTGCCATACCAATGCTGTGTCGAGTTGGTGGGGTACAATCAATACTTGACAGTATAGGCTAATCTAAATCCCCTGAGGCTAGTGCTTGGTGGTTATAGTTAACTGGGAATAGAATGAAGAACACCATTCATGACCCCAACATTTGACTCGATCAATTTGGTATTAGCACAAGTCTTGTTCATTTGGGACTATGATCTTAAGGTCAAGATCTAAGATTGGAATTTAGAGGTCCTCTTGGAGGGGAGGGTTTTGTTGGTCCATGCATTTTGTGTTTCTCCGTAAGGATATTTAACAACACCAATGGGCACATTATACATGTGGATTCTACATTGCATGCTAAAGTAAATAATAAACCTTCTATTCCTCGAAGTAAATGACGCTCTTCCTCCTGTTCGACCTATAAAGTCTTTAGCGGCTTACCGTTGGTATCGTTCCCCTTTGACTGCATGGTCTTCTTGCTCTTGCCTTGCAATGCTGACTGGAGCTAGGTAAATAAAATAGGGTCTGCGGTAGCAAGATTCTTGTTATGATTACTCACTCGACATAAGGGAATTGTCCTAAATGGAAGAGGATTTCTTCACAAAGGAGAGGGATTTATGGCAGTAGATTGGCTTCAGATTTTCATGCTAACATTCGGCATCTAGATGTATATAAAGTCAATGATTTACGGGGCAGCATTTGGCACCTAGTTTAGTGCGGTCTTCTATAATGTCCAGTTGCTTCATATAGGTAAGCAAAAAAATAGTCATAAACTAACATAAATGAACTGACATAATGCATACAATATAGGTTGGACGAACACATGGAAAGATTGACTTGATAAGTAAATGCAAGCTTTAAAGCTCTCTTGACAATGATTAAACATGAACATCGATCATGAAGTCATGTATCAAGAGAGGTGATGCAACCAATAGGCCCTTGTAGCTAACATGTTTGAACTTCATGAATATGACTTTTGTAACTGAAGCTGAGGAAGGGATTAGGGAAGTAGACCTTTGAATATGATTTTAGGAAAAACCTAGGAAGTTAATGCATGTGCATAATTTTGGATGGTTCTGGAGTAGATATGGTAGTCTTGCAGAATATTCTGGCTACTGATGTCTAGTCTAAAATAGAAAGTGTTCATAAAAAGCATTCGAAGGTCAAAATTGAATCTAGCAGATAATTGTTGCTAAATAAGGACAATTTGTTATCATGAACCTGTCATTAGTTTAGAAGTGATGCAATACAAACTAAAACAAAAATATTTTCCTTGATAGTTGATATTGTGTATCAAGTGTTTGAGTAGTTGCTCATCTGGATTTCTTTGGTTGAAAATTTTGATGATATCTAGCTGTATACTAGATCGAAAGTGGAACATTGTTGTCATCTGAGGCAAGTGATGTGCGCGGTGCAAGAGGATAAAGTATACATTACTTCGAATAATTCAACCCTAGTCAAAGGTTATCCTTTCGTGGTTTGTCAATTTGCCAAGGGAAATTGAATTTGACCATGAAAGTCATTTATTGACAGAGCTGCGGGGGAGCTTCCATGGCTAGTGACTTTTTATATGATGTTACATTAGATCTTTTAGAGCGATCTGGGCACCAAGGGATCAAATACTAAATCCTCCAAACCAGGCCCATTTTGTCGGGGCTAAATCGGCTAAGAAAGCTTGGAAGAAAATAGAGTAGAAGATAACTAAAATTATGCTTGCATTGCTGGAGTTTAAGAATATCTGTGAGGTATCATACACCATCACATATGGTAGGAGGATATCCAATAGTATAATTTAGTAAACAATTTAATGATGCTCGAATATGATTCAACATGTAACTTTGAAAACTATGTTATTGTTTAAACAGTCGGGCATTGTTAGCATTACTTGATCCATGTCGAATATTTATTATATTTTGACCATGAAATTAAGGGGTATGTTATTCTCAAAATAATATGAAGTTGCATAAAATGGAGATAGACTATAAAGAGGTCAATGCCTGGGGACTGAAAACCTACATCGTATAAGCCATGTGAGGATCCGTGCCATGCGGTTGTGTGTTTAGTCCCATATCGGCTATACACTAGGTATATCTTGAGTATTTATACGGGGCCAAGAAATCTAAAAAATACCTTCTGGCCAGCCTTTTTGGGTGAGATCTTAGGTTATGACTAATGGTATCAAAGCGAACCTGGTCCATAGCTTGTAGACTAGGAGAAACTGCTACACAGGTACATTGGGGCTAATCATGGGCCGTTCGTGGTGCTTGTAATTGAATAGATTTGAACCTTTATTCTGACGAGGATGCCAGGGTTTAAATGGAGGGAGTATGTGAGGATCCATGCAAATGTGTATTTAGTCCCACATCAACGATGCACTGAGTAGATCTTGGATACTTATACAGGGCCAAGAAACTCAAATAATACCTTCCGGCTAGCTTTTTGGATGAGGTTTTGCATTGTGACAAGCCATGACCATCGAAGTTGCATGGTTTAAGAAAGTCAAGAATCAATATGGAAATGATACGTATTTTGGAACCACTTATGGAACACAAATGCATAAAGTAGAAACAATCTGAAGTGTCTATTGCAAATGGGTATTTGGCCAATGGTAGTTCCACCATTTCATGCACTTCTCTTCGGCTCATTAAGAGTGGGATCCGGGCAGAGAGCAATTACACGATATGCGCATCGTGGTGGAAAAATATGGGTACGTATATTTTTCGACAAACCTGCTACAGTAAGACCTACGGAAAGACGTATGGGTTCGGAAAAGAGATCCCCCAAATGATCCACCGAAATCACTCCCGAACTCTTTTCTATAGGAACATGTCACTTGTAGTAACATTATCATCTCATTTGAGTAATTCTTCAAATATATCTAGCCTCAACAATTATTTGCCGCATTTCTTCATGAGTATTTTGTTATAAAATGCAAGCAGAGATATTAATTTGAATTCAAGTAATTAAGCTTCCAACTTATTGACTGTAATTTCTCAATATTTTTTGTGGATTAATTGGTAAAATCATAGAATATAACATGAAACTATTATTTTTTGCATTTTCTGTAATTACATTGATAAATTGTCCGTTTGGAAATGTATATCTTGAGAATTAGCAGCAGCTTCTTTAAGCTTTGGGTGATTATCTGAGGATCCATTATTGGTAATAATAGAGTTTCACATCAGGGGTTTGTAAGAAATTTTGGTTGGAATAATTCTTCTGGGGAGGCCTTTACCCTACTTAATTGAATTGTACTACCGAGTAACACAGTATCTTGTACAAGACAACATGATTTTACTGCTAATGCGTGGCTTATACGGTTACCTCTTTTAGGTTAATCTTTCTTTTGTAATGTTTGCAAAGTTAATCTATGTTAGCAAATCCCGTAACTGTACCAGATATCATTGCTGTGGATGCGGATTGATGTACAAAGCGCCAAAATACAACAGTTGGCTCTGTTAGTTGCTTTTAACAATTACATATCTGAGCATACGAGTATTCCTCTCCGTTAAAGGGACTTCTATTTGCCTTTATTTTTTCATTTATAATTGTCCTACTGGTTTCCTTCTGGAAATTGCATAAATACTCATAATTCTTTTGTAAACTCAATTTGGTCTTGCAGAAAGGGCAGAAGGTACATCCTTCCATTTATGATGATTCTATTTATGGAAATTCCGAGACTGTAAAGAAAATAAGATGCAGCCAGAGGCTTCAAGCCGTAAACAAGCAATATAATCTGGGCTATTGTTCTGATGCATCCACACATCCTGGCGGTGACATGGATGAGATGGGTCTTATGGCTGTGGGATGGGAGATTAATGATGTCAAACGAAGACTCCAAAATCCCAGCTTGATGCTTGATGGAATAGTTGACTTGCTATCTATAGATCAACTACAGAAGCAGCAGGTCCCTGTGGGCCCATCATTTCAGGCAGATGTGCCAGATTGGACTGGCAAGCCTTCTGAAACTTCTAGTGATCCTGAAACCTTGAAATGGTTGGGGACACGGATTTGGCCTCCAGAAAATCAAGAGAAGAGGCTGTCATTCAGTCAAAATTTTATTGGAGAAGGAAGGAAAGATGCCTGTCTTTGTGATTGTCCAGGTTCTGTAGAGTGCATTAGATTTCATATTGCAGAGAAGAGGTTCCAACTGAAACATGAACTGGGTCCAGTTTTCTATGCTTGGAGATTCGATCGCATGGGCGAAGAAGTTTCACTTTCATGGACAGAGGAAGAGGAAAGGAAGTTCAAGGACATCGTGCTGCAGAATCCACCATCCCGAGCAAAGAGTTTTTGGGACCAGCTTCATCTATGTTTTCCTTTTAAGAGGAGGAAAAATCTAGTGAGCTACTACTTCAACGTGTTTCTTCTTGGACGCAGGAGGTACCAGAACCGGGTGACTCCAAACAATATTGACAGTGATGATGAGGAATCAGCATTTGGCACTTTAAGTAATCGTTTTGGTCATGATACAGTCAAGGTTCATGATCCCCAGTCTATCATCTGCGTTCTTAATGAACAATGTCTGGATTTGGATGATGATATGGACACAAATTAGAATTCTAGGATGGTGGTGTAAACTTGAAGCATCATATTTGATCTTCAGAGCAGCAATTTTGACCGCAGATGATTATTTTCACTCTTTTGCTATGATGATGATGAAGAAAACTCTCTTAGAGGCTAAATCTTGTTGTGGATGAAGATATGTTTGTTCAAGGAAAGGAAAAGTTTGTAAAGATTCCAACTGACATGGTTGGCATGAACTCAGATAGACTTGGATTCTCCTGCAGTGTTGGGATGATAGCAGCCATTTGGATACATACTGGAACAGAGAGGCTGGCAATTGTAGACTGTACCTTCATTTTGACCTCAAGCACCAAGTAAACTTGTCCTGACAGTGGCAGCATATATTTCGAGGTTTCATCATACTTAGATTCCTTGTGCTTTTTCACTTTTTTTATCTTGTCCTTAAAATGCTTAGTGAAAATCATATGCAATAGCCATTATGTCGAAGGATATTCAGTCTAGTTCTTTTCCTTAGTAAACCATATATCCTGCAATTTTTTTGTCCCACCATCAAGATAGGGAAAGGAGGAAAAATAAGAAAAAAGAAACATTAAGGCGGCCTTTCAAAAAAATCACATAGTAGATTCTGTTGTTGAAAATATCTTACCACACATATGCCTTGAGCACATCATAGAATGATCTAGGAGTGTTCTTGACCAAAGAACACGTGTTCTTTGCCACTTTGGGAGGCAAAGGCTTGCATTTTGCTGTTGCTGTTCTCATAATTTGTGCTACAAATGACTATTTTTCTCCTGCACATGAAATATTAGTTTGCTTGACAAGAAAACAACTCTTCTAGCTTATAAAATGTGAATTGATTGGAAAAAATTAACCTCACGTATGAAACTTTCAACAGGGATGGAACTTTTTCATGATTTAAGTTACCGAAAGCTCATTGAAAGTAAGATAACAATGGTTAACGCACCATATTCTATCTGCAGTACTAGATTTAAAATCTGATGAAAGAAAAAATGGAAGTTATCCAAAAGGTTTCTGAAACTATTCTTTTGAAAAGGGCTAGAGGGAAAAGAGGCTAAAGAGCTAACTAAAATTGTGCCCATTTTTTAGGTCTTAAGTCACAGCATTTTGAAAAATATCATGCTTGTTCTCTTGTGGCTTTTAAATGATAGTTGAATTTCCAGTTCATTTATGAAATGATTTGAGAAAAAAGTGGTCAATATCGCTAGAACTTACCACTGGAAATTTTAATATAGAAGTATGATGAGTAGTCTAATCAGACAAGGAATTAAATATTGAAGTTTCGGTCAGAGACTGAGCTATTTGGATAATGTTGGATGACATTGTCTAACTGAAAGCATTGTATTTTTCTTAGGGAAAACTTTTTAAGATGTCATATGAGAAACAATTCTGATATTTAGCAACATATTCTAAGTATTGTGGGTAGTATTTGAGGACACCCTTTCACTTCTACCTGTTTCCCATAAACCTTTCCAAGGCTTTCATCTGGTGCCTTTGATATCATTCTCTTGAGATCCATTCCTTCAATTGGGCATGCTTGTGATTTTAGATTTCGAGTACAATTACATGTTTTGTTGAGCTTGTCGTGGTTATACATTTTATATTCATGATCCATTATTTACTGATATGATCTTAATATCATGCTTTGTGCTGATTTTGTAATTTAGGCTTTGTTCAGTTAGAAAAGGTAATTTGAAGCTAAAAACTGTGTTTGTATAGGCATTTAATGTATTCTGTTTCTAGATTTTGGTTCAATGATTGAGATAAATGAAGATTCTTATAGCCAGGGTCTGTTTCAACGAGGCACTTGAATCAAGTCAATGATGGACAGAGATTACTTAAATAGTTGTATTTTGATTAGCCTGAAAGATATTGGATTCTCATAGGGCTTTTTCTTTATCCTTCCCTCATAATCTAAGCTTGGTGCGGTGGAGGATGACCACAGTGCTTTTTGGATAATTTATAGGAGGATTGAGCATGACTAGAAACATATACCATTGGGAAACTTAGGTGATGGATTACAAAAATACTTGTTAAAATCTTTGTTGCTATTGAAAAAAGAAGTATCCAACCATGGATCTGTGAGAATAAGCATGGAGAGTTAAGCTTTTTTATTCTATCATCTGTTTCATTACAAGGCTGACTCCCGTTATGTTTATTTGGTCTGGTTTTTCTTGAAGAAACTATGAAGAAGGCAGAAGAAATGATGACTTTTCACTTTCAATGTTGCTTTTTTATAGCATATTACTGAAAGGACAAGCAGTGTGAGATGGAAAAGGTAGGATTAAAGAGAGGTAACAATTGTGCTCAACTATCACGATCATCTTCTTGACATTTTTCTTAGGTCTCCTACATATACTTGGATTTTGATTTCCTCCTTCTGATAGGAAGTTGCAATGATTCTTGTATATGTGTTAGAGTTGTTCTTTAGGATGTTGTGATCTAGTAAATAAAGAAAAAAAAATAAGGAATTGCTTTAAATGCAAAATGATGCGATCCATCAAAGAGTCCAAAAATTGAAGTAAAAAAGAGGAAGGACAGAGATAGCTGAAATCTGTTAGGAGCGCTTTCTTGGAGAAGCCCTGCTATCGCTTGGAGTCCATTGGCTTGATATGCTAGGTATGCAACATGTATTAAAAACAGTAATATTAATATTTTTGTAGCTTTTAGTAATTGGAATTCAAGACTTGATGAGAACAGAATCTTTGAGTTCACTTAATTTAAATTGAGTTCTCTAGCATTGTTAAATTGGAATGGACCAAAAATTGCATCAAAGTGATATTCCAAATCCTTATAAAGCTGTCTGGTCAAACAGTCCCAAAAGGTCAAAACCTTATAGGATCCACCTGCAACTAGTTGCATTCATATAATTAGGTTAAGTTTGGGTCAAACAGACCCAAACATCCCTTATGACTTGCCAGAAAATGCTTGTGCAGTAAGCATTTTGGTACCTAAACTTGGCAAGAAGGACTACATTTTGCAATACCTTTATAAAATCATAGTTCGTAACTGATAGAACTAGTTTCGGGAATTTTATGAAGACAGGAAGCAGGGAATACTTTTTAGAATATGTGCTAAAGAAGGAAAAAGGAAACAGAATTCCAAGGCTGAGGAAGTTAATAGTCTGAGAGGCTGCTAAATCCCACTGGTTTGTCTTAATATTTGTTGAATTTTCTGATAACTTCCTGGGTTCCACTACAGTGGGGGGACTAAATTGAAGCAGTTTACCTGATGCTTTTCCTGGGGTGCTATTTATTGAGCAGGAAACATGTCTATTGTTATTTATGCATGGAAGTGCTTTTCAGAGGGAAAAAGTAATACCAAAACAGAGCAAAGGGAAGACCATTGTTAGGCAACCCATTGGTAGCTGTCCACAATAACCTGGTGATCATTTTTTTTGCCATTTAAAGGTGATTCATCTTAGTCAAAGATTACCGGTTATTAAATGCATCTTAATGTTGCTTGGGAGCTCCTTCGAGTAGTATTTTGGAGCTTTATCAAGCAGCATTGTCGGTGCAAATTAGTCATGTTAACCTAGTGTGAGGACTCATACGGATCTGTGTTTGTCTTACATTGGTCCTGTGGCGAAAGGTCTTGGATGTTTAGAAAGGACCAAGTCCTAGTTGATAATTTTTGGCTAGATTTTATTGGGTAAGGTCATGCATCGTTGCAAATAGTATTAGCGCTGACTTTTAACCACCCATGAGCGGCTAGGGGATATTGCAGCATGAATTCGTTTGGGATTGATCATGAGCCAATCATGGTATTTATGATTGAATATGTGATCGTACAGCCGGAACTTATATGGAGTGTGAGGGGATAGTCATGTTTTTATCCCACATTTGTTGCGGATTAAGATTTTAGGAACTTAAACAGGACTACGATCCCAATTAATAACTTTTGGAGTTCGAGATTGTTATGCTCGGATCACTCTAGCCCGTCTCTCTCCAAGTTTTTGTCTCATGAAGAAAATTAGAGCCACTAGGTTGGCCATGTGATCAATGTCTAAGTTATATATTTTCAAGCTGAACTAAGATAATTGGCCAGAAAGGATCAAGATCAACCGCGTGAGGGAACTTGGGACATGCAATCGACATTTATGGGAACCAGACATGGCATGATCAGTATATAGGTCAAGCTTGAGCCAAGGATTTTATATTTAGTATACAAAGGATAATGACTAAATTGTCGATCGGTCTGAGCAGCTTGAGCTCGGCTCAAAATAATGTTGAAGATGGCTGAGTTTTGAATAGAGCTCCTGAGCTTGAAGGTGGTTCATAAGCTTGAAATTAACCATTTTGATCAGGCTCAGCTGATATAATATTAATAGATACATAGTCAATCATCTTGATCAATAGTTCAATAATTTTTTTTTACAAGATTACATTATATGATTGATATTTTCGTTAGTGGGTTCTTGAATCAATTGTGTTAATTGAAACTTAAAACAAACTTGCTGCAAGCTCATACTGATTTTTAAGGTTACCAAGTTGATCGAAACAGGCTTATGTGCAGTTTGGTTCAAAATTAAGCTTAAATTAGGTTCAATCAAATAATAATAAACCAAGCCTCATTCCGAATGCTGAAAAAAAGTTTCAAGCCAAGTTCAATGAGGCCATCTAGCACTTGCTCGGATAATATTTTCTTGTGGCACTTGGACAATGAGAGGATTCAATTCTATCTAAATTTGGTCTAAAAGGTAAAAGATTCGGATTTCTCCCCACTTTTTTTCAAAAAAATCAATCTCGATGAGACAATCTTGATCGAGCTCGTATTTCCTTGCTCTTTTAATAAGAATACCACAATAGTCAACTTGTTCCATGGTTTTCATCGCAATGACTGCTATAAGATATTTAAAATAATTTCAAATCTTATTATCTTTGTTGATGCAGTGCATGTATTGAAATTCATAGCACTGGATTAATGCTGTCCGCTCCAATAGACCATCTAGATTCAACCATGAGGCATGCTAGCAATTGTGAATTGCTTTTAGGTACAAACTCTTTTCCATTTGATGCGTAATTGTAACAAGCGTACGTGTGATGCGTATTGATACGATCTCTTTTACATTTGCTTCTGAACAAACTTTGATTCGTCTCAGATAGGCTCACCAACAGAGATGGGCATCGGGCCGTGCCGGGCCCGACCCAGGCCCACCGGGCCATAGACCAAACGGGCCGTGCCTGGCCTGGCATGTTACTAAACGGGCCGTGCCTGGCACGGCCCGCTTAACCTAAAGGCTAAGCCCGGCACGGCCCTAGGCCCGTGGGGTGGCGAGCCATGCCGGGACCGGCACAGGCCGTGCCGGGCACGAGACGGGCCGTACCTGGCACGACCCGTCTGTCCAAAAAAAATAGACCCATAACGGCTATTTTTTTGGCTCATAACGGCTATTTGTGGCTTTTTACCCATTTTGCCCTTCCCAACAGCCATAAAACGGCTAATTTGAGGGGTATTTTGGGAAAAAAATTAGAGTTCTTTTGTTCCGGGCTGGCCCGCGGGCTGTGCCGTGCTTGGCCCACGAATCGTGCCAACCCAGGCCCTTATGGGCCGTGCCGGGCTTGGCCCGCGGGCCAAAAATCCTTAACCCAGCCCGGCCCCCTTTTATGAGCCATGCCTAGCACGGCCCGCATCGTGCCGGGCCGTGCCGAGCCATGGGCGGCCCGGCCCAATGCCCACCTCTACTCACCAAGACGGGCAGCCTCGAAACTTGGAACCATCGCCAACCCATTGAACTATGGGGCGAGTACGGGTCCAAACCGGACCTATTGTCTCTTTTTAGGTCTGATCTGAGTCTAGTAACGATGTATCTGACCTGGATTTGATCCGATCAAATCATATATATTATTAATTATTTATCACGATACAGGATTGATTTTTATGTACTCAATCCAAATTGCACTTGGAAACAATCCGGATCTAATAGTTTATCTGGTAGATTATACATATTGTTATTCTCATATTTTTCCTATTTATTATAAATTTATTAGTCACATTTGAAACTAGAGAGCGATCGTATAGATATGTATTTAGTCTCATTTTGTACATTGAAGAAATTTTCACTATTTTAATGAGACTAGAAATTCTAAATATAATTTTTAACTAGCTCTTTTTTTTTAATGAGCAAGGCCGATTCAACTCATAATTGATGTAGACCGGGAGATACTGCAACCACACTTTTTTAAGACTGATCATGAGTCAAACATGGTATATTTGTTGCTGATTAGATATTTGTCTAGTCAGAATCTCGCTGACATAGATAGGAGAATATCACCCCTATTGTATTCAATCTAAATCTAATGAGCTCCGGTAGAATTCGAATATTAACGTAACCGGCCTAGGCGTGGTTTTGATAAATCTTATGAAATCTCTGCTATTGAATCAAGACCCGACTCTATAATAGTTATGTTCCAAGTGTCGAGCTCAGAGCTATTTGGAAAGAAATAGCTTATGCGCAAGTCAGATTAGGAGCTGAGTGTATCCATTTGGAAGGTGATTCGGATACTATAATCAGGTGGATTCAGGGCTACGTAAGAGCAGGAGATGAGCATCCGCTGCTACAGGACATTAGAGATCTCCTAAGGAATTGTATGGCCTTCTAAGGGCTCGTTTGGTTCGCGGAAAAAGAAGGGGAGAAAATATGGTCAACGGAAAAGTAATGAGATGCCTCTTGTTTGGTTCGAGTTTTCAAAGGAGAGAGACGGAAAAGTTGTATTTCCATGGGAATATGATTCCCACATTTCATGGAAAAATTATTTTCGCATGAGGTGGGAATCACTCTATTTTTATTTTTTTCCCAAAAAGGCCTTTCAGCATTAAAGAAGCATTAAAGAGGCATTAAAGACCTAATTTTATTAAGGGTATACCTAATTTTATTAAGGGTATAATAGGACTTATACATAACTTTTCCAGGAAAGTTGATGGTTAGCCAAACATAAGCACTTTGGAAATTTGTCACTTTTCCATGGTCAACCAAACATGCCAAAAGTACTTTTCTAGGCATCCTCTTTCTAAAAAATACTTCCCGCGAACCAAACGAGCCCTAAGTTTCTCATGCTTACTGTGAGGTGAATAGCATAGCTGATTGGGTCGCCTTGTTCGTTGCACCGCACTCCGACGGCTAGATTTGTGAGAGTTACGAGAATGCTCCATTCTTTTTTTGTTATTTTTTTTTGATTTTTTTGGATGTATTAATAATACTAAAAGAGTTTGATGTATTGGGAAAAAAAATAAGACCCTACTCTCAAATGTTTGAGCCAAGCCGAACTTGCTTGCTGGAGGCTGGGAACGTAGCGGTAGCTGACTTGGTAGCGCTGCGACTCGCGGAGAAGTCGTTGGATTCTGCGTTTTCGTTCTACGAAAGCTAGTACGTTCTGGGTTGTCAAGTTTGAGAATGGAGGAGAAAGCATTTCTTTTATTATTTTTATATCTTATTTGTCCATTAAAGGGCAATAATAGGGAAACTAATATATATGAATCTTGAAGTTATAGCGGTAGAATTACTCTTTTCCTTGAGAAAATAAAAGGAAAAATAAAAAAATAATAGATACAAATTGGAGCTTATTTCAATGGTCATATTGTTTTGCTTCGTAATCAAAGATTTTCAGCTTGAATTGAATTTCTAAGAGGAAAAGTAGCACGGGTTAAATTGGATGTTCATATGTGGAAATGAAGAGATGAAACTTTTTTCTAATAAGAGTTTGTATTATAACAATAAGGATGAAGCACTAAAGGGACATATAGGACCAATAAAAGAAACATGGCAGCTGATATAGAAACTGTACCAAGACGCGTAATATTGTTGACATGTGGTAACTTCAGAGACCAGTTCCCATCCTCTAAGATAGGATTGTTGAAGAATGCAGACTAATTTGGTATCTTATAAGGTGAAACGTACCTATCGAAAAACTAATAGTACTGTAGAGCGGATGGCGACATGCGTAGTTATTGGACTATTTATGGAATGCTACATCAGATATTTTTTTAAAATTATTAGATATTTTATTTTCTGATTTTCACTACAAATTGGTGGTGGTTTCGCTATAGGAGGCCTTCATAAGCGAGAGGTACTTAGTGGACCAACTAGCTTAACCATGGAGAATAAAGTTTTTGTCGCTTTACCTCCTCTCCTCGATGAAACCTGACGATATACGTAGTCAACTTGCATCACCTCTTCCTGCCAAGACTTGTCGCTCCACCTCACCAATGACGTCAAGCATATGCAAATTAGCGATTGTCTACCACCACCGAGCAATTTGGCTGGGACCTGCAGGCCAAGCATGTGTATCGAGAGGCCAACGGGGCAGCAAATTGGGTAGCCTCCTATGTGGTTAACTATTCTGATGAGACTTTATGGCTGGAGAAGAGGGGACCACCCGGTGCCTTCGGGAACTTGTTATTTTTTGATTTCTTTGAATGTATTCGTATATGTTATGTATGATACATCCGTTTCAGCAATAATAATAATAATAATAATAATAATAATAATAATTTGACTGGGAAGAATGGAAGGGGGGACGACGTGAGAGAGAGAGAGAGACGCCTCGTTTTGGAACAATTTTAGTTACGTTTTCTCGATGCCCATCCGTCGTTGTTCGTTGGCGCCACGGTTTCCTCCTTGAAGACTATTTGTTGATGCCGCAGGCCAATAGCCTTACGCATCCTCATACCATGGCTGAAGATAGCATTATCCCATAAGAAACAAACCCAAATAAGTGGAAAGGATAGAAGCAAGAATTCTACTAGCCAAGAAAAACATTAGACACAAGATAATGCACAATATCCAATAAGAAGAGGTTGAGTAGTGCCATACGGCTCCCATTATACGTTTACATGAGCAGTTCTCTTATCATGCTGTTTGGGAGAATTGATGTAACTTGTAGATTTGTTGCCGCGCATGAAAGATCGGTTGATTATGGAGTTGCCAAATCAGTGTCTGTAGGCTTGGTGATTTTTTTTTTTCTTGTAAGATGGCACGGTTACATGACCCTAGGTATAGATCCAACTAATTATGGTTTTGGAGTCTCCCTCCAGTATAATGTTGGGGGCTGTGGCTTTGAGGATTGTGATAGCATAAACCAAGTCTTTTCAAGTTCTTCTTAGCTCCACGAAAGGCGTTGAACTGTCATAAAGATGACATCCACCTTCTTGCACCAACTTTGAGATTGCAGATGATAAACACAACACCATTTTTTAATACGCTGCTATCAAAGTTGACCTTGAGGAAACTAAGAAGTGGAGGCTGCCAGGTAAAGTGGATCGCCATATATAGAGGATGTAAGGACTGCAGTAGGAAAGGCTCAATTTTTCCTAGCTATCAAAGGCCACCGAGTGCATTGGCAGCAGTGACAGTTAGGGGATGTGCATTCTTTTATGGTGCAACACAAATCAACGTAAGAGACAATCCTAAGCTACTTTTCAGAGTAGGAGGGCTACTCCAAGATGAATACCCAGCTTCCAAATCCAAGCAATATCTTTAAGCACCATGGAAGTAGGCCACAGCAGCTTGTGCAATTCCTTGATTCCAACTTTGGAGCAAAGCATTCCCTCCCATCTTAGTTTGTTCGGGCATCTCGATGTGGGGATAGCCATGGAGAGATACTTCTAGTCGAGTCCTCGCCAAACACTCGAGGTATAGAGTTATAATCCCATTTTCTTTCATTGACTATGAAGAGGTTCATCACTCTCATATTTTCAAGTCTATCGAAGTCAATAGTATTAGGTGTAAGAGCTGAGAGCATGCCTCATGGAGAATATCAATGGACCTGCCATCTCCAATCCTCCATCTAATATATAGAGTTATAATCCTATTTTCTTTCATTGACTATGAAGAGGTTCATCACTCTATATTTTCAAGTCTATCGAAGTCAATAGTATTAGGTGTAAGAGCTGAGAGCATGCCTCATGAAGAACATCAATGGACCGCCATCTCCAATCCTCCATCTAAGAATTTCGATGCATTGGAGGTTGAAAGATTGGATACCTATTAGCCTCTGCCACAACGCTTTATAAAGGCCCCATTTGGAGGAGCTTTTAGAGGATCAAAAAGCACTTTCTGACCCTTCAAAAGTATTTTTGGATGAAAAATAGTATTTGGTAAAAATTTTGGAAAGCTGTTTTAGCTTTTTTAACAAGCTAAAAACAGTTTTTTGGAAGAAGCTCCATTTTGGAGCTTTCCGAAAAAGCTGTTTTGAGCTTTGTTGGAAAGCTTTTTTTTACCAAAATACCTCCATTTAAAAGTCTCTTTTTTCTCCCAAAACCCTTCATCCCGCCTCTTCCTCTCTCACCCATCCCCCTCCCCCTCCCTTTCTATCTTCTTCTTCCTCTCAACGCCGCCACCCAAGTTTCTTTTTTGTTTTGAGAGGTTGCCTGTGGCTGCCCATGGTGGCAGCCACCACGCCGGCCACCTTCCGTGATCGGTGACCCCTCCGCAGGTCGTTGCGACGCCACCCGTGGCGCGCGGCCAGCCTGTGGAGTGGCCGGGCCTCCGCCAGCTGCGAGACCGGGGAGGCGAGCCGCAGCGAAGCCCTCATGGCGGCCCCCGCCTCCCGAGCCCCCTCCTGGCCAGCAACTGTTTGTTTGGAATCTCATTCTCTTTTTTTAAATTTTTTTTGTTGAAACAGGTGATTCATTTAATTCTAGTACAGATACATCTAACAAGATCAAAGACAACATATCCGGAAGCGTACTAGGCAGCTCTCTTTCTCCAACCCAAAGAGTGTCTCTAAAGTGGTTGGCCACGTATAAGGCCACCCAGTCTGCGGCTCGCTCAAAACTTTTCAGATTTCTCCTATTCTCCCGCTCAAACTCTTCTTTCCTTCTATTAGAAAAGGATATATTTTCTCTCGTTTAATTTCCTCTTTTCTTTTCTTTTTTTAATAAAGAAGTACACCACTTTGCATATTTCCAAATATCAAGGATTGTGGTCCGCCCAGATCAAAATTTGATTTTCCAAGAAAGCTAGCCATGGGCCTTCAGCTTTGTTTGGAACTGGAGAAGTCCAGTATGCATATCACGGCTGCTGGTGCATCAGCTCCGTGCAATGCACCATGCCTAGTCCCAGGGAGAGGGCTTATGTGATCATAGATTGTCATGATGTACAAAAATGGTCACGGCTACTTGGTCGGACCTCTTGAGTTCCATATAGAACTCTACATGATCCATACTCAGAGATACTCTCTATTGTTGGTAACAAAAACACCAATTTAGGTGCACAGATGCTCGGCCATATCTACAGCCATGGGTTGATGGAGGTTAGACGCTACCTTCAGCATAAGCACTCGAAGCAGATGCTATATCATGATTCGATCGGTCTTGCTGCAAGTTTTTATGAGACTGGGAGTTATGTGAGGGATATACAATTGATAGAGATGGTTTGCAACATTTGTAGCTTCACAAACTTTTCTAATGCTAATACCCACCCTCTTCTCCCTCATCCGCCACCTTTTTTTTTTAAATTTTATTCTGGCTTAATTATTCCAAAAATCCTGAACTTTTTGGAGGTTTTCATTCTTATCCTGAACTTCAATTCGTTGTAATCTGGTCATCTGGCTTTTAGGACATTGGAATTACATCCTTTCATCCGATAGCTATGATAGAAATGGTCACGTGTCATCATGCGACACGTAATGGATGCCGATGTGCCATCAGCCAGTTTCTAATTGCAACGTTTTAAAAGTTAGGTGGCCTAATTATAATGAATTGAAATTTAGGATGAAAATAAAAATCTCCTAAACATGATTTTTGGCATAATTAAACCTTTTACTTTTGTCCTATAGATAATAGGCTATCTTGTGGACAGCCCCTCCTTTAATTATCCCTTACTTTGCAAATGCCAATAAATGCAAGATTTGCATCTAAATCACCGGCATAGCATCCGATGCCCTTTTTTTTTTTTTTTTGTCAAGTACTGATGAGAAGGACCCGTTGAGATGGAAGAAATTTTTGTTTCTTGGATGTGAGATATTAAAATCCCCCATCCATGAGCATTTTTAAATGTTTCATGTGAGGACCGATGTGGGCATGTGTCTAGTCCCATATCGATTATTTGCTAGATAGATCTTAGATATTTATACAGGATCAAGGAATCCAGATAATACCTTCCGGCTAGCTATTTTGGGTGAGATCCTGAATTGTGACAAATGGTATTAGAGCGGATCCGGCCCATAACCTATATGAAATAGGGGACACTGCAGCACGGATCCATTGAAGCTGACCATGAGCCAATCATGGTATTTGTGATTAGATTTGAATGAATTTGAATCCTTAGCCTGACGAGAATGTCAGAACTTAAACAGAGAGAGTATGTGAAGACCAATGCGGGCGTGTGTTTAGTCTCACATCGGTTATTTGCTGGATAGATTTTGGATACTTATACAAAATTAAGAAATCCAAATAATACCTTATGATATTTTTTTATTGAGTTATGACACGGATAGTCTTTAAGCTTGTGCATTGCTTAAAAAAACCATAGTGGGTCATGTCCCATGTCAAACATGAACGAGATCTTCCAGCTACCGGACCAACGGCAAGGTAGAGAGTGCCATATACCAATATCGGTTACTTTTTTAATTTTTCCACAATGCTACTCAGAGTACTTTGAACTCTTTCATTCATCTATCTATAAAGATCTCAAAGCAACTATTATATGCTCCAACAGCGGATCCATGCAAGAAAAGGTAAATCCGTCTTTCACACGAAAATTGCAACCCTTGTCCACTGAGTTAAAGGCTCATGAAACTAGGACGGTAAATCGATAGTCAAAGTGAGGGCTGATATCTTGTCAAATTGAACACCACTCCTTGCCTTGAGTTGCAAGAGGCGGTACCATTTTATAATATAGAAAAATAAAGAAAAAAAAAATATATAGACATGCTTGGATATGCTGTCATTCCAACTTTCTCTTTGATGCAATTATATTAGCTTCTATCAAATTGGTGAACTAGAATTTATTACAACAAAAGGAATTTACAAGGTTTCCAAAGACACTTTATCAACTTTGTCTACCATTTGTGTTCCAATATAAATGCTATCTCCGATTGAAGTGGTGCCAATTGATTCAAGTCCTATCAACAAGACACCTTCTTAGTCGATTGTCTGATCTTCACTCTTGCTTTGCTGTTGGATTGGTCTTTCAGTATCTATGACTGGAAGTATTCCTTTAGTTAAGAATAAAAATAGTAAAACTTTTTAGATGTAATTTGATGATGAATTTTGTTTAATTTTAAAATTAATTTGAAAATTTATAAGCCTATGAGGTTATATATCATTAAAAACTTTTAGTTTTACATTCTAATATTTTAACAATTGAAAGCATACATATTAGTTATAGTTATTTTTTATTCTGAAGGTAGAAAATTATAAACAAGTGGTGGCAAATGCAACATTAATGGTTGCGATTATTGTAACAATAGGTGGTGGCGACAACAATGACATGGCGGTGGCGACAATAATAATGCTAATATAAAATTAAAATTTAATTTTATAAATATATAAATAATTTATATGATGCCATAATAGCAACAACGATGACGAGGGTTAGGCATGGTGGTAACAGTAGGTAAAACGATATGGGACTACATCGAAGGCCATGATAATTGTTAATTAGGATGTCAAATGAAGTTCAAACAACAGTGTTATAGCCGTTTTAATTGGTAATATAATGTAATACAGAAGGATAAATCTCCTTATACGTGGGAGAGGTTGTTTGAAGGAGACAAATTGCATGGAGAGATTTTAAAGGAATTCGGTCTCTCTGTTCTGGCAAAGAAATTTGTCAAAATAGGTGAAATTTTGATTACGGTATTGCTAAAATGGGAAAATTTTGATCGAGTTTTGAAGATAGAAGGGAACCGAGGAGCTACGACTAGCATGACCGAGACATTTATAAACTCCCAGTGCCGGTCCGGTCCAGAGTGTAAACCGCACGAATCGGGACCGGTTCGAGCCCAACTCTCCCCGGCCGGCACCAACGAGAGAGTAATCGAGGGAAGCCCTAAATATAAACCGCGCCGCGCCCAAGAACTCCGGACCTCGCCGTCGACTCCTTTACCTAGAAGAAGCGCCCGCGGATCGCAAGTTGTAGAACTCGTAAAACCCTAGCCAAGATCAGGTATGCTTCCTTAATTTTTGGTATCACGATTCTCTCTCTCTTCTTCCTCCTTTGTTCTTGTTGGAATTTTGGGCGGATGGTTTAAGTTTTGGGCGGAATTATATAAATTGTTGTTGGATAAAAAAAAATTATTTTTCATCTTTTGTTTTGCATACTGATTTGTTGTACCTGCAAGCAAAATCTCTATAATGCTATTACTAGAACATGCGTGCTTGTGTACATGCATTTTCGTAATTCTTTGTATATAATCTCGTCCTGCAGTTTTGACGGCTTGAATCCTTCGCAAATAAGAACTAAATCTCCAGCTTTGGTTCTTGTATACCAAGTTAGAGTCATATAGGCATGATTGTTTTTTTTTCCCGGTTTGTTCATTTGGCATTAGCATATTATTAGAATTTTGACCTTTGTTCTTGCTGATAGATCATGATGATGTATGCTTACAGTCTCGGGCTTTAAATTGTAAATTTAAGGCTCGGAAATGGAAGAATTGAAACTTCAGAAATCACGAGGAGCATGAATCATGATTCTATGTCTCGCAAAATGAAATCTGCCATCTTTCTATTTGTAACTCCCTCCCTTCTTGGATTTGTTTGCCCCACTGTTGGACAAGTATCTTTCATAAACAATATATTCATTTCAAGATGCTTTCACACCATAGCATAAGTACTGGTTGGAGTTGCATTAGATAAATCTTGAGAGTAGCCAAATTAGCAAAGATGATGAGATTAGTTGAATTCTTCGAGGAGACAAGGACAAAAATTCTCAGACAAAAACTAAAAGCTAATTGTAAAATGCTGGATCCAGAAAAGATTTTGAGATGATTCAAGATTACAAAATATTGCTACTGATAATTTTCTGATAGGAGAATTAGTTTTAAACTGAATTCCCTTAATCTTCATTGTTTTCTGTTTTTCTGCTATTTTTCAGCAAATATATCATGTTCACAATCACAAAAAACGAACTTAAAAAAAGAAAGAAAGAAAGATGAGATGGTAGATGCAGAAGAAAAATCTGAACATTATTTTGCAATCATTTTTTATAAATATATTTTCTGATTGATTTTTAAAGTAACATGTGTGTGTATATCCTAAGATTTTTATAAAATGACATGTAGTACTGTATGCATCTTTATAGCATTCTTAGAGTTCATAAGGTTTGTGGGAAATAGAAACATCCTTCATTTTGTTCAAATAAACTCTGTGCAGTGCTATCCTGAATACGGAGATTATATTTTCTTATTTCTATGCAAGATGTTTAGTTGCATATGCTCCAAATCTCAAACTCTTATTGGTGAAGACTTGTTGTGATTGACATTTTTTATGCTTGGGATGCATCAAAGTAGTCTTTGAGATATATATAAAAAAAGTAATAATGAGTTTGTTAATGAGATTCCTCTAACACAACCATATTAATGTTATCTACAACGTGCAAATGTCCATGATTTAGCAATTTATTCTGTGCACCAGGAATATGTTTGAGGAATATCTATATGGTGTAGTGTTATCTTTGTTATGGAGCAGTGCATCATGACAAATAAATTCCATGGCCTAGGGTTTAGATATTAGAGTTCCTTTAAAATCTAATAATGTTTTTGTGGGAACCTATTAATTACTTAAAATGCTTTAATCAATTGGAGCTCACATGTGACAATACTCTAACTTGTCACTTACGATTATCACTTAGGATCATGATATGTTATTTGGGTTCTTTGGCCCTATATAAGTTTCCAAGATCTACCCAATGCATAGTCGATGTGGGACTAAACACACGCCCGCATGGATCCTCACATACTCCCTCCGTTTAAACCTTGGCATCATTGCCAGGATAAAGGTTCAAATCTATTCAAATCTAATCACAAGCACCATAATCGGCCTACGGTTAGCCCCAATGGGCTTGTGCTGCAGTGTCCTCTAGCCCAATAGGCTATGAGCCGAATCTACTCTAATACCATTTGTAACAACCTATGATCTCATCCAACAAGGCTAGCCAAAAGGTGCTATTTGGGCTCTTTGGCCCTATATAAATTCCAAGATATACTCAGTGCATAGCCGATGTGGGACTAAACACACATCCGCATGAATTCTTACAATGTGAGTCATATCATTTGGAGCCCTTGAATTAAGGAATTCTCTCTCTGAACAGGTATTTGATGCTTTTGGGCTCATCAATATTCTGAATGTTGCTTTAATTTAAAGGGTTCTGGGTCAACAGATTCTTTGCTTGAACAGCAAGGTTTAAATACTTGGTTCTGATTTTGACCAGACCAGATAGTTTCAGTCTTGGTGATTCTACTCTAGTTTCAGCTGTTTTTTTTTTTGAAATTAAATAAAAGTTAAAAATTGTCAACTAAAGTGAAGGAACTTTCAGTATCATTAAAAATTATTAAATTTCACATCATTTCAGATATGCCACATCCTTTAGAACCTTTAGATGTAACTTTCAGTTGATTTATTCTGGAACAAAAAAAATAAGTTTTTAATAAAATGTTCAAAATCTATGTTTAGAGTGTAATTTATCATTTGTATTTAACTATAATAATAGAAATGACTGTGAAGTTTAAACCTAGAATATGCAAGCTGCATTAAAAACTTTAATTTTCATTTGAATCTTTTTGGATTATCACATCATTTCAATTGTTTTGGAGACTTGTAAACTGACTATAGAGAACATGCTTCCGATATCTTAAAGAAATAAAGGATTTTCACATGTTACTCCCCTTTTCCAACCGAATGTTAAAGCTATACACACAATTAGATTAATGACAAATATATCCAATTGGATATCAAAAGTTAGCCCCAAGGATTACTTTCAGCCAGAACTCCAAAACCAGCACCACTTTTCTATATCAGGTTCTGGCTGAAACTAAAACATTTGGTTTTTGGTTTTTGGTTTTAGGGTTTTAGATGTAACATTGAACCATAGAGGATGAGCCATAGAGCAACAGTAAGGTTGCTCCATTGTGACTCGGAGTTCATAAGTTTGAAACATGGAAACAACCTCGCCTCATGCAGGGTAAGGCTCTGTATATGTGACTCATCCCAGACGCGTAATGGTAGGAGCCTTGTGTGCTAGATTGCCCTTTTATATGTAACTTTAACAATGATTGAAACTCTACCAATGTGGGTGTTGGTCCTAGTTTGATACATTGTTCCCTAGAGAGATGAAATGCTATGAAGTTGATTTTCACAATCGCTATTCCTTGCAAATGTTGTAGATGAGACTTTGTACATAGCTAGGTTTTAAATCCCATAGGATGGGGTGTCCTCGTTTCTCTATAGAACGAGATGCCCCACTGTCCCATCCCATCCCGATAGGTACTCTTCGTCTCTCTCCCCTTCCTTTTCCTTTGTTTTTTTTTTTGTCTTTCTTTTGTTTCTCCCATCTTCCTTGCTTCCTTTCTTTTCTTCTTTGTTCCTTCCTTCATTCTTTCCTTTTTCTTCATTCTTTTCTTCCTTTCTTTATTTCCTTTTGTCTTCTTCGTTGTTTCCTTTCTTTCTTCTTTCTTTTCTTTCTTTTTCTTCCACCTTCTTTCCTTTCTTCATTCCTTTTCTTATTCTTTCCTTCCTTTTTTTCCTTTTCTTCTTCTTTCCTTCCCTTCTTTCTTTTCTCTTCCTCTTCTTACCTGCATGGATGAGTTTTAGAGTCCCACCTTTGTCCCAGTCTTGTTTTCTCACAAGAATGTGACAGGATGTCCGAGATGACCCCTATCCCACTGGGATTTAAAAGATTGGTATGCAAAATGATAAAATCTATCGATAGGAGATCTATCTTGTCAAAAGGGGTGAATCCTGAAATTATTGAGTTGAAGTTACAATTAGGTTTCATATCCATGATCTTGACTGCTTAACTTGGATCACATGTGTGAAAGGCCGTCCTAGAGCACGGGGCTCCTGCCACTGTGGGTTTGGGGTCAAATGTATGAAGCCTTACCCCTGCATACGGAGAGACTATTTCTGTGTTTTGAATTTGTGACACCTAGATCACTATGGAGCAATCTTACCATTGTGTGCCAAGGCCCACCCTCTAAAAAAATTTAATTAAGTTGGTGATTCTTGATATCTTGAATAATTGGTAATTCATGGATTATCTTTTCAAACAATTGTTAGTTTATTGCACTTAAAAGACAGATTTTACCCTGTATAGGAGTGGAGACTAAGAGATGATTAGTAGGTGGTAGCCTTGATTTAATTCTCGAAGCCTTACTAGATGATAATATGCAAAAGTTGACATTTGCATAGGATGTGACTAGGGAGTCAAAATAATCAATATGTTGCCCCCTCCTATCAAGGAAAAGGCAGAGCTATAAGTTGAGCTGCATTTATTTGGACCACACTTGCAGTCAGCTAATCAGCTAAACAATATTGCCATTTTGTCAGACAACTACTACTGGTGTACATTTTATGGCCATCTAACATACATTAAACATTGATGTATTCAAATTGTAGTTCTATAACTAATAATCTGAATCTATTTATGTACGGTTAATATATCTGAGGCCAAACTGGGTTTTGTATCGTAAGAGTCATGCAGAATGAAGCAGAAGGATCCAGTATGCTGCTTGTCTCGTTTGTGTCAAATTCAATTCGTAGAGAACTATGTTTATTTTTCAGATTCATCCACCCTTCACGTGTAGCATCACATCGTAGTCTTCCTGTCTTGATTCCCACATCTTTGAGGTCTCTGCCTAAATGACAACAAACTGTTCTGTCATATAAAATTTTCAATTAGATACTTTGGATGCTCTTTTTCATCTGTTAGCTCTTGGTGACATCCCTACAGATTGTAAATCGAAACATTTACTTTCCACTGATTGTGAGAATCGACTGAGATATTTAATTTTTGATGCACTACTATTTACATGTACCAATTCCTGCAACTATAGTGGCAGCACAAGAAGATGAAATCAATTTACCGTGAAGGAACCATTTGTTTGGTGTCGATTCCCTCACTACTGATCCCCAATGACAAAAGGTGTCGGTTGGATAGCACGAATATTGGATGGATGCTTCAAGCAATCATAAGAATAGTCATAAATTTATTTATTTATTTCTGAAGCAATTTCTAAGAACAATTCTTTAATTGCCGAATCATTTACACAATGTGAAATGATTTTGCCTTTCCCATGCTGCTGCTTTGTTTTTTTTATCCCTTCATAACACCCATGATTGTTGTTTTCTTGCAAGAATTTTCGATGCGGATGTCTCAATCATTATATCTTCCATTTTAATTCCGTTTTGATAATTTTAGGACTGCTAGTTTATTTCCAAATATTGAAGTAGTAAGAACTCACTACCAATGTCTTATTCTGCTATGATGAACAGATAAAATATCGCCTGAGGCTAAAGCTTATTTGGTGACTTGGTTTTTCTTCGCTTTATTTTGCTAGACATAGATGGGAAAAGCCAAGGGTGGATCAATTTTCATCAGGCTGGTTTCGGCTGCAGGAACTGGATTTTTTTACGTTAAGCGAAAGAATCCTCGGAGAATCACAGAGAAACTCGAGTTTCGTAAGTACGACCCGCGTGTGAATAAACATGTTCTCTTCACAGAGGCAAAGATGAAGTGATTGATATCTTTCATGATGTTTCTTCCAATCTGTCGCCGGATTTACCGTCCAGAATTCCATATGTAGCTAACCGGCCATATCACTCAACCACCAAAGAGTGATTAGCATTCCAGTTTCAGGGTTAAAAAAAAACAAAAAAACATAAATCTCAGATTTTGTACTTTTCCAGCGAAATTCTTGATCTAGTTGGCCGCACTATTCGCCTTCTTTTATATATATATATATATATATATATATATATATATATATATATATATATATATATATATATATATATATATATATATATATATATATATATATATATATATATATATATATATATGTAGTTCGGAATGCTGTAAACTCTTTCATAATTTCATATATATTTTATAGGAGTAGATGCCTATTCAAATGTATGTCTGTGGGCACTCTTCTGAGTTCAATCGCTGCATCATCCTTAAGATGGATATAGATTGTTATTAGGACCAATCTAACAAAGATGATGCTGTTTGGGAGCCCAGCAATTCATGTCATTTTGGTTAATATAGTTTGTAGGGTTTTTTATTATTATTGTTTTGTGCTGAGACGGGTATGTCAAGCTCTATGAGTTCGGATATATTCAATAAAGTTAAAAAATAAAACATTCCATTGGCGGTTTTTGGTGAGATGGCAGATGTGATCTCGCCTATCCATCAGTGCAAGCTGGGCCTTACTGTTCACTTGTTTGTACTAACAGGGTTTGGCGTACAATGCGGCTGTGCTCGGCAAAACACAACCGAGGGTCGGTGACTGCAGCATCAGAGACAGCTGTGTAAGTTACGGTCCCACCCACGCGCCAACCCGTTTGAAAGCGCTCCACATCCTTGGGTTACGACTTACGACAGTGGATGTGACACATCGATTGCCGCCGACGCGCGGGTAAAATTAGTATCGGCGGACGTCTCGGTTAATTTTGGTTTCTCTCTCTTCTTTTCTTTTTTTAAATAATAGTTATAATTATTATTTTTTTAAAAAAAATCCTACCCTCCTATCTTGTAGACTTGCGTGCACAACCATTTCAACCTTTTTTGTGGCAGAAATGCTGTCACGATTGTCTTTCTTGGCCAAACAATTATGGTTTTCTTCTGAAAAGTTAGGGCCCCTTTGTTATTAGAACAATATGATATGTTATAGTATCATTTATTTATTTATTTATTTTGAGCTTAGAAGGGAGTTTTATCTGTTTGTAAGGATCTATCGTTGAGATAAAATCTTTAGAGATAATACCATTCAACACTCTTGACCTTGGAGAGCCATAGAGTAAAATGGATCTCGACACAAATTTGTTCGACTTCTTTTTTTCGGATTAGCAGCTAAACTAGCCCTGCCTAATTCAAAAGGATGGTAATTGAAAATGACTAGCTCAAAAGCCAAATCAAGTTTTATTTTTATTTTTTTTCACTTGGTTGAATCATGTGGAAATATGTAAGAGTTAACATGTAAAATAATTACTGATTAAGCTCGACATATTCCAGTAGTTCGCATTGGATGGTGGTTTTCCTTCTGCTACATTTTAAAGAAAATAGTTTTCACTAATCTATTCCATCAAATATATATAATTATTCTAAAAAATAATAGAACAGAATTGTCATCCTAATTAACTTGTTTTATGTTTTTTGGGTGCATTTCTTATTAACTCGTTAATGTTTTTTTCTGATTGTATTGCCATTGCATATTTAAATTTAAATATTTTTTTGTAATTTTTTTGTATCGCTTGATCCTCGATTGCTCCTTTCACATTATCATATTTTTTTTTTCCTAAGATAGACGAGTACGAACACATTCAATAAAATTAGAAAACAGAATATTATAGAATGCTTTATGCAACTCCTCTTTTCGGGTCTACAGGGTGCCACTGGAGTTATTGGTTGTATAAGTGGCTATCCAGTCCGCCGCACTGTTGGCCTCTTTGAAGACGTGCTTGGTCTGAAAAGCTCTTCCATCTCCATCCATCGACCAAATATTTCGAAGTAGGAGGTGATCTCCACGCAGGCCACTCGGTCTTTTCTAAATTCAATCTATCACTATGATGGTGTCATTCTTCATAATGATTGAATCGGTCTGTAGCACCAGTCCAGCACAGTGAATGCCTGTCCATGCCGTCCAAGCTTAGTTTTAGGAACAGTAGTGTCGGAAAGCCTTTTTTTTTTTTTTTTTTTTTTGAGTCTAGCAAGGACGTGGAATCTTCAAAGGTGTAAAGATACCCTGCCACCGCAAAATCACAGCCAATCATCGAAGCGAATCTCTGCCTTGTCAAGTACCACTGTTGACACCAGTCATCAGAGATAAGATGGCTGTGATGGTCCTTCCGCTGAGCCATCATTTGAATGGCCCAAGCAAATAAACCTATAGCGTAGGACAAGAGCACTAGTAATCCCCTACCCTTCAGCCTCATAAATTAAATCAATTGGTATCAAAAAATTAAATAAATATTTAAAAATTAAAATTAAAGAATTATAAATCTGCATCGAATCCTCTAACTCCACAAATTATTGTTCGAGACGTGTATCTACAGGACGATTACGTGTCCCACCTCATGTTGTATATATAATATGTATATACATGTACATGCATCCACAAACACCATGGAAGGTAATATTTTTGGATCAGCTTGATGTCGCCACAGAGACGTAATCTGAGTGACTCACACGGCAATAACAGGTTGATTACAAAAATCATCTTCAGAGTTTGCTATAATTACTGATATGCCTCTGGAAGATGTAGCTGTAACCATTTTCCCACATGCAATGCATCATTGAAGGTCAATACAGTAACGAGGGTACGATTGGAAAGAGAAAAAGGAATCTAGAAACTAAAAAGAAATTATTTTGAATTTCATAGCCTAAGTATATAGGATGCATTTGGTTCTGTTATCGAAATTAGAATTAGAATTGGAATAGAAATTTAAATACCATGTCCTTCAACGTATTTGGTTTGCAATCTGAATTAAAAATAAATTTGAAATTAAATTTAAATACTAAAAAAAGTAAAAATTAAATTTTAAGAAATTAAAATATTTTTAATTTTTAATAAAATAGAAATAGAAATTAAATTTTTTTCAATCAAATAGTCGGAATGAGTCATTCATTTTTATTCTAAATTTAATTTAATTTTTTCCAACCAAATATACCCATAATTTAACTACCAATAAACTAAAGGTCGCATGGAAACAAATCCTCAATTTTATGTCATTTCATCGTATGTCATGATAGCTCCATTATTTGAGTTTGGCTTCTTAGGCATCAAGATCTTAATGGAGTATGTTATTTTAATATATCTCAGCATCACTAACCACTAGAATAAAAATGGCGGCTATTGTTTACTTATTTTCTATCTAACTTTTGAACGATTTTTTTGAATTAAAAAAAATCAAGGATCTGCAGCCAGTAGTAGGTGTATATGAGAACGACAAAATTGTTTAGTGAATATTAAAGAAAGAACAAATATGGCAAGTATTTCTGTGGTTCCTATAGTAAACAAAATTTTAAAAAAAACTTTTATATATGTGCTAATATATATATATATATATACACACACATACACACACATAATCCAAAATCGGGCTGCTAAGAATATAAATTATAGAGCTCATGGTAATATAAAATCAAGCCATATTTTTAATATTTTAGAAAAAACAGTCAGTTTTGCAACTATATGATTATTGAGGCAAAAATACAGTGACATCCTTTCAAGTTTGGATAAAAAATAGATTGACCCTAAAAAATTGAAAATTTTTAATTAACTTCAAAAAAAAAAAATTTTTTGTGTCAATGTGGCCTAACTTTTCATCTCCATTAGAAGGCGTTATCATGTAATCTATCACATGACAATTTAATATGAAATGCCCTTCAATTATACATGGGCTTACAATTTTGGCACCTAGGGAAGAAGAGTTGCATGACTATCTTCTCTTCGCCTCTCAAAGCACCTCAGGGCCCTTCTCCATTTGCCAAACCTATGGTTCAGCTCTAGCACTCACATCATTGTCGGATTTATCACTACTAGCAACCCTCCTGCGAGGTTTGCTCCATCATTGCGTGCTCACCATGCGGAGACCCTTCTTCTGAAAATAATTCCTACGGATACGATGTTGCGAAAGCTTGCAAATCTCATAAAGGGATTCAAGGTGGCTTGCTGCAGGAGCATGGTGCTAAACTATATTTACACTGGTTGGGTGGGCTCACTTCCAAGGAGAGTGAGAGTACGTCGATAAGCAATGTAGCCACTACATGGCTTGCTACCTTGCTCGACTTTATTTTCCAAGAACCCTAATCTTGATGGATTTGCAAGGCTTTGGAAAATCCAATCAGGAAGAGGTGGTCTGGGACAAAGAAGTATGCGTTAGAGGTTGGCCAGATGAAGAAGCAACAATTGCAACTAACATCAAAGTTGGATAAGAAGTTATCGTCAAGAGTGCTGACCCAGGTGAGATGGAGGAAGGGGGAGCAACGTCGGTGGGAGGGCAAAGAGGGACCCAATAGTGGATGCAGGAAAAAAGTAGGAGAGGGGAACGAACATCGAGGGCATGGTTGGTGAGAGGAAGGCAGAGCGGAACATGACGAGGAGGAAAACCCTAGGCCTCATGAGTAGTAGAGAGGCAATGCATTGGAATGGGGTGGGAGGTAAACAAATATTTGGTAGGAGGGCGTAAAGGGAGGAAGGCGAGTAAAGAAGAGTACTTTGGTTAAGAAGGCGAAAGAAAGAAATTCCTAATCAATAATAAAGATATTATTATCTTTTCAATTAATTTATTATAGATTATATCAATACAATATAATGGTGATTAATTGATTTTTTTTTAAATTTTGGGATCAAAGAATTTCTCATCCAAAGTTGAAGAGATATTGTTGTATTTTCACTCTTATTGATTAGGATCAATTTGATTATAGTGCAACTCACTGGCATTGTGGTCCCAAACATTTTTTCTTTTATAATGAATTTAAAAAACCCTCATTTTACCAAGCATATGCACAAGATATGCTTGAATTATACCTAGAACCTTGTCATGGTATATTATGAAAGAACAATTGGAATCATGCGTCTTCACTATTTATATGATCAAAATAATATATTTTAATTTTGGCAATTCACTACGTGATGTGTCAACACTTAATAACAGCATAAATAGCCACATTATTAAGTGTTGACACATCACGTAGGGAATTGCCAAAATTAAAATATAGCCACTTAATAACAACATAAATAGCCACATTATTTTGTCATTATATTTTTCTCTTAGAAACAAAATCTTTATAATCTATATTTAGCATTACAACGAGTTGTAATTGTTAATACAACAACTACCATTTTAAAAAATCCACAAACATATTTTATTTTAATATTAAACAATAATTTCCGAAGAAGGTCACTACAAAATTTCATACTTCGTTTTTTTTTTTTTTTTGAGAGAGAGAGAGGCGTGATATTGTTATATCAAGCCATACAAAAACTCATGCCTAGTGCATAGATAGAAACCTGGCAGAGCAAAGATAGAAACGGTGACATTCCCACCGTGTGGTCACCAAATTGTCACCACACGGTAACAGCCTGTGTGCGTCTCACACTGATTCTGATAGAGCTTCGACCCCGAGGGGCAGAATGGGATATAGAAATGGACATGGTGGGGAGGAAGAAAGCGAGGGGAACCTGAAAAGGATGACGTAAAAAGTGAGCGTGGAATCTTAATAAAACCCCACCGCCAAAAAGGAGCGTTGAGAGATATATTATAATAAATTTATTTCAAGCTTTATAGGCAGCTACCACGAGGGATATTGGATAGCCTTTGGGCAAACATATTTTTTATAAAACTAATGGGACTTCAGATTGGATGGCTGCCTATATAGCTAGCTATATGGATAGTACTATATAGGTTGAAGATGATGAGTTATTTCGGGCACTCTAAAATGTTATGTTTTCTATTTTTATAGGATGTATTCGTATTTACCAAGATATCGTCCGTCATATATATATATATATATATATATATATATATATATATATAATAAATTTATTTATTATCTAAAAATAAATAAAATGTGAGAAAGATTTAGATATATTTATAATAAAAAAAAGATAACCTAAAAAAAATTGAGAAAAATGGTCTCTAAAGGGTAAAGACTAAAGGGCGGCCCGTTCAGCGTTTTTGTCCTCTGCCCATCTCTTTTTCTCGTCCCCTGTCCCTTAGAAAGGAGAACAAAAGAGTTCCAAAGAACCAATCTTTCCTCTCTTCTCTTGAGAACCTACCGGAAGGAAGAAAGAAGCCCATCTCGTCCTTCGAAGAAACGTAGCCAGGATGTCTTCTCCAAGCAAGCGCCGCGAGATGGACCTGATGAAACTGTGAATCTCTGGAACCCGCTGCCCCTCTGATGGATGGATTTCTCCCTTTTGTTTTTTTTTCCTTATTTTTGAAATTTTGGATTCTTTTTGATGTGATATAGGATGATGAGCGATTACAAGGTGGAGATGGTGAACGATGGGATGCAGGAATTCTATGTCTATTTCCATGGCCCAAATGAGAGTATATCATCGGAGCCATTTCTTCGTTTTATCTTATTCTTGAAAGTTTTTCTTGGTTTTCGGTTTTTTCCCCCTTGATCTGGGTAGTTGATGTACTCACTCTGGAAGGAAAAAGTGTCTCGATTTTTTTTTTTAAGTTTTTTCTTCTGATCTTTCTTTCTTTCTTTCCTAAAGATAATTCTTTTATCGATTTATGAAGCAAAATTTTCTTCTTGAAGTTGTCGGTTGTCTTTGTTTGTGCTACCTCGTCTATTTGCTCAAAGTTGCTCTTCTTATGTCTGCAATAATATGCAGCCCCCTGATGTTCTCAGAAATTTCTTTGAGATGGTTTATTGATTTCATGATCTAGTCTTACAGTACTTTGATCTCTAAGTAGTTTAATGCTGTCCTGAATTCTTACTGGTATCATAAAACTGGTATTTTAAGAGATTCTTCTGTGATTCAACTATGGGATGTGTCAGGTCTTTATCAAGGGGGAGTGTGGAGGGTCCGGGTGGAATTGCCTGATGCTTATCCCTACAAATCTCCATCCATTGGCTTTGTTAATAAGATTTATCATCCAAATGTTGATGAAATGTGAGTTTGAAATACTGACACTATGGCTTTTTAAACTCTAATGGCGAGATTCTTCAACGATCACTATTTGTTGCTTATGGTATACTAAATCAATAGAAAAAAAATGACTTCGCAGTTTGCATCTTACAATTGATTTTCTTTGACTCTATTTTAGGTCTGGTTCGGTTTGTTTGGATGTCATCAACCAGACTTGGAGTCCCATGTTTGGTAATAGATCTCTTCTTCTCACCATTGTGCATTAATGCCATGGCTGACTTAGAATTCAATAGATGTTTGTAGTGGCTGGTTAGTAGCCACTTCTGGTCATCATGAGTTACACTGATCATCCCCTGTCTTTCTTAACAGATCTTGTTAATGTTTTTGAAGTGTTCATTCCTCAGCTTCTTTTGTATCCTAATCCTTCTGATCCATTGAATGGGGAGGCTGCAGCATTAATGATGCGTGATCGACCTGCATATGAACAAAAAGTGAAAGGTGAGGTTTTTAAAGTTCATCCTTGATTTATCTTTCTGGAATAGGTACTTCTTTAGTATCTGTATTTGGATAAATTTTCTGATGATTGTGCCGGACCAGTGATGGCCTAAACTTACATGTGAATGCTTGCTATTTTACACCACTAGGTTAGAATGTATGATGCACAGGGTCATTTGTATAACATTATGTTGTACTAAGTTGCAAGTAGGTGTTTTATGTGAGAAACATTATATCCATTTACTCATCTAATTTGTAATGTTTATATGCAAGGGAATTAAGCAGCTTGTCATTGCATCTGCTCATGCTTTTGAGACGGTTTCTATTCTGTATTACATTATTTTAATCCTTGGAACTCTGATGATAAATCAACTCCATATGCACTCCTATATGTCAACCCTAACCAAAAAGAGGCTTATGGAGGAAACTGTTTCTTTGTGTGGATATTTTAGCATATACAATTTTTAATTTATAAAATGAACAATAGTTATTCAAAGACAAACCTATACAACTCATGAAAGGTCTCTCATCTAGTTTGATACAAATGGCATTGGATTGCACCTGTAGTTTCCCTAAGGAATGTAAATTCCTTCTTGTTTCAGAGTGCTAGGTTTCTAAGTCAATAAATAACCTGCTGTTTCATTCTTAATTCTTAATGCTGTATTCCATAACGCAAAATTAAAACTGAGATCTTCATAAATTGGACAAAAACATGAGTTTGACATCTGTTGAGCTTCTCTATTTGTGATGTTTTTTTGTCCAATGAAATTCAGATGTGTGAAAGAAGGTTTTGTCTGAGATAGTTGAAAAGGTTCATTGGTGTTCTTATGCAAGACTTTAAGTATACAGTTAAATTTCTTCCACTCTAGTTTCTTTGAAAGAAGTATCAGTAGAGATAGAAAAAAATATAAGTCAAAACTTGTACTGATCTAACTCACTAGAGAAAAATGAAGTAATAAAGGGCAGCAGCATCTTGAAAGATAAAGGAGGGGATAGAGTCCCAAACGGTGTATTCGAAATAGTTAAAACAAGGTCTCAAGATCCAATGAAACTGAAGGCATACATCTAAGGAAATCTGACTAGGGATACAAAATTCCAGATCTTCGAATTAGTTAAAATAAGGTCTCAGATCCAATAAAATCAAAGATATACATCTAAGAAAATGTGACTAGGGATATCTTTATCTCTCCATTCTTCATTCATAAGTAATGCTTCTATGGAAAATTTACTTATCATATGTGTCGTGTATGTTTCTTTTTCTTATATCTGTATATGACTACAAGTATAATTCTGAGTGGTTTTTTCTCCATTGAATGCCTCCTTTTTCTAAGTCAGTTTGAAAGTTCTCTTGTAGATACTTGTGAGAACTTTATTTTCGGCACAAAGAAACTTAGTTTGCAGCTGAACTCAATCAGCTAGTCTTTACCAACCATATGGAGTTGGCCTATTAAACTGAATCCAAGTTTGTATGGCTTGAAATCCTAATATTAACCATTTATGAATTGGATCCATTTTTACCATGAAACTTGAAAGATTAACCGCTTCTTTACCCTCTAACCCATCCTTTCTCAATATGTTTTAATATTGTTTTGCTTTACATTTTGGTCAAATGGTTCTCTTTGGATGTTGTGGCCTCCTTGATAGAGATGATTGCCATGAATATAGCATTATTAATAACGTTTTCCTAGGTCCTTTTGGAAAAAAGAAGGTATATTTTACTAGGAGTGAGTTCCCAAATATGTGCATCATCTTCGCTCTAGCTATATGTTGGAATCACCTGCGAGGAACATATATATTAGAAGAGCTATTGGATTTGCACAAGTAGGGGCACAATGATGGAGAATTGATTGAGATATAGGCATATACAATGTACTATTAAGTATTCTCTTATATGATGATGCACTTGGATGATCTTTGTTGATGGATTTTGGAAGATTATGTTTTCGTGAAAGTGAAAATGGTGTATAACAAATAGCAAATAAAAAAAATGAGCTATAATTTTAATAAACTAATGCATAGGTGGCCCATGCCCAAGAAGCTTGGCCTGCATACACATCTAATAAGCATGAGGAGGTTGTTGGCAAAAGAAGGTGACAATTCATGGAGAATTTTGCTGCATCGAAATCTCAAAATGCAGCACTGATGCATCCTTTCATTGAAGATTTTAGTAAGAATGTAAGAGTGTAAGATATTTAGGTACAGTTATAGTGGGTACTCTCTTAGCTATGTAATTACTTGTGCTATTACATATCTTACTAATGTCCCTCCCAACAATAAAGATTCCCTTTTCTAAACCAGGAAATTTCTCAATGACCAACTTCAGTCTGTTGGTTAAGAATTTAACTAGAATCTGCAATGAATATTACGTAAGATATGAGCTCCATTACATGGACTTGAGGATTTGAATCTATGATGTTTATGCATGTCTAAGTGATGGCTCCTTTCAATACTTGAGTGTTTGCTCTTACAAAGTAATGTCCAAGTGTCATTCCAGTGTCCATTTTCAAGTGTTAAGTGCAGGTAGTCTAGGCTAGATTGAAGGGTCTGGGTAACATGGGGTATGGGCTATACTTTTGTTTTTTGAGAGGATTTTCCTACTTGGGAATAAGGACACTGTAAGCCAAGTTCCACTAAGATCGAAGAAACCTGATTTTATGGAGTTAGCTTACTTCATTGCAAAGGGTGGACAAGCAATATCCCAATATTTTGTATAAAAATCCCCTTCAAGCCCTGCAGCCTTCCATGCTAGAGATAGCCTAAACAGTTTGCTTATTCTCTTGATTAATAAAGGTTCTAACTAACATCTCAGACCATGAAGGGTCTGAAGAGGGTGGAGTTGGCTGTTCTTCACACTCAAAAATCTGATCATTACTGTTCCACAGATCTTGGTAGAAGTTAAGGAACTCATTCTAAATAAGAGAGGGTTCTAAAGACCAAGATCTATCAAGACATAGGATATGCTCTATATGGTTTGTACCATTGTCGAACTTGCTTGGGACCCTTTTTTTCTCCACTTCTCTCCTTCATTTTGTTTGTGCGACAATCTGCATCAAGCTGAGCATATTTTCCCCAAAACTTCTTGCATTCTTAGCCATTCCAAGGTTTAATAGTCTAGGAAATGAACCTTGATGCTCTTTTTCCCCTTTCATTGATGCTCTTTTTCCTAAGTCAAGATTTTTAACTTCGAAGCTTCTCTTTTGTAGCATCTCCTTTCTGAACTGATGATTTGTGGAACTTTGTACCTTGTGTTTTGAAGCATTTTTCTATCATGTAACTTGGCCTGCAAGAGGAAGCACGTTAGGCTTCGAGACCCCAAAATTTTCTCATTCAAACCTGAAGATTTTTTAACAGATTTAAACAAATTCAAAACTCAATTTTCTGTCTAGAAACTTTTTAACCTCTTTCATTTCCTAATCATTCCCTCAATGTAGATTTCTCTTGTATTTGCTGAAGATTTGTAAACTCCAAGCATGTTTATATGTTTTAAAGCAGGTTTAGGTGTTCATGCTTGAAATTGGACCTTGACATATCCAAAACACAATTAAATATGGTGGTGTTGTATTTTTAGAAGTTGATGACCGCATCATGAGATTATAATGGTTGTTTGGTCATAAACAATTTTTCGAGTGTTGACCTGTGCTGATCCATACCAGGCCAGTTTGGTAACCAGTAGGGTCAATAGCACCTGGTAAATCATTTTTTAAAATATTTTGTTTACTATATTTTGATCAGTTTCATCAATTCCTTCTTGATTTGGTTCATCATTGTAAATTGATTTTCGATATTAGTAGAAATAGCAGTAGATATTTTTTATAAACTTCTTGTATGTCACAGTGGGTGGCATGTGTACTGGTGGCTGGCATGTCCATGGGCATCAGAGCTTAAATCCTTGGTCATAGCTGATGTTGTAGCCAGAAATACAAAAAATATAGGTTTTTAGACCATCTTGGCTGAACAGCCCTTCCCTAATTCAATCTCTAACTCCATGCTTTAATTTATTATTCACTTCTGTTTCATTTTCTTTCTTCCTTAATTTCTTGAATTGAGAAGTACATTATCAGATCCTTGGTAGAATTGATGTTAGCGTTGACAGCTTTTCTAGGTTGATTCTGGAGCCATAAAGTGAAGATTTTGTGTCACTATTACTATTAAAGTCAAGTTTATCTCATATTGCATTGTAGCCCATATAACCACCTCTGCCTTGAAAAATCTTCTTTTCTTGCTTGTTGTCAACTTTTATTGAAGTTCCCACTTATTTTTATAATCATGCTTATGTTGTGTGTGGAATTTAGGCTAAAGATATCAGAGTTGAAGGGCACATCTTTACTCTAGATGTGCACGAGATAGCAGTGGAGAGAAGGGAGTAGTATTGTTCTCAATGTTATATGCCTAAATAAATAATCAAGAAATCATAGCTAATTAAGGTTAGATATATGGGCTTACCTTTTGTAGGGAGTAATCAAATTCTGTAAGTTCATATATCCTAACAAAACACATAGTGTTGTTTAACCCAGTAGTAATGCATTTTCAATTTCTAGAATCTAGTTCTAGACCATTTTTTAAATGATTGAATTGGACCCTTCACGTCAACAAGCTTATAGTCTTTGAACTTACTAATACTTGGTTGCAGTAGGAATATGGTAACGGAGATCTGGATGTCATAATGGTGTGCTTATGTCTAAGATTGTCTTTTTTAGCTTCAATTTTGGTATCTTGATCATCCATTGGATCTTTAAGTGATCTTTGGGTGCCTGTCGGAGATGGTTTCTATGACTACTTGATTTTCAACTTTGATCAACCATTTGGCTCGGAGACTTTGGCTTTTAATAGATTTCTGGCCAGATATCTCACACATTATCCAAGTTGCTTTCTGCAAAATCTTTTGTAAGTATTCTTTTAATACCTTCCGATGATGATTAAGTGTGATACGTAATACATCACCAGAAAATCATTATAATTGATGCTGTGTTTCATCTTGAAAGAGCATTCAATCATCATGATGGAGTGAAAATTATTGTTTGTCTTTATAGCCATATTGAAACTTTTTTCCTTCTTTTTGTGTGTAAAAACTCCTTGCTTCAATTTGTTGATGCAAAATCCATGCTTACATCTTGTATAAAGCTGCTTCTTAATGAAAGTACTTCTCTTACCGAAATGACCCAACAAAGTGATAGCATGCAAGCGGCAATTGATAAGATCCTGCAGTTATGTATTAAGATACATTTTGATTTAAGTTTGACAAGATCACAATTCCTACTTGGCATGGGCAAAGCTGGAATTTCTTCATCTTATATGAACTTTTGCTTTTTTCCCAGTGAGGAGGGTAAATTGAGCTTTCTTTTTTTTTCTTCAATAACTAAAACCTGGGAAGACTTATGGTTATGATATTTGAATAGTTGACTTCTTGGGTGCTTCTGCTTGTTTCTCTGACATCTTCTGGCATCTTTAGATTGACTTGTTCCCTTTCAAAATGGAAGAACAGCATTATCTCTTTCTTTAGTCATAATATTTTACTAGGCTTCCCCTTGATGGATGTGATAGTCCTTTACAGGAAAGATATTACACTTCTTCCCATTTATTTTTGAACTAACTAAGCCATTGTGGTCTACCTGGATTGTAATATCATCAACCTTTGTTACTGTGTAGGGTTATTTTCTCAACCCCTTGTGATTCTTCTTTTTTTATTCCTTTTGATGGTGGAGGCTCTTGCTTTGATAATTTGAAGCATAATGGTCCTCACCAAGACCCATTTATTTCCAGTGGGTTTGGGCAGGGCCAGAAAATGCCAGCCCTAATGCTTATCAGATGCATGACAGTAATGAGTCGTGCATATTGGCAACTCCAACTTTAAAACTACGGTTTGTAGGCAATGGTATTTATACCATGTAGGGCTCTTTAGAATCATATCAATCAACACATGCTTAATGAAGATGTGCCATACCCTTAAGATTTGTTCCATCTTTTTGGAATATTTCCATCCTCGGTTCCTTCCCATCAATCGACTTAACAACCCTTTATTTTTTGTAGAGGACTTAACAACCTTTGATGGTAATCTTTTTGATCTGATCATTGCAATCATAGGGATGCCAATAAAAGAGGGAAATAAACATTTTTGGGAAATTGAATTTTTCTATTGTATGTTGTTTTTGAAACTCTTGGCACTAAAAAAAGGGTTCTTGGAAAAGTAGGATGAAATCTGTCAAAATCTTCTTGTATAATGCTCTTTTTGAACCCCCAATCTCATCATCTCCTCAATCATTCCACATCTTCCAATAAATTCTGCAAAACACTCTTGGTCTTGTTTATTCCTTTTTTTTCCTGTTATCTTACAAGTGCTGGAAAATCTGATAGCTGCTCCATCTCTTCCTTTTCTTATTAAAGATGAAATATATTTCCATTCTCCAAAGTAAATTTTCTACAATTTCTAATTGCTAGAAACCCCTAAACACAATGGAAAGAAATTTTGATGAAGTTAATCCAATACTATCATAAAAAGTTTCTGTAAGGTCAAACTCACCCATTTCTACTCACTTTATGAACAATCATGTTAGCATGTTAGCATGTCTTCAGCCTCCGACCTTTGTCCTTCATTACCACCTTCATTTTCCATAACAGTTCACTGTAGCCACCATCATCCTTGGCCATTGTCTCCTGCTTTTGCCATCACAACATTCCACTCGCTGCCATATTAACCATCCTCCACTGCCACCACTTGTTCAACATTGTATTTTGGTTTTTGCAAATATTCCTTCACTATTGCTAAAGAATGAGTTAAGAAAAAACACTTTGATAGCAAAGCATCTGTGCAAATGTATTTAACATTGGTGGTTTTTATGTTGACCTCTAAACTACAGATCAGTGAAAGGCAGAACCATATCTAGTTCAGTCAATAGATTATGAGAACAATTTTTCTTTTCCCGGTACTTTCTTTTGGAGCAGATGGACATAAAATAAGGAGAAACTCTGGGAATTGTTTGGTAGAAAATTCCCACGAGACTCATCATCATTGTTATTATTATCTTTTCTTTATTATTATTATTTTTATTATCTTCTCCTTTTTTTAAATAAAATTGTTGTCGACCCTTCATTAACAAAGATTAGGAAGACAACTCGAGTAGGAAATGATTTTAGTGGAGATTAACTCTGAACTCAACTGCTACGGATTTCAGATAAAAGAACACACTGTAATAATGTTACAAAATTTAATTTGAGTACTTAGTGGTAAAGGTCGTGGGATGTGCACAGTTTCATAGTTCGTTTTTGTGGATGTCTCTGTTTGACTGAAAAATACTGATGAATGTTGATGATTTACTGTGGAAGACATGGCATGTATGCTTGCACTGAATTCAGCATATGCATGGAAGGTATTCTTCACCTATAATACAATCATCTTAGGACACAATGGTAAAGTAATGACTTGATCCCATGCCTCTCTGTTTAAAATGCCCCATACCAAGGTAAACAGTTGTATTGCTTCCTTTCCTGACTGAACCGAATTTCTAATTAGTTATGTCTAACCTGAGTCCAGGTTTTGCCTCTTTTAAGTATGTCTAGCATCTTATTTTTTGCTGTCGTGCTAGTGGATTAGAAATCCAAGTGTTTGGTGTGCTATTACTCATAAGTTTCCTCGTCATCATTTTTCAGAATATTGTGAGAAGTATGCGAAGCCTGAAGATGCAGGTGCTCCCCCAGAAGACAAATCAAGTGATGAAGAGCTGAGTGAAGATGAATATGACTCCAGTGATGAGGCGGTGGTTGGCAACCCAGATCCATGAGAGCAAGCTTATTTGGTTGGCTGGTCCCCTTGTACATGTTTCAGTTTCTGGCAAAGTAGACTGAATTCTCTGTCAGCTTCCTGTCACTGTAAATAAATGTACTCAGGTTAATGTTATTTATAATGTTCAGTGATTGAACTTCCGTGCATGAGCCAAGGCACATTGGGTTTTGGCTGCTCAGATCAACACAGGCAAGCACGTTCCCCTCAAAAACAGGCATAGAGGATTCTGAGCATTGCTGCCATTGATAAATTCTGACCATGATCACTTCTGAGAATGTGCTGAATTCAGGACATCTTCATAGAGCTTGGATTAGAGGGCAGGCTTTGACGCAATAATAAGGTTGTTCCATTGTGATCTAGGTATCATAAACTCAAAACATAATCATATTGCATATATCTGATCTTTTCCTGACTCGCAATATTAGGAGCTTTATGCATTGGAATATATATATATATATATATTGCTTAATGTAGAGCTTGGATTGACAAGTAGCTATAATCATAGGTGATATCCTCTGTTGAAAGGTCTTGATTGTTGTGTGCAGGTTACTGCTACAAGCACAGGTTTCGAGGGTTGGTGGATCTGTTTATGTTTCTAAGCCCTCAGCAACTATTTGTATCGTGTGGTGGGATGACTAAGGTCATGTTTGGGGAAGCTGTTAGTAGTAGAACTTTTGGAAGTAGAGCTGTTGGAAGCAGAGCGTTTATAAAAAGCTGTTTGATGTTTGGTAACTACATTTGTAAAGTGTTGTGGCACTTTAACATGTGTTTGGTAAACAAACTGAGAAAGTACTTTTGTGTGACAAAATAACCATAAAGGACATTATCAGTATTATATAATAGAGCATAATAAAATATAATATGTATTAATACATAAATATATGATATAGTATAATATTAATGTAATGTAATATAATATTATTATAATATAGTACTATAACATTATGTATTATAGAATAATAATTTAATATAATATTAAATTATTTAATATAACATATCAATGTATAATGATATAATGTAATATAATATTATATTTATAGTATAATATAATAATAAATATATAAAATATTATAATTATTAGTGTAAATTAATTTTTCATCATTCTAATGACCATTTATCTCTCTAACAAATAGAGAGAAAGGAAGAAGAAGATTGAGATGGAAAGGAACAAAGGAAGAGGCGGGATAAGGGTTTTGGGGGACAAAAGTGATTTAAATGGAGGTATTTTGGTCCAAAAAATAGCTTTCCGATAAAGCTGGAAATAGCATTTTCGGAAAGCTCCAAATTGGAGCTTCTCTCCAAAAGCTGTTTTCAGCTTCCGACAAAAGCTGAAACAGCTTTCCAAAAATTTTACGAAACACCATTTTTTATCTAAAAGTACTTTTGGAGGGCTAGAAAGTACTTTTTGGCCCTCCAAAAGCTCCTCCAAACAAAGCCTAAGTTGGTTCTGTTACCTCTCTTTTAGTGAAGGTTCTTTTACCTCTTAAAGATAGCCACCCAGCTCTTTCAAATGGCTTTAGCCACCCAGCTCTTTCAAATGGCTTTAGCCACCCTGCTCTTTCAAATGGCTTTGCCGACCTCATCCATCTTGCGGCTGGCTTGCATTATATTTTTGATTTCCCAGACTTTGACATAGCATGGTGTTCCTTCACAGGAGAGTTACCGATGGTAGATCATGATGATGAGAAATTTCAGGGCGTATTTTAGTGTATGTAGTGCCTCAATATAATAGATATAAAATTTTTGGAGGGAGCTAGACTCTGAAATGGAAATGAGTAACCCTTGTCACTCCCCAAATTCGGATCATGACATGGTCGTGCTATTGCAAACCTTTGCCCGCAATAACACGCAGCCACTTCAAACCTTCAAATCAATTAGGAACAATTGAATTCATGAATCTCATCAAATATTTCATCAATAAGGATTGATACAGAGCTTATAAAAATGTCAGCATTTAATATTCCATTTTTTTCCATAATCGTGAAGCATGTCACACTCCTTGTTCCTGGCATCTCCTATTCATCCATAAGAATATAAATAAATTGGTGTGAGCTATAAAGCTCATTAAGTAAACAAGCATAATGTTTTGTATGCCAATGCACTATTTGAAAAACAAACAGTTGTAGCAAAGAATGCATTTTCTATAATCAAACGAGTCATAAAACTATGCATATCCATTTATGCAACTTCATAAATATGATTATGCATCATAAAACTTTTATCATTATTTCATGCTTTGAAATCCGTACTCGTCATTATTCATGCTTTGAAATCTGTACTTGCTATTATTCATGCTTTGAAATTCGTGCTCTTAGATGATAGTGCAGCTATGGTCACTATTATTACCCGTGACAGGGCCATAATCTTTACCAACTATTATTCCCCGTTGGCAGGGTCTAAGCTAAGCTATTATAACTCGTTGGCGAGGGTCATATGCCGAGCTACTATAACCCGCTAGCGAGAGCCATAATCTTTGCCAACTATTATTCCCCATTGGCAAGGTCTAAACCAAGCTACTATAATCCGCTGGCGAGGACCATATGCGGAGCTACTATAATCCGCTGGCGAGGGCCACATGCCGAGCTACTATAACCCGCTGGCGAGGGCCATAATTTTTGCCAACTATTATTCCCCGTTGGCAAGGTCTAAACCAAGCTATTATAACTCACTCGCGAGGGCCATATGCCGAGCTACTATAACCCGCTGGCGAAGGCCATAATCTTTGCCAACTATTATTTTCCATTGGCAGGGTCTAAACCAAGCTATTATAACCCGCTGGCGAGGGCATATGCCGAGCTACTATAACCCGCTGGTAAAGGCCGTACATAGCAATTTGAGAGTTCATAAACCATATCAAACTTTTCTTGGATCTTATCTCATAGATACATTAAAAAGTGAATGATGACATTATGATGAATAAAACTCATGATCATGCTGAAAACTTTATTTTTCCATGCATCTTTCTACATCATCATAATCATGTGTATATAATAATAATCATGATGGATGCTATTTATCTAAAATCATGCAATTATTAGCTAATACATGCTTGATCCTAATTTTGTGAAAACATAAATAATTATATACTATTTATAATTAAATAGTCACATGTATTTGATAAAACATAAGATTACATCAGGGATGCTTACTTTTTCCACAATTCATATACACAATTTAAATTGCATAAATAATACTTATTCATCTTATAAAATGTGATACATGATCCATAATAAGATTAAGACAGGTTACTTACCTTAATTTGCTCACCAAATGCCAATTCTCCAATACCTAGCAAGATCATTAAATTACATATCACTTGCACATTTAATTTCTATTTATTTATAATCTTAAAGTCATTTACAGCCCATCAATAGGACTCAATTTCATTTTCAGATCCATAGCCTAATTTAATTTCTGGTTCAGGCCTGGGTCTATTGCATACTGGTTCAGACCTGGGTCAATTGCATACTAGTTTAGTTAATTCTAGGTTTAAGAATATTGGGCTCGGACCAGGGCCTAGCCTGGCCTCGGGTCTTTAAAGCCCGGTTCATATGAAGCCCACCGCTGGAATCAGGCCCAACTCGGTCCACATCAATTTTTATTTTATTTTTCTTTCTTCCTTTCTTTTCTTTTCTTCTTTTTCTTTTTTTTTTCTTTCTTTTTCTTCTCTTCTCCCTTCCCGAACCTTCCTCTCTCTTCTTTCTTTTCTTCTTCTCTTCTCCTTCCCGATCTCCTCCTCCTTTTCTCCTCTTCTCCCATGAAATTAGGAGGCGAGCTCGGAAGGGGCGCTCGGGAGGAGGCAGGCCCGAAGCCAACGGCGCTGCGGCCAACCAGCGGCACCGCGGTTCGACCTACAGCAGCCGCGGCCCGGCTGGCCGCTCTCCTCCTCCACCTCCGGTGGAGGAGATGGGGCACAGGCACCTCTCGAGGAGCAAAGGAACCGGCTGAAATCGGTGGTGCCCACGTGACGCGCGGCCGAAGCCCGCAATTGGCCTAATGGCATCCACAGTGCCCCGAGCCGGCGGCGTCCACGGCCAAAATAGGGGGATTCACCCTTCCGCTCTTCTTCTTCGATCATCTCTGGCTGAAATCAAACCGGTTCAACCCATATGAACCAGATTTGCATGAGCCAAGGACTCTTTCCATGAATCAGGAGGTAGGTTTGCATTTTTGAATTTCTAGATCTAAGGTTTTAATGGAAGGAAAAGAAATCGAGTGAAGGAGAAAGGACCTCAGCGAATGTCAGCTCACGGCCGATCATTGGCTAGACCTTTCTTCTCCCTCCTCTTCATCTTCTTCCTTCTCTCCTTCACTCTTCGATCTCTTCTATTTCCTTTTCCCTTCTTGGTTTTGTTTCATAGCTAGACTGGATCCTACTTGAATGAAGTATGAATGATACAAGGGAGAAGAGATCAAGACTTACCTAGCTCTAGAACGACTCTGTGATGTTTCTTCCGGTGATTCGGCGACGGTGTCGAGCTGGAGATACCTCTTCTTCCGTCGCCGCCGCTCCCGATGCAGTTCTTTGTAGCAGGAGGGGAGAGTGAGGGGTAGTGAGAGGGTAGTCTATTGAGTCCCTCACTGAGGAATCCATGAGCGCTTATAGCCCTTGGCCAGAAGAGGGGAGAGTGGTGTCAGGCGGTTCTAACCGCCTCAGTTGGCGATCACCGCCTTTGTATCTCCAGATGGGCCGGCCACGTTGAGCTTGGCCCATTAGCCCACTGTATGTGGGCTGGTTCTCACATTCGTCCCTCCTTAATATAATTTCGTCCTCGAAATTTACATACCTTAATTCTTAAATAAATGAAGTTACTTAGTCTTTTATCTAATATTTTACCATGTTTCCGCTACGCACTCTAATTCAAAACACTAAAATCCTTGGATTCACTAATAACTTTGGATCAAAATACTACTTGTATTATAAACTAAAGAGATCCATATTTGCAATTTTCCAAGTATGCCAATACCAATTATAATCTACATACGGATTTAACCTTGAAAAACAATCCTTTATAATACTATGAAAAAAATCTTTCTTGGCTCACTCCAATATTATGACCAATCCATGTACAAATCACACCCTAATAATCACCTCCAAATCTATATCAACTTTAAACTTTCAAGTCGTTTAACTAACATCCGAACATGGTATAACCGCTATGCCATGGTTAACCTTCCTACACTAATCTTAGCTCAAACATCTCTCATCATGATCAAAAACATCTTATCCAGTCCTTCCGTACTCACTGAATACTAAAATCCAGTACTTACATTTTATCACAATGCTTAGTGACCTTTCACCTAAGCACTGAATGTAATTTTACTACTCTTGTCATGTCCCAAGTGATCATAACTTTAAGCTATGATACATTTATGTTGCAAACCCTAGTGATCTTAAACTTATTCTCTGATTCTAATCTTGTCACAATCCTATGTGATCTTAACCTAAGCTCTGATAGTTTTCCAATTACAATTCACAATGATCTTAACCTAAGCTTTGATAGTTTTTATGTCACAATCATGTCCCTAGAATGGCTTGTATTAGCCCTACCTTCCTTTTTATTGCTCATTGTCACCTAAGACAAAATAAACCAAAGTTATTATTTTATTTTATACTATTAATATAGTAATTCTAATTATGTGAAAGCTAACTTAGCTACCCATTTCCATGATTAGTCTTAAAGTTTTTAATCATGGTTAAATCTATGGCTCTAATACCACTGAATGTCACGCATCGAATTTGGATCGTGACACGGCCGTGCTATTGCAAACCTTTGCCCGCAATAACACCCAGCTACTTCAAACCTTCAAATCAATTATGAACAATTGAATTTATGAATCTCATCAAATATTTCATCAATAAGGATTGATACAGAGCTTATAAAAATGTCGGTATTTAATATTCCATTTTTTCCATAACCCTGAAGCATGTCACGCTCCTTGTTCCTGACATCTCCTATTCATCTGTAAGAATATAAATAAATTGGTGTGAGCTATAAAGCTCAGTAAGTAAACAAGCATAATCTTATCGGATCAAGCATAATGTTTAGTATGCCAATACACTATTTGAAGAACAAACAGTTGTAGCAAAGAAAGCATTTTCTATAATCAAACCAGTCATAAAACTATACATGTCTATTTATGCAACTTCAAAAATATAATTATGCATCATAAAATTTTTGTCATTATTTCATGCTTTGAAATCCGTACTCATTATTATTCATGCTTTGAAATCCGTACTTGATATTATTCATGCTTTGAAATTCGCGCTCTCAGATGATAGTGCAGCTATTGTCACTATTATTACCCGTGACAGGGCCATAATCTTTACCAACTATTATTCCCCATTGGCAGGGTCTAAGCCAAGCTATTATAACTCGCTGACGAGGGTCGTATGCTGAGCTACTATAACCTGCTGGCGAGGGCCATAATCTTTGCCAACTATTATTTTCCGTTGGCAGGGTCTAAACCAAGCTATTATAACCCGCTGGCAAGGGCCGTATGCTGAGCTACTATAACCCGCTGGCAAGGGCCGTACATAGCAATATGAGAGTTCATAAACCATATCAGGCTTTTCTTGAATCTTATCTCATAGATACATTAAAAAGTGAATGATGACATCATGATGAATAAAACTCATGATTATGCTGAAAACTTTATTTTTCCATGCATCTTTCTACATCATCATAATCATGTGTACATAATAATAATTATGATGGATGCTATTTATGCAATCATTAGCTAATACATGCTTGATCCTAATTTTGTGAAAACATAAATAATTATATACCACTTATAATTAAATAGTCACATGTATTTGATAAAACATAAGATTACATCAGGGATGCTTACTTTTTCCACAATTCATATACACAATTTAAATTGCATAAATAATACTTATTCATCTTATAAAATATGATACATGATCCATAATAAGATTAAGACATGTTACTTACCTTAATTTGCTCACCAAATGCCAATTCTCTAATACCTAGGAAGATTATTAAATTACATGTCACTTGCACATTTAATTTCTATTTATTTATAATCTTAAAGTCATTTACAGCCCATCTATAGGACTCAATTTCATTTTCGGGTCCATAGCCTAATTTAATTTCTGGTTCAGGCCTGGGTCCATTGCATACTGGTTCAGACCTAGATCAATTGCATACTGATTTAGTTAATTCTGGGTTTAAGAATATTGGGCTCGAACCAGGGCCCAGCCTGGCCTCGGGTCTTTAAAGCCCGGTTCATATGAAGCCCACCGCTGGAATCAGACCCAACTCGGCCCACATCAATTTTTATTTTATTTTTCTTTCTTCCTTTCTTTTCTTTTCTTCTATTTCTTTTTCTTTCTTTTTCTTCTCTTCTCCCTTCCCGAACCCTCCTCTCTCTTCTTTCTTTTTCTTCTCCTTCCCGATCTCCTCCTCCTCTTCTCCTCTTCTCCCATGAAACTAGGAGGCGAGCTCGGAAGGGGCGCTCGGGAGGAGGCCGGCCCGAAGCCGGCAACGATGCGGCGAACCCGCGGTGCCCGCGGTCCGACCTGCAGCAGCCGCGGCCCGGCTGGCCGCTCTCCTCCTCCACCTCCGGTGGAGGAGATGGGGCACAGGCACCTCTCGAGGAGCAGAAGAATCGCTGAAACCGGTGGTGCCCGCATGGTGCGCGGCCAACGCCCGCGATTGGCCTGATGGCGTCCACAGTGCCCCGAGCCGGCGGCGTCCACGGCCAAAATAGGGGGATTCACCCTTTTGCTCTTCTTCTCCGATCTTCTCTGGCCGGAATCAAACCGGTTCCACCCATGGGAACCGGATTTGCATGAGCCTATGACTCTTTCCATGAATCGGGAGGTAGGTTTGCATTTTTGGATTTCTAGATCTAAGGTTTTAATGGAAGGAAAAGAAATCGGGTGAGGGAGAAAGGACCTCAGCCATTGTCAACTCACGGCCGATCACTGGCTAGACCTTTCTTCTCCCTCCTCTTCATCTTCTTCCTTCTCTCCTTCACTCTTCGATCTCTTCTATTTCCTTTTCCCTTCATGGTTTTGTTTCATAGCTAGACTGGATCCTACTTGAATGGAGTATGAATGATACAAGGGAGAAGAGATCAAGACTTACCTAGCTCCAGAACGGTGTTGTGATGTTTCTTCCGGTGATTCGGCGACGGTGTCGAGCTGGAGATACCTCCTCTTTCGTCGCCGCCGCTCCCGATCCAGTTCTTTGTAGCAGGAGGGGAGAGTGAGAGGGTAGTTTATTGAGTCCCTCACCGAGGAATTCATGAGCATTTATAGCCCTTGGCCAGAAGGGGGGAGAGTGGTGTCAGGCGGTTGTAACCGCCTCAACTCGCGATCACCGCCTTTGTGTCTCCAGATGGGCCGGCCACATTGGGCTGGGCCCATTAGCCCACTGTATGTGGGCTGGTTCTCACAACTCTCATTTTAGCTATTTAGTTGGGGGGAGTTTCATTCTCATTCCGATTCCAATTCCAATTCTAGAGGAAAATGAAAATAATCCAATTCCTTTAAATCTAATCTCTTCTCTCCTTTAGCATTCAAATTTCATTCCAATTTCGATTTCGGTTATGAACCAAATACATCTGAAAATATGGCTACTTCGATTTCCATTTCTATCCATTATGATTTTCATTTCGATTCCGATTTTAGTTGCGAACCAAATGCACCCTAAATTGAATGGTAAATTCCTTTCTCTGAAGGAAGAGTTGCACATGAAGTTGTCATTCTTGTGTTTGTTAGCAAAAATTCTAAAGTTTCTAATCAAATACTCCAGCAGATTGCCATAGCTTGCTGATCCCACACCGGCCTATCAATTTTTCTGAACGTTTTGAAGCAGCTAGCTCTTCCTCACACCTTGATGTCCTCTGAGATCGTTCTCCAGGCAACCCAACGGTATACCATCCCCCCAGTCTAATTTACACTCTAATCCATCTCCTGGCTGCACGCTTCCAAAGGGCAGTAGCTAGCAAGCGGGACGCACGAAGCCTTCATGGTTTGAAAACCAGTCACAGTACTTCGCCAAGAAAACTCCAGGCGAGTCCCATCACTGCTTGCTCGCTAGGATAGAGCCCGGTTTTGTGACAGCTGCATTAGGTATAGTTGGCAGATCATGCGTATGTTTGGGCTCTTGAGCTAGCATATGAGTCTTCAACTTTTAAATTTGGGTGTAGAATTTTACTAGCATTTCGTCTATTAAGTTGAATATATAGTGATTGTATCAAGATTGATATTTAGCTGCTGCTGCTGCTGTTTAGGTATCGATTTCTATTCAAGTATGAAAATGTTGACCAAATTCGCTATTTCAAGCTACATTTGGCCTCGGCTTCTACGCTTAGACTATTGCGACTAGGTCTAGGTTCCGAAAGACCAAAGTAGGATTCTTACACACTTCTTACACACACACCCACACACCCACACACACACACACACACACACACACACAGAGAGAGAGAGAGAGAGAGAGAGAGAGAGAGAGAGAGAGAGAGAGAGAGAGAGAGGGGGGGGGGTCTAAACTAGGAACCTTTGCAAAAACTAGGCTGCATTTGGTTGAATATCATAATCTAGCTGTAATTATTTGACTATATATATATATATATATATATATTGCTAAACTGTTGGAGTATTTGACCTAAAAAAGGATATAGGTTGCCGATGGAATTGTTTAATCAAAACGAGAAGTTATCCGGAACCTGCAAGTTCCAGAGAAAACTGAAACACTTCTATTGCTAGTTGGAGATGAGCTGGAACCCTATTCTTCTCCGGACAAGCGTACTAGGGACGACCGCGTACTAAGGACAAGGTTGAAGGCCCACGTTGGATTTCTGTGTCGCTTGGGCCTAGGTCCGAGCATACAAATCATCATCATCATAGAATTAAAAAATAAATAGCGGCCAAGGTTGAGCACATAAAATAGATCAGCCAAGAAAGCAACAGCTCGAGCAAGAAAAGAACCACCCCCGATGCGAAGGCCTCACTCGCCTTCCGGCCTGGCAAATAAGCCAGTGCATTGAACCTGATCAAAATGATGCATCATGGGTGAGAGCCACGAGAAATAGATGAGCCAATGGTCCAGTTCTCTAGTCCACATAGGCTATGAACCGGATCTACTTTGATACTTTTTATAGCAATCAACACCTCATCCAGAGATCTATCTAGTGCATAACTAATATGAGATTAAACATATGCATGATAATCTCCATTGGTCCAATGATCAACAGAGATGCTCAAATAACCTAAAAGCCATGGGAGAGGCCACGTGGCTCGCCCGACACCTGAGGTCCATGAGGCAGGCTGGGTCAAGTTGAGAGACGAGGCAGGCAGTTTCTTGGAGATAAAATTCCACAAAGGTGCCATGGAGATACCACCCCTCTGCATCTATGATTCAAGTAGCTCCCTCACCGGCAACCTCATGGTCTATCCATGCATCACCATCTATGAGTTGTTCATGGACCACGTCACCTGACCAGGCGACGACGTCCGGCTGCTGCAGTTGAATGGAATTGTGCTCAATGGGCAGGGGCTTGATTTGGAGGGGGCCAGGTTCTTCAATCGGCTGTGCAGCAAGGTTCAATATGTTTATGAGACTAAGTATTTATCGAAATCACCAAGTATCATTAATCTAAATGGCATAATTTGCCGATCGTTCTCCTGCTCCGCTCACAGCAGACATTCTTTGCAGCCTTTGCCTATTTCCACCCTCCAAGATGGTTATGTGCTCGTTTTGTATATATGTATGTATGTATGTATGTATGTATGTATGTATGTATCTGTATCTATATATATATATATATATATATATATATATATATATATATATATATATATATATATATATATTATAATAACTTAGAATTTTATCTAAAAAAAGCTAGCGAAAGGTATTATTTGGATTTATTTTTTCCATTTAAGTCCTGACGTTCTCGTGAAACTAAAGGTTCCAATACATTCAAATCTAATCACAAGCACCACAATCGGCTTATGATCAGCCCCAATGGATCCATGCTACAGTATTCTCTGGTCCACATAGGTTATGGGCCTGGTCCGCTCTAATACTATTTGTAACAACACAGGATTTCACCCCAAAAAAATAGCCAGAAGGTATTATTTGGATTTCTTGATTCTGTATAATTACCCAAGATCTACCTGCGTATAACTAATGTGAGACTAAACACATGTCTGCACAGTCCTCTCTGGCACACACGCATGTTTGTATGTATATATGTAGTTGAAGATGCGTTTATTCAACAGTTGTATTAGATGTCTTGAATATGTAATGGGTTGTCTGAGTAGATTCAGGATTTATGGAGGAATATTTAAAATAATTTCAAGTTGAAAGATTGTGTGCTCCACAGGGAAGTAAGGACGAGCATGCCCGGGCACACGTACGGATTTCAGACAAAGTTTTGTTTAAGAGTTTCTTACTTGACTACAGAGGATCGTAGTGTATTTAGGCTTGCCACAATGGCGACACCGCTTTGTTTCATGCAATCAATGAATCGTGGAAGTGTATTTCCAAGTATTTGGATCTTGATAATTTGATGTGGGTGAGTCTTCTTCCCTTTCTTTAAACACACGCACGCACGCTCACCAGAAAAAAAAAAAAAAAAAAAAAAAATCAAGGTTGTATGCTGATGTTTTTTTCCTCAAATGTTGCATGGTCGAAGGCCAAGTTTCATTAACTTCGTAGGGGAGAGAAAGTTGAAACATTTTATTCCACCGAATTAAAATCTAGATGATAAATGGTAGGTAGCAGACTGAATAATTATGGATAGTAAGGTTGATATGTTTAAAATCCAAGAGCTTCCAATTAAAGCATATAACCTTTTATTCAATCATATATCCATTAAAGCCAACTGAGTAATGTCCTAAACCTGGACAAACTCTTCCGGCAAGGAATCTCACCCAGTTGTCCTACTATAAAATATTGCATAATAAATAAATAATATGGGATTTGAACCGATTCTCTCCGCCTTCTAATCCATTAACAATCCTAAATGAGTATATTTTACAGATTTGTTTTTGGTTCAAAAATATTCCATTTAAAAATGACAGAATCTGTGTATAAGTTTTTATAACTTTCTTCATTAAAAATATTTAGGTTTCGCCGTTCCATGGCTTCTTCATTAATGGTTAGGTCTGAGCTATGCAATGGAGCAAAATTCGTTCGCGAGTCAATCTCTTTATTTTTTATTAATCCAAAGCTTTTTATTAATTATTATTTTTATATTATTTTATTTATTTATATCGATATTGATTATATTTGTGTTAATGCTTTATCGGCTTTTATGATTTGATTTATATACCATACATATTAGAATCATATATAATTAATATTTTTGTTTTCTCTTTCCATCATCCTTTCATTTATCCGCATTCCTTTATTTTTGCTTTTCAGCTCATAATCATTTTTTTTATACAAAGTATTTAATTTCAATCCACTAACAATCCTAAATGAGTATATTTTATAGAATTTTTTTCGTACAAAAATATTTTATTAAAAAATATTTTTTTAAAAAATGTCAGAACCCACGCCCTCTCTGTTGAGGACCAGAACTTGAGTGCGGCGCCTTTGGACCAGTCGGCCATCCTTTCCTCCTGGCGTTCGGCGATAAAAGATTTCTTCTAAGGAGGCCGCGCAGCCTTTGCTAACTTTAGGAAGCCATAAATTAACAGAGAAGTACATAAACTGACCTATGTTCTTTTTGTCCTTCTTGTGATGTTATATTCTCCTCGCTCAAATATATTTAATTAGCATTCACCGTAGTTAATGTAGCATCAAAAATATGAAGCTGGGACAAGCAAAGAACACTTTGAAAGCCAGAAACAATTTCAAGGCTTGTGAATGTAGTAGAAGCCAGAGCTTCAAGAACACAATGCGTAATGGGATGACTATAGAATCCGATGAATATAGCTATTTGCAATATTAAATTATAGTCAGAGGCCCCTGTGTGAAATCTAGTGGAAGCCAGAGCCTAGAGTATACATCATTCGCAAACTATGAAATGACTCCAACATCTGACAACAAGAGTTATATGAATAATTAAGCCAGAGTCATTGCCATTATAGCTTTTACAGCCCTTGTAACAACAGGAAGAAATGAATTCAGGTTTGGCAGAAGTGACACTTGAAGCCAACGATAGAGCAAAACAAAGATTGAAGAAGACACAGGAAATTAGCATCCAACCCAATTTTAACTCTAATCCAAGAAATAGAAGTATAAAAGACTATCTAGATGTTAAAAGCTGTCATATCAAAAGGAGAGTACTCTCTCTCTCTCTCTCTCTCTCTCTCTCTCTCTCTCTCTCTCTCTCTCTATATATATATATATATATATATATATATATATATATATGTATATATATATGTATATATATATGTATATGTATACATATATTGTAACCAATGGATTAAAGCATCGGTCTGGCAGTAGAGATGGACAGATCATTAGAAACAGAGACAGCATCGATCTAGAGATCACATGGTCCAAGGAACTTCATAAATTCTGGGGAGACCCCAATTATCCATTAATATTAAAAATAAGAAGTTAAGCAGATGAGGGAGAAGTGACATTACCATCATGCAAATTAAGAGTATTTTCCCTTCACAACCACTTAAGGTTCAGAGGCTCGAAAACTCAATTAAAAAATGACAGTTATCATCTCTACATGATCGGCTACTTACAGGATAGCATCAATAGAACAGCCATTATATGATATTCAAAAGGTTTCCAAGCTCAAACTAATTTTATAATTATGAACAATGCTTTCTGCAAGAGCCAAAAATATTGGAAAAAAGCGCAAGAAGAAAACTGAAGTTATTTCGGTAATTTCCTTCTTATTGAGCTGAGACATTTTTTGTGATTCTAATGTGAAACCACATGAAAGAATATATGGTGAATGATAAAGAAATTACACAAGATCAACTAACTTGAATGTTTGTGAGAAGTCTTGTCAGTTTACTAAGTGTTTCTCGAGCCGCTACTGTGTCTGGATGATGCTCACCACAGATTGAAGTCCTGATAAAAATAGCTTTGCGAATGAGGTCATCCCCTATGTCATACTGTCCACCCCTAAGCATCAGTTTTGCTCTTGTTTCTAGAACAGTTGCTTTCAAGAGTGTCAAGTCCTGCCAAAGATATGTGCTCTGAGCATCTGATTGACCTGCTCTAATGCAACAGAATGATTTATCAAACCATTTCTCAAATCTTGAAACCAATGACTCTGCAGCAATATCCAATGCATCGGTTGCAAGGCGTAGAAGTTCTAATGCTGCAGTGCACCGAGAGAAGGTGCTGAATGTATGTATGGCTAGAGGCAGAACCACACGTTTTATGAAGAATAGCAAGTCAGATGGTCTTGGCTCCACAACCACAGGATCGGTTCCAAATCCAAGAAGTAAGAAGCAAGCTGCCCATAGATGGTCAAAAGATTGAGAGACGGAGCCTCTAAGGAAAACTGCTTGAAACGTAGCATGAGCAACTCGAGTGGCCCCCCGTTTGCGAGCATATAGCTTGACAATCTCATGAAAATGGATGCGATCAGTTTTTGCGCTACTTCTCGCAATCCCAAATCTGATCAACATGGATGATGCTTCAGCTTCAGATCTCTTGATATGAGATGCTGTAAAGCTGCAGATTAGTGCATGCAAAAGCTTCTTCCAGACTGGAGAACCCTGACGATTCTCTGGAACCTTATGTGCAGCCAAAGCTAAGAGAGAAATTGGAATTGCTGAAGGAGCAAACCAACCACTTACTTCAACCATTCTGGTTGCCAAACTCCTTGGTCCATCAGCATGGTCAAATATCGAAAGACAGACATCTAAAAGCTGAACGAGGACTGTATGTCGTCTCAATGCAGGAACTTCTCTATCAGTCCATGCCAAAACTCTCGGAGGCATTCTATTTATAGTGTCAAGCAGCCGACTCGGAGTTATAGGCAGCTCAGAAAGAATAGCTCCTACAATACCAAGACCAAGTGTAAGCCTGCCGAGTTTCTCCTCGATGGCTTTAAGAGCATCAATTTCAACTATTGGATAGTCCTTCATGCCTCCCATCATCAAAGACATCGCCTCGACACCGGATAAGTACGAAAGCTTCATTGGCTCCAAGTTCATTACTCGAGGAAGGCGGGTGGTTATTATGAAATGCGTTTCTCCACCAAATCGTGGCAGAAGATCCATTATAACTTTTTGATCCCACCAGTCCTTCTCATTCTCCAAGTTATCAATGACAATTAAGAATGGGATGTCCCGCATTAGCTCTTTCCTTACTCTGGAAATGGCTTCTTCTTCCTGCTCTTCGAAGCACTTCATCTTTCCTTTTTCAAGACAATTGTTTTCAATGCTCAGATCAACATCCAGGAAAGTACATAGAGCCAGATAGTTCTGCCGAATATATCTGGTTCCCCCTCCCACCCACAAGACCATCTTGTATCTCTGGGAGAATCTGTATGCATATTCCAAAACCAATTCTGTTTTACCGATTCCTGAATCCCCAGACACACAAGCAATACCCTTCCCGTACAGCATCTTTGTCGATCTTTTTCTCCTACCATACCTCCCTCCATTCTTTGCCCTTAAAGGGGGGCATTGCCTATGTGGACTACCCAACCTCTGCATCTCAATTTCCTTCTCAGACTCCTTCCAGAGAACCGGCTCTTTTCCTTTGATGCTGCCTTCTGATTTCCGATCCTTTGCTTTTTTCTCTTCACAACAATTCCCAGACCTTCCTATCGAAAAAGCTTTTCGCCTATGGCTGGTCTTAAGTTCAAAGTATTCTCCTTCTCCAACCCCTCTGACATCTCCAAACAAAATAAGCTCCAACTGAGAGAGTTCCTTTTTCCGACCGACAAAAGCTTCATTTCGAGGATAAGGGAACTCCTCTTTCTCCACCCTCCCTCTCCACCTATTCACTCTATCCACCACACTTCTCCTCCCCAATCCTGCAGCCAAAAGAACCACAGCCTGTAGTATGCATTCTCTCCAATTACCATCAAATGCCTCCAATTGCTGGTCTACTACCCGTTGAAGTCCATCTATAGCTTCTCTCCATTCCCTTTCCAAGCCACCATACAGCATCCACAACTCACCACCATGTTTCTCCCACAGTTCTCCCCTCTTTTCAATCATGTCTCTTGCAAGACAATCAGCAGCGCTCAAGTCAAAGTAAACAGGAACCAGATTTTTTCTATCCAAAAAATTTCTAAGCTCCTCTATGCTATAAGGGTTCCCAAATGACTTCTTTGTGAGGATCACTACTCCATAGGTAGAAGCGTTCATTATTCTTTCTACCATATCATAGCTGCGAGAATTCCTGCACCAGGCCCTGTCGGATGCGAAGCAACTAATCCCTTGGATTTCCAACTCCGCACGAAGCCAATTGGTAAATTTCAGCAAGGAGGGTTTCCGCCCATGAAATCCTATGTACACATCACAGCTCCTAAGCCTACTAGCTGAAGAAACCGAAGCTGAAGGCTCAGTAAATGAAAACCTTCTCTGGCCTCTCCCCAATCTCTTCTGCTTCTCCCTGCGAGCCAAGTGACAATTACTGCTTCCTTGGCTGTAATTAGATGAACTGCCATTGCAAATACCATTAGAGGAGGAAACCGGACTGGGGTTGTTGTTAACATTTCCTGGAGTTCCAAAATTACTGGAAGTGCAGAAACTTGGAACGGGAGATACATCAGATGCCACAAAGTTGATACCAGATAAAGATTCTGGTTCAGTCACAGTGCTAGAACCAAGATGACCAACATTTATAACAATACTATTGGAAGTGTTTGCAGCGTCAGGTCGGACTGCTTCGGAGCCGAGCACTGGTGATCGTGGCGAGAAGAAAGGCGACTGACTTGCAGAGACAAATGCAGAGGAAGAAGATGAAAGATTCCTTGAGATTGTCGCAGACAACGCCCCAAGAATGGAGCTTTCTTGTTGAAGCTCCATATATCCATCTTCATATGTTATCCCGCTCTCAGTAATGTTAGAACTTCAATTCATTCTAGGCTGCAAATCTCCCTGAAACATGGAAGTAGAGCAATTCAACAAACTAGCACCTTAAGTTGGAAGAATAAGCCACTGCTTCAAAATTCTAGTCGCTAAAGCTACCATTTTACATGAAGACAAAGGCTAAAAACTTTCAGAATATAGCACTCAATTAATATTTCACTACCATACTGGCTGTCTGAAATCTCTGGAGAAGAATACTGATTCTCTCACCTTCTAGTTCAGAGCACGTGGAAAATTACTTGGAACCCAAGCTCTGAAAATTAAGTGTCAGATTTCTTTGTGACTCTAGGTAAAGAAATGGATTTGCAGTATCTATTAACAGGGGAAGAAGCCTCAAAATTCAAATAGCGATAAATTAGAAAACAACACTCTTATAAATTCATAATGAATAAGATACCAGGTTCCTGTAAAATCACTTACGAAATGAACATGAAAGGTCTCAAATATTAGTGATACGCTCCATGTTCAAGATAGTAAATCGTATGAAAATTTAGCATCTAATAACTTCGAAGGAAATGGCACATATATGCCTCCCACAACATCTAAAAACAAGAAAAGGGAGGGGGAATAATAAACACGTTTTGGAAGAAAAGAAGAAGAAAAAAAGGATTTTTATATTCATAATGATGGAGAATAGAGATTGCCCATAATGATAAATCGCTGCAAAAAATTATTAGAACGTATGCATCAAAAAATGAACTTTGGGCAGGATATGCACCAAAAATCTGATGCAATTCCATGAATCCGGTTGGAAATTAGACTTTTAAGAATTCCAAAAGAAAGGAGCTTCTCCAGGCATTGGCATTTGGAAAACTTTCTACCATTAATTATTCTATGCAAAGAAACAGGAATCTCTCCTAATGTCTAGATCTGAGCTTGTCCTCTGCACAAATGAGTCTCAAGATCTAAAATTTATACATTGCACCGAAAAAAGATCTTCATCTTTAACATTCTAAAATCCAATTTTTAGCATTCCAAAGAAAAGCAACCAAAGAATGAGTTTGAAAGGAAGAACCACCAGAACTTTCTATCCGGTCCAGATCTTAACATCTTTCACCAAAGATTAAGAATTTCGGAATTAAAAAAGAAAAGAAAAATACAATAGAAAAACTCAGAAAAATCTAGAACTAAATAGATGCTCGGTTTTCCGAGATTGTTCTCTTTTTCATTAAAACAGGGGGTGGAAGCAGAAAAGTTGATGAATAAATGGTAAAGAGGGGATTGAGAGGGACTTGAAAGCAACACATATTCCAATAATTTGAGAAAGAAGATGCTTTGATTGATGAAGAAGATGAAGGAAACTTACATTTTTCTTTCTTCACTTCCTTCTCTTTCCAAAGCCCAATCAAGAGGAGTCTCCCCTCCCTTCACCTGCTCTAAGAACTCTATATGTTTCCATGGGGGCAAAGACGAAGTATAATAGTCAAGCGTGAGATAAGGATACTATTGACTGGTTTCACATTTGTTGCCTTTCTTTTATTGGTTTCCTATTTCCACCCCGATTTTTGCTATGATATTCCATAAGTGGTGCATTTTCCTCATCTTTGCAAATAAATAATTTGGAGGAAGAGACCAGCTAGAAAGGGCGTGTTCAAAAAATTGAAGGGTTAAGATAGTAATACTTTTCGGTTTTCCTTGGTATCTGTGGGTATAGCTACAGTGCACTCCCATGTTTTTTGCCCCTTTTCCTGCCTTTGTTTTTGGAAGTTAACAGGTTGCAAGTGACGAAAGATTGGTGAAAGAAACAAATCTGTTAATGCTAGAAATATACTTATGCTAGAAGTGGTACCATTTGGTCCAGAATCTCCTGTAGTCCTGTTCATATCTTAGCTTCAATAGTTTCAAACACATAGAATGGCTTTCCTATGACTTTCTGATTATGATTTAGTTCTTATTATTTGGAAATATGAATAATTTTTATTTACATATCATATGCTGATATATCTTTTTGTTTGAACATCCTCAATTTTCTTCTCTGGTGCTTTTTTTTTTTTGTCGCTGAAACGGATGAATCATATAATTCTAGTATGAATACATCCAATAAGATAAAAAAAACAACAAGTCGCATAGCGTTTTAGGCAACTCCCAAGGTGCCTCCAGAGTGACTGGCCAGTGGCCACAAACGAAGCCAACCAGTCCGCTGTCCCGTTTGCCTTGCATGAATACATACTTGTCACGTTGCCACTCATCATAGCTTGAATGTTTCGAAACAAGAGGTGGCCCCCTCCACCGCCAAAGACTAGGCATTTTTGCCATGCCAATTCATAAGATTTTAGTTTTTTATGCAATAATATCAATAATTTGGAATTCCGAACTATGCTTTATGATATTTAACTGTACTATTGTTAGCAACCAAAGGTGTAAATAATTTTATTCAAACAAAAGGAAAGATTCCGAAAATAGGGAACTTAAATTTAGATTCGAGGAATTAGGGGTACATATCTATGAAGAGCATGAATTCAGCACAAACTGTGCACAAAAAGAAGCAGCACTGACTTTTGTAAGCAGCACAGTAGGATGATGTGGTAGAATTATTTCCCTATCAACATAAGTGTTGCCTTGGCACTTTCCATTTCTAACATTATAAGGATAGTAATTTTACTGCAATTAGAATCCTTAATATTTTCTATTTCAAGTTCAACACTCTTAAGGCATGCAAATGGAATGCCAATTATATAAGTCAGTCCATTCGGTGCACCTATAAGAGAATATGGAAACTACAAATGAATATGTCAATCATTTCTCGTATCTGGAAATGATTGGACTAGTTTGAGGAAATGAATGGGTTGGACAAATTCTATAACATGCAATCACAATTTTTCCTTCTAAAAATATTATTATCCAAGAAGTTTTAATTAGAGTAGGGATACATCTTCTTGTCACTTTTGTCATTTTGACTCATGATAGAGTGTAAATAGATCATTTTATGTGGATAACCAGCCCTAACACATAAAAATAGATCACTTTATGTGGTTTATGTTTCAAATTGTTGGGGGAATGTAAATCGCCCTAAAGCACATGAGCACATCGCCAACACGTGATCAGAAGCGCCCGTCCTCGGACGCCCGACCAGGCGCTCGACCTCAGAGCTCTCGACCTGGTGCCCGACCTCAGAACTCTCGACCTGGCGCCCGACCTTAGAGCTCTCGACCTGGCGCCCGACCAGGCGTCCGACTTCAGAACTCTCGACCTAGTGCCCGACCTCAACATTCTCGACCTCGGAAGCCTGACCTTACCGTCCACTCGCCGCGGTCACATCCTTCTGCAACTTGACCAGGGATCATGCCTTTGCCTACGCTGCCAACAATCAATGCGCATGGCCTCTGCTGATCTCTGGCTCACTCAACAATCAATGCGCATGGCCTCTGCTGATCTCCGGCTCACTCAACAATTAATGTGCATGCCATCTACGGATCTCAAGCCCTCCACGGCAAACAGCTGACCCGCTCGGCTACGGCCGATCAGCCACGACGACTCGTCAGCTTCGGCCTGATCTCCTACGGCAATGTATTAATTCACACGATCGTGCATTAATTCATACGACATGCTCAATATTGACGGTAACCCATTCGCCCCATCACATCACAGGTAATCCTGGACCCCTCTATTAAAGGGGAGCTCCTTCATCTTAGAAGGGGTTGGACTCTGAAACTCAAAAAAAGATATCTTCTCCTCCCTCATACATTGCCCCCTCTGACTTAGGCATCGAAGGGCCGGCGCTGAAAACCCCGGCCACCGGCTTTTTATAGGCCTCCCAGAGGATGCCACCCGCCGATGGACCGCCGCCCGCCATCTCACGCCGGAGCTCCTCCTTCTCAGCCGACGGCCGCCCCCGGATCCAATTTCCAGCAACACAAATTAAGACTGAAGTTGAGTCAATAAATTTTGAAACAAAGTGTGTCAAGCTAAACATCAAAAGATTGCAATCGAGTACATGAATCTTATGTCCAATTGGTATGTTCTACAAGAGTAAGGACGATACAGCTGACTAAAATTACAGATTTGGTCTAGTTTAAGTCCTAGACATAAAAACATGGTTTCTAAGTCTGTTCGTGTGTAGATCATTAGAATTATTTGGATTTTAGATCTGAAACCTTTTAATAAAATGTGAGGGAAAGAGTAAAACAAGTATTTGATCATGCAAAACCTTTGTTTCTTGGTAAGGAGGAGAGCGCAAGTCCCTTGGGCTTACGATCTTTATAATACCCTTTTTCTTTAAGTTTGTTAAGGAAGATACTGGTCTACCAACAGTAACATGATTAATTTAGCTATAAAATGCCAACTTTATACCCCCTTGGTGGTGATTGGTTCAAGCCTCCATGTTTCCATCGAGGAGAAAAGGTTTTAAGATAAAAGATATTAGATAACGGCTGTATGGATTCATTAAGCTGAACCAATGCCAAGGGTAGATTCAGGAGGGCCAAGGGCGAGAGCACGGGCCATCCCATGATTCGGAACATAGAAATGATGATGAGAGATAGGGTGGCCTTGCAGGTCAAGCATGTATTCAGAGATGCCAATTGGGTGGCTGAGTGGGTGGCTGCCTACACGGCTTACCACTCAAAATACACTTTGTAGTCAGGAGAGAGTGAGCTGCTACCGGCACTCCGCAAGTTTGTATTTTTTAATTTTATTGAGTACATTTGTACATGCATGGTATGAAGTATTCATAATAAAAAAATTTAAAAAAAAAAACTCTCGCTTACACCATGCATAGATTCCAATATTTTCTCAGTTATCCTTTAATAATTTTGATTGAGGATGTGCTCGTGAAATAGACGGTTGGCAGGAGTCTTCTCAATCAGTTAAGGGAGTCACCACATGAAGATGGAGACAAGCTTGCAGAGTCTTGCGTGGCACCAAGGTTGACTTCAAGGGAAGAGACCCTTGCACCAAATCTATGAGAGAGACATCTTAATCGAATACAATTGCAAGTGATTGCCTTTGTAATATTTGGGTGGGCTCACCAACGTTTTAATTTCTTATTTTCTATTTTTAAAATAACATATATAATTGAAATAAAAAAACATATTTAATATTACTATTTTTATTTTTTATTTTTTTATTGTTTCTAAAAAAGGTAAACTAAAAAATTCTTGCTTTCAATATTTTTAAAAACTAAAAACTTATATTTTTAGTTCCACGACTAACATCTCCTCTATCATCGTAGTTGTTGTGTGTGGTACTGCTACCATTACTATCATCTCTATTATCGTCACCATTTTCACAATATCATTGCTGCCAATATTGTTGCCTTGCCACTAGCACTCCCTCCTCCACCAATATTGTTGCTGCCATCACCATCTTCGCTGCTTGCACCATATAGCTGGCAATCCTTATGAGGATCCGTACAGGCGTGTGTTTATTTCTGCATCGGTTATTTGCTGGATAGATCTTAAGTACTTATACATGATCAAGAAAACCAAATAATACCTTCCAACTAGCCATTTTGGGTGAGATACTGGATTGTTACAAATAGTATCAAAGCGGACCCAGCCCATAATCTATGTAGACTAGGGAACACTGCAACACTGATCCATTAGGATTAACCACAAGCCGATCGTGGTGTTTGTGATTAGATTTGAATGGATTTGAATCCTTAGCCTGACGAGGACGTCGGGGCTTAAATAGGGAGAGCATGTGAGGATCCTTACGGGCGTGTGTTTAGTCTCACATCGGTTATTTATTGGATAAATCTTGGATACTTATAGAATATCAAAAAATCCAAATAATAACTTCTGACTAGCTATTTTAGATGAGGTTCTGGTTATTACAATTCTTGCTCCAACATTATCTCCACAACATCACACCAACACCATCATCATCTCCGCTGTTGTCATTGGTGCCACACCACCTACTATCATTATCATCACTTAGCACTAAATCTTCACACTGCCCGACACCAATGTTATTGGCACCTCTAATGCCAGCATCACTCCAACTCTTAACTCCACCCCTGTCATCTTTATATCTATATTTTTTAAAAAAAAATGTCATACAAATATATTTATATTTTTAACTTAAAAAATAAAATTATTTTTTATTTTTTGGAATAAAAAAATAGTGCCGAACGGTGTCTTTATTTATTTATTTATTTACATAGCTGCATTGAATGCTTTAAGGGTAAGGGAAGGAGAAGCAGTGATGGAGGGGAAATACTTTATGATGTCACAACCCGCATCCTGAGAGCTTGTCCCCCGCAAAATATTTGCACTGTTTCAATTGGGTTCGATGAGGACAAAATCATCGCCACAGGTAAGAGGCGCATAAGGAACGGCCATTGAATATTGGCCTCGGCGGCGACGTTCTCTTGGCCAACCAATGGTTTCTTGCCACGCGACGAAGGATGCACATTTCTCGTTCGGGCCACTTTTTTGCAAAGAATGAATCTTTTCTTTTACAATTTATATATTAATCAAATCATTAAAAATTATAATAAGTTAAGTTTTAACAATGTAATAATCAGTATACATTCAAGTAAATAAATCCTGATGTCTTCACGGAGGTGAAAGAATCCAATCCCCCTTAGAAATGAGGCCTCATACATGATGGTATATGAGTCTACGTGGATAATTTATCTCTAATGCTTCTTAAAGGTCTTCGTTCAGCCTGCAACCTAGAGTTGGTATTGAATTTTTAGTATTGAATTCCGTACCGATACCATCATATTACAGTATCAATATACTATATAGTACGGAATGTATAGAATATTGAGACAGTGCAAAATTATATATACTAGTTCACTACTAGTATAATGATACTAACTGGTACGATAAATTTTGCCAACAAATGCTCTTTGAGGCCTCATTAAAAGAAAAGCACCCAAACTAGCACATAAATTTTTTATCTAGACAATGGCTAATGTTTCTAGGTGAGTAGGCAAAATAAATGGGTTTAGCATATTATATTGGAGAACTGATGGTGGCCAGCTCGCTAGTAAGCCTGGAAAGTGGGAAGCGGTCAACCTTGGCAGGCTTAGCACGCCTCGCTGCCACTGCTCCTAAGAAGATCTAGAAATTTCCCGAGAAATTCTTAAGAAGCAAAGCTTATTTAACTAGGTTAATTGAGTTTAAAGCATTAGGTTAGAGGCTAATTAAAAGCCCAAGGAGTGGCTTTTCCGGAGCTGAATTGAAAACATGAAAGCATAAGGGACCATCTTTCTGTAAAAGTGGAGCCTAAAGACCCAAGAAGGACTACTCACCCAAAAATAACACTCGTCCATGCGATAACATATAGGAAGATGTCAAAAAAATTTGGATTAGATTCTACGTGGAGTTGGAAACTGATAGAAAAGATACAAAAGGAGCTTAAATCTGGATTCAAATAAATTTTAGTTATATTTGCAATATTAGACTATATGTTTGTTCGTTAGTTTATCCGATTTTGATCGAACAGATCTTTACGAGACCAAATGGGATACCTCTGAATTTTATGTCATAAGACCTTATGTTTGATTTTGATCTCCATTGCTGCCATTACATGTGAGGCTGATAATATTTTAGTATGATCTCTTTTCCTTGGATTGTGTTCTTAAAAGAAGACATTGGGCTTCGCATATCAAGACCTACCCCCTTGTTATATATAATAACCACGATGGATGCAATTAATGTATGTATCTGTGATCCTAGGCCTTATCTGCAACAAAATATTATACTTTGGCGCATGACTGTCTTCAGTGTGGTTGGCAAAGCAACCAAGGGATTTGGCTGTATGAAATAAGAGGTTAATGGCCTCCTCCAGCTTTAAATTCAAATGATCCAGGCAAGCTTAAACAGGAGCACCCGTTTGCACCTCTTACTAAAATCCTTTTATTTTTATACACATGTTCCAATTGATGAGTTGATATCAATGATTGACTGATAGCTTGCTCGCTTGCAAACCAGGATTCTCATGGAAGGTACCAAACGTAATGCCCCCAGCAGGACTCACAACAACTATCTCTATATTATAGCAACCAATTAATTAAATAATTAAGTTTAAAAGGTCTGTTAATATTGTGTAATGAGTTGTTGTCACAGTGTTTTGACATCTCGTAGTATAGGGTTGTTACTTGCCTTGGACTAGTTTGGACCAATCGCTTGTTTCTAAGCAAGCTAAGAAAGCATTAAAAAAAAATGCATTTATTTGCATCCACTCTACCACTTGTTAGGCTTGCGCAGATTATTTAGTTCACTAAAAGTGAGAATAGGTGGCTATCGTAAAGAACTATTTATTGAAAATAAGGTTATGGTGTAAGTTCTAGTGGTATGTATGAGAATCCATGCAAATGTGTTTAGTCCTATATCAACTGTGCACTAGATAGATTTTGGATACTTTTACAGGCGAAGGAACCCAAATAATATCTTCTAGCTAATTTTTTTGGGTGAGATCCTAGATTCTCACAGATGATATCAAAGCAGATCAAACTCATGACTTATGAAGAGTAGAAAACATTGCAAAACGACATATTAGGATTGACCAAGGACCAATCGTAATGCTTATGATTAGATTTGAATGGATTTAGATCTTTAGCTCGGTAAGAATGCCGAAGCCTAAATAGAGGGAGTATATGAGGACCCTGTATGGGCATGTGTTTAATTCTACGAAAATAGAAGACGAGCTACCAAACTCATCGGCTACATACTGAATAAATTTTGGATACTTATATAAGGCCAAGAGATCCAAATAGTACTTTCTAGCTAACTCTTTTTAGATGAGATTCTAGATTGTTACAATAGGAGTGCTACCTCCAGGAATTCTCCAAGAAACCCTAAATTATGAATGTATCTATTTTGTATGCAGGTGTAAGGAAGATCGGAGCAAATTCGGTGCCAGAAGCATAACTCAGTGCTACATGGATGGGTTTGTTAGCAGCCACTCAGCATCTCAAGCTCTCTAAGATTTGGCTGGAAGGAGACTCCTCGACTGTTATGAAAATGGATCACAAAATCTCAAGACTTAACCTTACATCTTCTCTCAGATATTATTCAATGTGCAGCAAATTTTGGAGTTCTTTCTTGCCTCCCATGCATTAAAGGGAAGCTAAACAACTCGCAGACAAATTGGCTAGCGGAGGAACTAATGAAACTTACCACTCGCCTTTCTTCCATGCCTCATGATATAAGATCTCTGGTTCCAGCAGACACAGTAGGAGCTAGTTTTCCTAGAGTGCTGTTCTTCTCCTTTTTAATGTTTGTGGGATCGTTTACATCCCCCTGATGAACAAAAAAAAAAAAAAGAGGAAAGGAGGCAGGGCAAGGTAAATCAAGTCTCTAATGATCTTCTAAATTTAGCATGCATCTAAAGGTTAATCAATTAGTGTAGTCCCATTATCTTCTTAGAGTTTGAGGTCGTTTCAATTCATCTTATTTGCTTGAAGTGCTGCTATACGACCTGCTTTTTTTTTTTTTTTTGAGCAAACCAAAAAAAGGAAAGGCTACTAGTTATGCAGCTTATTGCTTACCAATCTCTTTGTAATAATAATACAATAAAATAAAACATAGAATTTGAACCTTTGTTTGTCCAAGGCCCTTTTTTTTTTGTCAAAGCTATCCAACGACACAATCCAAAATGTCCAGGCACGTTAACTTAATAAGCTATCAACGAGATGGATAGCTCTTCACATAAACCAGCCCTGGGCATTGTGTTTCTACTGGTTTTTAAGCATGCAACGGTAGTTTAGTTTTAGGCGACAGTAACAACATCCAAACCTGTTGAGATTACTGTTTAAAAGGAACAGAGAAGTGATTTGATCACATTGCATCACTTCAGATGCTAACCATGCCCGACGCACATTGACATCTAGAATAAATCAAGAAAAAGAAGATATCTAATTCTTTATATTTACTTTATAATTTTATATTTTTATGCAAAAGTAGATGCATGGACATGAATAGTTGAAAGGGTCCGGGCCTCCCAAGCGAGGACCCTCGAAACAGCCGTAAAGAAAGAAGAGATAAATCCTTGGAAAAGCCAGAGCCACAGCAACCACCTCCGATGCACAATATATTTGGACATTTGTGCTTTCCAATCACGCGGCCTTCGGGTCGGGTGAATATAACCATGAAGCACCAGTAAATCTTGAAGTCCGCTTGTACTGCGACCAGGCCGAAGCAGAAACCCAATGTCCATCCTGCAACCACCCGATCCGTATCTCCTATTAAAATCGATATCTAATACGACAAGCCACCAAAGTTGAGACCTACCTTTATATATCTTTATGCAGTAATTTGGAAGGAAAAAACAAATCAAATTAAGTTTCTCATACTTTTTTAACTATTGCTATCCCGGTGGAGACCACCTGTCGAACCAGATAGCATGTCAGATCCTTCCCTCGCTCATTTTTGAGGAGACATCGGGACTCGGGAGTGGAGTTGTTGCTGCAAAGCGGACTGAGACTGCCATTTCCTACTGCAGCAGCTGTGAGAGAAGAAGATCCAAGATGAAGAAAACAAGTGCTCCTTACCGGCTCTGGCTCTGCCATCACAGTCGACAGAAACAAAGTACCCTTCAGTTGCCAGGAGATGGCCACGCAATGCAAGAGACCTCACGGGCATTAAAAACAGAAACATTAAGTTTAAATGCTCAGAACAGTTCCTTTTCTTTCCTCTTTTCTTGGATTTATAAAAGCTGTCATTGCACCAATAGGAGATGTTGAAGGGGAAACGAGAAGCAACATACAGAAAAAGGGTGGTGGGGATGCATCATGCATGCCCCCTTGATTGCTACAGCATATTAAGTAAAACATGTATGCACACACCCAGAACTCACAAATGGCTCGGCCTCCTTTTACCAGAATCTGTCCTCATTTTTTTCGCAGGCCTGGCCCATTGGACTTCGTCCATGCTTGGGGCCCCATCTGCCGCACCAACAGCCTGATGACCGGGACGCAGTGCCTGCTGAGCTGGGTGTGCATGGAGTGGGATCCTGAGGGTACGAGTTATGCTGGGTGAGGACTTGGAACCCGCCTGACCTGCATCAGTCGCAGATAAGGGACTTATTGGGCCTGGGCCTGGGCCTGGGCCTGGGCCTGGGCCTGGCAGAGAGATGGGGCCCGTTCTCTTCGCAGCAGACTTCTCCCTGTCCTTCCTCTTCTTCCTGCAGATAACCAGATCGCCTGGGTGCGTCAGCAGAGGCGAGAGCTCAGGTGCTGAATGCTCTCCGCTGCTCCCACTGGCCGGCCCGGATTCCTTCTGGGACTTGGACGGGTGGCCAGGAGTCCTCCCATCTTCATCCAGAGGCACAGAGCCACGACATGCAGGCTTCATAGGGCCAAGCTCTGCTTTCACCTCTGTGACGATCTTGTGTCGCTTGTTTTGGCTGGAGGAGGCAGCCGGCTTCGAGGACAGGGCAGTCCCAGCTCCTCCAGGAGAGGGAAAAGCGAACGCATTCCTAGCTTCTCGAAAATCTGTATCCGGGAATGCAATCTTCATGATATCAAAGAACAGCTCATGAAGCTTTCTCGTTTCATACTTAACCTGCATAAAAAACTGAAAGATTAGCAAGCCCTTACCCGAAGGATCATAAATTAAAACTCTCCAGGAAGTTAAAACTAGCATCATCCTCAGTATTACAGAAGCATGTTTGTTTATGCAAAATCAAGGCCTTCTACTATTGGCTATTACTAGTAGAGGTGGTACGCAAATAAAAAACATTCTGAAGTAATGCATTAGTTTCGTTATGTATTGCTATTTTGATTATTAACATTTGACAATTACTTGATGGGAGAAGAAAGAAATCAGTATTCCATTTGATAATAACTTGTATATTAAGGTATGAAATTGAGATAGAGAGAAAAGTTGCCACTTAAATAAGGAAATAGTAGTAGTGCAGATAGAGCCTGAGAATACTGCAACAATGGCAGGATTGACATTGATGATAGGATACTACTACAAGGTGTAGAGAATCATGCATTTATTGTCCCACCGAGCACTATAGTCATAAATCTTACAACATTAGCTTCTGCTGTGTCTTGACATCAGTGGATAGCGTCCCTAAATTCTTTAATTTAAGATCTTTGGGTCAGATTTTTCTCTGAGGTTCGTGAGTTGGTGAAGATTGTCATAGCCATACTTTAAGCCCAAAAATACCATAGATAGGAAAAATGATCAAGTAATAAAGAGATTTTCATGGAAAGATGATTGTCTATATGCTTCGAGCTAAACCAAAAAAGAAAGGTTAAGCATTTTTATTGCTTAACTAAGGCACCAGCACTATAAAACCCCTAAAACAAGAAAGATCAGAAAATCATCTCATGTTTTCTTCACCTCACCTTGTTCTATTGCTGACAATAGTAGGTTGTGCATTGAACTCAAACACCAGCTATCAGAAAAGCCTGTCTATGCAAGTGGTTGGAGAGTGCCAATCATATCAAGAATGATGGCCTCTCCCAGGTATACAAAATGGAGGGAAAGTATTTCCTTGTTTAATACAAATATTATTAACGGTCTGCTGGAAACACTTCAAAGTACTAGATCATGTTTATCTTTCTGGTTTCTATATAACTACTGAGACGCCAATAGAGCTGTGGACTGGCAGCAAATATTGGTACATCTTATTGGGTTGTCCACTGGTGGAGACAGCTATCTGAAAGATCTTAGACCATTTTGAGACTAGACATTCCTACCTTCTCGTGTCTGGGGACTGATGTAGTGGTCTAATAACAGATCCCCTTCATTGAGAAGAAAAACAAGGGAAGAGGGCAAAGACGAACAAAGAGGAACCAAAAGAGCTACCTGGAGAAAGGAAATTACCATTTTTTAAAGGAAATGACATTAAACCAAACGAAGAAGGTAATTGATAAAATTTGACATGACCCTTATTTTGTCTATTGGGACATTTGGCTTTTCTTCCAGGGGGCTTCAAGTCCAAGACTGTGGAAGATAGATAGAATCAAAATGACAATTTGTTTATTTGTTGGTTTGTTGGGTGTTCTTGTACTAATGATGAATGAATAGTGTGTTAGGACTCCAGTACTTTAAATGTATCTCCTCTATGTTTTCCAAATGATAAAAAAAGCAATATTTGGATAGTCTTTGGCAAATCGTATTTGGTCTAGAAGTCCTTAACACAATGCATATCAAATTTCCAGTTAGTCCAAAATTTATTCTTCATTAGAAATGTAAATTTGAAGTCCCTTCAGAACTTTCATTTGAGTAGGATCAATGTAACATAACCTACTAAGCTCGTTTCAGAGATTTGGTAATCCTACTAAAACATGCAATTTCAAATAAATATAGGACGTAATGAAAGCTTTTGATTGGCACAGACAACATGCAATCAACAGTACTTCATGCAATCATTCACCAACACTTCAATAAATACATGCCAATAACTTGCATGATTTTTGAAATTTAATTTCATTCATTAAGTAAAAATGAAATAAGCATACCTCGTATGAGTAATTGCAAAACTTTGCTACATTTTGTAACATCAATTGCACATCTGCTATGAAGTCCAACACCCCATTGTACTCTAAATTGTCCACACGCTGATCAATTCTTCGTAAATCTATAATATTACTTGTAAGAGTAGCAGTGCTCATCGAATTAGCATTCTGATTCTTCTTCCATAAATCAGATAGTAGGGGAACAACTTGATAGCCATCTTTATCGATTTTCCTCTGAAGCTTGCTAATAACATTCTTACACTACAAAAAAAAAAATAAAAAATATGATGATATTTGCCCGTATACTAATTTACCCTTTTTATTAGGCATGAGAATGACAATGCGTAACAATGTGCATGGCTTGAGACCAATAATGCAAAACGTAAATTAAAATAGTAATTTTACAAGGCAAATCTGAAACAAAATAAACCATAGAATGGGACAACATATACAAAACTGCAGCATAATTTCATGCTCATATCTATTAATCATAACATTAATTATTCGTCATTTGATAAATATAAATTAACCACGTGAGGATTAAGGTTCTAAATAAAAGAGCTGCTTCTTACCATAGTGCCTATAGAATTTCATCTGTAAATCAGTCTGTTGGTTCAATTAAATATAAAGATCAAAGGAGGTGGGCACAAGTTACTCATCATACTAGGAATCAGATTACACACACTCATTATTGAGACAGTTATAAAATATTAATTATATAGTACATTAAAAATTGATAGTTGAAACCTCGACCCTAGATTTGTTCAAGGAACAAGGCTATCAGATACCAAACCCAACTATAATAAATGAGACGTTCAACTCAGAACTCTCCACTTGTACAATCAACATTCCTATAGATTGACACACTGACATGTCTCCTAGTACAATCAACATTCCTATAGATTGACACACTGACATGTCTTCTAGGAAACTTTACAACTGAACCTCAAAAAGAACTTTCCAATAGAGCAATAAATCTCTATTAGCATAATTAACATTAATTTGTGCATATTTCTTTTGAACCAAAAACATTTTGGAAGATAAATTATCTGTCCCTTCGCTATTTTTATGTATTCAATTACTGCCGTTGCTTCTAAGGATCATAACTTGAAACTAAGTATCTGTTTCAACCACATTATATATGATTTCCAGGAATCTTGATGAGACATGCCTATAAGATGTGTTAAATGCAACAGGACACATTGTAATGATGTCATCATCTTTCTACCACTAAAAGTGAGATATCATCTTTCTACCACCAAAAGCAAACTCCTAAGTAGTGCATGAGGCTCTGCTAGAAAGATCATTGATCTCTACTCATGTGCATCACATATGGCAAATACCACTTGGTTGAAAGTTCTACAATGAGATGCAGGTCAGTCATATGTTTGGTCCAAGGTCGGCGGAACCATCCTAAACCGTCCGGCTCGGAGTGTCCTGAGCCGTACCGGCTGCAGAACGGGACGGTTCCGGCGACGAAAACGAGACCGATGCCAGAGAGAGAGAAGGAAAAAGAGGAAAAGAGAGAGAAAGCAGAGAGAGAAGGAGGGAGAGAAAGGAGAGAGAAAGGTCGAGGCTAGAGAGCTGCCGCGCGGAGGAGGGAGCCGCGGAAGAGGGGTTCGCTCTGATTTCCTGTTTCGTTCGAAACAAGAGGCACTTTTAAAAAATTAAGTGAAGTCGGCAATGGTTTTGCCGACTTTTACTTAATATCTCCAAAAATAAAAAGGCCCCGTCCGGCTCCTATTTCGAACGAAACAGGAGACTGGAGGGAGCCCTTCTTTCGTGGCTTTCCGGTGGCTCTCCGGCCTCCGCCTCCTCTGTGCGGTGGCTCCCCGGTCCTCCGTTGGCCTCCCTCAGTCTCCCACTTCTCTCTCTTTTCCTCTTTCGTTCTTCCTCTCTCCCGTCTCTTCTACTATGTTGGTACAGGCCCAACACGACACAAGCCGTACTGACTCGTCTCGTCGGGCAACCAGTATGGTGCCCGCTACCGGTTCCGCCAACCCTGGTTTGGTTTAAGGATTAAAACTGGTTTGATTAGAATGATGTGATTCAAAACAAAGAATGGTTTTCAAGATCTATCATGGTCTAAATATAATGTAGGGGCAAGGTCATTTCCAAGATGTTGTATAACACTAAAAGAATTCGGTATATCTTCTTGTTTATTCCTTCTTCTTCCATGCACAGTGGTTCCATGGTTGCTTTAGCTTTCTGGGCATTAGTTGCTGCCAGTTTACTCAATTCTGAACTCAGCTGGGGCACACACCACCCCTGCACATCCCCCCCACCAAAAAAAAAGAAAAGAAAAAAAACCCTTTCCCTGATTAATTTTCTTAGATCTAATCTGACAAGAATAAGCCACTTTGAGATTTGAACAATCTGGTTTATTCTCATCAAGCTCGGTCATGGAACTGGAACAAAAGATAACATAGTCCACTAAAGACAGAATTATACCTGATGTGCATGTAGTAAGGAGGACTTTCTCTTAGTTTTTTCCCCCTGGGGGAAGTGGGGGAGTAGGGGATGCACAAAATTGAACACAAGATAACACTTAGTCCGCTAAATACATCGAATTATACCTGATGTCTAAGCATATAATAAGGAGTCTCATTTTACCACCATATGGCTAGAACTACGCTAATAATCCTAGAAGCTCCAGACTTAAGAGTTTGTATCCAAACTGCCTCCTGCCTGCAATATACCTTGGAGAAATATGGGCAAATGTGGATTGATGCATAAATCCTTTATGCATGAAGTATGAACAACTAGCATCTACAATAACCCTCGGATATAAGTATAATAAAACTCATTAAATTATTAGGGACAAAAAGAACAAAAGGAAACAATTATAGGCTCTGAACCCTAGAACTTCATAGCTGAACAATTCAAATTCAAATAAACTATGTTTTACATCAATTGCAACTTCTGCATTTTGCCAGAGAAGATCCATGACAGGCAATATCTATCTCACGGAACTATCTCAGTATCACAATGCTATAAATTGCCAGATAGTGCCCCAAGAAAATGAGTTCATCGTTCCACACGTCTATGGAACTTGGCAGCCGTACTCTACATTTCATTTCTTTCATACATGTAATCTCAAAACATCAGATGCATTACCACATCATATAAAATACTAGTTATTGCAAATCGAAAGATGTGGAAACTACACAAATGCAAATAGAGACGATAAGGCCTATTAGTTAAGTCATAGTACAAATAATCAAAGCACCAATAAGTTTAACTCATAAAATGTAATTCTTTCTGAGTAGTTATGAAGTTAGAAATATATATCCTTACTTTCTTTTAAAGCATGAGCAGGTCAAAAAATTCCGGTCTCATATAGAGATATATACTTCGCTGCTACATAAAGGGAAAAGCAAGACAAAGACACTTACCTTCCTCTGCATGCTGTCGGACATTTTTGTGCCAAGGAAGCTAGGATCACCACTATTTGAGACCTTACCATTCCCAATATCCCTAGAATATTCATTGGCAACCTCTGCAGATCCAGACATGTATCTTGACTTGTTGAATTTTGGTAAATTGGTATGGAATGCCTTTCTTGATGGCAAATTGTGTCTCTGCTTAATAGAGGTATTAACATCTTGCATATCTGAAACAGGCTCATGAAATGTCTCCAGTTCCAAATTGGTCTTAGATTGCATACTGTAGTCATAGTCCACCTTCAAAGGAAGCTGGGACCGACACTGAGGAAAGATTCTCTCATTGCTGGACTTTTCTTCAAGGCTTTCAACAGTGTATCTAGGACGAACACGAAGACTGCGCTTACGCTTTACAGTTGGTTGGAGAACTTGCTCATCCTCACCATCCTCACGCTCATTAATCCAACTTCCTGATTGTTGCAGATCCATCTGAGAATCACCTGATACAGCAATTTCTCCTTCCTCAAGGTCTTCTTGCTGAAAATTACCATTTAAATCAATTTTAGACAATTGAAAATTACATGAAAGTTTGAAATAAAATAACCAGCTTAAAGTATCAAATAACATAGCTGTATGCATATAAACAAGAAGCTGAAGGAGAAATTTGCTACACACCATCCCTTTTGAAGGATGGCCAGGCCTGGCATCTATAGCAGATAGAGATCCAAATTTCTGTGAAGATATGGATGGAGTAGCAGGTTGAGGCAATCTTCGACTTCCAGAAGAAGATCCTGATGAACCAGCTTCTTCAAACCTACGAACATTTTGGTGGTCTTCCATTGTTTGGGGCATATCACACCCACTGCCATCACAAGCTAACAACTGCTCCTCCAATTGAATCCTAGTAGTAGGCTGCACATCAACAGCACTATCAGATTCTTCCTCTTCAAATTCTCCTATCTCGCCCTCTTCTTCATGGAATGAGTATGCATTCCTCTCTTCTGAGCTAGCATCAGAATCCTCACCATCTTCATCATCCACTTCCACGTAAACAGAATGTTTGTTGTTGGTTGTCGGACCCCTTGGCCGGCCCCTTCGTCTCTCAGTTTTACCAGGGGATGTACCAGAACATATTTCACCTGATTCCAAGTCAATATTTTCAGCTAAAATGTTCTTTGATGGCTTCTTAGTTAAATTAGCAATGATGGCATTTACTTCTCTAGAACCAGCACGAAGCCACTTGGGAACCTGAATGTGCTTCATCATATCACCAGTCCAGTCAAAATCATCATCCATTTGATCAAACAGCTCAATCTCTTCTTCGCTCCGAGCAATCATGCGATTCACCTCTTGCATGGATGGAACGTCATGAACAGTTCCTTGATATCTCTCTTCATCATGCAATAGTGTTTCTAAAGTCATCCGCCTTTCTTCATGTGTCGTTCTTTGATCAAACCGACCAGCATTAATAACTTCATCTGCCATATCAATCTTACATTGTTGGATATTGTTACGTATGAGGCTCTCTATTGATCCCATGTATCGATCTTTACCAGCAAGATCATCCTCCAGATCTCCTGTACCTCCATTTCTCAAATCATCTTCTTTCTGATAGCTCGGGATTTTGTCAACTACTACCTCCATATATATGACTTTCACCTCTCTCAGCTGTCCAATGCGATGAGCCCTGGCCACTGCTTGCTCCTCATTTTGAGGATTTGGATCTGGATCATATATAACCACAGTGTCTGCACTCTGGAGATTTAGACCTCTTCCAGCAGCGCGAATACTAAGCAAGAAAATGAAACAATCGGATTCAGGGCTGTTGAAATCTACTATTGCTGTTTCACGGTCTTCTAGGCTGGTTGTACCATCAATCCTTCTGTAGACAAGTCGTCGCCATTGCAAGTATTCCTCTAATATATCAAGAAGTTTTGTCATGGTGCTGAAGAGAAGCACACGATGGCCGGATCTCTGGAGTTTTATAAGAATCCTATCAAGGATCCAAAGTTTCCCACAAGATCTGACAATGAAATCTTTGGAATAATCATTAAAATAAGGGTAATTCAGTAAAGGATGATTGCATGCCTTGCGCAACTCCATACATTTATTGTTAAGATTCTTATAAACCTTAACCTGATACATTGGATTCTTCTTAGCCTTGAGCAACTCATCCTCCGGATCAACCCTAAGGGTACCAGTGGATTTAATCCAATCATATATGGCACCCTGAATAGCTGACATTCTACACCTCAAAACAATGGAATCCTGCAATCATAAATTAACTCAACATTGCTTCTAATGATTCAGGAAAACAAATTAAAGAAAATTTCGGTGAAACAATCACCTTCCGTGGAAGTGACCCTTCCACATCTTCAACACGACGCCTTAGCATAAAGGGCTCCAAAATCTGATGAAGCCGGTGAATTATAATAACCTTTTTTTCAGTCTCAAGCCAGTCATCCTCCTCTGAGCTATGTGAAGGACCATCCTTTTGGAAGGGCTTCGAGAACCAATCATGAAATGCCTTTCGATTATCAAAGACTTCTGGTAGAAGCAAATTTAGGAGGGACCAAAGTTCCTTCAAATCATTCTGTAGCGAACAACATGAGCCATCTACTTGTAAATACAGTTTAACACAATGCAAACTAGATATTGTTTTAAGGTTCAAATAGCAAGAAACATATTATATAGTACCAGAATCACAAACAAGTCCATGCATGCTATAATAAGGTTAGTACTAACGGGGGGAAAATGACCATGCCCCTACGCTAACCTCGCCATGTACTCCTTTCGTATCATTGAACTTCACGAACCTGACCTCTAGCATGTACAACTTTTAACCAATTAAATCACTTACCCGGGAACTCACAAACATAATGTACCAGGAGAAAACAAAGAGGATATTTCGCCAGAAATAATAAAATTAACACAAGAAGAAAAGTTCTATTTTGCTTCCTTGCTATTAATCCATTTATCATATTCTACATCAGGCTATTATAAATTCTGCTCTATTATTGGATGAGCTGATTCAAAGCATTTTAGTCACATTAACTCAATTTACTTCTTTCAATAATGCAAGTACAGTGGGAACCCACATCATTATCTACTAAGGTATAACCTATTTAACAACAACAAATAGGTGGATATCTTGGTAGCATAAGAAGACAGAAATAAATAACTATGGTCACAATGAACTAGTGATTCGAAGAAGTTTATAATACTATCCGATGTTTTTAAGTTTCAGCGAAGACTGACTGAATTTTTTTTCACTACCAACCTGCCCAGTCTTTCTAGTTCTACTAATAAAATTCATACAAATCAAGAAATCAACAGCTAAATGCATGTGGGGACACAATATAGACAGTATACTGGACGTACACAATTCATATAAATGTGATCCTTATACTTTTCATGCTCTAGAAAATAAACAGACCTGTAGAGGTGTCCCAGTAAGAAGCAGCCGCCTTTGGCAACGGTATCGGTCAAGGTCACGAGCTAAAACTGAGTCCCTGTTTTTCATTCTTTGGGCTTCGTCAATGATTATATACTTCCAATCAACTTTTGACAACCTTGAGCGGTCATGCATGACAAATTCATATGTTGTAACAAGCACATTAAATTTCATGGCACAAACCTCCTGGACAACAAAATCAAACTTTTAGATGTCAATCTTATTTAGCAATAGAAAGAACTAGAATATGTTCTAAGATTTATCTTTAAAAAAAAGGTTCATAACCAAAATTGCAACTTAAATAGGTATTTGACAGTTGACACAATGAGTTGTGTACTTGGAGATACATTGAGGATAAACCAGAGAAATGCGGGCATTTCCAAAGCTAGCAAGTAGGTCCCTTAAAAATGTGTTGACATATATTTGTATTGTATAGTATATAACCTACAGATCATGTCAACATTATGGGCCATTGAAGCAACCTAATCAGCTATCACATTTCTACTTACATGATTGAGTCAATAAATTCAATCTTAAATGGGTCAAAATAATATTATCCACTGATAGTTTGTCATCTACAGAGCAAACAACAAAACAAAAGTAGATAGGAATCATAGGGGGTGAAAATGGATCAGATATTATCTATCCAAATCCATGTTCAATCCGAATGTATCGGACAACTATGAATTCAAGTACATTACACATTGCATATAGAAGACGGACTTTTCGAGATCGTTTAGGAGGACAGGATGCAGCTGCAAATGATCTTGCATGTGGAATAGGATCCATAGACGTATCAAGTTCTGAGTCGTATACTAAATCCTATTATCCGCAGCCTCAGACAGCCTATGACCCATACAGATATAGATATGGATATGGTGCGTCAGAGGCATCTTCCGGTGGCTACTATCCCACAAAATCCGAAGCATCACACGTCGGATTTTGCTGCCGCCATATTCGGATGGGCCCCTACACAGTCAGAAAACACCTCTCAGACCCAAAGAGTGAGCAAGAGATCCGACAGTTCTTATAACCCGACGCGCGTTCCTTCTGGTTGGCTTGATCTGCCTCCTCCTAACTATATTTATGATCTGGATATCTACGAGCGTCATCGCCACTCGTCCCAATATTAGATATCCGAGAGTACTTTAAATATATGTAATTAATTGTATCTTAATCTAAAAAAAAATATGTTCTTTATTTTATGATTTGTATCATTTGGAAGTAACTTAATACATCATCTAGCTTAAACCTTAAACCTAAACATAGAAACATCAAAAAATATGAAAAAAATCAAGAAAATAACAAAAAAAACCAAATTTGACTTAATTTCATAGAAAAAGATCCAAAAGAGAGAACTCCCCTCCAAAAATAAAACGGCGGCGTAGCCGAAACCCGACCGAACCTGTTCGGGTCGCCACCAATACGCTGACCGATACTGATTCGGCGTACCTTGCCAAGAATCACGAAAGCAATGTTGATCTTTATATAAGTACTTCACATTGTCACAAATGTTAGGATCCAGATAACATCTACATTCACTTAAGCAATAAGAAACTGTACTACTTTTCACGAATAAATTTTAAGGAAACTAATTTACTCTCGTATGATTGCACAAAAAATGGTTGAGGGCGCAAAATCTTATTAGTGAGCAACAAAATAGTCACCTTAGAAAGTTAATGGCAAGCATCTAATAGTGTTTAACAAAATACACCGTACTAATAAATTATATTGAAAACTACAAACTTAACTCTTCTAACCAAATTATCTTTTCTCCATTAACTGGGGATGGGGAGGAAATAATACAAAATAATTTATAATTAACAAAATTAAAATGGAAACATCGTAACAATAGCTAGCCATATGAATGCTAGGAAGTTAACAAGGTACCAAGAGTATAGATAAATGTGGAAACAAGTATTTTACATGATTGTAGTATTCAAGATAAAAGGTTCAGTAATTGAACTCTCAACATCTTATAAGACATCCACAACGCCATGTGTTGCACCCCTATAGACTATAAAACAAGTAAGCCTCGCTAGCTTTCCCAAAAAGAAATTAATGACCATGTAGGCTCTCATAAAGAAGTCAGAGGCTAGGAGGATAGCATATCAATGTGAGTGTGTGTATAGAACCCATATAAAACACACACAAGGATTCACATAAAAGCTCATAAAAAGGAACAAAAATACATGTGAAAGACAATTAGGCACCTACAAAATATGCTGTCCATACAAGATGGGCAAGATAACAAGGAAAGAGAGCAGTACATGACTGTCAAAAAGTTAAACACTCCCTCTAGTCCCCCTGTGTTTGCCAACAACTCAAAAGCGTTTGCCAACATAACAAAAGCACAGATTCAAATTCCATGCATACAGACCATTACTGGCCGGCATATATTTAACAGCCACAAAAAATGGTAATTGGCATGTCCTTAAGACTAATTCGTAAGTGAACTAGTCAGGACAAGCACTGAATCAATTGTACTGCCACACCACTGAGATTAAAGGTGTTTTTTTCATTTTTTTCTCTTTTTTCTGCTGAAAGCTGTGCCAGCCAGTATCCTATGTCGGCATGGTAGATACCGTACTGACCAGCGACTAATACAAATTCATACCTTGAATTTTAAAACCTTACTCAAAAGTCAGAAAGTTATTTCTCAACTACCAATTTTTCTCATTATTGAAGTCAAACCAGCACATGAATAAATAAATAAATAATCTAAAATTAATAGACAAAAATAACTGCTAGTACGCATGCATATATTTAGAGTTACGCAGAAAAGTTTATGTGCAAGCCGGCTAATAAGCACCTCTGTCAATGCAAACACATGAAGTACTTCTGTTGAATACCTTCCACTTCTCAAGCAATTCATTTGAATAAGAAACAAATAACACAACTGCTTGCTGAAAATTTTCAAGGCAGGTCAAAAGAGTGAGGATCTTACATGAGAGAACAGCCTGGATCGTTGATCTTTTCCACCAACATAAAAAATACATGATACTGTTGGCAACCAATTATGCAATTCACTCTGAATAAATACAAAGACATCAGTGAGATTTTTTTAAAAAAAGCAAATATTCCAAATCAGCAAATATGAAAAGAAATTTATTTAACCTTCCAATTCACTAAAACAGCATTTGGAACTATTATCAGATGTGGCCCATAATTCCCTTTGAACTCCATTAAATAAGCAATCAATGACATTACCTGTTTGCACAAGAGAATAACCTTGTTACTGAACTTAGTGTCTGAATTTAGTATTAAATAGAGTAGTAAGAGTTGGGCATCGGGCATATAAATTGTAAAATGTAATACTAACATAAGACCTTCTAGTTTAGTGAACTTAGTATCAAATTTCAGTCTTTAAATTAACACAGAAAAGTTTACATTGGCTATCGACGACATAAACCTACGAGTACAGCTTGAAATTAGAAATTTAATCCGGTCATTTAAGAAATTATAATAGTGAAACAACCTGCACAGTCTTGCCTAGACCCATCTCATCTGCCAGAATCCCATTCAGCTTGTTGTTATACAACGAGAGCATCCATTGAAGCCCAACCTGGAAATAAATGAATAAAGATCAAACGATGTTCCTTGGCCTAGTTTAAAAGTTGTAAAAGTAATGAAATACATTTGTCTTACAACATACAAGCTGGTAATCTCTTAAAGTACCACACCGTAACATTGAGGGCTGTCTTACAACTCTTTCACTCACAGCATGTGCCAGAGTATAGTACCTGGTAGACATGAGATAGATCAGCCTCGTTCAGCAGTTTTCATTTGAAAAGAACTCAACGAACAATATTGATATTTTGAAAAATAACAAAACAATGCTCCGCATACTCCATAGTGAAAAAAGATCGTTTTGGAGTAGTTAAATCACATTCACGTCAGTATGCTTGGAAAAATTGACAAAACCATTAAAGATGTGTTACAAGCATATTTGTGATAAAGACATCATTAAAATAGTTCAAAAATAAGCTTACCTGTTAGCCGATGAACTATCTTTTGGGGCATTCATTTCAGAGAATCTATTCTTAATCATAACTTCCTCACCATCACATGCTGCAGCAGCCTTGACCACTTCTTCAGAAAGACCCTGTACATAGAAAGATTATACTTACAGTTTTAAACAGATTAGATCCATGCAAAATCCAAACCCACAACAGGACTCATCAGGACTCAGTCTAGGTTTTCTATCAGATCAAATATTAGATTGGAGTGTCCGTTGGATTTTATAAGGCTCTACTCTTCCAAATCAGCACTGTCTCTTGCGATACCTCCCCAACCTCACCATTTTTTAAATCAAAAATTGACTTTGACGTAAAAGATTCCTATGAAATTTCTTACTCGAAAGTAGCAATATAGCAAGTCTTTACTCCTCCCTCTACTTACCAAGGTGATACAAGTTTTGATTTTGAGTGAGTGCGTGGGTGGGTACTGAGACACAGAGACAGCCGCCAACCCAAGGTTAATTACATAATTCCAAGTACTATGCGGAGACACCATCTAGAACTAGAACTTGGAACCGGATGCATCACCTAGAACCAGAGCTAGGAACCTCCTACGAGGAGAAGAGGAGTGTGATCACTGGGGCATCACCCAGTTCACAAGGTAACAGGAGTTTATAACCATGATCCTTTACAGATGTCAAATTTTGATTAATATGACGATCCAGGCTGATTTCAACATATTATATCTGTAAGATTGTAATAAGTACGATATGTGTTGTGCCAACAGGCAATGTACATGTTAATATACAAAGGTTCTGCACTGCATATCTGAGTAATATGCATTCATGAAGTATGGTACTGCAGCATAGGGTATGCTAATTCATATCACATGGAAAGTAGCATGGACACAAGATGTTACAAAACGCGAGAGCACCTTCTGCTGTTGCACTCAGATCAACCAATAAATCTAGGCAGAGCCAACCTGAACTGTGATGAAAAGAATGCACCACATGGAAAGCCACCTTAGTTACATCTGCCTGCCCACTTAAAATTACTCTTCATCTGCATATATTAACTAAAGTTTGGCACATGCAATGACCATGAATGATTAATATGAAGGTACTAAACGGATGGCAGTCAATAACTTTGATTCCATCACATGCAAAGCATGTAATTGATTCAAGTGGAAGCTCTGTTGATCAATGACTGTAATCCCATCAAACAATGAAATGCACGAATCAAATTCATCTGAATTACTTAGTACAAAGGTGACTGATTTAAGGAGTATAAAATGGATGGTTGTGAATTATATGACACAGATAACGCACATTTCTGATTTGGGAGAAAGAAGAATTTGATGAATGGCAGAAATCCCATGTTGGGGAAGATCCTGAGGCATCATATCATTCTTAAATATGAAAATTGATAAAAATAAGATCTTCAAAGAGACAATCTACAGGTAAGTTTAGTTATGAAATGGTGTGTATTTTGGGTGGACTTTGGATGAACCAGTACTGTGCTGGAGCTTGACCCATGGCTTTCATGTAAATCCAATGTAATAATCTTTTCAAATCTAATCTTGGAAGCAAAGCACACGTATCATAGAATAATAACCAAGTGGCTTATAGGCCACCGTTTAAAGCCTACACATATTGCCAAAAGTGACTGCAGATAGCAAGTAGCTACAAAGAGGGGACAAAGGCAAATAATAAAAATAACAAGAACAATAACAATAATGATATACACATCCATCAATACATACCTGGGACCGTGCAGCAGCTGCAGCAACATTTGCTGCCTCTACCACGTCCTGGTGATTCTTTGCAGCAGTAATTTTTCCCCCAAGTTTGTGAAGATACTCTTCAGTCTCAGACAAAATAGAAGAGAGAACAGCATATCGTTGTGCTGCATCACCAGGAATACTAGTCTGTTGCTCCAGCAACATCTCTCGGTATCTATCCACATCATTGTTCTTCAATGCTTCCATTCTTTTGTTTCGATCATCATCTTTCTTCTTAGAAAACTCCCTTAACATCCTCTCATGATATTTAGCCACCCCTCTATTGCGAGTAGTCCGTGCATCTCGAATGGCCCAGTGAGCCTCAAGGAGCTTCTTGCGCCACTGGAAGATGCATTTTAGTTGCTTCTCCCTATTTGTCTTTTGTAACTGTTGGACTTGCCTCATGAGCTCCGTGCGTTGGCGTTCGCACTGTTTGGCAAACTTACGATATGGCCTGTCAGGCATTGCCATTATCTCCTGCTGTTGCTGATCAACTTCATCCCTCAGACGAGCCTGAAGATCTAAAAGTCGAAGCTTTTTTTCTTCAATTTGCAGCCGCAAAACTAGATCAGGCATAATCCTTTTCCTCTCTAAGTTAACGGTGAGTAAGCCACTAATCTTTCTTAAATTCTCTGCCCTTTTCTTGTTCAAGATTTCAGTCCCTTCCTCACATAGCAAATCCTTCACATCATAAGCTAATATTAAATTACTCGAGCCATTTGCAACTGTTGATCCAAATGATTCATGTTTCCTTGTAAAGAAAGGCAAATCAAAGAGTGGACCATGATACTTTCTGGTGGTAACCACATCTTTTGAAAGTGCTGCATTGCTCATGGAGGCTGGTTTTTTCACTTGTCCAGCATCAATTGTGGCATGGTGCTCTGGAACAGCCTTTCCCTTTTCAGCATTACAATCACTCTTGATGGATATCTTTTGACTTTCCTGTCCAGCATCCTGCTCAGATTTAACAGAAACAGGACTGCAATGCTCTACATTTCTAACATATGCAATTTGTGTAGGCTCTTTTGCTGAATCCATTACTGGTTCCGAGTGTCTGACCATCGTTGTTTTCTCCTCTCCACTAAAACCCACCTTTGACAAATCATGACCTTTACTCAAAGAAGCAAGCACAGGCGCCTTCTCAACAGTCTCTGCATGACTTACATGCTCTTTGACATTCTTTGCAACAGTTCTTTCATGGTTGGCAATTTCTGGTGAACGGAAAGGCTGCTGCAGCTGGGAAGTAAGAGGTGATGGTGTAATGGCATCAAGAACTTCTGGTGGAAGTTTACGATCACCATGCTGCAAAACATAATGATAGAGGGTTATTAACAAATTTAATCCGGCATTTAAATGTGTCTGCTGTACTTTTGCATCAAGCAAAGAGCTCAAATAATAAATAAACAGAGAAAAAATGATTAAAATTTTAGAAAAGGAAGGGAGAGTGGGATACCTTGATACGCCTAAAGGCTAGTATTTGTGCTTTAAGAACATGAAGTTGTTGCTTTGTAAACCCAATGTTTTGCTGTGACACCTGGGCTAATCCTCCCTGAGATGGAAATTGGGTGCCAATGACCTCCGTCGAAGGAACTGCAGGTTGAGACATCGGTTGGTTCATTTGCTTCAACTGACTGTAATACTGCATTGGTAGTGTCTGAATGCCAGCAAATTCTCTCTTCATATTTGAATGTTCAATGGTCTGGTTCGTGCTCCCAGAAAATTGCGGTGGATCCATGATTATCCCTCCATTTCCATTTGCTAATGGGGATCTGGCAACCCTCTCATTTTGGCTATCCTTGTTCTGAATGGCAAATTGATGCTGCATCTGAATATTAGAGGAATTCACGAAGGTCGAAGAACTGCCAGCACCAGATATTGACCCAGAGGGAAATGTTTGTCGATTTTTCACTGGCCCAGCCTGAACAGGGTGATCACTCAAGGAATTTCCATGAGCTGAATTTTCACTACCACCTGGTGAAGACAAGAATTGTTGCTTTGAGGAAGCCAAGTGTGACTGATGTGCAGCTGTGCTGATTTCATTTGGCTTTCGCATTGCAGCCAATCTAGCAGATGGCCAAACTTGAGCAATCAAATTGGCATTGGAAGGATGAGAGAGGTCAATGTTATGCTCCATGGCCCATGCTTGCATAGCTTGCAGTTGCACCATCATCAACTGGTTATTTGCAATATTTTGTGTGTTTGTTTGTGCCTGTAATGATTGCGTGGGTCTTAACATATTTGTTGGTGCTATCTGCCCAATTACTGTCTGCGGAGGCTTTAGTTCATTTCTTTGCTCAGAGCTAGTACGTGGTTGTTCCATGTGCTTCTCACCAGGTCCAATATGTTCAGCTAATTTTGCATGAACTGGCAGATGTGCTTGATTGGCCACTTGATGAGACATGATATCCTGTATCCTCGAACTGTTTATGTGCATGTCTTGATCTCTCCCAGAGGGGCCAACATTATTGATCTTACCTTGTTGCTGAACAAGCAGATTCCCATGAGATTTTTGGTGTTGAGCAGTTTGAAAAGCTAACTGGAGGTAAGCTTGATAAATTGGGTTCTGCAGCTGCTGCTCTATACCTTGCCCTTTATTCCGGTTCACTTCATGAGGCTGAGGACCAGCATGAGGGTGACGTACATCATTGAAATTCCTCAGTGTCTGGGACACAGGTATAGCACCTGAAGACGATGGAAAGTTATTCCCACCAATGACTCCATGTAAACCACTAGGCCTATAAGGATCACCTTCAGGCTTCCTTAGAGGCTGCTGCTGTTGCTGTAATGTCTGCTAAGAAAGGGAGAATGGCATGCATAATTTAAAACAGAAATTACTAAATGAATGTAATGAGTTCAGTTTTGCAATAAATTATCGCTCATTTGTTGTGATTAATCACAGCACAAACGGAAACAGAATGTACAAGAACAAGGTACGGTGTTAATATCCAAAACCATACTATCATTGCACGCAAGTTTCAGGCCAAAGAAGGTGTAAAATTCTACTGACAAGATGATGTTTAGCATCCAAAAAGCTAGTTGCAGGATAACGTAATAAATAAAACACTCTATGGCAAAATAAAAAAATAAAACGAAAAATGCTGAAAATTAAGGCCTATACTACTTCCAATAAAATTCAATATTATATCTTTACCTGCAGTTATATCTCTGTAGAATTGACTTCCACTCTAAAATAAATTTGGGAAAAAAAAGGAAGAAACCTGTACTCATAAAAGCAGTTGGAGATTTATATGGAGCACATATCATTGCGTTAAACAGATCATAAGAAGAACAAAACTTTCGAATCCTTTCAGAGGGGGACAAGCTCTTACTCCAATGCAAAACAAATACAAAACATAAATATGTGGCACTATCATCAATGACATCTGACACGAGAGCGCCCGCAAACTTCTAAATCTTAATCAAGGGTAAAGAGCCACCAGCGAGAAATTAATCAATTGCTACCCGAAATAAATAAAAAGATGACAAAATCGAAACATTAGCTTCCAAAGATTGGAGAACACTATTGACGCGATCTGGTCGGTTCTATTCGAACTTCTCATCCACACATCAAGCAACTTCCGATTCAAAAGGTTTGACAAAGGTTCCCAATCTACATCAGAAATCTTATCCTGAAATAAGAAAAAAGTTCTATATTTCTTATCTTAAACGGTCCGCCCAAGATCTCATCCCCAGTATTCCACAAAAATTAAACGGAAAAGGAAACAACCAAATACAAAAAAGGGAAACCAAGAACTGCAACGGAGTGACGGTTACGTAGAAACCCATAAACACTTGCGGAGAAGATGAGCCACCAAAATTAAAATAATTTTTTTTCTAAGGATGGAATCAAGCCCGTCGATTCCACCGCAGGATCCTATGAACACGTTACCATTTCCTTCCAGTTTGCAAGGAAACCAATTTATGACCGTTTCTTTCTCAGAAACCTACGCAACAGCAATAACAGTCTCTCCAACCAGTGTAAGGAAGGCGCAAAAATCGTACTCACCTGCCTCAGCGCAAGCTGCTGCTGCTGCTGCTGCTGGATCGATTCGAACCCTAGATGGGTCGGGGCCGACGCCGCGGACGAGGAGGATGACGGTGACGCCGAAGAGGAAGACAACGGTCGTCCCGGCGCCGTCGCCGCCGGGATCCGGCCGGGCGCTCCGGCTCCACCACCTGATTGCATGCGAACGTTGCCAATAAGGAAAATATTCGGGATTTGCGGAGCCCCAAACCAAACCCCCCGGGTGGGGTGGGGGGAGGGGTCAAAACCCTAATAATCCGATTCTTCGGCAACGGCCAAAAGGTACAACCCTTGAATTAATGTTAAAATCTCCGAACCCTTATCCCGACGCCAAAAACGCCTCTCTTATCCATCCCACCATTCCGGCTCCGCCGAGAGCAGTTTCGGAGCTTCCTGCGGTGGTTTTCCGATGATTGCTTCGCCGATTCGCCGCGGATCTTGAAGGGTTTCCTCGCCGGAGCGCCGGTGAGTCCTTCCCCAGCCGAACTCGATCCCTACGGAAATTCCCTATTTTCTCGCCTTTCTTTTATTTTCTCTTAATTTGTTTTCCCTTTTTTCCCTGACGCGCAGTAGGAAAGTAGGAAACGTCGGTTCCTTCGCCAACCCGTGGCGATGCATCCCGTAACCGCAGTTAAAACCCCGACGAGAGGAGGGGTAGTTCTATATACACCCCCCCTATTGCTCAGGACACCCCCCAAAAACCAAAAAAAAATTACCCAAACTAACCTTTAGTGTAATTACCATATTGCCCTTGAAATTTTCTCATACACCCCCTCCTCCTCCTCCGTTTCGTTTTGAAAAGAAAAAAAAAAAACACCCCTCAAACCCCCCTTAAACCCCTCCTCCCCCGTTCCCCCTTCTCCCTCTCGTCGCCGGCATTCTCCCGATCTCCGACCACCTCGCCGGCTTCTCCCGGAACCACCTCGCCGGCTTCTCCCGAAATTTTTTTTTTTCACGGTTCGTGCTCCGTTCGGCACTGGATCGCCGAACAAAAGGCTTCTGTTCGGCTGAACAGTGCCGAACAGAAGCCTTCTGTTCGGCAACCCTCAACCGAACAGATCTGTTCGGCTGCACAGTGCCGAACAGAAGGCTTCTGTCCGGCACTGTTCAGCCGAACAGAAGCCTTTTGTTCGGCGATCCAGTGCCGAACGGAGCACGAACCGTGAAAAAAAAAAATTTCGGGAAAAGCCGGCGAGGTGGTTCCGGGAGAAGCCGGCGAGGTGGTCGGAGATCGGGAGAATGCCGGCGACGAGAGGGAGAAGGGGGAACGGGGGGGTTTTGGGCGTTGGCGAGGTGTTTTGGAGGGGAAGAGCGGGGTGGGGGGGGTTTGGGGGGTGTAGAGAGCAATTTAGGTGAGGGGGTGGGGAGGGTGGGGGGTAATTTAGGAATTTTTAATTTTTTAGGGGTGTCCTTAGCAAATGGGGGGTGTAGAGAGTATTTAATTTTTTTTTAATTTTTGGGGGGTGTCCTGAGCAATAGGGGGGGTGTATATAGAACCACCCCGAGAGGAGGTGGGCCAGGTTAGAATGGGTTTGAGAATGCCCCTGGCGTTGGACAGAATGACGAGAATGGCCTTGACTCTGGAATTCCGATGGGAAAGGAACGGCCTTTATCTGAAATTACCAAAATATTCCTCTTCTGGTGGAACCAACCCGAACCAAACCCAAATCCAACCCATTGACCTCCAGCCAACGTACCAACCCTTCAATGTCCGAGCCCATTTAGTTTTGGGCTTTACATTCAATGGTAGGCTTTTCTTTTGTCATGACTTTAGAATCACTTATGCTCCAACTCATCACTCCTTTTGGTTGAGTCAATGATCGGATAGCATATATATATATATATATATATATATATATATATATATATATACACAATAATAATTAAAATATAGGGAATCAATAACCCTCTTTCTGACCTAAGAAGTTGAGAGGCTTTGATTTAAACTTGACCCGACCCACTAGAAAGTTGGGATTGGCTACTTGACTCTTGAACCCAATGTATCAATTTAGGCAGTGTCCGTGTAGGGTTGCATAAATAAGCCGGGTCATAAATTTCTACCTCTAACTTAAATCTGACCTTGAGTTCCCCCAATATCGGCATGTCTTACTCCCAAGATTAGTCAATCATGGATTGAATATACAGATTAGGAACAAATTTTCGATCATATTGGGTATGGATCTCATAAGTTTGGATCCAACTATAATTGACTCACAAAAATTTGACCATAACTTTAAGATGCCATATAACATGTTGTAACCTAGACTAGACCAATCAACCGGCGGATCAAATATAGGCCGTGCTAGTCTCGAACCGAGCACAATCCACTTACATTGCTATCGCTAGCAACGAGTTTATTTTAAACCTTGGAATTAAGATAAACTATGGTCCACTCTAATCTTAAGATGTAACATAGGAATCCAAAATATATTGTAATTTGAGCCAGACCCATCAACTGATGGATTAGATATGGATCATGCTAGCCTCAAACCAAAGACAACCAACCTACATCGCTCACAAGGAGTTTATTCTAGACCAAAGATATCAAGACATGCCAGGAGCTAGTATGAGTTTGAGATGATGAGAGATGCAATTAGAGCATATAATTATAATTGATGTGAGATCAAATGAATAAAAAGTGAAAAGAACTACTAGCAAGAGCTAAACATACACACTAGATAATTTGTTAAGAACGCATCAATGGATCCATATAAAATCATTTTTAAAACTAGAAGAATAAGAGGTATAATATATAATATATAATTCTTGTTCTATTTTTGTTTGATGAACGCATCAACAAAGAATTTTCACAAATTCTAGTTGGGGATGATCGTCTTTATCAGTGAACAGGTGGTTAGTTCATGCACTAAACTTGAATGTCACTTTATTATGTTCGTTGTAATCTTTCTGATTTTAAACTACTTTATCCAAAACAACAAGTGGGTAGGTAAAGGATGGGTGACAAAGTAGAAGACAAAATTAATTTAGGAGTCGAGATTTAGCTGACAATTTTTTTCTTAATACAGTTTTTTTTACTTTTTTTTTTTTTTTTTGCTAGACCAAAAGGGGAAGGGGGAAGAAGGGACAAGCCCACCCCCGCGTAGCAGCCACCACTGAGCCCTCATCCCGCTAGAAGAATGTTCGATGCAGGCAAAAATGACCGTGTATTGTGAAAGTTAATCCTAAGTTCTTCAGTGTTTAGTATACTGAATTTTTTTTTTTGAAAACTATGGCTGAACCTGATCGGGTTGCCTACGTACCCATTCACAATGGGGATCAAGCCACACGTAGTTCTTTTTAAGTTTAAAAAACGCAACGGAAAAATGAATCAAACAATTTAATACATGCATACTTGCAAGATCAAATCTAGAAATCAGTACATTAAGAACACATAGGATTATGTCGGAATCGTTTAAACATTTTTGTTAAAACTTTTATGCATGATTAACTATCAGATCTGAAACTTAAGAACTCAAATCGAATGGATTCTGGAGATATCTCCGTGAGGAGCCCCAAAAGAGGGTAAAACCTCGGAGAATCGGATCTAGATCTTGACACCATAATAAATGATTAATGCTAGATTAATACCTTTTATGATGGATGAAAGTTGTGGATCTGATCCTTGACTTCACAGCCACGTACACGAATGGCCTATACGAGAAGTACACGCGAAGTTTTGAAGGATCTTCTTCCGCAACAGTGCTAGTAGCTGTAGAACACTTGAAGGTTGAAATCTGCTCGCCGGGATTCAATCAACTCTTGATCAATCGTCTTGAAATATATAGAGATGAGATTTGTAGGAAAAGTAGAGGACTCAGATCTGATCTTGAATCTTCCAGATATTCACCCTGAAAAACCTAGCTAAAATGGAGAAGGAAGAGGAGAAGGAGGCGTGTGAGGAAGAAGGCTGCAATGCCATGTGTAGTCGGCACCCATTTTTAACCCCTTTTAATGGGATTCGAATTTTATTCAAAATTCAAAAATTAGCTCTTGAAATCCTCCTTTAGTTGGCGCATGCAATGGAATAGGAACAACCCAAATCAGATCTCAACCAGATTTGATTTAAATTCAAAATTTAAACACATGCGCAAGGGGGGAGTAATGCAGAATTCCATGCGGCAAGGCAAAAGACTTCATATTTTCGAACTCACCTCTTGAAATTCGAATTTAATCCATTCAAAAACTCATACACCACCTTGGTTGATGGTTTGAGTGATTAAAATCATTTAATACATTGCTTAATGTTTGAATTTAAATTCAAACACCAAGCAATGTCGCCAAGTGTCAAGCAATGGGTTCATGCGCCATGCATTAATTTTGGGTTATTTAAAATTCATGAAATCCAATTCCATGTCACCACTAATTGCCACATCATCTGAGCCTAATCCTCTTGGGTTGCACCTAATCAAATTTGGTCAAACCCGGATTAAAACAAAGCAATTCGGTTGAACCCAATCTAATCAGGTCAGGCCCTGATTGAGCTCAAATTGAATCCAATTCAATTTTGGCTCATCCAAACTCAATCAAATTGAATTAATTACTTTGTGTTGGACCTAATCCAATTAGGTCAATCCTCAATTAAGCACAAATTAATTTAAAATTAATTTGATCAGTTTAAGTCTTTTTGGTTCTGACCTAATCCAATCAGGTCAAAACTCTGATTGAGCCCAAAGTTGAATCCAATTCAATTTGGCTCATCCTTAGCACAGTTACTCAATCAAATTAAGTTTATTAGTAATTTAATTACTAATTAATCTTTCAATAATTACTTTAATTATTTTATAAGATAATTTGTCAATCAAATTGACCAAATTACCCCTCCGAATGATTCTTAATCATTCATCAACCTTCTTGATCAATCAGGAAACTTCTATGCATGTGACCTCATAGGTTCAAACCTAAGCCGGTAGTATAGGAATGAGTTCCTACACTAATCGATGTGACCATCTAGCAATGGTACCCGACGTCCGAATAGGCCGAATATATGCGAAGCAAATATTCTAGAATCCTGGACTATGGTTACTGTATAATTCATCCCTTTGACTCCTAATGCCAGGATGACTTAGAGCTCACTGTCAACCCTATAATTAGTACATCCATTATGTGATTAACTTTAGATATTCCGTGACTCCTCACTGGGATTACCCTGGCCAAGGTTTTGCTAAATTAATCACAAGACATTATCTCCTATTTTCAGGGGGGTCAATTCAATCTTGACTCACAACTGACAATGCAAGTACTTGACTGCACCCAGTGACCTTCCGTCACTGAATTAGAAATTCAGATAGTCCGGTACCAAAGTACAGTGAGTTGCTTGGTAATCACTGTGGTGATCTCAGGTCTGAGGGATACTTATACCCATATCCACTCGGAATATCTCTCGACAGTAGAGTGTTCTGGAATTGACCACGTTCAGTGAAATATACTCCTACACTTCACCTGTGTGGCGTACCAGTGTCTCCACACTCCTTGGTTAAGAGGACAACCAATGTATATGTTACACAACGACCTAATCTCAATAATGCTGTCGTCCTTGTAACAACATATCATTTGGTCGCGAACTGGTTTAAAGACTCGAAAATAAATCCTCCTTTATCATTAATAAGTCCTAAGGACTTCATCATATAAGAGTTCATTTGAAGATGTAAAATGTTGAATAATGCCAAAAAAATATTTTATCAATTTGTCAATTCATTTACAAAATTCAATCATCAACATGCTGACGATTGACATTTAGGATACAATTTCCAACATGTTGGACACTTCGGCCAGTTTTACTCATACCCTTCCCACCCGTGGGCCCTGCTCGTTACCCCTTTGGGCTCCGGCACGATTACTCTCCGTGTGAGTATGTCACACCTAGCACCATCGAGACTACCAGCGGACCAATAAGCCCTTCCAGACCACACGTTCGAGTAGGGAGCATCCAGTCTCCACAATTTAATCGACGCTCGCGCGTTTCGAACTTAGAATTGCTTGGTTGGAAGTAAGGCCCAGTTCCACTGAGCTACTACCTCTGGTAATTTTTTTTACTCTTTCAGGTAATTTTCCACCTCTCTTAACGAGAAGATGGATATGTACTGGATTCAAAAAAAACTGTTTTCATTAGTATAAATAAAGCTTTATGTATCGGCTATATTGTTAACTAATGAAAGCATAAGGTGTCTGAAATCTTGCGCTTAAATGTTTTTATTTTGGTTATTTCTTGTGAGAGGTCCAAGAGCAAATTGAAGGAATTTTTCGCTTTTTTTCTTCAATGGGATAAAAAGCTATGACCTTTTGAAATTTGATGGGAATTCAATTGGAAATTTTTAGTGGGCTTGTGTCGTTCTTCAATACTTGGATACATGAAATATGAAAATATGCCGAGTTTAAAGATTTAGTAAATATATTTTCTCATCATTATATATAAATATATTTCTCATACGTTAGTAAATTATATGGTATCTTATATAATATTGAAACTGCACAAGGGATCCAGATGGTTAGGGTTGATAATTACATCAGGTTAGATCAAATATGGATTGGTTGAGTCAAACATTTGTCAACTTGAACCGAACTTTTATTAAACAAGTCAGAACTTAAAAACTAAAATCGGCCTCATTATTAAATAGGTAACTCAATTGAACTTACATAACTCATTTAATAAATGAGTAGAGTTAAGTTAAGTAAGTTGAATAGGTCCTAAACAATTTAGTCGTGCCTTGTATGGAAGGTCGTTATTGCAGTGACTTGACCTAATTATTATATATATCTAAACAAATTGAATAGGTCAGGATTCCAACATTTAAACCTGGTCTATTTAATAAATAAGTTAAATCAAATCAATCCTACGATCCAAATTTGTTTATGCTAAATCTAAATATGTTTATTTTGGTTCGGCAAAGAAAGGTATGATATTACTATTAAATATTTTTTTAGTGAAATGGCTTCAAAACTTTTGCGCCATATCATTCCGTTAAGGTGGGCCTTTTTTACCCTCCCGATAATAGAGAGGGTTCTATCCTAAACTTTTGTGACATCAAGGCACAGAGTCAATAGAACCCAAGTAAGAGAACTAATGTCGGCGGAAGCGTCCCGAACTGGGTGGTATCGGTCGTACCGAGCCATCCTGGAGGCTGACTGGCATGGTCCGGTAACAGAAACGAAATTCGTTGCCGGAGAGGGAGAAAGAGAAGAAAAGAGAAAAAAAAGAGAGTGAGGGGGGGAAGGAAGAGAGAGGGAGAGGAAGGAAGAGAGAGGAAAAGGAAGATAGAGAGAGCGAGGTGGAGGCCGGCCGGCGGAGCGCCGACGAAGGCCGGTGAGCTATGCGGAGGACGCTCCTTCGGGCTCCACAGTCAGAAAACAAGGTAGGTCTCTTGTTTCGAACGAAACAGGGCATTCACCCTGTTTTTCGGCTGCGGAGGTTTCCTCCGCCTCTTGCTCAGGTCGTCTCCCTTCGACGACCCTTCTCTCTCTGTTCCTCTCTCCTCCTCTCTTTGTTCCTTTCTCCCCCACCTCCTCTACTATGTCGGTATGGGCCCGATTCGGCACGGCGCAGGCCCATACTGACTCCTTCCACTGGGCAACCAGTATTGGTTCTGCCGACATTAGAGAGAAGAATAGCATGCAAAATCGAATCCCATCACTGTCCCAGTAGGCAAGCCTAACACTTCCCAACTAGACATGTATTAGTGATAATGGTGTGATACATGGCCATTGCAATATAAGATACAATTTCCCACCAGATATATGCATCACAGTTTAACAATCTTTTTCCTCAAGAAACATGTTCGCTAATTATGCAGATTCAAGGGGATGACAGCATGATACTATCACCCTAGCAACATCTAAATATCATCAGTGCATTCAACTTGCAATTCTTCTCGTTCTAGTTAGGGATCACTGTCACGCCCCGAGCCCGAAGCGCGACAGACGCCGCACGCCCGCACGGCGGGCCGCACAGGCGCGCAAGGCAGCAGATCATACCAAAGCAGATACAGCTTTTCAAAGATAACATAATTATTTAAATTGTTCAAAAGCAGTCTTACAAAATTTTAAAATAGCATATGCCAACATGATCCAAATGTTCAGACTAATCTAAAATGCTAATAACTGAAGGAATCATCGTAAAATCTAACGCACTCCCCAATCCCGTGCGATCAAGCCTCTGGATCTGAAAAATGAAGAAAACAGAATAATGAGCTACACTAGCCCAATAAGCAACAAAATACCCCAGAGTGGGGTCAGAGCATATCAGATCAAAATACCGGATAATGTTTGAAACAAATCATAAATAATATCATTTTTGTTTTTATAAAACTCTGATATCATAATCTCAACATGATAGGCTACGGCCACGTAACCCAGTGGCATGGGTTGCACAGAGTGCCAGAAACCACTATTGTTAGTCACCGGTGGAAACGGTGTCCAGAAACCACTATTCTAATCACCGGTGGCGCGGTGTCGAAACCGGTTCCTCACAGAATACAAGTCGACAGGTCCAACGTATAATCCCCATTGGCGGGGCCAGAACAGAACAGAACAGATCATAACCATGCTGAGAATGCATAAATATAAAAATAGATTTCATAAACTGTACAAGCATGTTTCACGAAATTCAGAGCATATAATAAAATTTTCAAATAAAATTAAATATGCCAGACCCATTTTACTAAACACAAAACATATTTCAAAATTTAATCCAGTAATAAATTACTTTACCAAATAATTTGGAGAAATGCACTTTGAAGCATTAAGTTACTTACCTCTTCTCGCTTAACCCCTGCTTCAGATAGGCGGATCAGGTTCATCTGTTTAAATTTAATTAATTTCTTGTTAATTTCAGAACTAAGCAAAATCCAAAAATAATTCTATTGGACACAGCCCAAAAGGGCCCAGAGTTGGCCCATAATGGGCATGGCCCAATAGGGCCCATATCGAATACGACCCAATGGGCCCGCATAGACCCAGCTAAATAGGGCCCCCAAGGTTGGCTTCTAATTGGTTCATTTATGCAATAAAATTTATTGCAGGGTCTAATACTTAATTACAGAATACTATTCTATAAAGCTTGAATGGACTAAATAAATATAGTTGGGGACCTTTATGTAATAAATCTTTCTTAGGGATCAAACATAAATTACAGAAGGCTCTTTTGTGCAATAGTATACTATCAAGGGCTTAACTGTAAAATTTCATTTATTGGCCAAACGGGTTCGAATTTCGGGTTCTGGGTTTCAAGTTTCGGATTCTGGATTTCGAATTTCGGGTCTGAACTGGGTTTCGGATTTCGGATTTCAGGTTTCGGGTTTTGGGTTTCGGGTTTTGGGTTTCGGGTTTCGGGTTTTGGGTTCGGATTTCGGGTTCCGGGTTCGAATTTTGGGTTCGGGCTCCGGGTTCGGGTTCAGAGTTGAACTGGGTTTCCGATCGGATTTCGGATCTGAACTGGATTCTGAATTTCGGGTTTCGGGTCTGAACTGGGTTTCGAATTTTTTTTTTTTTTTTTGTTTCGGGTTTGGATCTGAACTGGGCCCAAGTTGGGCCCACAAAGGTACTGCCCAACTGGGCCCAACCGGACTGGACTGGGCCCAAGTTGGGCCTGCAATGGATAGGGCCCAACGGGCCCAGTTTGGTCCGTGATGGGCCTCCTTCCCCAAAACCCCCCGCCACAGACAGGGGAAGAAGGAGAGACGGAAGAGAGAGAGAGAGGGCCGGCGGGGTGGCCGACCTGGGTGGTCGGAGGCCGTCGTCCAGTCGACGGTCAGCCGGCCATGGTGGCAGCCGGTGGCTGCTGCGGCGGCTGGCGTTGAGGAAGAACCGAGAATGGTCTCGGTGTGGGCCGATGCAGAGGAGAAAAAAACATGCTATTTGGCATGGAATCAAGGCAAGAGAGGGCTTACCGGTGGTGGCAGAGGCAGTGGGAGGAAGATCTCGGCCGACGGTGCTCGATCCGGTGGTCAAGCGGTGGTGGCGGCGGTGCTTTCCGAAGAGGAGGTAGATCCAGAAACAGGGGAAGGCCGTGAGGGGATTCGGACAGTACTCGGCCGGGAGAGCTCGCCGGTCACTTGGGAGGCAAGAACAGAGGGAGGAGAGGAAGAGGAAGAAGGGAGAGGAAGCGGAGGAGAAGGATGAGAGGGAGGAGGGCTCGGAGGTGCTCTTACAAAGAGGAAGATAGGGGTTTTATCGCCCCATTTCAACGGCTCCCCGCCGCGATTTTCACGACGGTGGGGCAAGATCAATGGCCTCTCTTGCGGCCGCGGGGTGGACGCGGACCCTCCGTGGTGCCGCCGCGGTGTAGCGGCGTCCTCGTGCCCGGAGATGTCGGAGGGGATCGCGTCTGCGATCCCCTGTTCTGCCCCTTCCAAAAGGGGTGTTGGGCTGAAGTCGGCTGGGGCTGCCGGCTTCAGTCCAGTATCTCACAATCACATTGAGATACTAGTGATATCTCAGCCAGTGAGATATCAATGAAAATATGGAATAAATTGGGTTTGGATTGTCTCCTTCACGTGAAAGAATAATTGATCTTCTTCCGCTATGGCGATTGTTGGACTGCACTCTATGCAAATCTCAAAGCACTCCGAGCATTTTTATTCATTCTCCTGTATAGATTTTGAAGTGACCACTGTACGATCCAACAATGGATTCATGAAAAAAAAAAAGGAATTCTTCTTTCAAGTGAAACACACACCCTTGGTCCTCTCAAGGCTGTGGCCTATTATGAACTCGAAACTGCATTTGTGGGTCTAATGTCCATCAAGTGCTTGCTTGGATAGTACTATCATCTTTTGCCACTTGCATAAAAGGTTAGGGTTCAATTCTTGATCGAGTCAAATTCCAATAATGGGATGGCTGCTTTCTGGTCTTAAAAAATTGAAAAAAAAAAAGGCTTAAGCTTTCCTTTCTTTTCTTTTTCTTTTTTTTTCTTTATTGGGTCAACAAAAATAGAGCCCGAGTGGTATTATTAATATAGAACTAGACTGAGATCAGTCTTCAAAAGATCACTAATGGGCTGAGGCAAATTAGAAGCCCAAAATCCAAAATTTGCAGACAAACCTTGCTGGAAGAGAAAGTCAGCAACCTGATCGACTTTCTTGCACGCACGTACTAAATTTGAAAGCATTAGACAGCAGACATTACTAAATGGGCTGACACTACAGTAGCACGATCGCACATGAAAAGTTTGTGCTGAGATCCAGTTCATGTTTTTGCCAATATTTCAACCATTGGCCTTTCCTGAATTCACTCGGTGTCAAAGGTTTTGGTTTGTCCTGTCCCATTCTGATTCTTTGAAGCATCCTTATGCGATTGTAACCGGGCAGTGTGATGGCCTGGTCAAGGCCCAGTCTGCTTGGCCCAGCCCAAGCTCATATATATAAAAAAAAAAAGTAAAATAGAAAGGATGACTCCCAATGGGAGTTTTCTTCTCCATCCAACTTCCAGTGGAAGTCGACATCCGAGAGATAAGAAAAGCTTGTTTCCTCTATATAGGCACCTCCACACTTCTCTTGGTCCTCCACCGGTGATTATTGAGTTCATTTCTCTTTCTTTTCTCCCGTTGAGTTCACAATTGCCCATCTTCGTGTTTGCCGAAAATCAGGGCCACCGGACGCCGTCGGAGACAAGGTAATGCCCAAGTCTTCTTCCCCTTTCCTTCTTCTTCTTTCCACGATCTGACATCACAGTCGCCAGCCGAGAAATCGGCCGAAAATTGATCGGAAATCAGATCCCCTGTATTTCCCCTATTTTTACCCATCCTTCTTCCCATTTTCCACCCACTGCCGCTGCCGACGTTCATCGCTGAGAGCCCCAGCCCCTTCCCCGCATTTGCTCGGACCCTCAGCTGTTGACAAGCGGACTTGGGATCTGAGGATAACCAAGCCAAAATTCTCTTGTTTGGCCATGTTTTGGGTTGAATTCGGCCGGCCGGCTGCCGCTGTCGACCGCTCTCTGCTACTCGCCACTGTAACCTGTAGCTCTTTGCCGGACCACTATAATCACAACCACTAGCCCGCCTCTACCAACAAGAAAAGAGTGAAAAAAACAAAAAGAAAAGTTAGAAAAGAAGAAGAAGAGAAAGAACCTCTCTCTCTCTCTCTTATTTCTTCTCTCTCTGCCTTCTCTCTTTTCTTCCTCTATCTCTCTCTAGGAGACCCTGAGATCCTGGTAAGAGGTCTCATCCACCTATTCTACAAACCCGAGTTGACCTCTGAAAAGAGGCCCTAAACTACTCTAGTGCTTGGGCCGCTTACTAGACCAATTACCCCAGCCCTGTTAAGTACTTATATCACTCTCTTCTAACCTCCTGGGAAAGGAATATCTTTCCAACCTTCCTGGATCAAGAGTTGGTGTGGAGTGAAATTCAATCTAGTGTTTCAGTGAAATTCTTGTAAATTTATGGTTAAGTGTCTCAAGATTTGGTTCAAGACATTTTTGATAAGTTAAGAAGTCAATTTGAACCAAAGTCTGAGACTCGAGTCGACTCCGGGAGATTACGAGTCGACTCCAAGCGTATCAGAAGCACTGGCACAGGCTTGAGTCGACTCCTATACATTACGAGTCGACTCCGACTGAGAACAGACAGACGAACAGAAAGATCCAACTCAAAACCTGTCAACGAGTCGACTCCTGAAGAGCGCGAGTCGACTCCGATACTGCCGAGTCGACTCCAGGGTAGTACGAGTCGACTTCAGGGAGTTACAGACAGAAAGACAAAGAAGTTATTTTGGACCCTGAGAGCCGAGTCGACTCCTGAGGAACTCGAGTCGACTCCGATGGTTGGCAGGTCGACTCCAAAGGAAGCGAGAGTCGACTCCCAGTGTGATACAAGGCAAAAGTCAGAGAGCAACTTTCGGACACTGAGAGCCGAGTCGACTCCCGCAAAGTCCGAGTCGACTCCAAGACAGCGCGACCCCAAAAAGACAGAAGACAATATTTTTGTCTCTGAGAGGCGAGTCGACTCCAAGACAGTTCGAGTCGACTCCAAGGCAGCGCTACCTCAAAAAGATAGAAGACTGCTTTTCGGATACTGAGAGCCGAGTCGACTCCAGGACGGCACGAGTCAAAAGACAGAAGATCGGGAGTTCAGACTTTGAGCGCCGAGTCGACTCCCAGAATTTTCGAGTCGACTCGAGTGAGCAAACTTGAAGAATGCATCCCTGGATTCCTTATATCGAGTCGTCTCCAAAAGTGCCAGGTCAGCTCCAGACTTTGGGGAGTCGACTCCGGGTTAAGTCGAGTCGACTCCCAGTCGAGAAGAGCACTTTAATTCAAATCCGAAACAGTTGCCGAGCCGACTCCAAAAAAGCATGAGTCGACTCCTGCTGCAGCCGAGTCGACTTCAGATCGCGCGAGTCGACTCCGATTCCAACGGAAACATTGTCAGGATGTGCAGAATGTGCAGAACGGCTAGAAGATTGTGTCTAACGGCTAGTTTCCGTGGGGAATGGCTTAAATAGCCACAGAGAACTGTAGCAAGGTAGAGAAGCGACATTCCATTCAAAGAAAACAAGAAATCTTCATCTACCAAAGGATTTCAAAGGAAAAGAAGGAAGAGGGTCATTAACTCCATTCAACCAACTCTTTCCAGCATTAAAGAAGTCTCCTTCAGTCTTCAAGTCTTCAAGACATTCAAGAGGAGACCCCGAGTTCCAGAAGCCCTCCCTTACATCTTCATAAATTTGTTTGAGGGCTCTTAACTTCTCTCTTATTTATATCGCTGTATATCTGCTTGTTTAGAAGCTTTATTTTTCTGTTTGTCTTTGTTCAAACCGTTTGTTCCTTACTTGATTCAATCAGGGGATTGAATCAAGGGTGTAAAGGTTTGTTGGTGAGCCTAGGTTGAAACCAACGTGTAAGGGTTTGATTGTGATCCCGGAAAAACAATCGGGTGGTTCTAGTCGGTGAGCCTGGAAAAACCGACCGAGTTCGTTGTGATCTTGTAAAACAACAAGTTAGGTTGTGAGCTTGTAAAACAACCGGCTGTAATCCGAGGGGTTATAGTGAATTCCCAAGTGAGGCTTGGGGAGTGGACGTAAGAGCAAGGGTTAGCTCCGAACCACTATAAATTCCTTATGTTTGTGATTGCTTTGTTGTCTCTTACCTTCATTTCATTCACTGCACATAGCATCTAATTAATCAACTTGCAAAAAGTATTAATTAGTTATCCACAAACATTTTAATTGTAATAATAATTTTAAAACCCAATTCACCCCCCTCCCCCCCCTCTTGGGTTGTCTATCTGGGCAACAGTTGGTAACATCTGCAACTGCCCTAAGCGTGAAAAGCATGCAAGGGAAGCAAAGGTAGGGAATGATACCGATTCTCAAGCCAAATCTGAAGCCCCCTTTTGTTTAGTGCAGTTGTATGTGTGAAAGCTAGGTTCTTAAATGGTTTACCTGAGGTTCTTATTACTGTAGCTAGGGGGATGTAGGAGCGGAGCGAATCTTATAGTAATGATGAATCCTATCGAATGATCTTAGCCCTAATTGAGTTTGTGCCCCATGATTTATTGATTAAGTTGCTTAGACCTGACCTAACTGGGCCACTGTCATCTGGCCAACCGGTCCTTTTGTCTTATTATTCCAATACTATCAAAGTTATCAAATGGAAATTAATCTTATTCTTAATATCTTTAAATAGGTTTAGCAGGTTCGCTTAGTGAAGCTTGAAAGTTTAAAACAAAAGATGTAAGCAATCCTAATATTTTTTTATTAGTTTTCAAATTTCTACTTATTTTTTGGTATTATGAAAATACGAAAAAAGTATTAAATATTGTTGATATCATGTTTTCTTAAAATCAAGCATTAAGCATATGATATTTTGAAACTCATGATTTAATGTGAAATAATGGTTCTATGATTATTTTACCGTTATACACTATTTATAAACTATAAACTCTATATTTATGAAATTTGTATTTTGTTATAAAAAATAATTTTAGATTATTCTACTATTAAAGGTTTAATTATGGACTATAAATTCTTTATAGTCTTTTAGCGATTTATTCATGTATAATTTAAGACAATATGATTTTAGAAAATATGAATTAAGAAAAATTATTTTAAAAAATGACTATGGGCTCTCAGATAGCTATATACGACCCTTGCCAATAGGTTATAGTAGCTTGACATACGATCCTTATCAGTGGGTTATAGTAGCTTGGCAAACGGCCCTTGCTAATGGGTTATAGTAGCTTGGCATATGGCCTTTGTCAACGGGCTATAGTAGCTTGGTATACGACCCCACCAATGGGCTATAGTAGTTGGCATGATATTAATTACGACCATGCCACCGGTATAAGATAATCTTAGCATTTAGTTTGAAAGAGTTATTATAAATTATAATATGGCAAAATGACAAATGATTTATTACTTTGTAAAATTAGCACCATTTATGATTTTGTTTATGCATTAGGAACTATATTTATATAATTTGCATGATTTATGCATATGAGCATGATTGATTTATAATTATATTGTTATTATGAAATATTTTTTAATGGTAGTACATTTTTCTAAATAATTTATTGAACATGTAAAAACTTATGCTTGATCCGGTAAGGCAGTAAAAGGTTTACTTATTGAGCTATGTCACTTATATATCTCTATTTTTATTTTTCTCTTTCTAGACGAATAGGGTCGACATAAACAAAGAATGTTCGAGGCTTGGAGTTCAAGCTAGCAAGCTTGGCGATTTTATAGAAAATTTTTACTTTTTTAATTAACTATGAATTTGTAGTTAATGATTTTTTGAATATTGAGGGTTATGGATTTGGTATTTATGTCTGGATTTAGATGCTCTAAACCAGTATTAGTTTTATTTAATGGATGATGAAATTAGACTTTTAATTATTATATTTTGTTTGTGATGGATTTGAAAATCTAAATGTAATATTAGTTTCATGCTATTATAGATTGTACTCCTCGATAGCACCACTATGTTATACTTCAGATACACTGAGGCTGGACGATCCTACCTTTGGCCATCGCAATCTAAATAGGAATATTTTTCTAAAATAAAGACACGATCCTTAAGGAGGAAAGATGCAAGCACTTGATGATGTTGACCACATTGACAATAAAAGTGCCTATCCTTGTCCAAACCCACTTGTTCCTTAAAACGGAAGGGGCTGCAAAATAGGACACTTCTGGTATCCTCTTGATATAGAGAAATTATTATATGGATTATGTCCATTACGTACCGGGTGAAATTACCAAATAGATTTATTCCGCCTAATAATTTCTCCTTGATATGGCTGCATAAATCCCGAGCATGGGTTAAAACTTCGGCCATCAGGACATCTAATTATTCTAGCAGTTTGGGAGGCCTCTAGTTGCATCTCCTTTGAACTGATCTCCATTTCTAAGGCCTTAAAGTCTTTTCTTTTTTTGTTGCATTTCGTTATAGATGTGCTCTAGATGATCTTCTTAACGTGAATGTTTCTAGCTGTACTTCCGGATAGAAAAAGGCATCCCAAAACATCCATCTAGCACCATCCAATCCTATCATGACATGTGGACTATCACTGTATAGCCGAGATGGTTCCAGGTTACTCATGTCTTCCATGAGGCTAACCAACCTGCCCGTTGGGTGGCCAACTTCAAACCCAATAATATTGAGAGCCTCGGATTTTATCCGATTTTAAAAGGACTTATCCAAGCCTAGCTCTGGTGATTAGATCAGCTGGGTTAACCACATGAAACAACTTAAATAAAAACATTGCGTTTGTTTCTCAAGTCTATGATAAAAATCACAATTATCCATGAAATGCTCCATCTCTTCAATAGATGATGTGTATCTGATGTGTCGAATTTAATTTAGTTCGGTATCTTCTATTCATGAATGTGGAAGTATGCGTGATGTAGGTCTCTTCATGCTCCACAAGCCCAAAATGATCTAACTAGACCACCTCGACTAAACCTGCATGGAAGTTATCCTTCATGCGCTGCACCAGTGTTATTTTTTTTTTATAATTTTTTTCTTGACTATTCTTCTAAAAATTCAAATTTGCACTAATATCTTCTTAAAATTTATATTTATTTTAGGATCTTTTGCATGGATACCTTTCTAAATATCGAATTTTGCGTGAATATCCTTTCAAAATTGATATTTGTATGTATACCCTCATAAAACTTTGTTATTGTACAAATATTGCTAATATAACGGTTGTTCTAACAGTGCCTTACTCTTCTCTCCCCTCCCCTCCGCGCGCGCGCGCCCCCACCCCCCGGTGCCCGGCTTCAGAAGACAGCTGTTCTTGTGCCAGAAGAAGGAGAAGACAGCAGCTCCACACAGCTGTGCTCTGCTTCGAATCTCTTGGGCCCGAGAGAGAGAGAGAGAGAGAGAGAGAGAGAGAGAGGACTGCTGGTTTGAGTTGGAAAGAAGGTGGCTTGTCTAAGGACCAGAAATGATGCTAAGTAGGTGGCTTTAACAGCACTGATCGAGTTGGTGGTAATGGAAACAGAAAAAGAGAAATAAAATCAGGATAAAGGCTGCACAAAGCCACCTAAAATCCAGCAAAAGCTCAGAGAAATGAGTTTGCTTTGTGATAACAAGCAAGAGAGTCGCTTCTTTTTTTTGTGTGTGGGTGGTGGTCCTATTGGTCGTTTTTAAGTGAATTTATGGTGGGTTTTCAAGGCAGACAGGAAGGAGATATGGGTTTCTTAGGAGCTTGTTAGCTTGCTCCCATGGCCTTTTTATTCTCTAAAGGGATGGGAAATGTCAGCCAATGAGGAAGGAGAACAGGTAGGAAGGAGGAAAGAGATCGCGAGCGAGCTGCATCGCGTTTTCGGGCCAACCTTGCTCCCCATGGCCTGCAGGATCTTGATCTCGCTCCCCATGGCCCTCACCATTGCGATCGCGATCGCAATCCTGATACGCCGGGGGCGGGCGGGCGGGGGGAAGCTGCTGGGGGGGGGGGGGGGGGGGGGGCGGAAGCCGCGCACCGTCCGAGGGGCGGTGGGTGGGTGTGGGAAGCCGGGCGCCGTGGTGGTGCAGGGTTGGGGGAGGGGGGGTGAGAAGGATGAGGCTAATAACGTCATTTCAAATTTTAATTTTATTTTTAATTAATATAAATATAATTTATTTTAACACCGTTAGAACAACCGTTATATTAAGGGTATTTGTACAATAACAGAGTTTTACGAGGGTATACATGCAAATATTAATTTTGGAAGGGTATCCACGCAAAATCCTATATTTACAAGGGTATCCATGTAAAAAAAAATTTATTTTTTTATCCTCATAAAATACTATTTTTGCACAAATACATCTAATATAACAGTTCTTCTAACATCGTTAATAAAATTTATATTTATTTTATTTAAAAATAAAATAGTATTTTGAAATTATTTTTTTGTTCTCCAATTGCGATCATGTCTTATGAATATTTTTTTTGGGCACATCTATCCATTAAGAATATTTTAATCATTTTAGTTAGAAAAGGTTATTTTTTTAACGGCGTTAGATGGCGTGGATATATATATATATATATATATATATATATATATATATATATATATATATATATATATAAAAGATAGAATAGAAAAATAAGTATTTTATGAAAGTGTATATATATTTATACACTAATCGATTTTTAAGGGTCAATCGTCCAAAAAAAAAAAAAACTTTTTTTTCATTTACCCTTGAAGATCACGTGCATGGAACGTCTCAGCAGCCGGAAGCCTACTCCGGTGCATTGAACCACGATCTAATTAAGCCCTTCCCCACCCCCTTCTTTTTTGTAGTTTTCTTTAAGTACCTCTCGCTGCATGGTCATCAGAGCCACCAAATCGAAAGCGACAACATACTTTATCTTTTTTTTTTTTGGTTCTTCAAGGTGGACTTGGCCTATTGAGTCCAAGAGCAACGACGTAAAGCGGACCAGGGGACGAGAATGCCGACAAGATCACAGCTAGAAAAATCTGCACCGAGTTATCATATGAACTTTCCACCATTTCCCACCATATCCTTGCTCGTGTCCCGTGGGCTCAAAGGGTGGTCCCCTTGTGGTACTCGATCCTGAATCCCTGACCTAGTGAGCTGCATTTATATGGGATGAGGGGACTGATGGAGTTTTCAGCCTCCTGAGAGAGAGGGAGAGAAAGAGAGGGGGAGAGATGGCCAGATTCACAGAGCTATTGAGGAAGGGAAGCAGCAGACTCTCTCTTCTCAAGAAGAGTTCCTCTTTCTCCACTCAGCAAGCCTTGGACTCTCAGGTGATCTCTCCAAAGATTGGGGATCTATCTGGAATCAAGAAGGATGCTTCACAGGCGAGCCCTCTCCCCTTCTCTCACCCTCTGTTAAATTTTTGCTTCCACTATTCTTCACTAAAGAAGATGTAGATTTACGTACTTCATCGCCCACTTTTTTTTTTTTTTAAAAAAAAATTACGTCTTCCATGTTTTGAAATCGAGGAACTACGTACTGGTACTGTTCTGAATTCATCCCGAATAAAGTTTGCATAAAAGCTTCATCTTTTTTGAACCTCAAATTCTCTCAGCAACTTCAAAGATGGCTGTTTTCACTAACTTCAGCTCCATGATGATTAATATTTTCTTGTATATTTTTTAGCAGTATGATTTAAAGTTTTGATTATAAAAAATTCTCAGCTTATTGGGAGGACCCCGTTGGTCTATCTGAACAAGATATGTGAAGGGTGTGAAGCCCGGGTGGCGGCTAAGCTGGAATTCTTGCAGCCTTCTTTCAGCGTCAAAGATAGGTATGCAAGAATGCTCTTTTTTTCAAAGATAAACGTTATAGATGCTATAATGGGTGGCCTTGCCTTCCTTTCATAAAAAAAGGGAGAAAAGTCAATATAAAAATGACATGTTTTTTGTGATCCTGGAATTGTGATTTTTCTTTGAAAGGAGTGAATTTTATTTTTCACAATGGTTGACAAATTGTCATCTTAAGTTAGCTATTATCTTTCATAAAAAGAATTGGATTTTATTTTTTTTTAATTTAATAATTTCTCGAAGAAATTATTAGTTGGACCAGGTCCAACAGCTCAGCGGTAGACCAGTCCAACCACAAACCAACGAGTACACATGCACAAACATATAGACCCAAAAGAAATTAAAATGGAGCAATACAAGCATGCTTGTACTTGTCAGTTTGTGGTTAGACTGGTCCACTGCTGAGTTGGTCAACCTGAGCCAACCAATATTTTTTTTTTTTTCGATTTCTGGTTGATTGTTGCTGTCCTTTTTTTGATATTTGTCTGTCTTCAGGCCGGCCTATGCCATGTTAGAGGATGCCGAAAAGAAGGGCCTGATAACTCCGGGCAAGGTCAGTGTCTTAAACGCTTTGATCTTGATAGGACAAATTAAGGTCTGCCATTACTGGATTGGCTGCCATATTATAATTATGTCTAAGTTGATTGAGAATTTTATCTCACTTGATTTCAATGACCAACATAGATTATATGTGTACAACATGCTAGTATTCGGCACCTGCAATGATGCATATAAGACAGTGAGAGGCAATGAAACCGAAGCCTTTTTTTTTGTTTCAAAAATTTTCTTTTTGTTCAAGAATGATAGGATTTTCCAAAACCATTTGCTAGTCGTCTGACTTTTCTTTTCTTTCCTCATAACATACAGTTCAGTCTTGAAGTTTAGGTCTCTGATAAAGAAGGGTTGGGACATTGGATGCATTTAATAGTATAGGTAAAACATTGGTCCTCTGATTCTTCAAATGAACAACAGATATCAGCCAAGATTTTTTCTTTCTACATCTTATTGTTGTTTGCATTAGGTAATCTCAGTTTCACCATATCATTTTAGTATGTCAATCTGTAACTTATAAGCTGGGATGTTTAAAATTTTTAAAACTTTAAGTATCACAATTATTTAAAAATTCTTTTGCCCTTCATCTTGGTCAAGGTAAACCAAGATTATTACCAACGTCGACTGAGATGTTAAACTGAGATTTGGTTGCTTGATATTGGAGAGTGTAGATATCATATTTAAAACAATCACTAGTCAGCAAGTTACTAAATGGATTTAAACAACAATATGTAAATTTTAATTAAAAATGATGAATATTTTATACTTATAATTTTAATTTATCTACTCTCCTCTTCTCTCTTGTACTCTTACATGCACATGCACACCTATTTGCATGGAGGGAAATTTTATTTACCATCAGATGAGAGCATGTTCAAGGTTTCATGTCTAGGTTTCTTGTGGCTTTAATTAGTAGGGATTAATGTTTACTAGGTGGCTTGTAGAAACTTGTGCAAGTTGATTGCTCATCAAACTTAGGCCATGATGGAGCTCTCAAGTCGCATTTTAATTCTATGGTCTTGATTGTCAAAAGCCTCGACTTTAGTCCTGTCATATCAAAGAAAAACCAAAAAGAAGGGGGTGGGGTGTGGGGGGGTGGGGGGGGGGAGAAAGTTTCTGAATCCACCTTCTTAAATCTTCTATTACCTTTGATCTGCACCATTCCATGCTCCACAAACATTATATGTGCAGGCATCTGATTTCCCATCCCTATCAAAGGCTGTGTGGGAAGAAAAATGGCTGCATGTGGGTTAGTCCTTCCATGTCAGGTCTAAGTTTCTCAGGGTAGAGTTGAATTCTTAAGCTACTCTTTGTAGATCAGATAGTGCCTCTTTCAGGCTTACTCAGGGAAAGTCCATATTAGACCCTCAATTGGAAGCTGGGTCCTGATTCAAGACACATTAGCAGCCCTTGGTCTTAACTTTGGAAATGGATCGAGTCTAAGTCAGATCAGATTCAGGCAGATAAAACTTAACTGGTCTGCTTGCACCTGTGAAGGTAGACCAAGTAATTCGGACACTATTTAGACATCATTTTGCTGCAGACCATGTGGACCAGGAACAGCAAGCCCACAACAATTATGTGGTGAGGCATGGTATTTTACAACTTATTGCAGACTATTTAGACCAGCCTTGCCGACTTTCCATTGCAATGGAATTTATCATGAATCTTGTTTGACTAATATGAAGAGGCCTGCCATAGATTTGAAATTCCACCACCCCTTGTCGAGGGACTTGATAGTGGCTAGCTACATCTTATATATATATATATATATATATATATATATATATATATATATATATATATATGTGCATATTTACATTTGATTAATGCTTGTAGAGAACCATAGAAATATTCAAGTTTATATAATGCTTTTAACTTTATTCAATTCATGTACGTATTAATTTGTGCTTATGACAGACAACACTGATTGAGCCCACGTCAGGAAATATGGGGATTGGGCTAGCATGCATGGCCACACTAAAAGGTTACAAACTTGTGCTCACCATGCCCTCGTACGCAAGCCTTGAGAGGAGAGTCACTATGAGGGCCTTTGGGGCTAATTTAGTACTCACCGATCCTGCTAAGGGAATGGGAGGAACAGTGAAAAAGGCATATGAACTCATGGACTCTTATCCTGATGCCTTCATGCTTCAACAATTTGAAAATCCTGCTAATGTCAAGGTAGTTTTTCTTTCTCTTTATACAAGATTTTATCATGGCAATCCTCTATGATTATATAACAGCAGCTATCCTTATTTAATATGATATAACATTAATATAACATGATACCATAGGACTAATTTGCAATTTTAATCACTCCAAGACATCTTAAAATTTAATCTCTGTCATATATCTCTTCCTTCATCATCTTTTAGACTGTTGTTTTTTAATGATTCATTTCTTTCTCTGAGACTTATTTATTTGATAAGTTTCTACACAGTTGCCTACCTACAAATTCGTGTCAGAAAAATTATATCAGAACAGGTTTTTGTGTTTTAAAAAGCCCAGATTCGAATTTTAGCTCTATCTTATAGATGTTAATCAAGTTGCAAGCATTTTTCTTGGAAAAAAACACTCTTTCTGTGTCAAGCATCATAAAGAATTCCTGCACCATTTTTAGATCTTATTGCATATTCTTCTTTTTTCTATCTTCGTATTATTGATGCACTAGAGATGAGCATACCAATTTGAAAATATATATAAAAGATAAATACCAACTATGCCACCAGTATATAGTCTGAAATTTATACATCACATAAGCAAATTTGTTACAGGAGCCATTCACGCATGCAATATCACTTTTTAATTGTTTGAATATATTTATGTCTTCTTTGCTCCAACATCAAAACTTGATAAGTATCACTATATCTAAAGTCATTTTACTATTCTCTACATTATTTTTTTCACAGTGATCAATATCTAATGAAAGAGAAAAAATGTCAGGTGCATTTTGAGACTACAGGTCCTGAGATCTGGGAGGACACTTTGGGGAAGGTAGATATCTTTGTAATGGGAATTGGGAGTGGTGGCACAGTGACTGGTGTAGGAAGATATCTCAAATCCATGAACCCTAATGTAAAGGTATTATATAGCATAATTAGTCGTTAATGGATATTTTTTAATGGTTTTCGATTATACTTGATAATTCATTGTGTATAGTCAGGTAAGTATTGCATAGGGTAACTCTATTGTGAAACTAAGTTACCCCTTATCAATTCATCAAAATGTGCTTGATTTATATCCTTACTTGAAAATCTTTCTTCTACATTTGATAGATATATGGACTTGAGCCTGCAGAGTCGAACGTTCTGAATGGTGGTAAACCAGGTACATGAGTGGTTGGTTATCTTTTCTATGATAAGCAGTATGCAAGATTTTGTATATTCTAATAAATATTACATAATATGGCCATGGATTTAGATTTCAAGAATATGATCTTGAAATACGATACTGTTCTTTGCTAGTTATATTTCACAAACTTTGTAATTTATACTATTTTTGAAAATATGAATTGTATCAGTTTCCCACCACTCAAAAGTTTTAATTTGGTTTATATAAATTTGCGTCTAGGCCCTCACCTTATTACTGGCAATGGAGTTGGTTTCAAGCCTGGGATTTTGGACATGGATGTAATGGAAGAAGTTCTTGAGGCAAGTTAATCTTTTGTTCTTAGGTTGTCATTACGCTGTCATTTTCATTTTTAACAATGCCAAACAATTAATGTAGCAGGTCACTAGTGATGATGCAGTGAAGATGGCTAGAGAATTGGCAATAAAAGAGGGTCTTCTGGTAAAAGAACTTACTTTAAGATATTAACCACGTTGTCCTTAATATACTTGTTCAGCGAAAACATACCTGTTTAACTTTTCTATGTAAAAATATATTAAACAAAAGAAAATTTGCATATAAACACATACAACGCTTCTTCTGGAATTTTTGAAAGGACATATGGTACTAAGTTGTCCTATATATTTTGTCGTTGAAATCTGTTGTTTGCATAAAGAAAGGTCTAATAATATAAAGTTTGTATATCTGCGTATCATTTCATTTTACAGGTTGGGATATCCTCAGGAGCTAATACAGTTGCAGCACTCAGGCTTGCAAGAAAGCCAGAGAACAAGGGCAAACTTATAGTGGTATGTATTTTTAGTTTGCCAATTTATCGAACATATTTTGCTTCCTAGATTTGGACATTTGATTTGTCAAAACTATAGTTACTATGATTTTATAATAGCTTTGGCCTTTGGTATACCTTTATGATCATGACTGTCAACATTGTTATTAGTAAAATAGTGTTGTACTTAATCAACAAAGATATGTATTTTGGCACATTAAAACTGAGTGTGTGCATTTTGATGAATGTTGTATACTTGTATGCATGTGTTTGCATCCGCATCTCTACACATGCATCTACGAGTGCTTCCATGCATGTACTTTCTATCATGCACCATAGAGAATATGATTAATATAAATGGTACAAAATTAATCTGTAGATGAATTCTTCTGAAATTTTAAATGATCATATTATGAACTTTTTTTATAAGTAAAATGTGTTGAAACTATTATTCTGAAAAAACAGGCACTAACATTTGCACTTGTTTGTCAAATCTTAGAAATTTGATGCCTACTATTTGAAGAAATTAATTGGATTTTTCAATTAAATTTGAAATGTCAGCATCCTTTTCCTTCATCTTTAAAATGTATATGGTGTTTCAATTTTCATTGAAGCTTTTATCATCAACAAACAACTTTACTTTGAGGACAATAACAAGATTTGGCATTGCTATACTATGTTACGCGTGTAAATAATGCTGGCTATCTGTAAAAAATGTCATGATTGACTGGTTTTATTATAGTTCGTGCACAAGGAAAGTGGTTGTTCTAGACCGACGATGTACCATAACCTTTATACTCTGAAAGACAATCCGTAATTATAAATATGTCCCATTAAAGGACATCCATTTTAGTTATGCGTGAATCTGAAGGTATTTTAAACAGGGCCATATTCTGATGAAATGTGGATGTAATCTGAGGAATGGGTTAAAACGTAAATAAATTGTAGTAATGCGATGTTTATATTTGAAGTTATGAATAAGGACATCGATTATGCTAGATTTGAATTTCTTTTAGAAAGATAATAAATTATGTTTAAGTAAGAAGCTATAACAAGAATTAACTGAATATTACCTTTTTTCACCATTGTTTCCTGCATGCTTAAAATTCTCCTCTCATTTAGAAAAACTTCTTCTGAAATCACTGACTTGAGCTCATGCTGTATATAATCCAGACCGTTCATCCGAGCTTGGGAGAAAGGTACTTGTCATCTGCATTATTTGAAGAATTAAGGCAAGAGGCTGAAAAGATGCAACCAGTGGCAGTTAACTAGCTTATGTATGATCAGAAACAATCACATCTGCAAATGTGAAATGTTTTATTTTATAACTTTGATGTCATTTGTATTAGTGACCAATTAGTATTTGTATCTTCATCGTCATCGAGTGCGTTTTTTTCTCCTTTGTCTTCTGTTTTTGTTGGTGAAATTGTTTTGAAGAGTCAGAGAAAATTATGAAGCTGGCAGTGTGTTTTCAGTTATCTAATTCCATTATCTGATGTCAGAGCTGGCCTGCAGGCCACTGGATAAGGTTATCAAGCTAGCATATGGAAAATTTTCGAACACATCGGCCTGAGACTGGACCATCAACAGCACTGATATCTTATTCAATAGCTATATTAACACTCCAATAATGCTCCTACTTCACCATATCCTCCCATGTTTATTAAAATTTGAGAAATTTGGTGGCTCGAGTGGGGGAAATGAAATCAAATGTGTTTCTAAGATGCATACTTGTGCATAAAATGGAGAACACTGGAGATGATTAAACTAAATGAATGCAGAGTGAGAGTGGAAGGAAGAGAGAACCAATTCTTGTTAATTTTATACCAATTATGCCGTCTATCAAAATACCTTCCTCATGGGCTCTACGGACCGTTTCCCGGCCGCCGGCGAGCCGCAGGAGGCGTTCTCGGCCTTGTCGTTCGAGTCGCACGCCGCTGCGCTCCTCACCATCAATCGACCGCGGCGCTGCCGGATTCACCAGCTTCTGTAGAGATAAATATTATGGTAGATAATAATTATCAATATTCCTTCTGAAATGCAAATACTAACCATCTATTAGATTCCAAATATCTGAGACCACGTAAGATTTGTCCTGACACAGCACAAAGAGGTCATGGAAAAAAAAAATTCTCCTTAATTTAGGATTCCCATGATTCTATATATTATTGAGCTTATTTCAGATCATTGACAACTAAACCAGAGTGCACATCCTAATATTTTATAGTTATGACCAAACTATATAAATACTTGCAGCTTGGAAATGCATGTATTTAGGCTTATATTATGGTAGTTACAATTGCATGTAGCTCTCTCTCTCTCTCTCTCTCTCTCTCTCTCTCTCTATATATATATATATATATATATATATATATATATATATATAAAAGATGCATGGAGCGGCATGGGAGGGCATCTTCTATGCGAGGACCTCTGGATGCGGCATAACATCCTTTTCGAGGAGGATTCGGCTACGGTGATCGAGTGGATCTGAGATCGACATACTGTGGCAGACGGACAATCATTGCTCCACAACATACAGAGACTTGTGAGAGGATGTGGCTTCTTTTGGGCCATCCATGTTTACCGAGAGGTGAACAGTATGGCTGACTAAGTGGTCTCTTTTTGCGGCTGGTGCACAAAAAAAAAAGTAGAAGAAGAAGAAAGAGAAGAAGAAGAATAAGCAGCAGCAACAGCAGCGTAGAATTTCTTTTAGTAATAGTTATTATCTTATAATCCATTTGGTTATAAAATAAGATATTGTAAAAAAGTTTCAACCATAATTTTATTTATAAAATCAAATTATAAATCACCTTGGAAAGTTTTTTTTTTTGGAGGGAGGGGTCAAATCGGCATTTTTTTTCATATAACTCTAACGTGAGTACAATCTGCCAGATCAAGTGGAAGTAAACAGTACAATGAGCATGGAATACAAGCTAAGCTTGTCCAAATAACCTCTCTAGAATGCCGGGCAACATAAGAGACGACCTAATTTGCTGCACTGTTTGCCTTTCGATAAACATACGCTATCTGGTAGGAGGTCAACTCCAGCACCAATTTACGGGTGTCCCGTATCAACGAATGGCCATCCCCGTACCTGTCTGCTCTCCGGATCCAGTCAATCACCGTAGAGGAATCATCCTCAAGAAATAGGCTATCGGCCTCCAGCACCCGTCTCGCATACAAAATACCCTCCCAGGTTGCCCGTAGCTCCGCTCCCATTGTGGTCAAACCTAATGTGCTCCGCCCTCCAGCTACAATAAATCTGTCCTCATGGTCTCTGATTACAAAACCCACACTTCCAGAGGCACCATCTCTGGCTATGCCTCCATCAAAATTTATCTTAAGATAACCAAGAGATGAGGGTACCCAAAAAAAATAGATAAACACGCTGAGATAGCAGTACAAATACCCCAAATATCTCTGGCTCTTTCAGGTAAGCTCGATGTGGCCAACATAGTAATCTTTGCTATACACCGCAAGGCTCTGTCCATTACAATTAATGACCTTCTATTTTCAAACACATAGTTATTTCTGTCCAGTTTTATATAATAGCCAAGTAAGCAACCACGATCTCTGCAGTGCTAGGCTTCCGAAGGGAATTGCTTGTACCGAAGTAAGGCCCTGTTTGGGGAAGCTATTAGTAGTAGAGCTTTTAGAAGTAGAGCTGTCTGAAGTAGAGCGTTTATAAAAAGTTATTTGCTGTTTGGTAACTACATTTCTAAAGTGCTGTGGCACTTTAACATGTGTTTAGTAAACAAATTGAGAAAGTACTTTTGTGTAACAAAATGACCATAAAGGACATTACCAGTATTATATAACAGAGCATAATAAAAAATATAATATATATTAATACATAAATATATGATATAGTATAATATTAATGTAATGTAATATAATATTATTATAATATAGTACTATAACATTATGTATTATAGAATAATAATACATAATATTAATATTAAATTATTTAACATAACATATCAATGTATTATGATATAATGTAATATAATATTATATTTTTAGTATAATATAATAATAAATATATAAAATATTATAAGTATCAGTGTTAATTAATTTTTCATCCTTCTAATGACCATTTATCTCTCTAACAAATTTTCTAGCTAGGTGATAAAATTGGTTAAATAATTACTAATATTTTTATTTATTTATTTATTTAGATCAGATTATTTGCCACTCACTCATTATTTTTTTTATTTATTTATTTTATTTTATTTATTTTTTTATTATTTTATTTCATTGAAATATAGAGGGGTCGCCGGCCATGGGTGGTGACCGGCATGGTGGCTACCACCGTGGGTAGCCACGAGCTTCCAAAACAAAAAAAAAAGAAAAAAAAAGAAGATGAAGAAGGAACAGAGGCGGCGACATTGAGAAGAAGAAGAAGATAAGAGGGAAAGGGAGAGGATGGGTGAGAGAGGAAGAGGCGGGATGAGGGTTTTGGAAAAAAAAGTGTGATTTAAATTGGGATATTTTGGTCCAAAAAACAACTTCCCGATAAAGCTGAAAACAACGTTTTTGAAAAGCTCCAAATTAGAGCTTCTCTTCAATAACTGTTTTCAGCTTCCTGCAAAAGCTGAAACAGTTTTCTAAAAATTTTACCAAATATTATTTTTTATTTAAAAATACTTTTAGAGAGTCAAAAAATATTTTTTGGCTCTCCAAAAGCTCTCCAAATGGGCCTAACTCCTCCACCGACTCTCATGATAGACGGAGTGGGTGAACATCTCCGTATCCGCATAGCTGTAGGCCTCCGGAAAGTTTCTAAGGCCCTGTTTGGGGAAGCTGTTAGTAGTAAAGCTTTTAGAAGTAGAGCTGTTGGAAGTAGAGCTGTCTGAAGCAGAGCGTTTACAAAAATCTATTTGCTGTTTGGTAACTACATTTCCAAAGTGCTGTGATACTTTAATATGTATTTGGTAAACAAATTGAGAAAGTACTTTTATATGACAAAATGACCATAAAGGACATTACCAGTATTATATAACAGAGCGTAATAAAATATAATACGTATTAATATATAAATATCTGATATAATATAATATTAATGTAATGTAATATAATATTATTATAATATAGTACTATAACATTATATATTATAGAATAATAATTTAATATAATATTAAATTATTTAACATAACATATCAACGTATTATGATATAATGTAATATAATATTATATTTATAGTATAATACAAAAATAAATATCTAAAATATTATAATTATTAGTGTAAATTAATTTTTCATCCTTCTAATGACCATTTATCTCTCTAACAAATTTTCTAGCTAGGTGATAAAATTGGTTAAATAATTACTAATACTTTTATTTATTTATTTATTTATATCAAATTATTTGCCACTCACTTATTATTTTATTTATTTATTTATTATTTTATTTTATTGAAATATAAAAGGGTCACCGGTCATGGGTGGTGGCCGGCATAGTGGCTGCTCCCAAAACCAAAAAAAAAGAAAAAAAAAAGAAGAGGAAGAAGGAACAAAGACGGCGGCGTTGAGAGGAAGAAGAAGATATAGAGAGAGAGGGAGAGGATGGGTGAGAGAGGAAGAGGTGGGATGAGGGTTTTGGAAAAAAAAATTTAAATGGGGTATTTTGGTCCAAAAAATAGCTTTTCGATAAAGCTGAAAACAGTATTTTCAGAAAGCTTCAAATTGGAGTTTCTTCTTAAAAGCTATTTTCAATTTTTCGTAAAAAGCTAAAATAGCGTTTCAAAAATTTTATCAAATATTATTTTTTATCTAAAAATATTTATGGAGGGCAAAAGCTAGCAAACATGGCCTAAGTACGTGCGGTCACCTCACTCTCGTAACCCGCAAGATCTTGGACGAGACAAGCTAAACGAAGCTCGAGAGAGCATGGAAAAGGTGGTGAGTCCCACGGTAGCCTCTCGGGCTCTCTTTCTCGTCCTCGGCCTCCTCCTCCTCCTCTTCCTCTCGGTGGAGATCGCGGAGGGGAAGAAGAAGGTGAGCATACCCGACGACCTCGACGACGTGGTGGACGAGGAGGAGGACGAGGATTGGAAGCAATGGGGAAAGAAGAAGAGCTCTTCCGCGCCGCTGCCGCCGCCACCGGACTTCTCCCGGATGAACCCGGTGGAGATCCAGGCCGAGATAATGAAGCGCCACACTGGCCCCTCCTACGGGTTCGTCAAGCTCCGGCCTGGCACGGGACGCACCAGGGTACGACAGAATGTGACAAAATAAGGGGGAAAAATCCGTTTTTTATCTCCTCGTTTTAGTTACATAAAGGATTTTTGCTTCAGGAGGAGAATTTTATGTTTTCGTGCTCTATTCTGATCCAATGTGATCAAAAAATCCTCTTTTTTATGGGTTTAATTATTCAATTTCTTGGTTCTTAGGGAATTCTGTGTATGTATTGGGGTTCTCTTTCTCTCTCTCTCTCTTTTTTAATCTTAACTTTTGTGTTGGATCTTTTTTCATTTTAGATTTTTCGTGTCTTTCTTTCTTGTTTGTTTTTCTTTTTCATAAAAATGTGATATGTTGGCAAGGAGCACCTAAAATGGGGTTTGGTTTGATATGATTTTTGTGGTAATCTATTTTGGAAGGAGAATTTTGGGTTCTAGTTCTTTATCTGTTGTAACTTTTAGGTTGTAATTGTGAATGTCTTTGTTGGAATTCTAGATATAGGTTAAGCTATTGCTTTTCTTTCCTGTCATCTGATTTCCATCCCTTCCCCACTCCCGTCCGCCCCACCCCCACCCCCCTCCCTTTCTTGAAACTTTCTTCTTTCGGAATGAAGTATTATTTTTCTTTCCCTTCGTATAGAACTCTGTAAAAATGATTAAATTGTTAGCCATGAAACTATAAGTTATCTTTTAGGATTCTTTGTTTTTTCTCCATTTCCGATCTTCAGTGGCTTTTTGTTGAGACGTGGGGAGGGGGGTGGTGATGTCCGCTTTTGTGTTTTCTTTGATTTTAAGCTGGATTGTTGGAATACTGGTACTTTAGATAAGGATTGGGTTGTTGTATGGTCTTCATTCTATGGGATATCTTTGTCATTCTACTTGTTTGCTTGGTTATTATGGACTATTTAGAGCACAAAACATTGATATAATAATTTGTGTTTATGTCTTTCTATGTGGTGTTTTTGGGTTTGGTTCTGGCTTACAGATTCTGAGCTTTAATTTGGTTTTAAATAGTTCTTTTCCCCCTCCTTTGCATCATTATTCATTTAGATTTGAGATATGGATTGTGATATTGTTTTCTTATCCTTTTTAGTGAAATGCTGTTTTTTTATACTTACCCTTGATACTTGATTTTAGATTACCCCATAATTTTGTAAATAAGTACACCGGGTTTGCATGTGTATTTTATATTTCATTGTTGTAAATTGTTGTTGTGGAGGTCTTCCGAGCTATTTTACTATTAAAAGCGAACTTCCAATTGGTGCATGAGGCTTCACTCTGGGTTGTCTGTCTACACACCATGTGTGATGCATGACATATTCTAGTTTGAGTTGGTCTTTTCCTAAGAACTTTGTTTATTGATTTGACATTATCAAAGAGTTCTGAAAATTATTGCGCATGAAGCTCCTTGGTTTGGCATAGAAGAGTTCTATCCTCACAATATTATCATAACTTTCCAGTGTTATTTTTTGTTAATCAGAGTGGCAGTTCGCTAGATGATTTAGTCATCATTATTGACTGCCTGGACAAATCTGTTTTTCAACTAATGCATTTTGGACCATGTTATTTTGTTTCATTGTAATCCTAATAATCTTCATAGCTTCAGGGGTCTTCAAGTAGTAGATCAATTCTTTAAGGGTTGAGTTCACCTTTTCCTCTCATTTCCTTATTCTCGTCAGATAATGGAGGGTGTATCAGTTTCCTTTGCTGAATGGAATTGAACTCAGTGGAAAAATGGTTTTCCTCATATTTTTCTCACTTCCATTTGTTCTTCATGCAATTTGTGTTTGTGCCATATAGCTTCATATTAATCTTTCTTTGTGATTTCCTTTGGGGAAAATTCTTTGTTTTCTGTGTATTCTTTTTGGCTTACTTTGTTTTATATTCTAACATGCTTTAACGAATGTTACACTTGTTCACATGTGAAACACACCTACTGTAGGTAGGTATAGTTAATTACCATATTTGTTTACCATAGTTACTTATGTTGTTTTTGGAGGCATTTCCATGTGTTGGAAGGTCATGGCCTATCATTTTTTATCTCTTTCTAATTTTTTAACTTCAACTTATTACGGGCTTAGCCAGTCAACTAGAATTTTTTTTTTTTATAAAACCTGAGTAGCTTTAGTAAGTACAAGATGTGTAGCGCACTTATTCACCTAAACATGTCACTCTTTCTTCAACTGGTAGAGAATATCTCTTGACCCATCGAGATCGCCGATATACTTGATTTTTAACTAGAGAACATGATTTTGATAAACTTGTCTTTGATTGTTATTGAGATGATTAAACTTCTTGTAGATGCCAGGATTAAGTTGTTTCCTCATTTAGGCACATTTTCTCTGACATATGGATCTGCATGGTAAGTATTACATTTTCAAGAAAATATTACTTTTGTGCTTTCTTCTTCAAATTTCAGTGCGTCTTAACAATGCCAATTCTGTTGTTTGCTTCAAAAAAAGAAAAGATGAAAAGACAATTTGTTGGCTGTTGTTTATGGATGAGACTGTTTTATGTAACCAATATTAGTATCATGGTGTTTGATCAGCTTGCATCTGTAAATGATGAAGCTTCATTTGCTCAAGTTAGTACCTGACTCCAAATGATTTTCAGGAGGATGTACCACAGATTGCTATGAGATGGAGCAAAGTTCTAAGGACTGGATCTGTTGAGGCCAAGTTCATGGCTGTTGATCTTAGTACCATCATGTTCATGATGGAGAGGGGACAAGATGTAGAAGAGGTGTGCCTATTCTGATTGATATCAAACTTAAATTATTTATCTATTTCTACTGATTAGGATCAGAAACTTGTGACTTTGTTCATATTGTTGGCTCACTTCAACTTTCATGTGGTTGACATTAATCTTAGTATGGGTCAGAAACATATACTAGTTACTATGAGGATTCAGCTAAAGTAAAATGTAAATAAACATTTATATTACAGTAACATGTTGAAAAACTTTTCAGTTTCAGAGTGCTACTTTGGTTTCTGTCTCATGCTGTGAATTTAAGCTACCTGTTCATTATGCAAAAATGTGAATGGTATAAACCAGTGGGAGGTCTAGTGTTGCTGAATGACAGTTTGGCAATATTAATGGTACCAATAAGCATCTAACAGAAAATTCATCGCAACTTGGAAATACTGAATTGCAGCTTCACGCACTATTTGCATTTCGAGTCCATGTACTTATCATGTATTTATGAGTGTATATTAGGTTCCAAAACCGAAATTTTACATTTTATTTCTAGAGAAAAAAATTCAAGTCTGCATGAAATTGCAATGTAGTTTACATGGAAATGTAGTGCTTAATTTTGTACTTTGTATTTTGCTAGTTGAAAGAGTTTATCCTGAGCCAGCCAGAGGCATATGAAATGAAGATTGGAGATCAAGTGTATCGAAGACCTGGAGATCCTCCTCTGGATGAAGTTTTTGAGATGTCGCAGAGGAAAAAAACTGATGCTGATGGCCATGATCCCTCTGAAGACCTGCAAATTTCCAGAGACGAGTTGTAGATTTTCATCACTTGTGTTTCTATTTTGCCCAGGGAACAAACAGAATATAGCATCACACAAAAGCTTTACGGTTTCTGCGAGATTTCTCTGGTTTGTATGTTATTTTCTCTTTAGACACCGATCTTTGCATTTTCAAGAAAAGGGGAGAAGAGAAAAGCCTGAAGTTCTGTACCCTTTTGAAGTGCACATCTTTCTGCAGCTTTTAGGCAAGGATTGTGGGGTGTCTCGCTGAATAGCTCCATTGAATGGACGCATGACTGCTTCCATTCCTTTCTAGAGATCGTTCATTTCTATTTCTCTTTTTCTTTTTATAATCTATTCTTATTAATCATGCTGCACTCAAAGTTGCCAGGCTTTTTAAATGGTCTGGCTTTAAATATTTTAAAACAGGAGGAAAAAGGATTTGAAGGTTAAATCATTTCTCCAAAATTGGAAGAAAGGAGGCTCTGTGACGTAGGGCTAATTGCTAGTCCTGCGCCCTGCTCGAGACCCTGAAAAAAAATCCGCAAAAAGGCCCTGTATTATACTTGACAAACCCTAATTTCTGCATTGGTTCTTACTTCTAGAGCTTGAGAATCTTTGTGAGATATGACCCTTACTTTAGGGAAAAGGTGACTTTTGAGCATTATTATATGCTTGGAAATTCTAATGTTTTTATGAAAATAATTGTTTGCTTGGTACTATTATTGGATGATATATGAGTTCAAATTTGCATGATGCAAAGCAAAGCGAGGGAAGATGAGAAATGGTAGTTGATTTATGCCTGGATTGGCAAAAAAAAACATAATGTATAGGGTGGCCAGATAGGCACTCTTGAAGAGCACAATACGACGGAGGGTTGTATGTTGCATTCGGAAAGGATGAATTGTTCCTGAAAAAGAATCTATTGATTCTCTCCCAATTGATTGGATTGTAGGTACAATGATTTATTGTAGACCATTCGCATGAGGACGGTGAAGAGAGAGCTTCAATTGGTAGAAAATAATCCACAACCAGTTTCTAGGTTTATTTTTTTTTTTAATTCAAGATCTCTTTTACTAATGGGAATACAAGAATTAGTAAATCTATTCCATTCAAAATAGAAATAAATTATTTTATTTCATGTCCTTCACTTTTGATACATCTAGATGGAGTCGTACTCGTATGAAAGGGTTGCTTCCCTTTTACTCCATACCTCTCTCTTTCTAAATAGAACTGCAGTTGAGCTCATTCAGCTCCAGAAGAAGCCTGTGCTGGTGCCCTTTATAAGCTGGAAGTTTTAGAACGCCGGTTCCAAGTGTCAAGAGCTGCCCTGGTGCCTTGAGGCTCTGATAATTATAAAAAAGACCAATACAAATGCCAACAAAGACTTGCGAGAAATGGGAGTTGATTATTTGGTGAGGATTGGACCAATTTTGGACCCAGAAACTGGCTAGGCCAGACCACAGCTCTCTCTTGGTGCCCATGGAACTTTTCAGACTATCTGTCAAATATGAATTAAAAAGAACCGAATATGACTTTGCAATGTGGATCCCTAGACAAACAAATCATGTGTTAATAGATCATAATGTCATGTCTCCAGAATTTCTTGCTAAAATCATACAGGTCTAGCAGCTGAATGTTTGGAAAGCTTTCAGCTTTCTCCCACCTTGGTCGTATATCCTCATCTCCATGCTCCCAAGTATATAAGCTTTAAAATCAACTTGGAAGATATGGTTAACAATCATAGAACAAGATGAGGAAAGAAAAGATACCCAGGTGCGAATTCTCCATCGATCTAATGCAGGTCATCTGATGACATTTTTCAGAGTTGTAAGATGATCCTCCACGACGCTGGTCATAAGCAAACAGTATGAGGATGAAATTTTTGGCCAGAGATTCTGCATTTATCTCCCAAAAGCAGGGAAAAACTTCAATTTCTACAATCCGATCATCATTTTCTCAATCAATTTTAAACTCTGTATCAGGAAATGAAGGTATTTAAAAGATCATGTAATGTGCTTTAATGGTTGAAAAAGTGACCCACAGATCATCAATTTTAGCCAGCCATCCTCCTGCCCTAATGTCACACACACACACACACACAGTTCTAATGGTAGTCAAGACTGCTATTAAAAATGCCACTAGAATCTACATGGAATGTTTTAGTAGCACCAGAATCACCTCTAAATTTATGATCCAAGCAATTATCAATAGTCATGATTCCAATTAAAACATGTTGCAATTATTAGCCCTTGAATCACCACTGACTGCTGTGTGTGTGTGTGTTTTTTTAAAATTTTTTGTATGCAGTTAATTATTAGTAGCACAAAAATATGCCACTAAATTGTTTGGTTTGCCAGTCAAATTTGGCTTATATGAGCGTTTTGGTACTAGCTGCTGCTGTATCTTTAAATAGTGATATGCCAATATTAACAGTACTTGCTACAAGTATCAGAGCACTTATATAAAGTGTCATGGAAGCTGCCCCAGTCCCTTGAGGGAGGGCTCTTAAATCATACAAGAGGCTAGTAAAAGTGCCATAAAGATCTGCAAGAAAACAGCAGCTGATAATTGGGTGAAGTCTAGGGTATAATCTCTAAATATGAATCCAAAGAAGATAAACTGAATATAACTTTCCGCATGGAGTGCTGGACAAATAAATCATTGACAGCTCATAGTGTGATGGCTGAGTCAAGTCACGGAAATGATTTGCCAGTTTGAAGCAAAAATAGATAGAAGCTATTTAAGTTTCTTGCAGAAGTCAGGGAGGTCTAGCATGTGAATCCTTGAAAAGCTTTGAGCTTCCTCCCTCTCTTTCTCTGTGTTGTATCCCCATCTCCCTGCTCCAAGCAAATCATATTTCACACTGACAAAAGATGAAATGATAAACCATCAAAGAATTGGGCAAGGAAAAACAAAGATACCGAGGTACAAATTCCACCGGTCTAATGCAGGTTCTTTGATAACATTCTTCAGAGTTGCAAGGCGATCTTCAACGAAGCTGATCAGAAGCAAATGGTATGAGGACAGAATTTTGAGGAAGAGATTTTGCATTAATCTTCCACAAGTATGTGAGGAAAAAGTACAACTACTGCTGTTAGATTATAACATTCTCAAAAGAAAAAAAAATCATGATTCACTTTGAATTCTGTTTCATGACCTAAAAGTATTTAAAGATTATGTAATGCACTTCAAATGGGTAACACAAGTATAAAACGTGAGTTACAGATCATGGATTTATAAACTGAAACAGTTTGGTCTTAAATAAGGTTGTTGGCAATAGATTTCCACGAGACTAAATAGCTATTCTAAATTCCATTTCAAAATTGCTCAACTAGTAAGATTTCAACATGCAATGTATATTGGAGATAAGCATGGATTGCTGTGGTTTCCAGTACCATAAAATAAAGGTTTTCTATCATTAAGATGATAAGACAGAGACTCTCATCTTCATCTGATATTCTCTTGTTCCTCTCTAGAGAGTGCATGGATTGGGTAGAAAATAAGGGTATTATTTATTAAAGATGGGATTGTGTATGAATAAGTGGAGAACTGAGAGTGGAGACATGTGGACTTGTTTGGCAACCTGACTCTTTCCACACCCTAAAACATTGCTTGAGTCAGCCGCTTCCCATAAGCAGCCCTCTAGGGGCATTTGGTATGGTGATAACCCCAGGATCAAGGGTGATCCGGATGAAAGTGATAAAATCACTATGTTTGGTTACATCTTAGTAATCCCATATGGTGGTGATATCGGATCACCCCCACTTTTCAAATCACCGTTCAGTCCAGTGATCGGAAACCCGTCCTTGAGGACAGGTGTCCAACATCACCGGAGCGCGGTGATCTTAGATTAAAATATGTTGACCAAACTATCCTTCATAGCTGTGGGAGACTCCACAAAAAAAATACAATCCTTTTTTTTCGCTGCGAGTCGTTTGGGTTACTTGTGCATCATCCTATCACCGTGCGCTTCCTTCTTCCTCCGAGGGAATTCTTTGAACCGGCAACGGAGGCGTCGGAGCGGAGGCGTCAGAGCAGGGCCATCGCAGTTTATCCTCGAAAGAGGTAAGCCTCCTGACCACCTTCTTTCCATTTTTTCTGCCCTTCCTCCTCCCAATCCACTCGGGAAGATAGGTAAATTAAAAGAAGAAAGAAAGAAAGAAAGAAGAAGAAAAAGGGGAAGAAGGCTATGGGGACTCACCTGTGTGCGGCCATTGCCGGCGTCGCGGGGAGCGGCCGCGGACGTCGCAAGAGCCGCCGGCCTTGGCTTAGCCGCGAGGGCAAGCCGCAAGCCCGGCCGCAGGCAGCAACCGCAAACACGGCCGAGGGCGCCGCCGGCCGTGGCCCGCCCCTCTCGTGCGAAGGACCTCTCCTTCTTGGCCTTGTGTGAGGAGATAAGAGAGAAGGGGAGGGTTGAGAAGAAGAAAGGGATGAGAAGAAGTCTGAGAGAATTAAGGGAAAGAGAGGAAAAGAGAGGAGAAAAGAGGAAAAGAGAAGGAGAAGAAGTTAGGAGAATAAAGAGAGGAAGAGAGAGGGCTTGGGGAGCAAGAGAGAATGTGTGAGGGTGAGAGAGGGCTTGGGGAGCGAGAGAGAATGTGTGAGGGTGAGAGAGGGCATTAGAGAGTGAAGGAGATGAAGAGGGAAAGAAAGGAACGGGAGAAGTGGGGAAAGGGAGGAAGAGAAGGTTCTGGAGAAAGGAGAAGAGAAGAAATAGAGAAGAAACAGAAAAGAAAAGAAAAGAAAAGAAAAGAAAAAGAAAGGAAAAGAAAAGAAAAAGAAAGGAAAAGAAAAATAGCAAAGAAAAGTCCAAAATTGACTTCTTTTTTACCCTGCCTCAGAGAAGATATGCGCTAAAGCAGTTAGAGGGCGGTGCATATAGACCCTCATTTGATTTTGATCCAGTGTGATGTTACCTAGAGCTCTTCACAGCTATAGTTGGTGGTGGTTTCTCTCATTTGACTTTCATGTTTAATTTTGCCTAGTTTAAATCTTATGGTTTGTTTATTATGGACGTTTGTAGTGAAAAGAATACTTTAGATGTTTGTGGATTTGGTGGAGTTTTGATGTTTATGGCTTTCTAATGATTCGGGTGTTACAATTTTTAGTGTTATCCTATTTTATTCATGTGTTGGCCACATAGACATTATACATATAGATAATATCCAACAGAACTAGTATACCAAATTTTTCACATTTATTCACATAGACATTTGATTCGTGTAAAACCTGAAACAGCTAGATGAGTATATAACTTCCATTCTATCTTGAAAAGAACTTGAATTCCTTTCCCTTGAATAGTTCGTAACGACTACAAATTTTTTTGAAAGGGACCCAAACCATAAAACTAAATTCTTTGGCAATTGGGCCGAGTCATGGTAGTCTTAATAGAATAATAAGAACATGTTGGATGTTGTAGCAATTTAACTATAATTCAATTTATTCAAACTTGACGTCATGAAGAGTATTGTTGATAGAACGAGAATATGGTCTGATTTTCTTGTGATAAGGACTACTAAAAGTAGAATATGTGACAAAATTATGGAGCTATTATAGGAATTAGCATATTGACCTACATTTTTAATTCATAAGAATTAAAAACACATAAAAATCCATCTAAGATATATCGGGGGTATTTGTGGTATTATGTGGTCGGTGATGTTGGATCTCCGTACCATACCAAACAAATTACTCATAGATATCCGGAGATTTTTAATCACTGGACCATGGCCTACCAAATACATTGATCTTAGATCAATAGGGATCAAATCACCCCAGCATTCGGATCACCGGAGATCTTAGATCACCGTGGTGATCCTGTTGGGTTACTAAACGCCCCCTCTAAGTAATAGATTGTCCCATATAAATATGCACGAGCAGTCTTCTCAATTTTTCCTTCTTACTGTGTTCCAAATCTAACTTATGCAATAGCCTCTGTTGCATCCAATATCCAGACTACCTCATCCTGAACGCAGAGCTAGCAGTTTAGCATCCCCAATAAGCATTCAAAATGCCATTGATTTTTCTTTTCCCCATTTATTTTTCTTTTTACTTTCTTTTTAATTGGGGAGGAGAGAAGATGCAGACCCCAGCATCCATTAGACATGATAGTTACAAAATTGATAAGCCACCTTTCATTCTCCAGTTATATTCTTTAATGACCAAACTCTCATACAACCTTCATCAGCCACCGTGTGATCTCCAAGAATCCTATATCTGTCAGGTTTGTTCACTTTGTTACTTAAGTTGATTGTAGTTTTGGATCTTATGTGTGTAAGTTTGGCTCCTTGATCCATGTCTCTTCCTCCAACAGACAATTTTCTTCTGTTTATGCTGTTCGCAAGTTCGCTACTTGCTAGTTAGGTTCCAGAACAATCCAAGCAAACCTACCATTCCTTCATCTAGAAGACCTATAACTGTTGATCCCTCCCCATCTTAGGTCTCCAAATAACCTACGTCGATTTTTTTTTCTGAAACTGAACTTATGTTGATTAGAATGGTGTCAGTGAGCAAATACTCTGGCTCCATTACTCGTCAATTTTTTCTTCATTTTCCTTTTCAATAATAGATATAATTTTCCACAGTGCATGAAAATTGACATGACATAATTTGTTGATAGTTACAGAACTTTTAGTCTGCAATTCATGCTGCTATGGTACATTTAGGAGGATCCATAAAATTCTAGATAAAACAGACAACATTAAAGTAATGTCTCATCCACATCAATTGCACAAGACACTGGAACAACTACTTCATAGGCCTTCTTTTAAATCCACCATAGAAAACACAAGGAATAAAAACATTCAAGGGGTAAAATTATTTTGTCTATGACTTCTGAAGTTATAGCCCCCTGAAGAATGAGCTGATCAAGAAAGCATGGTCCAATACAGAGGAATGCATATTGAAATACAAAGATGGTTTAAAAAATTGTCTGCATTTCAACTTATCCAGCAAGATTTCATGCCCACAATAAGATGTAAATGTCGGACTGGAGAATTAAAACTTACTGAAGTGTCAAACCTTCATGTTCTGGCATTGCTTGAAGCTTCTTAAGCACTTCTACCTTTGGCCTGATGAATAAGCAAAAAGGCCTTGTTACCAAACATATAAATGCATTGCTTAAAAATGGGGAAAAATAACTAGGAGACAGGATATACTAACCCAGTCCCTAATCCATATATCTTTTCAGAAGGAATAGTTACTCCGGCCAGTTCTCGCAATAATGCATCAGCGAATCTGCTCTGAAATTTAAAGAGAAAAGGAGACATCTACAAGTTGTCCTTAGCAGAAAGTATATAAAAGTTGAGGATGCAACATATCTGCAGCTTCTTGTTAATTATGTGCTTAGAGTATGTCAAAGACCAGCTTGTGCAACATGGACAAATAACTTTCACAGATAAAGTTTGCCATATAGTCCAATTTGTTGACATCTTAAATAGAGACCTAGCAACTATAAGGTAATGTTTTCTACTTCATACAAAGGAAACATCTCTTACACCATTCTCATACTCTTAAAGGCCAAAGACTATTTTTGTATCTAATTTATGCAGGTTAAAATGTTTTAGAGAAGTTCAAAAAAATGTTGATCTTGACTTCGTGGCTGTAGAAGAAACAGTACAAAGGATAAAAAAGTTCATACCTGTTTGGTCGTGACAATATAAACTTGAGAGCTTGCAAATCTCAAAGCATCTCCTGTACCTGGGTAAAATCTGCAGGATCACCTCTTAGTAAGCATACAACTACCAAATTGTCTCTTCGTAAATAAGATAAATTCATGGAACTGAAGCTGCATTTATGCATTGCATCATCAGAAAGCAGGAATCCCTTTGGTAACATAAATATCAATCTCATTTCGGATATGTAGCATTTCACGTGATTTTATGTCCATCATTAGGTACAGAGAGGATCAAAATAGGTTAATGTGTTCACGAAATGGCTTGCCCTTGATCCATGGGCTATTGACTATTGCATACAGCAAGTGGAATAACACATTGTTGTGAAAGCAACAGTGCTACTAAGTACAAATATGTAAAAACAGAAGAGACCACAACTATATAATTTTCTAATCTTGAGCGAAAAGTCTACATTTATAACACAACACTGGTTTAGGATCATAGTCAGAGCTATTCAATGAAGAACTTTCCACATTACTGTATATGGTGATCTATCAGAGGGTTTAGTTATGGTAGTTATTTACCATCCTTACCACATATAGCAAGCTGACATGATTAAATAATCACTGTAACATAAGACTCAAGTGGGGAAAAAATAAAAGAACTCATGGCCAGGTAATATTACAGTTTCATTGAATGCTATGCTACAGAACAGTAGTTCTCAGTAGGAATATAACTAATTCAAGTAGTAGTATGTATATATCTCCTGTCCAATACTCCACCTATTTTTCAGAATTTTTTCAGTCTTACTACGTCTCATCCACCTATTTAACAGCTATATCATTTGATTAGCATGTATATTTACTCCAAGGAAGTCTACTGACAAAATACACAGATGGAATAAGGAAGCTCTAGTATCATCAGAATGTTCAGTGATCTAAACAAGCAAAAACTCCCATTTAACGTTGCAGGAAACAGTAATCCAAATAACCATTTCATTGAGCTACTCTATATATCTTGATTTAACTAATGAAAGGGCCATATGGGTACAGAATTGGACAACTAAAAGAAATCTTGATAGAACCTTGATAGCACCAAATAGTTATGATGGACAGATGGTAGACATACTGTACAAAAATGGGTGCGAGGCAGGAGCAAACTGGAGAGAAGTGTCATGCAGTAGGTCCCATTGTTGTTCTATTAGAAATTTGTGGCGTACTCCATAAAATATTGAAAGTTGTAAAAGAAGGATATTTGATTTCATAAATCTTAGATTCTGAAGATATAGTGATTGATTTCATTTCCCTTTAGAAGTATACAATCTTAATTTCTCATCCATAAAAGAGCACCCATTCTTTCCGTCTAACTCAGACTAGAGTCCAAACTTTAAGCATTTAAAAAATGGGAGAAATTACAATACCTGTTCGCACCAATCCATCCTGATAGATCAGTCTGCATCCAATTGTCCCTTACTCTTCCAAAAAGATCTATCAAAGCATCTCTGTCTTCATTCCACTCCTTCATAATGATAGGCTTCAGTTGCGACCAGTTATTTAATATCGCTTCAATAGTGAGTCCATCTGCAACCTTGCTCATCAAATAAAATATTATCTAAAATCCATCAAGTTCCTTGAGCATATAGTATTGCTGCCAGTATTTCAGTTAAAATGTTAAGCATTTTATGATGTTTTTTGGTAAGGGACCAATTTTTAAGTTTTAATATGCATTAGGAGTAAAAATATGGGATTATGTATCAAATTTCAATGATTTACCGATGATTTTCGTATGGATGGCATTTGAAGTTCCAATAGCAACCTAACCAGCAGTAAGTTTTCATATCCTGTTTCGACCACAGGACGAAGCTGTTGCAACAGAGAGGAATTTTTAGCTTAAACAAAATGGTTAGCCATATCAAATAGTTCACAAGTTGAATCTGTTGTAGATCATGCAACATAATTCCCTCCGGACACACCCTCCTTTGTTATGCAATGCAAATATTTTATACTTGCTGGTGGCAAGGGCAAGACAATCCATTACATCTGATATTTGCAAAGAAAAGAGCAAACTAATGCTCTTCTCTACCACGCATCTTTGATCTCGTAGTATTAAAGCATGACAATACACAACAGTTTCTCAAATTTAATAAAAATATAATAAGCGAAAACACAAGATAATATGTCAATCATAAGAAAAAATGCTCATTTTTGCTACTATGTGGAAGCCATATTCGAGAAGGTTCAGAATCTGCATGTTGGAGCAGATTCAGGTCAGAAACTAAATTGAAATGAATTGATTGCAAATAATTGTTCCAGACTTCATTTGAAATAGTGCAATGGTAGCAAGAAAACAAAAAGGCTTCGTAACAAAGGAAATGAAACATGTGTTCGTTTTGGTAAAAATGGACTCACTTCTCTACATGGTTTAAGACTCTTATTATATCGACCAGCAAAAAGTCCAAAATTCTATCAACCTAGGAGACATCTTGGCCAATGCGCAACCATGATATAGGTACCCAAAACAGCATTAAATAAGAAATGAATTGTTAAACAACATTAAACAACATTATATATGTACCCAAAACTGAAGATTATGAGAAGGCTTTGCAGTAGTCATCCATGCTAATCTTTTGAATCAATGGCATGTCATTCTCCTGAAGCTCCATGACGAGAATTTGAAGATTACACGTCTTCTTTGCAATGAACTCATCATCCATTGTTCTCAGTACATATGATATATGCGATAATTTTTGTTTTATTAATGAAGAAATTCCCAAAGCATTAGATCAGAAGTCATGAAATAGATATCAGGCAGCTGATCAAATAGCATCCAATGGGTTTTAGCAAAAAAATAGCATCCAGCAGATTTTCGTGTGGTTATCATACTGCTCCTTGAACTTTCTTTTTGAAGCTTACAAACATCATCCTTAAATTGATGCTTGTTACATATCTTTGCTCTTGTGGTGATCTAAAAATGCATAAAAATACAGTTGGCCAATGTTTGATATAGACTTGCTACCATTTGAAGTTCTAGCTATCCTACTTCTCAATGTAAGCATCATTGTCAAAAGATGATTAATGGCTATGAAACTCAAGTAAAAGTGCAAGAGCTAACCACTACTATAGCTCAAATATGCTAGCACAAGATCTTTTCAAAAACTTTCGGACAACCTATCAATTAACGAATTGAACGAGAATATATAAAGTTCAAAGTAATCATAGAAAACCTTAATGAGCTTGGTAAAACAAAGAGTATGAAAACAATATGATAGGCCCTTGGATAAAGATTCAAACATCGAATACGTGACTAGGCCAACCACACCATGCCTTGGTTGCCACAGCACCTCGCCACACTTTACCATGCTAATACTGGATTGACCAACAAAAGGAAACTTCGAACAACTCCTTCAAACTTTGAAAAGATTTATATAAGGAGGAGATGGTCTTGCGTTAAAGACCAATTGCAAGGCTTTCCCTCTTTTAATCTACGGAAACTTCAAGCTGGGTTTTCCTTCAGTATTTACAAAGAGTAAAGGTTTTCCGCATCAGTTTGATGATCACTCACTGTCCCACAATTACATAATGTGTCCATCAAATTAAAACTACAGCACAAGTAGTTAATCCATGGACAAACTCATGCAAAACTAATCTCATAATCAAACACGAACTAAGTGAATTTACTTTATGTTGTTGCTGAAGTTGAATGGATGGTAATTGTGAAACTGATCTAAAAAAAAATGGAATTTGGCCTAGGGAAAGAGTCAAGATGTCTGCTCACGATGTGCATTTGATCGACGATCCATTCTTCCAAGCTCGAGTCCACTCCATCAAATAGAGACGGCCACCTAATTTTAGCAGCCTAAAAGATAAAACAAATAAGAAAATTTAAAAAAAAAAAGACCCCAGAGAGATACAGAGAGAGAGAGAGAGAGCGCGAGAGAACCTTGACGGCGGAGAGGGAGCTCTCGCCGCAGCTATCGCAGAGGACTCCGTCGAAGTCCAGCGCGTAGAGATCCCCAGCCATTCGCGTTTTCTTTCTTTGGCTCTCCGTCTTGCGTTCCGGCAGGAGATCCTGCGACCGCCGGATTTGTTGTTGGTGTTTTTGAGTCATCTGTTGAGCCTCGGTTCGGTTGGATTTTGCCACGTTGACTTGCGGTGCTCGTCCGGATGTGTTCTCACCCTTAGATGCGGCTTAGAATGTTTTCTCTACCAATGGAAACCAAATTTTATCCGTACGCGAAGATTTTGAGATTCGAAAAAGACATCACAACACATTCTCAGTGTACCGCTTGATATTTGTTATTTCTCCAAATCTCAAAATCACTCATCTATGATGAAAAATCTTGGATGATGCATCTATAAACAATGGAATCCAAACAATTATACAGGCCGCTCTTTCCCTTTCTCTCAATTAACATACATACATACATACATATTTGTATGTATATATGTATCTATATATATATATATATATATATGTTGCTGGAAATTGGACCCGGAGGGGACCGGTCAGCCGAGAAGGAAGAGCTCCGGCGAACACTGGCGGGCGGCGATCCGTCGGCGGGCAGCGTCCTCTAGAAAACCTGCAAAAAGCCGGTGACCGGAGTTTCCAGCGCCGACCATCCGATGCCTAAGTTAGAGGGGGGCAGACGTATATGAGGAGAAATAATGTGTGTCCAGAGTTCTTGCCTTCCAGCCCCCTCTAAGGTGGAGGGGTTCTCCTTTTATAGAGGGGCGCTGGGTTACCTGTGATGTGATGGGGCGAGGTTGCCGTACGACTGAGCACGTCACATAAATTGGTGCACGATCAAATGAATTAATGCCTTGTCGTAGGGGATGAGGTCGGAATCAGGGAGTTGTCACGGCCGACTGGATGCAGCTGAGCTGATTTGCCGTGGAGGACTGGAGATCCGTAGATAACAGGCGCCACACGCATTAATTGTTGAGTAAGCCGGAGATACGCATTGATTGTGGAGTAAGCCGGAGGTACGCATTAATTGTGGAGTAAGCCGGAGATCTGCAGAGGCCATGCACATTAAATGCTAGGGGTGGTGGCAGGGTATAGTCTCTGATCGGGCTACAGAAGGATGTGACCGCGATAGGTGAGTGGCGAGGTCGGACTTCCGAGGTGGCGAGCTCTAAGGTCGGGCACCTGGTCGGGCGCCAGGTCGAGCGCCCCTAATCACATGTCTCGTGATGTGCTCACGTGCTGTGGGGTGACATGTATTACCCCAACACTACCCCCCGACTTTCGAGTTCGAGCTGCTTGCAAACTCGGACGCGGGAAGTAGTTGTCTTTATTGCTGTGGTGGGGGCCAGGGGGACTTTAAATTATTCCGACGCTTCGTGTGTTTCAGGGCGCTTTTAATGAGAGGAGATGGGGCGACGCCTTTTCGTCCTCTGAGATCGCTTCGTGAGGCGGGCTCAGATGGGGCCCCGAAATCCGACGGGGCACTGCCTCGATTGCTTATTCGAGGCTTCAACCTAAAATAAATATGCTGTTTCGGTTTTCGGGGCCGACACGTGGCGCAATCCGAACGGGAGGCGGGGTCCGACCCTGCCTATCCGGGCCGTCGAAAGGTCTATATAAACCCCTTGACCTGGCCCTAAAAAGGTCTTGCTTGGCTGCTTCCCTTTCTTCCTCCGCTTCTATCCTCCTGTTCGTCTTTCTCAGTCGTAACCGAGCCTTCCGGCGGCGCCTTAAGGCGATTTCCCCCCGTAGGTCATCTCCCTTCTTTAGTTAGGGGTGTCATCCTTTCTTTTTTCTTTGTTTCCCTTTGTCCTTTGCTTCTCCTTCTCTTTTTCCTGCAAATGGGTTCTGGTCCGAATGAAGTCGGATCTAGTCTGTCAGAGGAGGAACTGGAGCTGGTTCACTCCCGGTTTTTTTTTCCGGCCCGGATTTCATCTCGAACCCGCGGGGCTGGAGGACCGGGTAACGCGACCGCTTCCAGGTCGGATCGGGGTGTATGTCAAGATACTCTGGGCCGGCCTGCGGTTCCCCCTTCACGAGTTTGTGAACGACTTGCTGGTGGAGTATCAACTCGTCCCAGTACAGCTCGCTCCGAACTCGTGGAGGACCATAGTCGGATTTTTGTCTCTTTGCCTTGTGCATGGGATCCCGGCTTTGGTAAGCATTTTCCGCTGGTGTTTTTTATTGAAAACCAATCCGGCGGATGGAGAGTGGTTATACTTTGCCTTCCGCGGCGGTATGTCCCTCTTCCGAGGTGCCTCTTCCTCTATTCATGAATGGAAGGGGAGATTTTTCTTTCTTGCATCCGAGGTGTCGTGGGGATTTGACCCGAGGTGGGGGCATTTCCGACTGAAAGCCCTTAACAGGCTCTCCGAGCTCACGGCGGACGAGCAGAGGGTTGTCGACGCCCTGCGGGGTCTCGGGAAGGATATCAACTTGGCCGACCTTCTAAGCGAGGAGGCCTTGGTGAACGTCGGCCTGAGCTCGGCGCACCCCGAGGGTAAGAATGGTCATATTGCTTCGTTTTTTGTTTTATTTGTTTCTTTCTCCTCTTACTTAGAGTTTTTCTCTTTTTCTTGTTTCAAATATCCCACACATGTCGACCAGCAACGCATCTCTTTTCTTTCGGCTGAAGCGGAGGTCAGCCGAGGTCGGCGGGGCTCTTCCCGAGCCCCGAAAGAGAGTGAAGACGGCCTCCATTTCCGCCCCTGCCGGGATGAGGGGTTCCGGGGCCGGAACGTCGTCGGCCGCCCGGGAGAAGGCCCCAACGGCCGAGCGTGCGAGCTCAGCTTCTGGAGGGGCATCCGAATCGGCACCTTCGGCCTGCCCCGCTTCCGTTGCTCAACGGGCAGGCCGGACTGTTGTCCGTTTACGGAGATCGGGGCCCGAGCCGAGTAGGGGTCCCGGGGTTCCGAGTGCATCTCGGCCTACCACCGTGAGTTCGGACGGGCCCAGTTCGTCGGGGGCCAGGGGACGTCCCGGGAAAGGACCTGCCGACCTGAAATCCCCGATTCGCGAGGGCAGCTTGGCCCTTGAAGACGCTGATGTTGCGCGCGCGGTTTTTCGCCGCGCAATGCTCCCGACCGACCGGGCCAAGGCCAAGTTCGAGGCCCTCGGGCTTGAGGAGATCATCGACCAAACATACCGTAATGCCGTTCAAGTAGGTTACTTTTTCGCTTTGCTTTCGACCATCAGCATTTCCTTTATCCTTACTTATCGTCGTTTTCCTTGCAGCATTTTCATGAAATCGATACTCTGGTGTTCATCGCCTCGGGATACCAGAATGAATCTCGACGATTCCAGAAACAGCTGGAGTCGGCCGAGAAGAGGCTCGCGGAGTCGGAGGCCATGTTGGTCGAGGCCCTCGCGCGGAGGGAGGCCGCCGAGGCCGGGCGGCTTGCAATCGTCAGCGAGCTCGAGGAAGAGAGAGCCGCCCACTCCTTGACGAGGTCCAAGCTTCGCGCCGCCGAGGCGCGACTCGCGGAGTCCCGCTCCGAAGCCGCGGGATACAAGTACGAAGGCGGAGTTCTCCGCCTGAAGATCGAGCAGCTCGAGGCTCGAAAAAAGAGGGCGCTCGAGCAAGTCCAAAATGCCGTGGAGCTCTTCAAGGGGTCGGAGGAGTTCCGCGACATGCTGGAGGAGGAGACCGTGGATGGGTTCCTTCGGGGCTTTGAAAACTTTCGGTGGCAGATAGCGCGGTTCTGCCCTCAGCTTGATATTTCGGGGATTCGGCCAAGATCGAAGCTCGGCGATGAGGGGGAGTCCGATCTGCCCTCGCCGCTCGAGGAGGAAGAGGAGGTCGAGGTCGAGGCCGCCGACGCAGAGGTCGGGGGAGAAGCCGTCGGGGCGAGCAAGTGGTTCGGGCGACTCCCGCAGAGGGGACTTCCGAAGTTGCCGACGGAGCTGTACCTGCTCCTGCAGAGGAAGGTCCCGAGCCAATCCCTGCCGAGGTCTCCCAGGTGATCATCGCGGATGATCTCGGCGCTGGCGAGGCCGGAGCTCCCTAGGAGTTGTTTTTCTTTCTCCCTTTTGTTGTGAGCGAGGTCGGTTCCCAAATTTGTTGTACGGCCGACCTCAATTTTTTACTTCGGCCTTCGGGCTTTTGTTAATGAAAAAACGTCTTTTGCAAATTTGTGCTTGCTTTTCTTTCTTTCTTTCGCGCAATAAGTGAACTTTTACTTTGATCGCTCGAGTTGAACTCTTCCCGGTGAATTTTTCTAAGCGTCGAGCTCAGCTGAGCTCTCAGACTTAGGCTTCATAGGCTTAGGTGTAGAGCACACTCGCTAAGGTATCAAGCTTAGCTCTGATAAGGACGACGTTTTAGGCGCCGGGCTCAAATCCTAGAAAAATTCACTAAGTCCTTGAGCTCGGCTGGGTTCGTAGGCTTAAGTTCCGTGGACTTAAGTTTCAACCGCGCTAGCCAAGTCAAATTCCCGTCGGCAATTTTCTCTAAGTCTTCGAACTCGGCTAAGTGCGTAGGCTTTGGTTGCATAGGCCTAGACCTAAATCGCGTTCGCTAAGTGAGGCTCCAAGCTCCGACTTTAGAGAAATCCTCTGAGTTTTCAAGCTTGGATTTGAATCTTGCCAAGCCCTCGAGCTTGGCCGAGGCATTGTTTCCGGTCCTCGGATCCTAAAGAGGTTTCGTCGGGCCTTTAAATTTATCTCCTGGACAATTTAGCCAAGTCTTCGAGTTCGGCTCCCCAGATGTTGGCTCACAAAAGGTTTTGGGGTCGCTCTCCGGGGAGATCATAGACCGAAATTGCGTTGCCGGTGAGACCTTCGCGGTAGTTGGCCTCGGGCTCGGCCGAAGTACCAACGAGTAGAGTCGGAATTTTATGGTGAGTGCCTCGGCACTTTCGAGCTCGACCAAAGTATCAAGGGCCGAGGTCGTCACCGCCGATTAGCGATGGAAAAGGCATGCCCGGGGCAGAGGAGACCCTGGCTCATGGTTGATTCGGAGAAACATCCCGACCTTGGTCGGGGGAAATCCTCCTGCACCGTTGGGGTTGGGCGCCCCATGCCGAGGTGGGCGGCTTTGCTCTTTGGCCAGCTTTTGAGGGCGCTCTTTTGCTTGGGGTCCGCTTCAGGGACGCCGGCATATTGGAAGACATAGCTGTCGTTGGAGATCTGTGTAGATGCTGCACTGCTGTCGCTCTCGAACGTTTCGGAGGGCCGCAAAGGTACTATCCCATCTTTCCGCGGTTGAGGGAGCTTGAGCTCACTGTCGACTTATCGGGGCATCTCGACCTTAGTCGAGGAGGCGCTACGGGGGGCCGTGAAGGTACTATTCCGTTGTCGATATCGAGCGCCACGGAGGGCCGTGAAGGTACTACCCCATCTTTTCGAGGTCGAGGGGTCTGGGTACGCACTATCGACACTCGGGGCATCCCGAACTTAGTCGGAAAGGCGCTATGGGGGACCGCGAAGGTACTACCCCGTTGTCGATGTCGAGCGCCACGAAGGGCCGCAAAGGTACTACCCCGTCTTTTCGAGATCGAGGGAGCTTGGGCTCACCGTCAACTTATCGGGGCATCTCGACCTTAGTCGAGGAATCGTGCGCAAGGTCGAGGGGTCTGGGAATGCACTGTCGACCTGCGACGCTTTCCGAGGTCGAGGGGTCTGGGTACGCACTATCGACACTCGGGACATCCCGAACTTAGTCGGAAAGGCGCTATGGGGGGCGCGAAGGTACTACCCCATTGTCGATGTCGAGCTCCACGGAGGGCCTCGAAGGTACTATCCCATCTTTTCGAGGTCGAGGGAGCTTGGGCTCACTGTCGACTTATCGGGGCATCTCGACCTTAGTCAAGGAATCGTGCACAAGGTCGAGGGGTCTGGGAACGCACTGTCGACCTGCGACGCTTTTCGAGGTCGAGGGGTCTGGGTACGCACTATCGACACTCGGGGCATCCCGAACTTAGTCGGGAAGGCGCTATGGGGGGCCGCGAAGGTACTACCCCATTGTCGATGTCGAGCGCCACGAAGGGCCGCGAAGGTACTACCCCATCTTTTCGAGATCGAGGGAGCTTGGGCTCACCGTCGACTTATCGGGGCATCTCGACCTTAGTCGAGGAATCGTGCGCAAGGTCGAGGGGTCTGAGAACGCACTGTCGACCTGCGACGCTTTCCGAGGTCGAGGGGTCTGGGTACGCACTATCGACACTCGGGACATCCCGAACTTAGTCGGAAAGGCGCTATAGGGGGCGCGAAGGTACTACCCCGTTGTCGATGTCGAGCTCCACGGAGGGCCGCGAAGGTACTATCCCGTCTTCCCGAGGTCGAGAGAGCTTGGGCTCACTGTCGACTTATCGGGGCATCTCGACCTTAGTCGAGGAATCGTGCGCAAGGTCGAGAAGTCTGGGAACGCACTGTCGACCTGCGACGCTTTTCGAGGTCGAGGGGTCTGGGTATGCACTATCGACACGGAGCATTTCGAACTTAGTCGGGGAGGCGCTACGGGGGGCCGCAAAGGTACTACCCGTTGTCGATGTCGAGCGCCACGGAGGGCCGTGAAGGTTCTACCCCGTCTTTCTGAGGTCGAGGGAGCTTGGGCTCACTGTCGATTTATCGGGGCATCTCGACCTTAGTCGAGGAATCGTGTGCAAGGTCGAGGGGTCTGAAAACGCACTGTCGACCTGCGACGCTTTCCGAGGTCGAGGGGTCTGGGTACACACTATCGACACTCAGGGCATCCCGAACTTAGTCGGGGTCTTTGAGGAAGATCGAGACCGAGCTCGATGTCGGTGTGGCGGGGCGTTCCAGGTTTGATTGGGGCATCTGAACTTGGTCGGGCATCCGAGCTAAGTCGGGCATCCGAGCTTGGCCGGGTAGTCTGAAGATCACAAATATTCTGACATCAGGAGAAACATAACATGATTAAGAGGGAACTGTAGATGAGTTATTATAAGGAGAAGACGAGACTCGTGTTTCCGATCACCAAGGACCCCTTAGGGTTTCACTGGTAATACATCCAGAGATTTTCGGAATTTCAGCTTCGTGGGATAAGGATCCCTTCAAGGGACTCCAGCTTGTATGCTCCGGGTCGCTGGACTCGTGCAATCCGGTAAGGTCCTTCCCAAATTGGAGCTAGCTTCCCTTGCTCGGCTGGCTGAGAAGCTTCAGCTCTTCTAAGGACAAGATCCCCTACTTTGAAAAGATTGGCCTTAACTCTGGAGTTGTAGTAGCGAGCCGTCTTTTGCTGGTATCTCGCCATACGGACTCGGGCGATTTTTCTTGCCTCTTCGACGAGGTCCAAGTTGTTTCTAAGCCAAGAAGAGTTGGAGTCAGCATTGTAATGCTCCACCCTCAGGGAGGGGAGGCCGATCTCTAAAGGGATAACGGCCTCTGTCCCATACGCCAGGTTGAAGGGGGTTCCGCCAGTGGGTAGTCGAAATGTAGTTCGGCAGGCCCAAAGAATATTATATAAGTCCTCGACCCATTGCCCCCTGGATTGGTCGAGCCTGGCCTTGAGTTCCTGCAAGATAGTACGGTTCGTTACCTTGGTTTTTCCATTTGTTTGTGGATGGGCGACCGAGTAAAGCGGTGGTCGATGCCGAGCTCGGAGCAAAATTTTCTGAACCGGACATTGTCGAATTGACGGCCATTGTCAGATATGAGAATGCAGGGGAGTCCAAATCTACAGATTATTGACTTTCAGACAAAATTCCGCATCTTTTGCTCGGTGATCCGGGCCACCAGCTCGGCCTCGACCCATTTGGTGAAATAGTCAATGGAGACAACCAGAAACTTCCTCTGCCCGGTTGCAAGGGGAAATGGCCCCAGAATATCAATTTCCCACTGGGCAAATTGCCAGGAGGCACTAATCGAAGTTAGCGGGGCCGAGGGTCGGCGTTGAACGTTGGCGTTCCGCTGGCACCGGTCGCATCTCCGGACGAAGTCCGTTGCGTCCTTCTGAAGTGTGGGCCAGTAGTATCCCTGGAGAAGAATTTTGTGGGCTAGTGCTCGGCCTCCCAAATGATTTCCACAGATTTCTTTGTGAACCTCTTGCATGGCATAATCTGCCTCTAATGGGCGAAGACATCTGAGAAGGGAAGAGGTAAAGAACCTGCGGTAGAGTTTGCCTTCGTACAATACGTACCGAGAGGCGAGACGCCTGATTCGGCGAGACTTGAGTTCATCGTCGGGGAGGACTTCATTTTGCAGATAACCGACGAGCCCGTCCATCCAGCTCGGCTCGATTTCGACGCAGAGAGTCGGCTCGGGCTCCTCCGTACTAGGCATTTGGAGATACTCGAGCATTGTTGCTTTGGGGGGTTCGCTCATGCGGGAGGTCGCCAGTTTTGACAGTTGGTCGGCCCTCAGGTTCTCCGACCTTGAAATATGTTGAATGTTGAAGGAGCTCAAAGTGGAAGTGAGATCTCGCACTTTCTGGAGATATTTCTGCATGTGGGCTCTCTGGCTTCAAAGTCTCCCAGGATCTGGCTCACAACTAGTTGGGAGTCGCTAAAGACCTTTAGGTCCTTCACCTTTAGCTCCTTTGCCAGTTTGAGCCCGACGATGAGTACCTCATATTCCACCATATTGTTAAAGGCGGGAAATTCGAGGCGCAAAGCTTGTTCCTCAACTACTTCGTCTGGGCTGGTAAGGATGAGGCCTGCTCCACTACTCCTCGAGTTCGAGGAGCCATCAACATGTAGAGTCCATGACTGCCCCGGGATCTCCTCCGCTGGTGCAGATGTGGGCTCAGGCTTGTCCGGTATAGTGCACTCGATAATGAAGTCTGCGAGTGCCTGGGCCTTAATCGCTGGCCTCGGTCGGTACTCGAGGTCAAACTCCCCGAGCTCGACTGCCCACTTCGTGATTCTTCCAGCACGATCCGACCTTTGCAAGATTTGCTTCATAGGCTGGTCGGTCAGTATGACCACTGTGTGGGCTTGAAAATAGGGTCGGAGTCTCCGAGCTGAGATGACCAAGACGAAAATGGTTTTCTCCAGTTTTGAGTATTGGGTCTCAGCATCCCACAGGACCCGGTTGGTGTAGTACACTGGTCTTTGAAGCTTGTCCTCTTCTCGGACCAGGACCGAGCTCACTGCAACCGGAAAGACGGCCAAATACAAGTAGAGGAGCTCACCCTGCTGGGATTTTGTAAGAAGTAGAGGGGAAGCGAGGAGATGCCTGAGGTCTTCGAAAGCCTGCTCGCATTCCTCCGTCCACAAGAAATTCTTCGGCCACTTGAGGACTGCGAAGAAGGGGAGGCATCTCTCGGTGGACCTAGAAACGAATCTCCCCAGGGCTGCAACCCGGCTAGTGAGCCGCTGTACCTCCTTGACCGTTCTTGGCGGCGCCATCTCTTGTAGTGCTCGGATCTTCTCGGGATTCGCTTCGATTCCGCATTGGGTGACTATGAAGCCAAGGAACTTTTTCGAGGTGACTCTGAATGCACACTTAGCAGAGTTGAGCTTCATCCGATATTTTCTCAGTTTGGAGAATGTTTCATTGAAGTCGGCCACATGGTCCTCCGCCATCCGGCTCTTCACCAGCATGTCGTCCACATAGACCTCCATATTTTGGCCTATTTGATTTTTAAAGATTTGGCTGACTAGCCTTTGATAAATCACCCCAGCATTTTTCAAGCCAAAAGCCATCACTTTGTAGCAATAGGTGCCCCCGTCGGTGATGAAAGCTGTCTTCTCCTCATCTTCAGGCGCCATCCGGATTTGGTTATACCCCGAGAAGGCATCCATGAATGTCAGCAGCTGATATCCCGAGGTGGAGTCTACGAGCTGGTCGATGCTGGAAAGTGAAAAGCTGTCTTTTGGACAGGCTTTGTTCAGGTCAGTGTAGTCCATGCACATACGCCATTTTCCGTCGGCTTTCTTGACGAGGACCACATTGGCGAGCCAGTCTGGGTAGGATATCTTCCGGATGAAGCCGGCCTTGAGGAGCTTGTCTACTTTTTCGGCCGCTGCTCGCTGTCGCTCTGGGGCAGAGCCTCGCTTCTTCTGCCGCACGGGCTTACAGGTTGGTTTCACTTGGAGCCGGTGAACCATGATCTTGGGATCTATTCCCGGCATGTTGGCGGACGACCAGGCGAAGACGTCCATGTTGGCTCGCAGGAACTCGATTAGGCGTCCTCTTTCGTGGGCACCCAGGCCGGATCCGACCTGCACGGTTAACTCAGGGCAATTTTCCTGTAAGGAAATCTGGGTAAGAAGCTCATCAGGCTCTACCCGCTTTTTTCGTGGGCCATCCCGTGCTTCCAAAGTTTCGATGGAGAGCGTCTGGTCTGTTGTCGAAGTTGACGCCTCGGCTGGTCGCTCCTCTTGGTTTGGCGCCTTGGTCGGTCGCCTCATTTTGTGGGTAGCCATGTAGCACCGCTTTGCTACCGATTGGTCCCCACGAACTTCACCTACTCCTCGGTTGGTGGGGAATCGCATGAGCAGGTGGCAAGTCGAGACCACGGCTCGGAGAGTGTTGAGCTCTGGTCGTCCAAGGATGGCATTGTAGGCCGAGGGCAGACGGACCATGAGAAAATCCATCCTTACGGTGCTTTCTCGAGGGGGGGAGGCCGACTGTGACTAGGAGACCGATCTCGCCATCGATCGGGACTGAGTCTCCGGTAAATCCAACCAGGGGAGCATTCATTCTCTGGAGTTGGCCTTCTGTCATCCCCATCTTTTGATAGGCGTCATAATACAAAACATTCGTCAAACTTCCATTATCTACCAAAACACGCTTTACATCAAATTTATTTACAATCATGGAGATGACCACAGCGTCATCATGAGGAGTCTCAACTCCTTTCAAGTCCTCGTCCGAGAACGAGATGGCTCCAGAGGTGCGCAGGCGCTTTGGGGGAATCCTTTCCTCGGCAGGTCCTCCGGCCGAGGTTCCACCTCCAATGGTGTTGATGGTGCCGGCAATGGGTCTATTGGCATTTGGACCTTCGGATTGCGCGGCGTTCTCTGCTGGCCTCCTTTCCTCGCGCCGATTCCGCACAAATCGGTTGAGTACTCCGCGGCGGATGAGCGCCTCGATCTCATCCTAGAGCTGGAAGCAATTCTCCGTGTCATGGCCGTGGTCTTGGTGGAAGCGACAGTACTTCCTAGGATTGCGCCAAGCTCCGGGGTCCCTCATCGGGGGTGGAGGCCGAAAATAATCCCGGCCCTGAATCTCCATCAGTATCTCTGTCCGGAGAGCATTGAGGGGAGTGTGATTCTCATACCTCCCCGAGAGTACTCGTGGCTGAGTCGGAGATCTCGGTCTGGGCAGGGACCTTGGTCGGGGCTGCCCCCGGGGCCGAGGTGGACTCCTCAGCCGGGGCAGGTTCTTGTTCCGGTGAAGAGATTGGCTTTTAGGATGACTGCGCTCCTCGCGGCGTCTCTTCTGCTTCTTGGAGGTCTGCTCGATCGCACTCCGCCTGGAAGCAATGGCCTCTTCGGCCTTCGCATACTTCCAAGCTCGGACAAGCATCTCCGTGAAGTTGGCGGCAAAGCTCTTCTTGATGGAGAAGAGGAACCTATAGGACCGAGCCCCAGTCTTTAGTGCCGATATGGCTACTGACTGGTCGAGCTCACGGACCTCCCAGGTTGCGACGGTGAAACGGTCGAGATAGTCTTTGAGAGACTCTCCCTCCCTTTGTTTGATGTCGAGGAGGGAGTCTGAAGTCCGCCGCTGACGTCGGCTGGCAGCAAAGTTGGTGGTGAACTGCCTGCTGAGCTGCTCGAAAGAAGATACTGTACTGGGCTTTAGCCCGAAAAACTAGAGTCGAGCCGCTCCCCGAAGCATTGCTGGGAAGGCCTTGCAGAGCATAGCCTCCGAGGACTCTTGCAATGCCATGAGGGCTCCGTAACTCTCCAGATGGTCGAAGGGGTCGATCGTGTCATTATAGGGCTCCACCTGGGGCATTTTAAACCTTGATGGGACCGGCTCATCCTCGATCTGGTGGGAGAAGGGGGACTTAGTCGTAAATTCGAAGTCACCCTCACATCTCGCCTTCATGCTGTGGAGCGCCTCAATCTGGCGCTCGAGTCTCTCGACCTTCTTGTCGAGCTCTCCGCTCCGGGGGTCCACCACGGTAGTTTGCTCTGGCGCAAGTCATCCCGGGACTGACTCGGCTTCCGATGGCTGTGGGCCGTTACCCAGGCCTCTCGCTAAGGGTTCCCTCCGGGGGGACGCTTGGGCTGAACCCTAGCAGCAGCATCGCTCCTCATTATTGGCCTGTGAAGAGCCATAGAGGTTTTGGCCCTGAGGTGCCGATCCGTTTGGAGGAGGCACTGGCAGGGCCTGGGCCTGTAGAAGCGGCGCCGGTGGGGCTCCCTCACGTTGCAAACCTTGGACGGCCGTGGCCAAGGCTTGGATTTACTGCACTAGGATGTCAAACTGTTCCGGCTGAACTTGGAGGGCTGGACCAGCCGAAGGTGGCGAATTCTAGACGGAGTGTCTCGGACTTGGTGGGAGATGCTGGGAGGCGTTACAGGCCCCCTTGCTTCTCAACTTCATGGTCGCGACTCGGTCCCCTCCTTCTAGCGCCAACTGTTGCTGAAAATTGGATCCGGGGGCGGCCGGTCATCCGAGAAGGAGGAGCTCCGGCGAACACTGGCGGGCGGCGATCCGTCGGCGGGTGGCATCCTCTGGGGAACCTGCAAAAAGCCGGTGGTCGGGGTTTCCGGTGCCGGCCCTCCGATGCCTAAGTCAGAGGGGGGGCAGACGTATATGAGGAGAAATAATGTGTGTCCAGAGTTCTTGCCTTCTAGCCCCCTCTAAGGTGGAGGGGTTCTCCTTTTATAGAGGGGCGCTGGGTTACCTGTGATGTGATAGGGCGAGGTTGCCGTACGACTGAGTACATCGCATGAATTGGTGCACAATCAAGTGAATTAATGCCTTGCCGTAGGGGATGAGGTTGGAATCAGGGAGTTGCCACGGCCGACTGGATGCAGCTGAGCTGGTTTGCCGTGGAGGACTGGAGATCCGTAGATAACAGGCGCCACACGCGTTAATTGTTGAGCAAGCCGGAGATACACATTGATTGTGGAGTAAGCCGGAGGTACGCATTAATTGTGGAGTAAGCCGGAGATCTGCAGAGGCCACGCACATTAAATGCTAGGGGCGGTGGCAGGGTATGGTCTCTGATCGGGCTACAGAAGGATGTGACCGCGGTAGGTGAGTGGCGAGGTCGGACTCCCGAGGTGGCGAGCTCTGAGGTCGGGCACCTAGTCAGGCGCCAGGTCGGGCGCATCCGAGGTCGAGAGTTCCGAAGTCGGGCGCCCCTAATCACATGTCTCGTGATGTGCTCACGTGCTGTGGGGCAACCTGTATTACCTCAACAATTTATATATATATATATATATATATGACAGGTAGATTGGGCAACCTAAACTGCATCTTGACCTATTTCATTTTTTTTGTTAATATATAATAGACTTAATTTGCCAAATTAACAATTCAATACTTTCAAGAATAAAATAATAGTGATTATAGAGGTCACCTTTAGTCATTATAATGGTAACTCTTAAAAATGGCACAAGATTACAGTGGTACTAGCTCAAGTTGTTTTCATCAAGATATAATTTCGGCATTTTGCGAGATAACATTATTATTTTCATTAGTGCACATGTATTATGAACTTAAAAATTATTTTAACCTAATAAATAGTAAAAATTATGATGAAGGATTTTCTATTAGGATGACAGGCTGGACGATTTTTGTGACAAAAACGGATGATTGTCTGTGTCTATGATTTCAGCAAGTTTATGATAGGTGGCAATTAGAGATAGACAAGAATATTGCTAAAACAAAGAACCATGTCATGATAGCCTATGCTTGTTGCTTGATTTAAGTACTTCGAGCTTTCAACCTATACCTTCTTTAATCGAGAAGGTATTTAATTAGTAGTTACGGATAATTATAAAGAAACTCCCATGCCTGAGAAAGGTAATGAATCGAATGAAGGCTTGAGATCTAATTCAATGCTTGATGGGGGGGCAAAATAGATCGTCCTGCTTAGGATAAGGGATCATCCCATTCCAGCCGGGTAGACTTCAGAATCGACCAGGTGAGACCTCAATCCTGCTAAGAGCCAGTCCGATCTCGGACTTCGCCGAAGGCTCAGCCGATCTCGGCCGATTCTCTCCGCTGCTACTGATGAGAGCACAAAAGTGCGACCCACATGTCACCTAAATTAGTATTATTGCTAACCGATAATGATAAATTCACTGGATTAATATTATATTTGGGTTTGGCACATATCTTCATAAATTAGAAATAAAATGCACATTGAGTTCAAATTTGACTAAAGAAGGATCCCTTCCCAGATCCGACCCGGTTGAAGATCGAGTCGGGTCCGAGTCAGGTTCAGGTCCGAATCGGGTCCATTTTATTTGTGCTTTTGGAAAAGAATTTTTGGGCAAATCTAATTTGGTCATATCATAACTATGAGGTCGGGTGACCCATGACTTGAAACTTGCAATTGACCTCCAGTCAGAACAGGTGACCCGTGATCCAAATCCCAGCAGCCCAAGAGTCCACTGGCGTCCATTTTCAGCATCCCATCTCCCATCCGTATCCATCTTCCACGGCGCATCCAAGCCATGAATGCCTCTCCCGTGATCCAAGCCGCCCGCGTCCGCATCTTCAACGCCATCATCTCCGCGTTCCCACCGCGTGCCAGCCACCGTGCCAGCAGTGCCCAAATCCCAGCTCGCTCGTCTCCCTCCTTCCGTGTCCAAGATCCCGCGATGCATCAAGACGTGCGCCCATTCCGGATTCCCAGCGAGCCCGTGATCCTTCCTTCCGCATCAGGCCGCCATCTTCAAGCATCCCACGGCACCCTCCAAAGATCCCGCGTCCGTGAAGGAAGATCCCAGCGCCTCCTTCCTTCCGCATCATCCTTCCTCTTCCGCGTGCAATCCCGGGCGATTCACCTCCCAGCAAGGAAGATCCCAGCATCAGCAGCACCCGAAGAAGGAAGCCAAGTCCCCACCTTCCGCTTCAGCTCCCAGCTCTTCCGTGATCCCGTCGATCCCGCTCCAATCCGGCACCCAAAGAAGGGAAGATCAGCGATCCAACGCGTCTCCTTCCTTCCGTTTTTTCTTCCTCTTCCGCGTGCAATCCCGTGATCGGCTCCTCCCAGCAGCCCCTCATGCCATTTCTTCCACTCGTCTGCGTTCATCAAGGAAGACGGCATCCTCCCTGCAGTCCGTGATCAACGTACGCCGAGATCCCAAGCGCCCATTCCATGTGGCTGATCTCTAGTGGGGACCTATAAAAAGGAGGGGAAGAGGAGAAGGAAGAGAGCTCGGTGGGAGGTGGAGGCCAAGAGAGGAGTCGGCTGGGTGTTGAGAAGAAGAAACAGAGCAAGTGCTCTGTTCTTGGGAAGAAGAAGAACATAAAAAAATTATTTTATGTTGGAAGTCCACCGTGGGAGTGGGAGAGAAAGAGAAGTGATTTTTTTTCTTTGTTTTCTTTTCTTTATTTTATTTGCAAAATAGGGGAGTATTAGGCCTCTAATCTCCACTTTTATTTGTAATCAGTTTTCTTTTTATGAAATCCATCAATTTTCTTTTATGCAATCTATGTTCTAAGTTTCAGTTTAATTCCTGCAATTTATTTTATTTGTACTGAAAATCTTATTTAAATATTTTTCTTTGCTGCTTGACCGCTACTCTGCATTACATTCTCAATTACAAAGTTTTCTTTCTTTTCTTTGTTTATTTTTCGAATAGAAAATATATTCTCTAATAGACTAGAGAATCATTCCACATCCCCGAAGTAATATTTTTCTTTTATTATTCAAAAATCGATTTCAAAACCGAGTGAACGTTCTAATTTTTATGCAACTCCAATCGCCTCCCTGTGGATCGATCTCTTACAACCGCTATTTTTCGAGTAGGAAAGGTAAGAGTAAAATTAAATTTAAACTTTGTTTGTCGGTTCTAACAACGATCTGTTTAGCATATTTTTAGTTAGACAGGAAAGGACGAACAAAATTTTGATCACCCCCCAACTAGCTTATTGCTAGTCTCTAGCAATTTAGTGCGAAAATGATAAAATAAGAGTGCAAAAGTGTAATTTATTATATAAATATCCTAAGATAAATACTCACTTTCGTAGAGCATTACGATTGCACTTAGCACGTGCAACAAGCCTTTAAACCCCTAGGTTACCCTAGTGGACGAGTGTTGTCTCGTGAGGGTTTGCAGTGAAGTTACCCACAAACTTCAATCCCAAAATAAAATTTGATTTGTGAAATGAAAGTCTTATTTCAAGTACATAACTGATAAGAATTTCAAAAGCACACAAGGTTTTAATTACTAAGTAGCCCAATTTCTAGGTTAGTATGCAATTTAAGTTGAAGTTATTAAGTTTTCCGTTAGGAAGTTGTAAGACTTATTTATACTTGAGTGCTCAGTGAAGTTTGGACCATGCACAAGCTAAGGTTTTGGATCTCCAAAATATCGCTAATTAGTAGTTTCCAAGAATTGGTCGGACAAGACCTATTTGCTGATTCAAAATCATCTTTTCTGCAGGATTTCGAGAGCTGTGGATGTTTACTTTAATACCTCATGGGCTTTATCTGTAATATTCTAGTTTACTCGAATTTTTACAACGACGGCTTTCACACTATTGTCTTTCTTAAGGTCAGTATACATTTTTTTTTTCATTTTTTTTTGTTTTGTTTTTTTTTTTTGCATTAAAGAGAAATGATAATGTATATATTGTGCACTTTTACTCCTGTGATGATTCTTCCATGTAGCGAGCAATTAGTCGACAATTCTCACACCAGTTGGCATGAGGTGTCGGGCATCAAGACTCCCCTACGGACCTATGCTCGGGTTCCTCATCACAAGCCCGCTGACCTTTGACAATAGGTAGCCCTTTTCGATGTACCTGACTAAATCCACCATTTTTTTTTTTGGATCAGAAAAAGATGGTTCATCAGGATTCGAGGTTGCTACCATATTCTCAACACAATGTCGAACCTATACCTTAGAAAATGCAGGCCAGATGTGTTGTGAAATTCAAAGCACTAATTAGCTTACAACTCACTAAAAGGAACTTAATAAAAAGAACTCACTTTGCACTACTTCCAACGAGTCATTGGGCTCTTAGATTTTATATACCTTGTGTGTTGTATATTTTTTTTTTTCAAAAATTTTAACTAAAACTTTTTTTTATATAAAATTTCAAATGCGTAAAAATACCCCCAAACCTAAATCTAACATTGTCCTCAATGTTAAAGAAAATTTAAAGCAGTAAGAGGACAGAGGAGAGGTTACCTGATATGGGTGGGTAAATTGAAAATTGGGGCAAAATCCCCCAAACCTGCATGTTAGTAATATATTGATGATGATTTTTTTTTTTATATATATATAAAAGAAACTTACATGTTGGGTTGCCTCCCAAATAGCGCTAAGTTTTATGTCTTCAGCCAGACAATTCCGATTTACTCATAATAGATAGGGTCGGTCAGAAGTGTCTCCTCGACTTCTGGACTCAGATACTCAAGGTATGGTTTTAAACGATGTCCATTGACTTGAAAGGACCTACCATCCTTGGTATTGCATATTACTACTGCACCATGTGGGTGCACTTTCTCTACTGTGTATGGGCCAGTCCAGCGAGATTTAAGTTTTCCAGGGAATAGATGTAATCGAGAATCATATAGAAGGACTTTTTGTCCTTGGTGAAATTCCTTACGAATGATCATTTTATCATGCATGATCTTCATGCGATCTTTGTACTTTTTGGCACACTCGTAAGCATCGTTTCTAATTTCTTCAAACTCATCGAGTTGAAGCTTCCTATGTTCTCCTGCTTTGTAAAGATCGAAATTTAAATGTTTAATTGCCCAATAGGCCTTGTGTTCTAACTCGACAGGTAAATGGCAAGCCTTGCCATAGACAGTTCTATATGGAGACATTCCAATTGGTGTTTTGTAAGCCGTCCGATATGCCCACAGTGCATCTGTTAGCCTAAGAGACCAATCCTTTCGAGATGTATGAACAGTTTTTTCAAGGATGGTCTTGATCTCCCGATTGGAAATTTCGACTTGTCCACTTGTTTGTGGATGATATGGTGTACTGACCTTGTGATTAATGTTGTACTTTCTCATAAGGGCTTTAAAGATTTTATTACAAAAATGTTTCCCCCCATCACTAATGATAGCACGAGGGGTGCCAAAACGAGCAAAGATAGATTTTTTAAGGAACTTGATCACCACTTTGTGATCATTGGTCTTACACGCGATAGCCTCAATCTATTTTGATACATAGTCAACTGCCACAAGAATGTACTGATGCCCAAACGACAAAGGAAAAGGACCCATAAAATCAATACCCCAAACATCGAAAATTTCTATAATTAAGATAGGGTTCAGGGGCATCTCATTCTTTCTCGAAAGTTTTCCTAATCGTTGACATCGATCGCAAGATTTACAATAGTCATGCGCATCTCGAAAAAGTGTGGGCCAATAAAATCCGCACTGCAAAACTTTTGCAGCAGTTTTCTTCCCACTAAAATGACCACCACAAGCATGGTCATGACAAAAGAAAAGGACATTCCTTTGATCGTGTTCAGGGATGCATCGTCTGATGATTTGATCAGGACAGTATTTGAACAAGTATGGTTCATCCCAAAAATACCATTTTACACGAGCTAGGAAGCGGAATTTCTCTTGTTTGGTCCATGAACAGGGCATTCGTTCAGTAACTAGATAGTTGACTACATCAGCACACCATGGAACATTGGTATGGGAAATCATCATTAGTTGTTCATCAGGGAAGGTCTCAGACACAGGCATGGATTCTCCGGATGATTCGACAATTAATCTGGACAAGTGGTCAGCTACAACATTTTCAGATCCCTTTTTATCTCGTATTTCAAGATCAAATTCTTGAAGCAATAGGATCCAACGAATGAGTCTTGCCTTGGCATCCTTTTTTGTGAGAAGGTACTTAAGGGCGGCATGATCAGAATAAATAAGGACCTTGGATCCTATCAGATAGGGACGAAATTTGTCAAGAGCAAAGACAACAGCCAACAACTCTTTTTCAGTTGTAGAATAGTTAAGTTGGGCATCATTCAGAGTTTTGCTCGCATAATGAATCACGTGGGGAAGCTTCCCCACTCGCTGACCTAGGACGGCACCTATTGCATAATCAGATGCATCACACATGATTTCAAATGGCAGATTCCAATCAGGGGACCTTATGATGGGTGCTGAGGTTAGTTCAGACTTTAATCTTTCGAAAGCAGTTATACAAATTGGCGAAAAATTAAAAATAGCATCTTTCGCCAACAGATCGCATAAGGGTTTTGACAATTTACTGAAATCCTTAATAAAGCAGCGGTAAAAACCCGCATGCCCTAGAAAGGATCTGACTTCCCTAACAGTTTTGGAAGGTGGTAACTTGGCAATTAATTCTACTTTGGCTTTATCCACCTCGATTCCCCTTTGTGACACAATGTGTCCCAAAACAATACCTGATTGGACCATAAAATAACATTTTTCCCAGTTAAGAACTAAATTTTTCTCTTTACATCGTTCTACAACAAGGGTCAAGTGATGGAGACATTCATTAAAATTAGATCCGAATACAGAAAAGTCATCCATAAAAACTTCTAAAAATTTCTCCACCATGTCGGAGAAAATGCTCATCATACACCGTTGGAATGTAGCCGGTGCATTGCATAACCCAAAAGGCATGCGACGATAGGCAAAAGTGCCATAAGGATAGGTGAATGTGGTTTTCTCTTGATCCTCACGTGCAATTGGAACTTGGTTATATCCAGAATAACCATCAAGAAAACAGTAATGAGAGTGGCCAGCTAGACGTTCTAACATTTGGTCAATGAAGGGTAGTGGGAAGTGGTCTTTCCTAGTCATGGCTTTCAGCTTTCTGTAGTCGATGCACACTCGCCATCCAGTTTGGATTCGAGTTGGGACTAACTCATTTTGGTCATTCTTGATCACAGTAATTCCAGATTTCTTGGGTACAACTTGAACTGGGCTCACCCACTAGCTATCAGAAATAGGGTATATAATCCCTGCATCTAAGAGTTTAATGATTTCAGCTAGAACTACATCTTTCATGACTGGGTTAAGTCGCCTTTGTGGTTCTCTAGAGGTTTTTGCATCCTCTTCTAGATGAATTTTATGTTGGACCACAGAAGGGCTAATCTCCTTAATATCAGCTATAGACCAGCCGATCGCTTCTTGATTTTTCTGAAGGATATTTAACAACTTCTCTTCCTGTTCTTCAGTTAAATTTGATGCAATAATAACAGGTAAGGTGTTGTTGTCCCCTAGAAATGCATATTTTAGGTTTTCAGGCAGATCTTTAAGTTCAAGCTGGGGAGGTTTGACACTTGAAGGTACTAGCTGGGATTCAAGTATAGGTAATGATTCAAATTTAGTCGCCCATCTGCTAGTATCCATTACAGGAATGGAATCTAGTAATGCATTAACCTCCTGATTCGACTCTCCTTCCTCACAATCTTGACTGAATTGGGCCAAACATCTTTCTAGTGGATCAGAATAACTTGACTCCTCGAAGGACTTGCTAATTATGTTTTCAATCATGTGAATTTCTTCTAAATCGTCCATCTCAGATGGTTGATTACTACTGTGAAAGACATTGAGTTGGACGGTCAAGTTTCCAAATGCTAAGGTCATTATCCCATTTCGACAACTGATCACAGCATTTGAAGTGGCCAAAAATGGTCTACCAAGGATTACCGGGATGTGACTTCCTGGGTTTTTCACTGGTTCAGTTTCGAGGACTACAAAATCCACAGGGTAGTAAAACTCATTTACCTTTACAATTACATCCTCTACAATTTCCTTAGGATACTTCACAGTCCTATCTGCTAATGACAAAGTGATGTTTGTGGGTTTTAATTCCCCCAAACCTAGTTCGGTGTAGACAGAATAGGGTAATAGGTTCACACTTGCTCCTAAGTCTAATAGGGCTCTCCGAATGATGGTTTCTCCTATTTTAATTTCAACAGTGGGGCAACCAGGGTCCTTGTATTTTGGGGCAATCTGCTGTTGAATAAGAGATGAGGCTTGTGCAACCATCACAGCTTGCCTAGGAATACTGGTTCTTCTTTTCACCGTGGTTAAGTCTTTTAAGAATTTTGTATAGGAGGGGATTTGTCTGATGGCATCTAGGAAGGGTAAATTTATTTGAACATTTTTAAAGACTTCCATGATTTCATCGTACTGAGATTTTTTCTTTAAGTCTTGTAGTCTACTAGGAAAGGGAGCCTTAGGTGTGTAAGTCTCTATTGGTTTCTCCTCTATTCCTTGTGTTCCCTGTTCTTGTGCCTTTTTTTGGGTGGGGTTTGGTTCATGTTTTTCTTCTTTTTCTTGCACAGGAAGTTGGACTTTGTTATCCACTTGTTTGCCAGATTGTAAAGTGGTAATTGCCTGGACTTCATGGTTAGGGTTTCCATTAGAATCAATATGAAATTGGCCTCTCGGCCCTTGATTCTGTTGCCTACTAGGGTTAGGCACTGGCTGACTGGGCAATTCACCTTTCTTCCTATCCCCTAGAGAGTTGGCTATTTGGCTCAGACTAACCTCAAGTTTTGCAATCGCTTGCGCATGGAATTGGTTAGTATGGGTTTGAGCCATGTTGGTCTGTTGTTGTTGTTGGATGAAGTCTTGTTGCTGCTTCATCATGTTAGCCATCATGGCTTCCAATGATGTAGTTTGCTGAGGGATAGGGGCACTATAAGTAGGGATAGGTGGAGCCAATGATTGGTTTATTTGTGATGGACCTATCTTGGAAAAATTCTTCTGAAAATCTGGTGGACCACCTTGATGCTGAATAGGTTCATTTTGCTTGTATGAGAAATTTGGATGGAACCTATTATCAGGGTGGTAGACTGGGCTGAATGAATTGGGAGTGGGCTTCTTGAAGGCACTATATGAGTTTAGAGCATTTGCCTGCTCAGCCTTAATGTTGGATAAACTAGGACAGCACTCCACTAGATGCTCAGAACTATTACACAAGATACATAAACTATGTGACTCGTGATCCACTTTCATGATGGGATTTAACTCTTTATATGAACTCGAGCTAGTGGAAACAGTGAAAGCATCAAACTTTTTGCTTAAGTTGTTCATTCCAGTCACCAGATTGGACATGACATTTTTGAGTTCTGGGTCTGCTTTCATTTCATAATTACCTGGTTTTCTAGATCCGAACTCATCTCTATTTACTTCCTCACCATAGCTACTCCAATTTTGGGCGTTCTCGGCTAAGTCAACAAGAAATTCATAGGCTTGATCTGGGGTTTGGTCCATGAACCTACCCTTGTGCATGGACTCAATCATGTTTCTATGTGCCGGAGGTAGTCCTTTGTAAAAGAAATGTACTAGGTCAGCCTTGTCAAGCCCATGGTGGGGGCACTTGACCAAAAGATCATGGAATCTTTCCCATAGTTGGGAAAATTCCTCCTCAGATTTTCCTCTAAAAGTTCTGATTGCATCCTTAATTTTTTCAGTTTTTACCATGGGATAGAACTTAGCCATGAACTTCTTAGATAGTTGTTCCCATGATGTGATGGAATTTGAAGCTAGGGAATACAGCCATGCAGCAGCACGATCCTCTAAAGTCATGGAAAATAACCTTAATTTAATACCCTCTTCATCTAAATTTTGATTTCTAAACGTTTGACAGATTGTCAAAAATTTGTTTAGATGAATGTAGGGTTGTTCACTCTCGAACCCATGAAACTTGGGTAACATGTTTATTGTTGCAGCCCGAATCTCGAATTGGGCTGCATTATTAATTGGTAATACTATGCAAGTAGGCGGGCTAGCGGATGCGGGTGCAAACAATTCATTTAGGGTTCTAATATGTTCACCCATTGTAGAGATCGACGGTTGGTTTACAGTTCGCAGGTTGTGATGAAAAGTTCTTTCAATCTCAGGATCAAATGGGGTTAACTTATCCCTTAATGACCTTCTACCATGCATACATTTTCCACAACTTAATTAGATTCGACTCCTACAATGAACAAAATCCTAAAAGAAGAGAAGGGCTAGACACAGATGACCACAACCAACACCACACAATAAATTGACCCTATTAGTCTTAGAACTAAGTGAGGTTTAGTAGCTTCTTAAATCTAGTTGCACAGAGATGTATCAGGTTAAAAAGTTCCTGAAATTCTCTCCTAGATTAGACAGCTCCTAATCTCCCTTTCAGATTGAGCTTACCAGTTAAGCAATCCAGTAATCAGTGACCAGGAAAGTCCCGGGGTGTGTGGTGGTGCCAGAAGGGATACACCGATACCACAATACCCGTAACAGTTCTCACTGTTGTAAAACTTTCCTAGACATCACCAATTACTAAATTCTCACTGGAGTGGCTTTCAGCCGCTTCTTTCCAAGAGCCTAATTGAGCTCGAAAACCCTAAGGCCAACGTCTAATTTGATTTTAATTTAATTTGGCTTAGGATAAGTATGCAAGGTGGTGATTTTTGGGCTAAGGACAGGTAATGACTTCCCGACCTTATCTTTTTAGTGGGTTTTGCCCTTAATTACTTTATGCAAATGCTTAATACTAAATGCAGCAAATAATCAATATATTTTTTAAAGTTTATGCAATGTCATTAGGTTGTATTGATTAAATGAGCAAGCAATTTTTTTATTTTTCTTATTTTTTTTTTAAATTTTATGTTGTTTTTTTTTAATATAGGAATAACTTGAATGTAAACTAAAACTAATCCTTATGCGTCAGTCAATCTCCGAATACCCGTTGAATAAGCTCTGGAGATTACTCCGTGAGGAGCCCCAATAGAGGTATGATCACCTCGGGGGATTGCACCCTATCAATTACTAGCAAAAATAATATTTTTTAAATTTAATTAATTTTTTATTTTTATTTTTTTATTTAAATTTCAAATTTCGAATCACAGAATTCGAATTTTGAATTTAAATTTTTGAATTCTTGAAATTTTTTTTAAAAATTTTTTTTTTAATTTTTTTTTACTTTCTTTTTTTAGAAAACTTTAATTACGAATTTCAAATTTCAGAATTTAATAACTACGAAATTACTAACTAAAATAATCAAAATAAGAAAAATTAATAAAAATAAAAACTTACTACCGGAGTGCGTTCACTCCGGGCATCCAAAATCCAATTTGATCTTCGTGATCGTTCTTGCTTCTCGATTTGCCTCTCCGGCAACGGCGCCAAAATTTTGTTCGTCCTTTTCTGTCTAACTAAAAATATGCTAAACAGATCATTGTTAGAACCGACAAACAAAGTTTAAATTTAATTTTACTCTTACCTTTCCTACTCGAAAAATAGTGGTTGTAAGAGATCGATCCACAGGGAGGCGATTGGAGTTGCATAAAAATTAGAACGTTCACTCGGTTTTGAAATCGATTTTTGAATAATAAAAGAAAAACATTACTTCGGGGATGTGGAATGATTCTCTAGTCTATTAGAGAATATATTTTCTATTCAAAAAATAAACAAAGAAAAGAAAGAAAACTTTGTAATTGAGAATGTAATGCAGAGTAGCGGTCAAGCAGCAAAGAAAAATATTTAAATAAGATTTTCAGTACAAATAAAATAAATTGCAGGAATTAAACTGAAACTTAGAACATAGATTGCATAAAAGAAAATTGATGGATTTCATAAAAAGAAAACTGATTACAAATAAAAGTGGAGATTAGAGGCCTAATACTCCCCTATTTTGCAAATAAAATAAAGAAAAGAAAACAAAGAAAAAAAATCACTTCTCTTTCTCTCCCACTCCCACGGTGGACTTCCAACATAAAATAATTTTTTTATGTTCTTCTTCTTCCCAAGAACAGAGCACTTGCTCTGTTTCTTCTTCTCAACACCCAGCCGACTCCTCTCTTGGCCTCCACCTCCCACCGAGCTCTCTTCCTTCTCCTCTTCCCCTCTTTTTTATAGGTCCCCACTAGAGATCAGCCGCATGGAATGGGCGCTTGGGATCTCGGCGTACGTTGATCACGGACTGCAGGGAGGATGCCGTCTTCCTTGATGAACGCAGACGGGTGGAAGAAATGGCATGAGGGGCTGCTGGGAGGAGCCGATCACGGGATTGCACGCGGAAGAGGAAGAAAAAACGGAAGGAAGGAGACGCGTTGGATCGCTGATCTTCCCTTCTTTGGGTGCCGGATTGGAGCGGGATCGACGGGATCACGGAAGAGCTGGGAGCTGAAGCGGAAGGTGGGGACTTGGCTTCCTTCTTCGGGTGCTGCTGATGCTGGGATCTTCCTTGCTGGGAGGTGAATCGCCCGGGATTGCACGCGGAAGAGGAAGGATGATGCGGAAGGAAGGAGGCGCTGGGATCTTCCTTCACGGACGCGGGATCTTTGGAGGGTGCCGTGGGATGCTTGAAGATGGCGGCCTGATGCGGAAGGAAGGATCACGGGCTCGCTGGGAATCCGGAATGGGCGCACGTCTTGATGCATCGCGGGATCTTGGACACGGAAGGAGGGAGACGAGCGAGCTGGGATTTGGGCGCTGCTGGCACGCGGTGGGAACGCGGAGATGATGGCGTTGAAGATGCGGACGCGGGCGGCTTGGATCACGGGAGAGGCATTCATGGCTTGGATGCGTCGTGGAAGATGGATACGGACGGGAGATGGGATGCTGAAAATGGACGCCAGTGGACTCTTGGGCTGCTGGGATTTGGATCACGGGTCACCTGTTTTGACTGGAGGTCAATTGCAAGTTTCAAGTCATGGGTCACCCGACCTCATGGTTATGATATGACCAAATTAGATTTGCCCAAAAATTCTTTTCCAAAAGCACAAATAAAATGGACCCGATACGGACCTGAACCTGACTCGGACCCGACTCGATCTTCAACCGGGTCGGATCTGGGAAGGGATCCTTCTTTAGTCAAATTTGAACTCAATGTGCATTTTATTTCTAATTTATGAAGATAAACCCAAATATAATATTAATTCAGTGAATTTATCATTATCGGTTAGCAATAATACTAATTTAGGTGACATGTGGGTCGCACTTTTGTGCTCTCATCAGCTACGACCTACAGCAACCTCTTTTGATGCTTATAATGACGTTCCGGGCCCGAGTTCGGGGCACCCTGCTGCATCGACTGCGAGCCAAAGAGCTCCTTCGTCCGCAGGACTATACAACGACGCGAACCGGCCAAGCTCGGGGCACCTTTATATTCGCCGACGCGCTCCTGCCGAGCTCGGAGCGCCCTTAGATTCGTCGACGCGCCCCGGCTAAGTCCGAGGCACCTTATATTTGCAGACATGCCCCGACCCGAGCTTGGGGCGCCCTTATACTCGACAATGCGCCCCGACCAGGCTTGAGGCGCCCTTGATATTCAACGACGTGCCTCGGCTAAGTTCGGGGCGCCCTATCCAACAACGTGCCCCGACCCTCAAGCTCGAGGCACCCTACCGAACAAATCTCAGAATCGAGCGCGCCCCGGCCAAACTTGAGGCACCCTTATATTCGCTGACGCGCCCCGACCGAGCTTGGAGCGCCCTTACATTTGCCGACGTGCCTCGGCCGAGTCCGGGGCATCTTTATATTCACCGAGACGCCTTGACCCGAGCTTGGGACACCCTTATACTCGACAACTCGCCCCGGCCGGGCTCGGGGCTCCCTTGATATTCGACGATGTGCCCCGGCCAAGTTCGGGGCGCCCTATTCGACAACGTGCCCCGACCCTCGAGCTTGGGGCATCCTACCGAGCAAACCTCAGAATTGGGGAGGCTAAGTCAATCTCACTAAACATATGTTGCGGCCTCCGAGCGAGCTCGACCTCAACGCCCACTGGGCTGACCTCGCCGAGTATATGATGCGACCTCTCATCGAGGTCAACCTCGCTCACGACCACGTCCACGTGCGTGCCCACGTCCGCATACGTGGTTGTACATTACAATTTCACCACGTCATGCTTTGCTTACTGGTCAACGACAACTAAGGATGATGCCATGCTGCCCCAACCATATCCCGCCACATCTATCAACGCCTTACCGTTCACAAGAATGGCCTACGCTGTGTGCCTCAAGCAAGCTCTAGCTGCGCGTTATCTGGTTAAAAGCCATCTCCTCCCATGATGAGAACTAGCTATACCTCTGCCACATGGGCACCTCTACGGAGACTATAAATAGTCCCATCAGGTAACGCCTAAAAAACTTTTGGACTAACTAAGATCCACTCTAATTTGAGCATCGGTGGGCCCTCACCAGAACCATCGGTGAGACTTTGTGCATGTATGCTGTCGCACGAAAAGTGGCTCGCCTTTCTCCGCTCCGGCCGGCAGCTCTCTCGACTCCCCTGGCGTGGTCACCCTTGGGCCAACATTGAACCACAACAATGCTCAATTACCATATTTTCAGGTCAAAATTCGTGAAAATAGTTCATGCACCCCTTTGCACCGGTGACAGGAAACTAAAAAAAAAATCCATAATTTGATTGATATGTCAAGGAGGAAGGCAGGAAAATAAAAACAAGCAAATAGAAAAAAAAAATCTCGCGGCTGTTGAATAACTATTTATCTAATTTGGAGAAATTCTTGATAAATTGTCAGTGTGGAAGCTCGGAATGTCCATTTGCAAGAAATTCTCGTTCGTGTAGGTGGCTAAGTAAGGCCCATTTGACGGAGCTTTTGGTTGGCTAAAAAACACTTTCTAACCTTCAAAAAGTACTTTTGGATGAAATAGAGGTGTTTGGTAAAAAAAATTGGAAAGTTAAAATAGAAAGTACTTTGTCAGAGAGCTAAAACAACTTCTTGGAAGAGCTCCAAAATGAAACTTCTTCAAAAAAATACTTTTAGCATGCACCGAAAAGTTGTTTTGATTTATTATTTTTTTTCTTTTTTGACAAAATACATATGATAAAATATTATAATTACAGAAAATGTTCTTTTATATTATAGAAATCTACAGAAGTCCTAACTCCCAACAAAAAAATTCAAAAAATTAGTTCTTAAAAATATTATATTAATAAAATATTAATAAATAATGATAATAATTATAATATTTTATACCTTTATTATTGTATTATACTATAAATATAATATTATATTACATTATGATGACCCAAGGATTGATTTAAAGATTGATTTTGATGATCACAAAACCTTGAAGTATAATTACTAATGTTTGTGTTGCAAGAAGAAAGATATTTATTTTGCTAGAAACATAACAAGTTGGAAGAACACAAGAAGGCCTCCAAAGCTCTCAAGAAAAGTTGGAAGAAAGCTACAATTTATTGGCCCAAGTCTCAAGTTCAAAGGATTCAAATTGGAGGAGCAAATTCAAAGGAAAATTCAAAAGAATAGTCTTCGAGTCGACTCCTGAGGAATTCGAGTCGACTCCGATGCTTGTCGAGTCAGCTCCAGAGTAGAACGAGTCGACTCCAGGGAGTAACAGACAGAAAGACAGAAAAGATATTTTGGACCCTGAGAGGCGAGTCGACTCCTAAAGAACTCGAGTCGACTCCAATAGCTGGCAAGTCAACTCCTAAGGAAAACAAGGCAAAAGTCAGAGAGCGATTTTCGACCCTGAGATTCGAGTCGACTCCTGTGGAACGCGAGTCGACTCCAATGGTTGGCAGGTCGACTCCAAAGAAAGCGTGAGTCGACTCTCAGTGGAACACAAGGAAAAAGTCAGAGAGCAGTTTTCGGACTCTGAGATCCGAGTCTACTCCCAGACAACTCGAGTCGACTCCAAGGCAGTGCTACACCAAAATGGCAGAAGGCTGTGTTTCGGAAACTGAGAGCCGAGTCGACTCCGGAACAGTTTGAGTCGACTCCAAGACCAGACAAGCCAAAAATACAGAGGATCAGTTTTCGGGCTCTGAGAGCCGAGTCGACTCCAAGAGAATCCGAGTCGACTCGAGGAAGAAAATCAGAAAGTATGTCCTCTGAATTCATGGGATGAGCCGACTTCGAAGATGCCAAGTCAGCTCCAGATGTTGGCGAGTCGACTCCGGGTTAAGACGAGTCGACTCCCAGTCGAGGATGCACAATAATTCAAATTTGGAACAGTGGCCGAGTCGTCTCCAGTAAAGCACGAGTCGACTCCTGCAACAGACGAGTCGACTCCTGATCGCGCGAGTCGACTCCGATCCCAACGGTAATATTGTCAGGAAGTGCAGACTATGTCCAACGGCTCTATTTTTGTCTCTAACGGCTATATTCTTGTTTTCACGCCATCTAAAGCTATAAAAACAAGAAGAGAGCTAGGGGAGAACTTATGGAAGTGGGAAAGAACATTTAGAGAAGAGATCTCAAAGAGATTACAAGAAAAATCTCCCATAAGCACAAAAGGGCCATCCAAAGTGAAATAGAGAGAAGAAGAGCATCCAAGTGAATCCCAAAGCTTCCCCTTCATCCGTGTGCTGCCTCGGTGATCCTCTACTTCGTGCCAAATCAGAAGAGGGTCAAGTAAAGAAGAAGCCGAGCTCCTTCATCTTCAAAACTCGGTTGAGGGCTTCTCTTTACACTATTTTGTTTATATTGTTATATTTGCTTGTTTAAGAAGCTTTGATTTGTTTTAAACTTTGTTTTTAATATCTTGTAACTTGATTCAATCAAGGGATTGAATCAAGGGGTTAAGGTTTGTTGGTGAGCCAAAGGGAAAACCAACGGTGAGAGGTTTGTTGGTGAGTCTAGGTTGAAACCAACGGTGTAAGGGTTTGATTGTGATCCCGGAAAAACAATCGGGGTGGTTCTAGTCGGTGAGCCTGGGAAAACCGACCGAGTTCGTTGTGCGCTCGTAAAACAACAAGTTGGGTTGTGAGCTTGTAAAACAACTGGCTGTAATCTGTAGGATTATAGTGAAATTCCCAAGAGGTCTTGGGGAGTGGATGTAGGTGCTGGGGTGCACCGAACCACTATATGTTTGTTGTGTTTGTAATGCCTCTTGTCATTGTCTAACTAACACACTTACTTACTTAGATAGATTGCTTGCTTAACTGTTATCCGCGCATCCTTTAGTTGCAAGCATATTCAATCAAGTCACATTCTATACATCAAACTGTTGCTAAGTTTGACTTTCACTGTGCATCCATACAACTTAGCATAATTAATCAAAAACTTTCAGAAGTAGGTTAAAAGTTTTAAAAGACCCAATTCACCCCCCTCTTGGGTTGTATCTACTGGGCAACAAGTGGTATCAGAGCAGGTGCTCAAATATTATTTGTAGTCTTAACCGACTAGAGCCAAAGATCATGACAACTCAAATTGATAGTTTTCTAGGAGAAGGACAATCAATTGATACACCTCCACTATTTAATGGCATAAACTATACACATTGGAAAATACGCATGCGCATTTTTATTCAATCACAAAACTATTATTTATGGAAAATTATAATAAATGACCTTCACACACTCTCTCAAACTATTAATGAAAAGGACTTAGCACAATTGAATGCTAATGCTATGAACATATTATATTGTGCTATTCAAGAAACGAAGTTTAATGAAATTTCTGCATGCTTATCTGCTAAGGAGATCTGGGATACTTTAGAAAATATTTATGATAAATCTCAGATTAGCTCACATGTGCTTCAATTGCCTACTAACAATGAGATTGCAGAAAAAGGTGTTGAATCTCCCACCTCAGTCGAGTCGACTCCAAGTATTCCAGAGTCGACCCTCAAGTTAACCGAGTCGACTCCAATAAGGACCGAGTCGACTCCGAGGCAAATCAGCTTCCTAAAGATAAAGAAGAAGAGGAAGCAAGAAAGAAAGAAAGAGATAAAAAGGAAGAAAGTCTTGACCAAGGAAGAGTCAAGCAAGGAAATAAAAGCTAGGAGCAACAATAATGATATTAGCTCCAAGGAACTACAAGAAGTAACTAACTTGTGCTTTATGGCACAAGAAGACAAGGTAAAAACTGAATCTTCTCTTACATCAAATATTTTTCAAGAAGAATTCTCTAATGATGAATTATTAAATGCTTTTCATGATTTGTATGGTGAATGTAGAAAATTAGCTGTGAAGAATAAAAATCTTAAGAATCTAAATTTGAAAATTTCAAAAGAAAGAAATTCTAATGATGAAATACAAGATAAACTAAATTCTGAAAATGAAATCTTAAGGTCAAATTCAGAACAATTGATTCAGAAAAATCAGAATTTAATTAAAGAAAATCAAAACTTAAGTAAAGAAATCAATCAATTAAGATCTTTTATTAACAAATTCACTGTAAGTTCAGAAAGATTAAAAATGATGTTCGAAAGCCAACATGCTGATTTTGATAAATCAAAATTTAGCTTGACTCCTTCACTTAGTCATAAATCTCTAGGAAAAAAGGTTATCAATTCACCAAGCAAACCATTAAATAAGATAACTTATTTCAAAAATGAAAAGAATGGGCATAACAACTTTACCTATCGTTCTAACACAATTAAATCAAATGGTAAAGTTATTACTATCAAACAGATTTGGATTCCAAAAGGAACCATATGTCCTAACTCTCAAGGACCCAAGCAAGCTTGGGTACCCAAAATGAAAATATGAGGATGTAGACATAGATGTGCCAAGATACCCATGAAACAAATAGATTCATACAAATGGGTATTCTAGACACATTGAAACTTAAAATATACTTATGAAAAGTAATTTTAAATAATAATAATAATGAAATCAGTAATCCTTGCATCTCATCATTATTTTTGTTTTAGTATTTGATTAAAGTATGAATTGCATGTGTTGATCAATTTTGTGATATAGAAAATATTTTTGGAAATATAATCAAATCACTTCATTTTATAGGATACTTTACTCACCATTGGATAAAGTTGCTAAATGATTAATCATTATTAAGATTAATTCTATGAATTCTCTATATGCTTGATTGAGAGTTTTTATCCATGGCATTATTGTTTATTGATCATAGATATGATAATATGTACTTGGTATGCTTTTGAATATATGCACTATGAATACCAAGATTAAAGAAACCATCCTTGGCACATAGAATCAACTCATGCTAGTATGTACTTAATCTCAAAAGACCTTGCCATAGGCTTACTTAGATTATCTACTTAAAGGTCAAAGTTTTGCTATGCATGCTAACTAAGGAAACAAACAAAAATCATTTCTAAATCTAAAGATGTTGTTTCCATCTCTAAGTTTTCAAAAGCTTACATTGGATTTGTTCTTGGAAAATAAAACTGAAGTATTTTTCTGTATTTACTAAATCTTGTAAAAGCATTTCAAATGAAAAAGGTTTCCAAACTGTGAAGATCATGGCACAGTGTTGAAAACCAAAATCCTGATTAAGGTTATACAGAAAATAATATTAAATTCAATTATTTCAGCTCCAAGGACATCATAAGTAAAATAGGGTTAATAGAATTCTTGAAGAAATGAAAAAGACAATTATGTATGATAGTCATCTACTTAAATAATTTTTAAAAGACTATCATCACTGCTTGTCATACATATGATTTCTATTAGATCTATTTTTGATGAAAATTTTGATCTTCTGAAAAATGAAAAATGAACCATTGCATATCTTTCATATTTTTCAGTCGTACATGTTATGCTTGATATGCTCTTATGAAAATAATACCAAATCTGATAGAGATATGTCTATCCTTGGATATCATTCATCAAGCAATGCATATAGAATATTCAATGAAAAGTTTTTAGTTGCAAAAATATCAAGTCATTTTATTCTTTATGAGACTAATGATTTATTATCAAGATACTAAAATTAAATTATGTATGTATATGGTTAATATTTTACATATAACAATCTGAAAACTTGTTAATAATTATAACCAAATTAAGTTTTTCAGAAATGCACTTAATGAAGAAAAACTGATGACTACTAAAAGACTAAATCAAGAAAAGATGAAATAGATCTTGATAAGATTCTTGCATGACTAGAAGTAAAGATCACCATTATCATTCGTTTGCTTCATGAGCTTTATATTCTGTCAAATGAATGTGTAGAATTCACTCCTATGTGGTTATTTCATTAAAAAGGAGATCTATGTAAAATAACCACCATATTTTAAAAAAAAAATTACACATTACATATATGATAAGGCAATGTGTGATTTGGAACAAGCATCAAAAGCATGATACAAAAGCTTAAGTAACCTTTTTGATAGAGAGTAATAGTGATAAATCTATGCATCAAAAAGAAGAACTTGTGATATCTTATTTGCTCAAAGTATGCATTGATGACATCATTTTTGGTTCTACTAATGAAGAGTTATATGAAGATTTTACTAAGCTCATGTAAGGTGAGTTTGAAATATGTATGATGAATGAATTAACATCTTCTCTCAAACTCCAAATTAAGATAAACAAGAAAGGGGATCTTCATTGACCAACGTTAGTCCACAAGAAAACTCTTATAGAAGATTGGCATGAAGAAGGTATATCTATGACCCCATCTTGTAGAATTTGAAAAGGATGAGCAAAGTAGATCTATTGTTTTAAAGCTGTATTGAAGCATGATAGAATAATTATTTTAGCATACAGCTAGTAGACCAGATTGTATGCTCATTATGTGATCTTGTGCAAGACTTCAATCTAACTTTAATGAATCATATTTTATTGATAACAAATAAATCATAATCAGAATTTTGATAGAAACAACTGTTTAAGATAAAGTTGATTAAAACTTAGCTAACATGTCTTATTAATAATTATCTTAAGCAAATAGAATCTAAACTAAATTGATTTTGGAAATAAGAAATTAATTTGACCTTGATAAATCTTTCTATTGACTCACATGCTTATCCTTGAACTATCTTGGTTAATGAAACTATCTCTTTAGTTCAAGTGATATGTACTTACTTATATTTAGGCAATCTCTTGAGTATAGTGACTCAATAATCAACTATTGTCTTATCTTATATTGAGTCATCTAGTTAGAAATATGTTGGATGAATGGTTTGTATCTTAAAGAAACTAAAGACTTTCTTTCAAGAAAGAAAAGGAGTTTGTTAATAATGCAGAATTCTTGAGCAAGAAAATGAGTGATTTCAACTTGAAGGACACCTCCACATAAGATACAATAAACATTCACATGCAAACAACAGAGAGGATCTTCTTCAGCCAAAAGTTCACACATAAGAAATATAGTTTGGCTTGAAGAATATATATAATGAATAGGTAATTTTAGATACCTTTCTCACAAATTAATTGAGCAAAGTCAATAACTTAAATCTTATGATGGCATGATTAAATTCTTTAATTATTAATTTTTGATATCATGTCTATATGTGTATTGACTGACTTATACTTTTAGAAACTGTTTCATGGTTTGCCCAAACTAAATGATTTCTTAGCCTATATCATAACCATGAAATACACAAGTATATGCTTAAAATTTTGGATGTAAAATAACTTGTGAGAAGTTATGAATCCATGAGCATAATGAAAATGTTGTTTGCATGATATACATATATATGATACATAAGATTAATTCTTTATTCTGCTCTTTCATGTAAATTACTTGAGAATAACAAAAAGAGAGAGAGATAAAGAAAAGAAAATGGATATTATTCAAGAGAAGTAAAATCTAAGTAAAGGCAAATACTTCATCTTAAGGAAAAGCAAAACAAGCATAATATATTTGACTTGTGAAAGGGATAAAATCCATAATTAATTACACTTAAACAGGGAGAGTTTGAAGTAAATATTTTAACCTTTCTATATTGCTCATCATAGGGATGGTGCCAATGGGGAGGCTAGTGGTAGTACCCGGCACTATTTGACCCAACTATTCGGTGTAGGGCATATTAGGGACGGCACAAGAGGGAGGCTAGTGGTAGTACCTCGTGCCCCTTCCCAACTCCACCGGATAGGGAGCAAATAGAGTATAGAGCATAAGAAAGTTATAAATGAAAGACAAAGTAAATGAAAGTATATAAGAAGAATCAAGTCAAATTTTTTAATCACTTGAAAACACACTTTAAGGATGAAATTAGTGCAAAATTATATTTAAATAGGAGGAGTTTATTTGAAAAGAATTGATTTTGATCCTTAACATTCTTACTCTTAATATTCTAATGCATGACTTAACACATAATATATTTTGCATATGGCATGATGCTTTAAATTATGGATTCTCAATATTTTGTAATGCTTCATGCTTGGACAATTTGACTGATTGTTTGAAATACTACATAAAATTTTTGTTTGGTAAGAAAATTCAGATTTGTCATTCACAATCATCGTTAAAATGTGAAAGTTGAAATGAGAAGAGAAAGATATCTCTATTTAGGCAAAATGAATTGATCTTGATCTATCTTTCTACTTGCCTAACTTTGATACATAATATCCTAATACTTGTTAAAATATCCTCCATTTTGTATCGAAACTCAATACTAAATACAAAGATTCTGAAAGTGCTCTAATGTTATTGAAATATGTGTTTTCAATCTTAGTAATTTAAGATGAGCTACAAAGTAGAAGATACATATCTCAAATTTTGAGAGCCTTCTTGGAAATTCTTATAAAAATTCAGAATCTGATTTTGTATAAAAGCTTAAACTCAATATGATTTCTAAATAAAATCTTAATTTAAGAAAAACAGAATTAATTTTGATGCCTTGGTTGATTGCTCCGATACGCATCCGAAACATATCATTACTTATCTTTAGAGTGTACCAATATTGGTCCAAATGATGTGTCTTTCGATGATCTTAATTGTAAACAAATATTTTTAAATATATGATTTTATTTTGATATTAAAAAAAAAAATTTATTGGGCTTCATGTATACATTGCTGAAAAACTGTGATTAAGAAATTGAGTTCTATAAATATATATATTTCAATGATCATCTATATGTTTTTCTCTCCTACATTATTAAAGACAGAATAGAGTGAATGATCTTAAAGCAAGAAATATTTCAGCTCACTCGAATGATTCTAAAAGAAAGAAAATGTAAATGCCTTTGAAAGAAACTGAGCTTCAAATGAATCATTTTCTGATTAATATTTCTATACATTTTTCTCTAAGATTAGGAGAAAGCATAACTTGTTCTTAAAGGATTAGAAAGAGTGATTACTATAAATTTTGAATAATTCTAGATCACTCTACATTCTTGATATCATTACAGAGTGATTACTGAGTTTCAGGTTTATTCACGTTTAACATTAAAATCTGAAATTCAACAAAAGAAAAGAATGATTAAAGAAGTATGCATCTTTCGAGGGGGAGCTTTAGATATCTTATCCTAAAGTTACTTCAATTTGAAGCATACCTTGATTTTTATGGATTGATTTTGATGAACCTCCTTATATTGCAAGACATGCTTTAATTACCTTGAGATGAGTTCTATAAAGGTTATCTTATCTCAAACCTTGAGTCTTATGAAAATAAGCTGAAACTTATAGAAAATATATTTTTGAGATTGACAATTTTATTGAACATTATCTTCAAATTCTAAACTCTTAAATGGAATGATCAATTGAGGGGGAGAAAGAAAATTTCAGAAGGAGAGGTTTTATGGAACTTAATCGCATAAATCTATAACTAAAGGAGAGAGGAAGAATACTAAATGAAAAGTGATCTTAATGCTCTCCAATATTTATCATCTGAAATTTAAATCTGAAAATTTTTACGATACACCTTGAGGCTTGTTATTTGGTTAGTATATCCTATGCATCAATCATGAACCAAATTATAATTCAAATAGTTGATCTTAAGAGCCTCTAACTTAATAAAAAAGGGGGAGAATAATGTGTTGAATTTTCTTGAGTATCTCATAGAAAATCTATTTTGGAATTCACTAATGAGTCCTAATTGGCTTGCTCTTTAGAACTTCAATTTTGTGCCAATTCATATCTCTATATATATATCAAATTGTGCTTATTTTCTAAAAGAATAAAAGAAAGTTTGTAAAAGAGCTCTAAGATGTATCAAAAACTGCATATTTTGGTACTTGTGCCCCAATGCTCTTATGATCATAAAAGAACTTTGAAGTCATTAAAAATTAATGATCCAACATGATGATATGTCTTTCAAGTATATAAGTTTTGATCTTTTACTCTGAAAATTAATTAAATTGCTCTCATGTTGATAAAATACTTAATAGATTGGGCAAAAGATCTTAAATGAACAAGCTTTCATACTTATTATTGAAGAGAGGTTAGATTTCCGTTCGTGTTTTCCTTGAATATCATTTGTGGTACTTCTTGAATTAACTTAAGAAAGATTCCACCTACACTTAATTAGAAAACTATCTGTGGTATCAAATTAGAAAACTTCTTGAAATCACATTCGATGTGTTTTGCTCTGAAATTATCTTAATTGGCTCTGATCTATACTCATTAATCTGATTCTAATATTATTGCCTTGAGTTATATGATTCATATATGATTCATATATGATTAATCTTATTTGAGTATTCTGATCTTTGTGCTTAATGTTTCACTATCTTTTTGATGTTGTCAAAAAGGGGGAGAAATATCTAAGTATATGCTCATAATGCTTTGTATTTTGTATTGAATACAAATCAGCTTAAATTGAAATATGTTGATTGTGTTAAGCTGATTAAATCTAAAGCATTATCATGAAGTATGTTCTTAAATATATATGTTTTTACTTCATGCAACTTAGCTATGCATTACTTCTAGAACACAATATATCTTATATTGCATATACTCGAAGTTTTGTCATCATCAAAAAGGGGGAGACTGATGACCCAAGGATTGATTTAAAGATTGATTTTGATGATCACAAAACCTTGAAGTATAATTACTAATGTTTGTGTTGCAAGAAGAAAGATATTTATTTTGCTAGAAACATAACAAGTTGGAAGAACACAAGAAGGCCTCCAAAGCTCTCAAGAAAAGTTGGAAGAAAGCTACAATTTATTGGCCCAAGTCTCAAGTTCAAAGGATTCAAATTGGAGGAGCAAATTCAAAGGAAAATTCAAAAGAATAGTCTTCGAGTCGACTCCTGAGGAATTCGAGTCGACTCCGATGCTTGTCGAGTCAGCTCCAGAGTAGAACGAGTCGACTCCAGGGAGTAACAGACAGAAAGACAGAAAAGATATTTTGGACCCTGAGAGGCGAGTCGACTCCTAAAGAACTCGAGTCGACTCCAATAGCTGGCAAGTCAACTCCTAAGGAAAACAAGGCAAAAGTCAGAGAGCGATTTTCGACCCTGAGATTCGAGTCGACTCCTGTGGAACGCGAGTCGACTCCAATGGTTGGCAGGTCGACTCCAAAGAAAGCGTGAGTCGACTCTCAGTGGAACACAAGGAAAAAGTCAGAGAGCAGTTTTCGGACTCTGAGATCCGAGTCGACTCCCAGACAACTCGAGTCGACTCCAAGGCAGCGCTACACCAAAATGGCAGAAGGCTGTGTTTCGGAAACTGAGAGCCGAGTCGACTCCGGAACAGTTTGAGTCGACTCCAAGACCAGACAAGCCAAAAATACAGAGGATCAGTTTTCGGGCTCTGAGAGCCGAGTCGACTCCAAGAGAATCCGAGTCGACTCGAGGAAGAAAATCAGAAAGTATGTCCTCTGAATTCATGGGATGAGCCGACTTCGAAGATGCCAAGTCAGCTCCAGATGTTGGCGAGTCGACTCCGGGTTAAGACGAGTCGACTCTCAGTCGAGGATGCACAATAATTCAAATTTAGAACAGTGGCCGAGTCGTCTCCAGTAAAGCACGAGTCGACTCCTGCAACAGACGAGTCGACTCCTGATCGCGCGAGTCGACTCCGATCCCAACGGTAATATTGTCAGGAAGTGCAGACTATATCCAACGGCTCTATTTTTGTCTCTAACGGCTATATTCTTGTTTCCACGCCATCTAAAACTATAAAAACAAGAAGAGAGCTAGGGGAGAACTTATGGAAGTGGGAAAGAACATTTAGAGAAGAGATCTCAAAGAGATTACAAGGGAAATCTCCCATAAGCACAAAAGGGCCATCCAAAGTGAAATAGAGAGAAGAAGAGCATCCAAGTGAATTCCAAAGCTTCCTCTTCATCCGTGTGCTGCCTCGGTGATCCTCTACTTCGTGCCAAATCAGAAGAGGGTCAAGTAAAGAAGAAGCCGAGCTCCTTCATCTTCAAAACTCGGTTGAGGGCTTCTCTTTACACTATTTTGTTTATATTGTTATATTTGCTTGTTTAAGAAGCTTTGATTTGTTTTAAACTTTGTTTTTAATATCTTGTAACTTGATTCAATCAAGGAATTGAATCAAGGGGTTAAGGTTTGTTGGTGAGCCAAAGGGAAAACCAACGGTGAGAGGTTTGTTGGTGAGCCTAGGTTGAAACCAACGGTGTAAGGGTTTGATTGTGATCCCGGAAAAACAATCGGGGTGGTTCTAGTCGGTGAGCCTGGAAAAACCGACCGAGTTCGTTGTGCGCTCGTAAAACAACAAGTTGGGTTGTGAGCTTGTAAAACAACCGGCTGTAATCTGTAGGATTATAGTGAAATTTCCAAGAGGTCTTGGGGAGTGGATGTAGGTGCTGGGGTGCACCGAACCACTATATGTTTGTTGTGTTTGTAATGCCTCTTGTCATTGTCTAACTAACACACTTACTTACTTAGATAGATTGCTTGCTTAACTGTTATCCGCGCATCCTTTAGTTGCAAGCATATTCAATCAAGTCACATTCTATACATCAAACTGTTGCTAAGTTTGACTTTCACTGTGCATCCATACAACTTAGCATAATTAATCAAAAACTTTCAGAAGTAGGTTAAAAGTTTTAAAAGACCCAATTCACCCCCCCTCTTGGGTTGTATCTACTGGGCAACACATTATATCATAATACATTGATATGTTATTGTTGCTGGTGGTCCAAACCGAGAACGATTGGCACAGCGGTGTGAACGGGGTTCCCTTTGAGTTGCTTTGGTTGCGCTCCGCCCTCCGCCGTGAAACCTGCAAGCAAGCCTCGCACCACCACCGGGGTAGTGGGGGCCCTCCGACGATCAAGTCAGAGGAGATTGAAGGAGAAGGAGAAGGTAGCAGGTGAGATGATACTCTGGAAGATATATCTTACCCTCCCCCTTCCCCCCCAGCCTCATATATATCAGGCTGGGGGGTTTTTCCGGGGATTCGTCATCGTGTGGCACGATGGGGCTGCCACTGACATGGCCGTTACAGGGCGTCGTGGGGCAGCGCTGGGTACAGCCATGGCAGGGCATAGTGGAGCTCCGCTTTGTACGGCTGTTACAGGAGATCGTGGGGCAGCGCCGGATACGGCCGTTGCAGGGAGTAGTGGAGCAGGGGGCCGCGGCGTGCCTCAGAGGAACAGTCTGTTGTTGTCGAGAGATTGCCGACTCGGGGTCGGATTGCTGGATCAAGGGGCAGCCGACTCGGGGTCGGGCTGCGAAGCCGAAGATATCCGACCCGAGGTCGGATTGCTGGATCAAGGGGCAGCCGACTCGGGGTCTGGCTGCGGAGCTGAAGATATTCGACTCGAGGTCGGATTGCTGGATCAAGGGGCAGCCGTAGTCTTCCTGGGCGCGCGTGCCGGTCACGTGGGGCATGGTGGCTAAGTTCCCCCGTAACAGTAGCCCCCCACTCCCGAGCCTGGAACCAGGAGGGGAACGGGTGAAGGGAGTGATGCTTCGAGATTGCCGACATCCCTCGGAAAGGCGCGCGCGCTCCGAGCTTCCCGCCTTCTTTATGGCGTATGGCAGTTGTCGCTGATCTGGCGGTCTGCGGATTTCGGCGGACATCCTTCCTTAATGGCGTCGATTCGCCTTTGGGGCGCGAACAAACTTTCGGCAGCCAGGCGTCCTCTGGCGTCACCGAGGCGTCACCTGCCTTTCCGCCTATTTAACCGGGGGCCCTCCCCCGTCCGCCTTTCTCTTCACAGGCATCTTCAAGTTTCTCCCTTGTGCCGCTGCCGTTGCCGCCGAACTGTTCGTTCGCTCCTCCTTTGACGCTCTCGGAGCCGTTCTTCCTTCCTTTTCGGTGAGTTGCCCCACTCTTCAATTTAGGGCTCTCCGTACTTTCTCCTTTCGTGTTAGTGTACTCCAGTCGTTCCGGTGCCTTCCCCCCTCTTGACCCCGTCCTGACCGTAGGTTCACTGGCCATTAGGGATGGACGAAGTAAGGGCGGACCGCATTCGGTCGGAGCTGGTCCCTGAAGACCTAGATAGGTTCGTGGCCCGGTACCACCTTCCCGAAGCCTGCAACATTACGCTCCCGGGGCCTGAGGAGAGGATGTCCCATCCTCCTCCAGGGAAGGTCGCCATCAATGAGGACATCCTTCGGGCTGGGTTCCGCTTTCCCCCCTCGGACTTAGTCGTGCAGGTGCTTCGGGGTTTAAGAATGGCGCCGACGCAACTGGTGCCGAACTCATGGCGTACCCTGACGGCCTTTCAGGTCCTCTGCCGCATGCACGAGGTTTCCGCCACCCTGAACGTCTTTTGGGAATGCTACGGCCTGAGCGGCCACCCTCGGGACAGAGGGTGGTGGTGCTTTGCGGCGCGGCGAGGGTGCGGCCTCGTCAAGGATGCTCCTTCCTCCATTCACGGCTGGAAGGAGCGTTTCTTTTTCATTGACGTAGATCCCTCTTGGGGAATCGGGGCAACCTGGGAGACGCCGATGAAGTCCCCGATCGGCTTATCGAGGTTGTCGAGGGAGGAGTCCGATGGCGTTGCCGTCTTGAGGGGGCTGGTTGTCGAGGGCCGGCTTCCCCGGGTGGCCCGCCTTATTTCCGAGGATGCCTTGGTGAACGTCGGTCTGAGCTCGGTCCCCGCCGACCGTGAGCCCGCCACCACTTCTTTTTTAGCTCTTTTCTCCTCTTTCGTTTCTTCTTTCCATCAGTTTCTCAGTCTCCGACCATCTCGTCCTTTTTGCAGAAATCGACGACGTCATGCGGTCGGACAAGGCGACGGCTGTCAGTAGGGCGTCCCTATTGGAAGCGGTCCGGAGGAAGAAACGGACTCCTCCGAGCGGGGTCCCACCGGCGAAGAAGTCCCGCCAGGAGGCGACTCCGACGCCGACAGACGGGTCCGGACCCACCGGTCAGGGGGACGCCGCGGGCTTGGACCAACAGTTGACGCCGTATCAGCCCTCCGGTGATGAGACTACCGCTTTTCCGGAGGCGTCACCCGGGCGCGCCCGAGACGGCCGGGTCGGACGCGATCGGTCCCCAGCCCGGCCTTCGACTCGGTCGGCTTCGGATGATACGAGAAGGAGCGCGCCGAGGCCCCGGCCGAGCGGGACCCTGTCGATTTCTGGAGCGGCCCCCGCCCCGAGCACGGTCGGCACGACTCTCCCCCAAGCAATGGGTAAGGGTAAGGCCGCAGAACCACCGTCCGGCTCCGGGGCGAAGTCGGGGTCAGCCTTCACTTTCGCCGGCGCCCGAAACCTCATCGAGACGGTGCTGCTGGAGAGTGACCGTAGGCGGGTCCGGCAGATGGGGATCCCTGACGTCGGAGCTGCCAGCTGCGTCTGTCTCATGTCGGTGAGTATTCTTCTGGCCGCTTTCGTCATTTATAGGCTCTATTGATCCCCGCCTGACGCCCTCATTTTTCCTATCTCTTAGCTCGCCCAGTACATGATCCGTCTGGAGGAGAGCCACGAGGAACAGGCGAGGCTTCTGGCGAGGGCCGAGAGCCGACTGAAAGCTGTAGAGGAGGGAGGCCAGGCTGCGGCGGGGAGGACGACCAGGGACCTCGAGACGAGGCTCCAGGTGGCCGAAGAGCGGGTACTCGGCTTCGCCGCCCTCGAGAGGCAACTGTTGGAGACTCAGGAGCAACTCAAGGTTGCCTCGGGTCTCGAAGGCGAGATCAGGAAGGCGGAGGAGCGGGCCGAAGAGCAGTCCCGGAAGGCTGCCGACTTCCGGGAGAGGTGGGAGAAGGCCCGGCAGTCAGCCGACAACGCCCGCAATCGAGCCCGATCTCTTGAAGCCAAGCTGGCCGAATTGGAATCGGCCTTGGAGGAGTCCCGCGCGAGCAACCAGGAGCTTCATTCGTGCCTGGAGGAGGCTGAGGCTGCTCGCGTTGCTGCCGAGGCGAAGCACATGGAGGCTCGGGCCGATCTGCTGAGGGTCTCCTCCGAGGCGGACGACCGGATTGTGGCGAAGGTCATGGAGGCGAAAGCTCAGATTACGGAGCGAGCGGAGGCGGCGCTGGCCGAGAAGAGCGCGGAAATCGGGCGTCAGGCGGTACAGGCCTATCGTCAGTCCGCCGAGTTCATCCGTGACATGTCGGACGCGGGGTCCGACTCCTTTGTCTTAGGCTTCGATGAAGGCCTGGCGAGGGTGTCCGCTAGATACCCCGAAATTGACCTGAGTGGGGTCTCCCTCCTCGACTCCCCTTCGATGCCATTGCCTGCTGATTCTCCAACTGTCTCCCTACCCCTTGCGGGTGTGCTCGCCGTTCCCGACCCAGGGGTTCCTCCAAGCTGACCCTCTGTATTTTTCTTTGTTCTTTTCTTTGTATGTTGGCATTTTGTCATGTTGTATGGGTCTCGGCCCTGACGCAACGAAAGTTAATGCAAACAAAGTGTTTCCTCATTTCAGTTTCGTCCTTCCTCTTTTTAACTCTTAGTTGCGTCTCGCCGACTCTTGACTCTTGAAGTTCCTCCGGCACTAGGCCAGGCATCCGAGGGTTAGGCCTCAGGAAATCCTTCCGGCGCTAGGCCAGGCATCCGAGGGTTAGGCCTCAGGAAATCCTTCCGGCGCTAGGCCAGGCATCCGAGGGTTAGGCCTCAGGAAATTCTTCCGGCGCTAGGCCAGGCATCCGAGGGTTAGGCCTTAGGAAATTCTTCCGGCGCTAGGCCAGGCATCCGAGGGTTAGGCCTCAGGAAATTCTTCCGGCGCTAGGCCAGGCATCCGAGGGTTAGGCCTCAGGAAATTCCGCTCATTGGTCGGCCAAGGCTGGCGCAAGCCGAGGCGACCGGTCGGGGCTTCAGGCTAGTCTGCTCCCGGGATGATCATCGGGTTAGCCTGGCATCCGAGGGCCGAGCCTCGGGGAATTCCGCTCGTTGGTCGGCCAAGGTTGGCGCAAGCCGAGGCGACCGGTCGGGGCTTCAGGCTAGTCTGCTCCCGGGATGATCATCGGGTTAGCCTGGCATCCGAGGACCGAGCCTCGGGGAATTCCGCTCGTTGGTCGGCCAAGGCTGGCGCAAGCCGAGGCGACCGGTCGGGGCTTCAGGATAGTCTGCTCCCGGGATGATCATCGGGTTAGCCTGGCATCCGAGGACCGAGCCTCGGAGAATTCCGCTCGTTGGTCGGCCAAGGCTGGCGCAAGCCGAGGCGACCGGTCGGGGCTTCAGGCTAGTCTGCTCCCGGGATGATCATCGGGTTAGCCTGGCATCCGAGGGCCGAGCCTCGGAAAATTCCGCTCGTTGGTCGGCCAAGGCTGGCGCAAGCCGAGGCGACCGGTCGGGGTTTCAGGCTAGTCTGCTCCCGGGATGATCATCGGGTTAGCCTGGCATCCGAGGGCCGAGCCTCGGGGAATTCCGCTCGTTGGTCGGCCAAAGCTGGCGCAAGCCGAGGCGACCGGTCAGGGCTTCAGGCTAGTCTGCTCCCGGGATGATCATCGGGTTAGCCTGGCATCCGAGGGCCGAGCCTCGGAAAATTCCGCTCGTTGGTCGGCCAAGGCTGGCGCAAGCCGAGGCGACCGGTCGGGGCTTCAGGCTAGTCTGCTCCCGGGATGATCATCGGGTTAGCCTGGCATCCGAGGGCCGAGCCTCGGGAAATTCCGCTCGTTGGCCACGCGCCTGTCGCTTGCCGCTCGACGGGATTTCTCCGTGGCCAGCTACGATCGTGTTTCTCCTATTCTCCAAGCGTCGCTTGGGGAACACCAGAAGGGTATTAAATGCTAATTGAGGCGTTACCTGGGAAATCGGATCGCCAGTTGCTGCTTGCAAGGAGTGTCAGTTAAGCGGCCGCGATACGCGCGCTCTTCGAGGCGGATGCGGCCTGGGCGCGAGCGGAGATACGTGGGCCGTGGGATACACACCGCCCGGAGTGTCCTGCATGAAGAATGCAATTAAGGAGAACGACGCTTAGGAGATCGTGGGAGGATACGCCTCGAGAGCTGGAACGGCTCCGGATTCGGTGCGCCCGCCTTTATTGGAGCCACCCGCATCGGAACGACCGGGGGGCCACAGTTTGGCTATAAATATAAGTGCAGGTGCGGTGGAGCCTCCCAAGCCGGAGCTATTCAGGTTGCCATGGATCGTGGACCTCCTCTCCGGCGTGTGGCTGGGAAACCCCTGCCGGAGGAACGGGAGGCGCGCCCCTCACGACTTCCGCCAACTAGCCGTTTCATCTGGGATCAACAAGGAGGTTCTCCCCGGCGGAACTCCGCTCTAGGCGTTTCATCCGGGATCACATCCCCCCTCCTTTCAGCCCCGCCTCCCGATTGAGCTCTGCGCCAGACGCTTCATCCGGGATCGCGCCTCCTCGCGCTCTCCTCCCTTGTATTCCTTCCCTCCCCTTCTCTTGGGGAGGGCTGGAATATCCTTTGGAGGTGGCGTTCCTCTAGGAGCAGTGTGAACTCCTCCTTCGTCCACTTCTTCTTCGTCCGCGCCGGCTCTTCGTCCTTTCCGTGAGGCGTCGATGACGCCTCCGGGGAGAAGCACCCACGCCCGGTGGGATTGCAGCTGCTTCGGGTGGAGAGTTCGGGGATCCCGGATCTTCAACTCTACGGAGTCTCCACCTCTTCCTTATTTTCTTTACTGCCCAATTCCTCCTCTGGAAATTCTTTGTAATCACACGAACACACCGTTGTAACCAGGAATTATTGAAATGAAAAGAATTGTACATTTTTCGAACTGTCTTCCTGGCTTTGTCGTTCTACTGGTAATACGCCCGCAGGTTAGCGGAATTCCAGCTCCTCGAAATTTCTCGACCATCTAGGGCCTCCAACTGGTAGGAGCCAGGTCGGTTTACCCAGCGAACCCTATACGGGCCTTCCCAATTTGGCGCCAGCTTCCCACCTTCCGCGGGTTGAGATGCTTTGGCTCGCCTTAGCACCAGATCTCCGATTCTGAAAAGTTTCGGTCGGACCTTGGAGTTATAATATCGGGCCACCCTCCGCTGATACATCGCCATCCGAACCTGCGCCATTTCTCTTGCTTCTTCCAAGAGGTCCAGGTTCCCTCGGAGTTGCTCCGAATTGGCCTCGGGTCGGTGCGCGGCCACCCGGGGCGAGGGGAGTCCGAGCTCCACGGGAACAACCGCTTCCGTGCCATAGGTTAGGCTGAAAGGTGTCTCCCCGGTAGGGGTCCGATGCGTGGTCCGATACGCCCAAAGGACATTCTCGAGTTCTTCGACCCAAGCTTGCCCCGTCCGACCGATTCGCGCCTTAATTCCTTGGAGGATTGTCCGATTTGTGACCTCGGCCTCACCATTGGTTTGGGGATGCAACACAGATGTGAACCGATGCTCGATCCCGAACTCCTCGCAGAAATCACGGAAATGCTTGTTGTCGAACTGTCGACCATTATCCGAGATGAGGACTCGGAGTACCCCAAATCGGACAATGATGTTTTTCTTCATGAACTTCCGGACTTGCGCCTCCGTGATAATGGCCAGCGGCTCTGCCTCCACCCACTTGGTGAAGTAGTCGATTGCAACAATCAAGAATTTCCGCTGGGCTGAAGCGACGGGGAACGGTCCGAGGATATCCATTCCCCACTGTGCGAAGGGCCAGGGTGCGGTGATTGGTGCCAAGGGGACAGAAGGGACTCTCTGGACGTTGGCGTGGCGCTGGCAGGCGTCGCATTTCCGTACATGATCCTTTGAGTCCTCCAACAAGGTAGGCCAATAATAGCCTTGCCTCATGATCTTGTGCGCCAAGGACCTAGCCCCCAAGTGCGATCCGCAAACGCCCTCGTGGACTTCGCCAAGGACGTAGGCCGCCTCCGAGGGGCGGAGGCACCTTAAGAGGGGGCGGTAAACGAGGTCCGATACAGCCTCCCTTCATAGAGTACGTAGTGGGCGGACTTCTTGACAAGTCGCCGAGCTTGATCTTCGTCTTCAGGGAGGATCCCTTCGGCGAGGTAGGCGACGAGCGGGTCCATCCAAGACGGCTCTGGATCAATCGCCATCACCGCTCCAGCCTCGCCGATGCTCGGGGCCTCCAGGGTCTCCAGGTAGATTGCCCTCGACAAGTTGTGCGCCTCTGCGCTCACCAAGCGGGACAACCTGTCGGCCCTAGCATTTTCGCTTCTGGGGACCTGCTGGATGTCGATACTGCCGAGATCGGGAATGAGTGCTTGCACCTTCCGGACGTAGTTCTGCATGGTCGGGCTCCAGGCCTCGAACTCCCCACGGACCTGCCCGACCACCAGCTGGGAGTCGGTGAAGACCTTCAAACGCCGGATGCCGAGCTCCCTGGTGAGTTTGAGTCCCGTGACTAGGGCCTCGTACTCCGCCTCGTTGTTGGTCACTGGAAATCCAAATCTCAAGGCATACTCGGCTATCACTCCATCAGGACTGGTAAGGACCAGCCCGGCTCCTCCACCCTCGGGGTTCGACGACCCATCGATGTGAAGCATCCAGGTCGGGAGGTCGAGGCTGGGCGTTTCCGGCGGTCTAGGTTCCGCCTCCTGCACCGTGCACTCAGCGAGGAAATCCGTGAGCACCTGGGCCTTGATGGCGGGTCGAGGCTGGTAGTGGATGTCGAACTCACCGAGTTCTATTGCCCACTTCACCAGCCGTCCCGCATTCCCGGGGTTGCTGAGGATCTGTCGTAGTGGTTGATCAGTTAAGAGGGTGATAGAATGGGCCTGGAAATAGGGGCGAAGTCTCCTGGTCGCGGTCAGCAGCGCGAAGGCGATCTTCTCAGCCTTCGTATACCGCGTCTCGGCATCCCGTAGGACCCGACTGATGTAGTACACGGGCTTCTGGAGCTTTGCCTCTTCCCGAACCAGCACCGCACTGACCGCGGTTGGGGAGACCGCCAGATAGAGGTAGAGCATCTCCCCTTCTTGCGGCTTGGACAGTAGGGGAGGAGACGCCAGGTATTCCTTGAGCTGGTCGAATGCTGCTTGACATTCGGCCGTCCAGAGGAAGTCTTTCGGGCGTTTTAACATCTTGAAGAATGGTTGGCAGCGTTCGGCCGATTTTGCCACAAATCGTCCAAGCGCGGCGACCCTTCCAGCGAGCTCCTGAACCTCCTTTACTTTGGTCGGAGGGGACATACCTTGGATGGCCTTGATTTTGTCCGGGTTGGCTTCGATACCCCGCTGGTTGACAATGAAACCGAGGAACCTCCCGGCCGAAGCGCCGAAGGCGCACTTCGCTGGGTTCAGCTTCATGCGAAACTTCCGCAAGGTGGTAAAAGTCTCCTCCAAATCCGCGATGTGCTGGTCTGCATGGCGACTCTTCACCAGCATATCGTCCACGTACACCTCCATGTTCCGGCCGATTTGCTCTTTGAAGATTTTGTTGACGAGGCGCTGGTAAGTGGCGCCAGCATTCTTCAGACCGAAGGGCATTACCTTGTAGCAGTACCGCCCCCGGTCTGTTATAAAGGCAGTTTTCTCCTCGTCCTGTGGGGCCATCATTATCTGGTTGTAACCGGAGAAGGCGTCCATGAAAGACAGCAGCTGATACCCGGAAGTCGCGTCGACCAGTTGGTCTATTCGCGGAAGCGGAAAGCTATCCTTAGGGCACGCCTTATTCAGGTCGGTATAGTCGACGCACATCCTCCACTTCCCGCTCGCCTTCCGGACAAGTACAACATTTGCCAGCCACTCGGGGTAGCTTACCTCCCTTATGAATCCTGCCTCCAAGAGCTTGTCTACCTCCTGGTCGACCACCCGGATCCGATCCGGGGCACAGTGTCTCTTCTTCTGCTTTATTGGTCGGTGGGTCGGGTCGACGTTGAGGGCGTGAGAAATGACCTCCGGGTCGATCCCAGGTACATCGGCCGCCGACCAGGCAAATACATCGATATTGGCTCGGAGGAATTCCACCAACCGGGCCCGAGCTCCCGGATCGAGATTGGCGCCGACCCGGACCGCCCGGTCGGGGCGGCCTTCCTCGAGGGGGACTTCGACCACACCCTCGGCCGGCTCCCCCTGCCGCAAGGCCACCTCGTCTCTGGCATCAAGGGACTCGACGCTTAGGGCTTCCACGGGCTTCTTCCCTTTGAGGGTTGCTAGAAAACATTGCCGTGCGGTCGGTTGGTCACCTCGGACCTCTCCGATCCCGACCGCCGTGGGGAACCGCATGAGCAAGTGGTACGTGGAGACCACCGCGCGAAGGGCGTTCAGCCCGGGTCGCCCGAGGATAGCGTTGTAGGCCGAGGGAACACGGACGACCAAGAACCCGAGTCGCACCGTGGCTTCTGCGGGTGCGACGCCCGCAGTCACAGGCAGCTCAACGACACCTTCCGCCGGGACAGCGTCACCGGTGAATCCTACGAGGGGGGTGGACATTTTGTACAACAGCTGTCTGGACAAGCTCATCTTTTGGAAGGCCTCGTAAAACAAAATATCAGCTGAGCTTCCACTATCCACAAGAACACGCCTTACATCATAGTTTGCCATAGTGAGGGAGATCACCATGGCGTCATCGTGGGGAGTTTGAACCCCCTTTACATCCTCATCAGAAAAGGTGATTACATTGCCGACCCTCTGCCTCTTTACAACGGCCGTCCCTGACGCTTCCGTCGAGCCCCCTGCGTTCCTCACGGGCCGAGAGCAGCCCCCAGTGATAGTGTGGATCACGCCCGCAACGGGTCGATTCTGCTCCCGAGGCCCCGGAGGAGCCGGGTCGGCCGGACGCGGGTCTGCGGGGGGACGTCGGTCGCTCACATATCGACCGAGACGCCCCCGACGGATAAGGGCCTCGATCTCGTCCCGAAGCTGGAAGCAGTCCTCTGTGTCGTGGCCGTGGTCTCGGTGGTACTCACAGTACGCCCGGGAGGGCCTCTTTCCAGGGATCCTTCGTATCTGTCTCGGGGCCGGGAGGTCCTCCCGCCCCTTGATCTCCATAAGGATCTGGGCCCGGGGAGTCAGGAGAGGGGTGTACCGGTTGAAACGTCGGGGCGGAGAACGAGGGCGTGGGGCGCCGTGGTTCTTCGCCGGCGACGGGCTTCTGCGCCGACGCTGGGGCGTCGGGCTCCTCCTCTGGCGTGCCTCTTTCCGCCTTTTCTTCCCAAGCTTTGGAGGGATCTCGGCAGCCTCCTTGCTCCGGTGGGCGGCCGCCTCCTCGGCGTCCGCATACTGGTTCGCCCGGGACAACAGCTCTGGGAAGCTCCGCGGCAGGCGTTTGTCCAGGGAGAAGGTGAGCCTGCCCTTCCGGAAGCCACGCTTCAGGGCTGAAAGAGCTACCTCCTGACTCAGGTTCCGGACCTCCAGCGTAGCCCTGTTGAAGCGGGTAAGATAATCCCGCAGGCTTTCTCCCTCGTTTTGCCGGACGTCAAAGAGGGAGTCGGAGACCAGTCGCCGCCGGCTACTGACGGTGAAATGAGTGATGAAGAGGCGAGTGAACTGGTCGAAAGACCGGATTGAGTCAGCCTCCAGCCCGGCGAACCACGCCCTCGCCGGGCCACGGAGGGTTGCCGGGAAGGCCTTGCAGAGAAGGGGATCTGATGCTCCGTGGAGGAGCATAAGGGTCCTGAAACTCTCGACGTGATCCCGCGGGTCTGCCGCCCCGTCATAGGGCTCGATCGCCGGCATTTTGAACCCCGGGGGATTCGGGGTCCGCAGGATCCTCGAGGCAAGCGCCGGCTGGGAGGAGATCTCTAAGTCGGCGAAGGGATCTTTGGAATGGCCCTTCAGGACCTGGAGTTGTCGGTGGAGATCGTCCACCCGCCGGTCCAGGGAGCGCGACCGGTGGGTGGGAAACAAGGAGCGGCGAGTGGGGGACCGACTGGAGCGCGGGTTCCTCGAGGACTGGGGGGTCTGGGAACGCGCCCGGGCCCGCCTCTCGTACCCCGCGCAGCTCCGATGGAAAGGTCCCGGCAGAATAGACCGTGCTCGAGAATCCTCCTCGCGCCGGCGCTCCTCCCCATGGGAGAGGAAGGAGCGCGGGTTGAGGAGGACAGGCGAACGCTCAGGCAGCAGCGGCTCCTGAGCCCGCTGCGGCGCCCGGGACATCGCACCCTGCAGATTCTACACCGCCTCCGCGAGGGTGCGAACCTGCTGGGTTAGCTGGTCGAACTGGGCGGCTTCGACCATCTGAATGGGCGGTGGGGCGGTGGAGTGTTGCTGAGAGCGTGTTGGAGATGCAGCGGCCTCCCGGCCAGTGGCCCGAGAGGGCCCGCGACCGGAAGCATTGGAAGCTCCACGACCACCTCGCCGTGCCATTACGATCGCTCTGAGATCCGTCCCTTCCTCTAGCGCCAACTATTGCTGGTGGTCCAAACCGAGAACGATTGGCACAGCGGTGTGAACGGGGTTCCCTTTGAGTTGCTTTGGTTGCGCTCCGCCCTCCGCCGTGAAACCTGCAAGCAAGCCTCGCACCACCACCGGGGTAGTGGGGGCCCTCCGACGATCAAGTCAGAGGAGATTGAAGGAGAAGGAGAAGGTAGCAGGTGAGATGATACTCTGGAAGATATATCTTACCCTCCCCCTTCCCCCCCAGCCTCATATATATCAGGCTGGGGGGTTTTTCCGGAGATTCGTCATCGTGTGGCACGATGGGGCTGCCACTGACATGGCCGTTACAGGGCGTCGTGGGGCAGCGCTGGGTACAGCCATGGCAGGGCATAGTGGAGCTCCGCTTTGTACGGCTGTTACAGGAGATCGTGGGGCAGCGCCGGATACGGCCGTTGCAGGGAGTAGTGGAGCAGGGGGCCGCGGCGTGCCTCAGAGGAACAGTCTGTTGTTGTCGAGAGATTGCCGACTCGGGGTCGGATTGCTGGATCAAGGGGCAGCCGACTCGGGGTCGGGCTGCGGAACCGAAGATATCCGACCCGAGGTCGGATTGCTGGATCAAGGGGCAGCCGACTCGGGGTCGGGCTGCAGAGCTGAAGATATTCGACTCGAGGTCGGATTGCTGGATCAAGGGGCAGCCGTAGTCTTCCTGGGCGCGCGTGCCGGTCACGTGGGGCATGGTGGCTAAGTTCCCCCGTAACAGTTATGTTATAATATCAAATTATGCTATATTATTATTCTATAGTATACAATATTATATTACTATATTATAATAATATTATGTTACATTACAGTAACATTATAATATATCATATATTTGTGTATTAATACATATTATATTTTATTATACTCTATTTCATAATACTATACAATATCCTTTATGGTTATTTTGTCATAACAAAAGTACTTTCTTAATTTGTTTACGAAATATATTTTAAAATTCTACGATACTTTAGAAATATAGTTACCAAATAGCAAATAGTTTTTATTAAAGCATCTACTTCAAAAAGCTTTACTTCTGAAAGCTCTATAACCAAAAGCTCTACCAAACGGGGCTTAATTAATGACTCACTATTGCCTCGGGCTCTAATAATCTTTAGTTTGTGACATGAATGTGGAATATTTGGTTTAGATAAAGAGTAGGGTGACACGCGGAGGTTAGTATCGATAGAAGTTGCCATATATACAAGACTCTAAATTAGAAAAAGTGTCACACGTGCGATAGTATAGTATTGGGGCTTTCAAAGAAGAAAGGCCACCTTGTTATTATATATATATATATATTTGGGTGCAACAGCGGCTTACACACTGCGGGTGTGAATGCGGCCAACAAAATCAGAAAATAAAATACTACGTAATGGCCCTGGAACAGATCCACTCTCGACCCAAATAAAACCACCAGAGTGGTGGACCGCATAGGAGGCACCCAGTCGGCCGCCTTGTTGGCCTCCCTGAACATGTGTGAAGCCTGGTGGGAATCGCACTCCTCCATCAACCTACGAATCTCAAGGATCAGCTGCCGATCCTCAGCAGTGCGTTCCCATCCCTGGATCCACTCAACCACTGTGGCCGAATCACCCTCAAGAATAATACGGTCTGCACCTAGTATTCGCCCCGTATAGAAGATGCCCTCTTAGGTTGCTCTGAGCTCGGCACACACCACTGATGAGTCAAAAGCCTGCCGGCCTTCCATCGCAACTAATTTGGCATCGTGATCTCAGAGAGCGAACCCCACGCCACTGCATCTCCCCTCATCATCCACACTATCGTCCAAGTTCACCTTGAGAAAATCAGGGGTGGGGGCACCTAGGAGACGAGTATTGTCCTAGACTTTGTATGAGCAGAATGGGGGCTTCAGATGTCCCTAGCCAACTTAGGTGATACCTCTGTAATGCCGATGATCTTAGCCACCTGCATAAGGGCTCTAGCCGCTATTACCCTCGGGTGAGGACTAACTCCCTCGAAGACTCGGACATTCCTATACAGCCAACACTGGTAGGCCAGATAGGCAGCATGTGTCCGCCTCTCCTCAAACACAGATCCCCGTGCCAAGTCCTTCAGGAATTGTGGAAACTTCTTGATAGACAACCACCTCTGCCACTGATCTGGCTGGCCTGAAGTATAGCACCATATCTGTTTGGCCCGTGGGCAGTCTATAAAGGCGTGGAAAATGGTCTTCTCCACCTCCAAGCAAGTCACACAGTCTACAGGGACCCTCATACTCCACCTCCCCAACACAGCTCTACTGGGCAAGCATCCTCAGGCCACCTTCCAAATGAGTAAGGCGACCTAAGGATGAATGCGCAGCCTCCAGATCCATCTGCTCTCCATCTGTCGAGTCGAGGGACTCGGAACCAACCCGAGAGGTCTCGGGACCTCACAATCGGCGACCCAGACATGCTCCACACTCTCTTGTCAGCTGTCACTCTCTCAAGGATGGGCACAACTAGAATCCGCTCAGCCAGCTGCTTTTCGAACATGCGCCCAACGAGATTCATGTCCCACCTCCACTCTTCTCTGACGATGAGCTCGCATACCCTCCGACCCTCCAGCCATATGTGATCGACCATGGTAGGCCAATCCTGTAGTGTGCCCTCAGCTAATAATCTATCCTCCAGAATTCTGACTGTCTGGCCATCCCCGATCTCCCATCTAGTCTTCGGTAATACCCTCGGGACATGCGCACAAATCTCTCGCCATGTGAAAGATGCTCCTCGTCCAGCGTGCATGGCATCCTGAGCTACTGGGTCACCATACTTCGTCCTCATCAGGGCACCCCATAAACTCGCTGACTCCAAAAAAATCTGGCTGCCAACCTAATCGATAGTATCTCCCTGCGCTCGATCAAAGAGCGAAGACCCAAACCACCCTAGCTCGTCGGTGACAGATGGTTCCCAAGCCATAAGGTGGACACCCCCTCCTGCCACCCTGTCACCCCCAGATGAAATTGTTGAATAGCCTCTCCAAACCTCGTAGGGTTGCAAGTGGGACCATTGTATTAGAAAGCAAGTAGATGGGGATGGAACTTAGGATTGACCGAACCAGGGTAACTCTGCCCATCATCGATAGCGCACCCACCTGCTAGCTCTCCAGCCTATGTCTGATGCTCTGCTCCATGCTCGTACACTCCCCCTTGCGCAGTTGGCGTCCCGTGATCGGGACCCCGAGGTACTTGAGGGTCTCCTCCTGCTCACTAATTCCCAGGATGCTCATGACAGACGCCTTCACCCCAGGCTCAATCTTCGGGCTAAAGCAGATGGTTGTCTTGGACAAGTTGACCTACTGACTAGATATCCAATAGTATACCCCTAGGATCCTTCTAATGGATGCTGCCGATCTCCTCGTTGCACGAGCCAATAATATACAATCATCTGCAAATAAGAGGTGTGAGAGCGGGGTCGTCCCTTGCGTTGGGCTGTAGGCCTCCATCTTCTGCATCGTCGTCGCTTGCTGCAGCAATCGGGACAGAGTGTCTACACATATGATGAACAAAAGGGGTGATAAGAGACAACCCTGTCAGAGTCCCACCGATGACTCGAAGAAGCGAGACGGCGAGCCATTGATTAGTAGAGCAAAGGATGGTGTCAGAATGCAACCTTGTATTCATCTGATCTACTGTGGATGGAAGCCAAATCCCTCCAGGCAGCGCACCATGAAGTCCCACCTCATCCTGTCATAAGTTCGCTCGATGTCAAGTTTAACACCCATCAAGCACCTACGCTTGGGTGCCCTCTGAAGATCAGACATAAACTCGTGGGTGATGAGGACGTTATCAGAGATGGAACGTCCTCCTATGAAGGCCCCCTACTCGGGATAGATCAATCTGGATAGAATACCCCTCAACCTCTAGACTAAGATCTTTGCCATAACTTTATATAAAGAAGTGCATAAGCTGATCGACCTGTAGTGGCTCGACTCTACTGGATTCTGTTTCTTCGGAATCAGAGTGATGAACGTCCGTCTCCACTCCTCTGACATCGATGCCGATCCAAAAAACTACTGGACCGCCTCTATCACCTCCTGCCGAACAATGTGCCAATACTGTCAGAAGAAGACCGAGGAGAAGCCATCCGGACCTGGGGCTTTATCCTCACCCAGGGACCATAGAGCCTCCTGAACCTCAACATCTGACATCGAGCTAACTAGAGTTGCATTCTCTTCCTCTGATACCTGCCTCTCTAGATCTGGTCCATTGGCCCTGCCATCCACACCCCCTGTCTCGGTCCACCTGGCTCGGAAGAACAGCTCTAAGGTTCGCTTGACTACCTCCTGATCCTCTGAGACCTGTCCACCACTATCTCTGATCCTGCACACCCAGTTCCACTGTCTCCGGATAATAATCGACTGGTGGAAAAATTTTATGCTCCAATCGCCCTCCCTGATCCACTGGACCCTGGATTTCTGCCTACAGAATATCTCCTACTGGCTAAAGAATGATGAGTAGCTAGTAACCCCTTGAGCCGCCCCTGCTCTGCCTCTGACAGACTGCCCCCACTGTCCTCTAATGCCTGCACTGCATACATACCCCATGCCCTCGAGATGGCATGCCTAGCACGTTGCAAACTGACTCTCGATAACTGAGTCTCAAGCAAAACACAAATCTCAGGCTCATGCAGACTCACAAGTCTGCGGGAGGCCGGCCGGAATGATGGTTTTCCGGCTCCTCGGTAGTTCCACAATAAGATCTTCATTGATGGGATTGGGTTTGGACAGCCCAGGCTGCACTCCTCAGGTCTAGCCGCCCTCCTGCCAACACTAGTCACCCCCATCTCCTCATGTTTAGCCTTCTCTAACACCTTTTTAAGTTCTTGGACCATTGCTTCATAAGCCGGCCACAAGATGGCCCTGCAGCATTGAGGCCCACTCCATTAAGGTCCACATAGCCCAACTCACCCACATCACCCTCGAGTCCACCCGACCTTGGCACGGAACCGTGCCCTCGTGCCCAAGTATCTCGTGCCCGGCTCGGATAAGGTCCAACTTCATCTGGGTGTTGGTGCCTGGCCGTCTCCTCCCTGTTCGGCGCCCTTCCTTGGGCGGCTGCCACCCGCAGGCGGTAGTTCCGACATGGTTGCCCTGTCACGTGCTGGCGCTCTTCACCGTATGTTGGAGTCTACCGAGGCCCTCTGTCTGCCGGCGCCGCCTCCTCCACCGTCGCCGGCATGGCTGTCCGCTTGGAGAGACCCCCCGACGACCGACGACAGGCTCCGGCTTCCGAATCGGCGCCGGTCGCCGGCTTGTGGCACCGTGGTCGCAGGTGAGTCAGACTGCTTTGCAAGTGCCTGGGTCAACTCATGGTCCCTTGGCCCGTTGGCCTCACGTCTCCTCGTTGGGCTCCTGGCCCGTTTCACTGGGCCTGACCCACTTCTCAAGCCTGCTAGAGCCGGGCCCTCCTTGCCATCGCGGGCCCCCAAGTTTGGTCTCGGACACCATTTGGCCGAGTGTGACCTGGCGTCCCCTCAGGCCGAGTCACAAGCTCTTCCACTACGAGCACCGGTTGGCTGGCACCGTTGGTCTTCTCCGGCGAGGTGCGCCGAGCTAACTTCTTGGTCTTCTGCTAGCCCTCAGACTCCGGTGAAGACTCGGACGCCGATGGCCTCTCCTTGGTTGGACTTGGTGCCGAGTCAGTGACGACTGGCCCCCAGGTCGACTCGGTAGGGATCCCGGTCGTCTTCTTCGTCTGTGCCCCAACCCTAGCGCCGCTGCCCCGTTGCATCCAAGCACGAGTTGTAGCCATCCACGGGCCAAAAGGCATTGGCCCCTGCCCCTCTGGTCCGCTTGTCGCCTGCATCTTTGAGTCTCCACCTGGCTCGTCGGCAACTACCAGATCCATCTTCTTTTTCGGTCCATGGAACCGGCATTCGCTCGTTGCGTGCCCGATGCGGGTGCAGAGGAAACAAAGACTTGGCAGGTCTTTGTAGGAGAATGCCTGCCAAAATCTCTTCAGCCTTCCCTGAACAAAAGAACCAAGTACCAAGGGTTTATCGGCATTGACCTCCACCCGCACCCAGGCGTACCCGATCCGCCGCCGCTCGTTGGAGATGCCATCGAGCTCCACCGGCCGCTTCGCCGCCGCCACGATCTCGAAGATCGCTCCCCTATCCCGGTATTCCAAGGGGAGACCTGGTAGCCGGACCCAGACCATTGTCTGGCTCACGGTCTAGGTTCTCGGGGTGAAATCAGCCTGCCACTCTCCCATTGCCAGGAGTTGGCCTGCCACCACCCATGGGCCAGTCGCTAGCACCATTGCCAGCACCATCGCCCGCTCCTCTTCGGTCCCGAACCGGATCGTCATGAGGCCCTCCGCCATTGGGAGGACATCCATCGGGTGCTGGAGTTTGACCCGGCCTCTGATCTCCCGAGCCACCAGTTCCGCCGGAAGCCGCCTCCCCAAACTCCTAACGATCACCGCCTTCTCCTCCCATTCCGACCTCGTCTCCTCCTGTCGTTCCGTCGACACCATTGCCACCCGTGGGAAGCAACGTTCAAGCGCCGCCAGTTCCACCTCGGAGATCTGGTGGGGGGGGCATCTCCGGTCTTCGCTCGGCCCCTTGAGCCACCTCGGACCACAATGGGGGCTCGGTCTACCCCGGCGTCCGTCCAACCTGTCGGCTCGAGATCCCTCCACCTGTTTCATTGCTACTGGGGGCTGCCATGGGCACCCACCCGGTGTTTGATGAAAGTACCGCTCGCTCTCCACCCTGCCCTGCGAGGATGTTATTATATTTTTATTTGGAAGAATTTTATTGACCTCTGTGACGCATGGTTGGTAAGCTGACTTTGTGTCCAACTCTTCAACATCACGGGGACGTAGGTTTAAAAATACCTCTCTTTTTAAAAAGATGCTAATAGAAATCCAATGTTCTATTGGTTCCCTTAAAAATATATACGATTTTACATATCACTGTCACGTTAATTTTATATTTTGATGCAACCTTGGGGCCTAGTTTATGCGGTTGATACTGTCTTGAGATCCCAGCAAGGAAATTTAGAGCACCCAAAGAATTCCTTATTTAATTAAGAAGAAGAAAAGGAGGATAATGGACTTTAACAAATTCATGCAGACCCTAGTAATTAGGTGAGTTTGGATTGTTCTAGAAAAATCATATACAGAGCAAGGCTCATTTGTTACTTTAATAGAAATTTGTGATATTTCCTGATTGGAGGAATTTTCTATGACAAAATCTCACTCATCATATTAACACAGGTTAATAAATTGAAATTTCCTACAATAAATTGGACACAAGGCTTAGCTAATTTGGTTCTTCTTTTTTTTTTTGCATAGGAAAATCTTAGATAGCACACATTTACTTGTTGTATAGCTAATAACAATTTGTACTGATGATAGGAAATAAGTGGAAATTTTTTATAATAAATTGTAATAATTTTCTATAACCAATATCAGTATTAGTGGGGATCAGCAAAATTATGACCCTATTTTATAAAAAAAGTGCAACTCTATTTAATAAATTAATAAATTAAGTTGAAAAAGATAATAACCGTCTAGGCGGCTGTTTGTGGCGGCTAGAAAAATTGTGAGGATGAGGGTGGTTGGAGGATGGACATCTGGTGCTTTGTGATATTCGTAGGCTGACGGAAGATTGCGACGCCTTTTAGGACGTTCATATGTATTTAAAGACGAACAAAGCTGCAGATTGGATCATTTTTTTTTGTTGCTTAACACTCTGAAAAGATTTTCTAGACTAGCTGCCCCTCCATCTCTACGCTATCTTCTTTTTTTCGACTGTGTTGGCTGTAGTCACGTTTGAGCTGTGTGAGCATGCATTGTTAAAAAACCAAAAAAAAAAAATGTGACTCTACTTTTGTAAAGCGACATAACTCTATTTAATAAATTATTATGTTCATTTAAAAAATCACAGCCATTCATTCAGCCTATCATGTGGCTTCCAATCACCGAGCTCTAGTTTCATGCTTTTACCTTAACAAAATCACTCGCGAGACCGCTTAACTTAGATGCCGAGCAACCGCAGCATGTGCACAGGATAACTGAAGCTCACGCTAGCCAAAGGGGCCTTATTGTGCGCTGGAGACCCCTTTTGCTCTCGTTCTCTCTCCCTCTCTCTCCCCCCGGTAAAATTTTCTCATGTCCAACTCCCCAGCGACAATCCGGATGCCAGTAACCCTAGAGCTCCCTGGGTTTCGAACCAAAACCCTAATTTTCTCCCCGTAGCTTCGTCAATCTCCGTCTCAGTTGCGAACTTTGCAGCTAATCAGCCGCGAGATCTCGAACCTAGGGTTTGTGGGAGCGATGGAGGGCTTCATGTTTTCGACGCCTATGATCATTTCTCCAGGTTCGTTTTAATCTCAATCTTCTTGATTCTCGATAAGTTTCTTGCGTTGCCTCTTTTCTTGGCGGGACGTTAGAAATGATTAAGTGCCTGTCATTTGACTTTTTTGGGTCTGTAGTATCAGTTCTTTGTATAGTTCCAATAACTCTTTGTTTGATTGATGGATAAAGTTTTAGGGAGGAACTGAGGATATTAGATTAGAAAAGTAGCCATCCTTTGGTCTTATGCCCCTCTTAGAAAGAAAATTTGGAATAGCATCTATTTATATTTTTATTTTTTTATATCTTAATGAAAAGCTCGTTTTATCTGAAATTTGTCTTCTTATGGATATCCAAAGTGAAAAGCTTGCGGCAAAAAAAGAGCAGAGGTTGTTGGAACTTCTAGGTTAATTCATCACGTTAGATGTTTGTCTTGGAAGAATGTCTATGCTGCTACAATGCATCCAAAGCATTGCAAAGATGTATAACTAGCCTGCTTTCTTCAAAAGTTAATTTTTTATTTTGGTTTAGTTGCTTTTGTTTAGTGCATTTGTCAATTCTATTAATAAGATTGGGAAGAAGTTTGTTATTGCTTTTGGTGGTTGAGTTAATTTTGCGCTTCTTATGTAAAATCGAAAAGTTTGCTTTCATTTTTATGATTTAGTTTGTGACTAAGATTAAACTAAAAACTTGAAATGGAGTTGCATTGCGATTTTGGGGAAGAAAAAAAGAAACTGTCATCTTGCTTTACTTATTATACGAAAAACACATGAGCAAGGAACCATGTACGTCAATGCATATATATACACATACCCACTTGGCACTTCAGCATTTGTTTAACAATGTGCAATTTATGAGTGACCTCTTTTTCCCCCCCCCCCCATGTTAAATTAGCATTTAGCAAGTAGTTTAGTATAGGGAAAATTGGTAAAACTGGGTTACCTTAGCAAAGCCCTAATCTGGGTAACCTCAGGCAATGTATGTAGCCTCTTGCCCAAGGCAACTTATTACAAAGCCATTCCATTAATTTTTTGCTAACTTCTGCATTTTGATATGTAACATGACATTCTGGCATGTCTCGATGCATGAACGATTTATATGTTTCGAGAGTATTTTTTGACAATTGATCATCCATTCAAAACTAAGAACTGGTTATAGAAATAATAAGTTATTCTTGTTGTCTTAGTTTATTGATAATAAAGATCCTTTAAGGTATTGGGCCTTTTGGTTCAGGGAATATGCTGGAGGCTGCTTGAATCCAGGATTTTGACCGACAGACCTTTTGGGACTTTTGGTTCAGGGAGTATGCTGAATAAATTGAAATAAGACCTGTTATTTCTCTTTATCATGCCAAATGCCCATTTCCTCTATGGATTAAAGGATTTGCTAGAGGGCCAAAAGCAGGGTATTGGAAAAGTACTTTCTACTTACTTATTCCACCTAACTTGGATAAAACTATTTATTAGAATTGGTAGAGTGAATTGTCTTTTGCTTTATCCTTCCATCTTTGCCTCAATTTGTTCGACCAATTGACATAACCAGGGTTAAACTATTCTGAACCAAACATGGCTTTATGGCTTCTAGATCAAAATTAAAGTTTAAAATCTTATAACTTAATTTGATATTTATGTCCAGTCCAATATTCCTAACTCCTTTATCAGCATTCATTTGTCAATTATAGTGAAAAAGGTTTAAAATATATGCATGTGTTATGCATGTGTTTCTGTTTTTTTTGCATCATTTTTGTCCATGCATATGTGTATGCTTCGGTTTCTATGAAGTGTCTATTTTGGTCATCTATGGCTTATCTACCATACAAACAGTTCCCAGCCCAAGCGACTACCTGTAAGAAAGGTGTTGAAAAAAAGGTGTCCAAAGCCAATAAAAGTGAACTCTTTGCGTACCCCTATGAATCCAAGCAATTTTTCTTACATTACTGTCATTTTAGAAACACAATTAAATAGGTCGTGAAGTTTAACACCTGATCTTGTTAATGGTAGTCAACCATATGACATGATGGAGCCTTAAGACTAAATAAATAAAGTTTTAATAGATGAGGATGCGAGCAGAAAAGGATCTTCTTTTGAAAGTTGCTGACTAAGCATAGAAACAGTATTTTGTTGTATGTCTTCAAATTGATGGTTTTATAGTATTGACAAGCAAGTTTATGGTTCAAGTCTCGAGTTTCCAAGTGGCTTTGGAGATTTGATGGGAAATGGGAGGACAGTTTAAAACTATTTGAAGGGTATTTATGTTTTTGGGGATAAAATGTTCAGGGATATAAATCTGTCATGGTGGGACTTGAATTATAGGTATGGTTGAAAATTTGGGCTTGGATATAGTGTTTCTAAAATTTTTCTCCCATTACATGGAGGTTGACTTAGGGATACTGGAGGCACTGTTGATGAATCTTCTGAGTTTTCACAAGGATATGTGCCATGGGAAATACCTTCAGATGAGGCTTGGATCCCAAAACTGGGAAGCACGATGATGTTCTCTGAAAAGAATTATATATGAAGAAGGTTCCGGGGACCAGAAATACTGTTATTTGTGAAAGTGGGAGCCCAAAAAACCATTTACTTATGCATTTCTCTGCGGAGATGAAAATTTTGGAGTGATTGCTTTTGATAATGCATCCAATCGAGTTAGTCTTTACTTCCTTAATTTTACCATGGCTGAGAGGTATGATTGAGATTTTGAGAGAGAAGATAAGAAATTGATCACAAGGTAGATGGTTTAGGGCATTTGGGTGGAAAGCATACTCAATTTTTTTAACAATTTTTTTTTATTCAAGATTTAATAAATGGTGGCCACAGAATTTGGATGTTCCTAATTAAATACTCAATGGATATTCCTGATTAAATAAAAGAGTACATTGAACCTGTCTAAAATCTGATTTCTCTGATGCCAAATATTCCAAATCGCCTTAATTAGTATTGTCATGAGGGCCTAATATACAAGGGGAAGGCCTCTCCACATTCATTGACATACTCTCCAGATTGTATCATACTAAATTTTTTTCTAAATTGAAAAGCCAATTGTGATATGGCTGTCCCTCTTGCCATTTGTTTACATGAAGCAAGCAGGATTAAGAACTTTTTGTGGCCCAGATTTCTGCATTTATCTACAAATGATGCCTATCTATGCGATTTATGTGTGGATGCAGAATAGTAATGGAGTTATGTTTCATGTTATATTAAGGTGTTGCTGCTATATGAAACATGTAAATCATGTATACAGATATATAATCTACCATAGATGCATGCAGGGTTTAAATCTCGGTACTGGGGCTCATCGCAATCTGATGTCAGCTTGTCACAACCCCAGGACAGTCTTGAAAGCAAGAACAAATAGGGAAAAAAGTAAAAGAAACAAAAACAAATAAAAAATTGGCACTCGGGATGCTAGGCTATTTCAAGTGTCAAAACACAGCAGTTTTGGTCAGTCCTAGCTAGGATAGAGTAGGGCAACCTATTTTGGAGAAACCTAGGTGTTGGATGCATCCTAGGACCTGGTATCTGTCCAGCTTATTATGGCTAGTATGGATCAAGATGGATCTGGTTCTCAATTCTTGGATATGTGAATATATGCCTATATGTCTATATACATACATACATACGTACATACATACATTATATCTCTACCAACCTACCTATATGTATGCATGCATGCATGCATCTACGTATGAATATATCTATATAATATTGTAGTTTTCCCTAGACATTCCAAATTGTGGATTGTTTTCATGGGTCAGACACTTGGACACTTAGAAACTTCGTAACACTTCTTGACATTTTATATCATCAAATCACAATGATATCATCATTACATGTCCAGTTTTGGCTCTTATATGCGAAATTTATCAAGACTAACATGAAAAATAACAATCATTTTATCAGAGTTTGTGAATTCAAGGAGAATAGGTATAGCCTCTTATTTATTATATGCATAAATCAATGCATATTTATACGTAGAAATATAAGATACAGACAATATCCCCATTACCGAGTTTTGGAAGATTTCTGTGTCGGATTCTAACAGGCAATTGCATACTTGATACCTGTCATTTGTCCCTGTAACATTGCATATATGTATCTGCTATGTATATTAAAACATCCTTCCACTAAAAGAATGCATGTTATTTTATCGACGATCCCTTCTAATCATGTTTTCTCTACAATAAATATCTTAGTGTAGGAAAATGTTGTTTGATTGGGAATAAAATAAGTATTCCTTTGAACTTCATATTGGCCTTTGGGATGCATTTCTTAGATACTATATTCTTAGTGGGGCATCCAACTCCCGTGCTTGTGCCATAGGAACAGCCTGTTTAGATTAAAATCTGGCTTTACAAAAGCTGTTTGAAGAGAACACCTGTTATGAGATGGTGTTCAAGATTTTTGGGTGCTAACAGTTTGCTAAGAAAAAGGAATAAAGAAGGAAAAATTCTTTGATATCAAGGGCATGTGAACATGGGAATGTTGGTAGTCTTATCCTTAGGATATCTCCTAACACGTCACAATCATTTTGTTACTTTCTTTATGAAAAGTTTTTATAATTCATTTCCTTTTTAGTTTATTTTCTACAATTACAACATAAACCTGCCTTTCGCCTGGATTTGGATTGGCACTTCTGGTGACCCTTATTTGTAAATAGTGTGATCTATGTTAATACTTCTGTAATTTCACTTTAAATATCTGTTGTATTTGGCTGCATATGAAATCACATATGTGATGGGTATCATGGCGGAATGAAAATCAGAACAATTCTAATCATCACATGATCAGGTCATATGTTGGCTTCAACTTTTTAAGAAGGCAGATATTGAGTATGTTCTAGGTTTCAGTCAGAGGAGTTAAAAAAAAAAAAAAAAGAAAGCAGGCATTGAAAGTTCAGAAATAGGATAATAAGGTTTTCTTCTGCTATCTCATTGAACGAAGGTGCCGAATTTTGCCTCCAAGCTTTTCTTTTTGGATAGACTGCAAATATAAAAGTAATAAAGCCAAGGATGGTCGTTGCTCAATATGGCTTTATTTTCCAATGTGACAACCATATTGACTCTAGAACTTCCTTGATCTGTCTTGTGGAAAACAGCTTTCAATCATTCCTGACATAAACATTTGGAAACTCTTTACATAAATTATAAGGAAGCTCTGATTTAATAGAAGAAAGCAATCAATCAGTTGTCCCGAGGGTCTGCATGCAAGCATGTACAGATAAAACATTCTGATGAGAACTATAAGAATCCAAAATCAACAGCTGTGCAGTCAATTCTTCTCTATATTAGAAAACTGACCATTAAATCCGTTTAGTGACTATAGTTATCAAAATACTAGCTTCTCCCAAAATAGTCTGGAAAAATCACACAAAAAACCCTGAACTATTTGGGGGTTTTCAATTTCCTCCTGAACTTTAATTTAGTGCAAAACTTTTAAATTCATTCAATTTGGACCCTGGCTATGAATTTTGTTTGGGTGCTGTGACGGAATTATCACATGATGTCACATGAGGCATCATCCTCTTCTGCAATATAAGTTGGTCACATGATATTATGTGACAATTCCATCACGTCAACCAGATGGAATTCATAGCCAAGGTCTGAATTGAACGAATTTAAAACTTCGATGACCTGGTTGCACTAAATTAAAGTTCAGGTGGAAATTGAAAACCCCCAAATAGTTCAGGATTTTTGTGTGATTATTCCAAATAGTTTTGATTCCGCTTCCAATTTCAGAAGTTCGGTGCATGCTTCCAAAATATAAAGCTGTTGATCATATCTTCTAAAGTAAGCATTTCTTGCTTCCACTTCTTAGTCACATTGTTTTCTGAACTTATTTTCATGCTAGTAACGACTAGATACATGCAAAAACAGAGAACTGTGTTAAGTCAGACTTGTAACCACATCCGGCCTACAATCCTGTAAAATTTTAGTGGGCAACTTCGAGACATATTTATACTGGAATGAAAAAAAATACTCATATCTGTAATGATATTTAAAATGGTTAGGTTGGAGTAGCCTTTAGTTTGCCCATCCTTGGCATCTTAAATTTGTTTGGAGCAACTTCTTTAGTTTCCTGAGTTTGACTAGTTCAGGATTTTTGTGTGATTATTCCAAATAGTTTTGATTCCGCTTCCAATTTCAGAAATTCGGGGCATGCTTCCAAAATATAAAGCTGTTGATCATATCTTCTAAAGTAAGCATTTCTTGCTTCCACTTCTTAGTCACATTGTTTTCTGAACTTATTTTCATCCTAGTAACGACTAGATACATGCAAAAACAGAGAACTGTGTTAAGTCAGACTTCTAACCACATCTAGCTTACAATCCTGAAAAATTAGTGGGCAACTTCGAGACATATTTATACTGGAATGAAAAAAATACTTATATCTGTAATGATATTTAAAATGGTTAGGTTGGAGTAGCGTTTAGTTTGCCCATCCTTGGCATCTTAAATTTGTTTGGAGCAACTTCTTTAGTTTCCTGAGTTTGACTAGTATGGTAGTTTTCAGTCAAGCATGAAATAGATATGATATTGGGTTGTGGATGAACAACGCGTGATGTAAATTGTATTTCTATATTTATGGAATGTATTATCGGTTCCTCTTATGCTATAACTGGTCCATGCTATGAAACTTTAGCACTTCATGTCTTCTATCTTCTATCTCTCTTATAAGTATATATCGGCATACGTCTTCTTAATAATTTACTTCATGCAATTGTATGTTAACTCTACTTTTCAATGTACTATATCATCAAGGTTTCTAAGGTAATCAGGATACGCAGGTGGCTAAGGGATTGCATAATGCTTAGGTTTTGGGTAGGTTTTGAATGCAGGTGCCTTGGGAGGTTGTGGTAAAAAACACTTTAAAAACAATTAAAATTTATAAATATGAAAGAACTAGAAAATTATAAGGAAATTAAAAGAGAATGAACAAACTAGAAAGGGCACATACATAGAATTGAGGACCTATGTTAGTGTAGGATGTCTCATTAATTAATAAATTACATACTTCTCTAAGGGATGCTCAATGATTCTTGTAGGTTAGTGCAACAAGCAACTTCACCAAATGACAGTTAACCAAATGCAAAGCTAGGAATAAACTAGTCAAGAACTAATGAATCTGGTAGGTTATAAATGAAGTATCTGGGCACCGATGCGAAAGACATAGAGAATCATAATCCACTTGTATGACCCTCCTTGGCCAGTTAGGCATCAGCAAGTTGCTTGGGCACATTCTAGGTGACTGGCTCTTGTATTGGTGCCCCCTAGGTGGTTAGTGATGTAGCCATGACGCTCATTTGGAGGCTATAAAAGGAATGGGAAAGCAACTGATTTGGTTCTGATGTAGGGAATAACATCTCTGTTTTAATATTCAGAACTTTCAGAGAAATATGTTCGTTAGAATTGAAATTCTATCACTGTAATTCAGAAATTTAAGGTAGAAGAGAAGTGAGGAGAAAAGAAAAACAATAGGTGGAGAAGAAAGAAAAGAGAAAGAAGACCTGCAACCATTTTAATTCTTAAAATAAAAATTTCACAGAATCGCTTTTTCCCAGCTGCTTAAATGTCCCTTTTAATAGCCTTGCTGGTCAAATTTCCTAGCCCTGTTAGGGCTTTTTAAAAAGGAAATAGATTAATTGTAAAGAACAAGTTAGGACCATATTTGACTCCTGCAATAATTCATAAACCTAATCTCAGCCAACTAAATCCCAGAAAGATATGAACTTACCACAACCCAATTTGAAATAGGATGAAACAGAAAATAAAACCCTAAAAATTGAAAATAAATCCTATCGTCTAGGTTCTCTTATTCCCAATTACCCCAGTGGGGAACTACTCAATTGGCGTTGTTCGAGTTTGACGATTTTCGAAACAAACGGAATGGCTTTTGCCCATCAGATGGCATTGAGACTTTTTTTGAAAAACACGATCGCCTGCCAGTGGAAGGCTTTCTGCTTTCAGTCATCTATGAGACAGATGAGAGAGTGGGAAAATGCGGTGTCATGACTTTTTCCTTGAAAGGTCATCGAGAAATGAAAAAAAGTGCTTCTTCAGGAGCCCCGCCCCTAGGTTCGTTTGTCGTTGGGGATTCATTGCTCGTTCTGCGGTTATCAGTACCTAAGGTTAGCTGGTCACCTTTTAAAGTTGTGATCATCCACTATTTTCTGTTGTTGCTTGGTTAAACACTACAAAATTAGCAGTCACAAGTTAAAGAAGTAAGTTATCTTGATTCTGTAGATTGCCTTTATAACAGTTACATGTTTTATAAACCATATAATAAACCTGTCCATGTTATATATGCCCTCTACCATAATAAATCTCTGTGTGTGTGTGTGTGTGAGAGAGAGAGAGAGAGAGAGACAGAGAGAGAGAGAGAGTATGCACACATGTGCGAGCATGAGTTATAAGCCCATAATGAACAGATAAGGTACGGCAACATTTGTTTAACAATGTGGTATTAATTCACCATGTGATAATGCTATTCTATTGTTACATTGATTTTGTTTTTTTTATTAATATAGGGCAATGAATGTGTTTAATAATTATGCTTTTTTGGAGAAGTGTCAGTATCACATGAATTTAGGCAACTTATTTTTTTTCAAAAGAAAAAAGACCACATATTGCTATCGTGTAGTGTCACACTCAAAATTTTCTTTTAATAGCAGTGACTATTAAATGATTTGTGATGGGATGTTAAACATGAGGAAGGAAAAGTAGCTTCCAGTTTTTTCTTGCATCTTTTCTAGCTTATTTTTCCATATGCAAAAGAAAATTTTAGAAAAGTTTCCTTCTGCTCATAAGAACCTGAGGATGTTGAGGATAATATTGCACAAACGGTATATTAAAATAAAGTAGTAGTAGGGAAAATAAAAATATCTCATATTTATATCCCTCGAATCTGAGATTTGGCAATGAATCATTAGGTAAGAATGTGAGAGATTACAGACATACAATATTGTATAAACAAGGATTTGAGAATAAGTATAGCACAATCTCCAAGTTAAGGATTTTTTTTTAAAGGAAAGGGAATAAACTGTATATATTGCTTTATTTTTCCTGGTACTGTTTACATAGTGCTGCAATATAACTTGTTGACAGACTGACATGGTAATAGTGTGTGCGTGTTGCTTTGTACTGTACAGCAATCACTGAACACTATTAGGTGTTTATTTGTTTACTTTCTAAAGAGATATTTATATATTATATATATTTATATATTGTCGTATTCAAAGACATTTTTTGTTCTATCATTTCTAAAAGAGTCGATCAACTAGGTGGATATGTAAGAGATATTTTTTTGTTTCTCATTACTTATACACAAGGTTTGCTGAACCGGCCCGTACCGGCCGGCCGGTTCAGCACATACTGTATCGGTATCGACTCCCACCAGTACGGTACAACCACATAAAGCGGTTCAGGGCTGGAACCGAGCGGGGAAGAAGAAAGAAGAGGAAGAAGAAGAGGAAGAAGAAGAGAAAGAGAAAAAAGAAGAGAAGAGGAAAAGAAGAAGAAGACGGTTCGACGTACCTCCGGCCAACCCCCTCCTGAGCACCCTGACGCACGCGCGGCCCTTTCGACGGTTCCTTCCTTGCTCGCGGGAGAAGGGGGGAAAGAGAGGAGAAGAGAGGAGAGAGGGGAAGAAAGAAGAGGAGGAGAGGGGAAGAATAAGGGAAGGAAAAAAAGAAAAGAAAAAAAATATATTTTCGTTTGCGGGGCAACGCGCCCGCGAGCGGGGATCGCTTGTCCCGCGCGTGATTCCATGCGCAGGAGTCTTGATCCCACGCGATTCCCAGCGCTCACACGGTTTTCCCTCGCCTGCACGCGGGGACCCGTGCAAGGCAGCGAGCCCACGCGGGACCGTGTGGGGCAATTAATGCCACGGAGTGGCACTAAAACGTAGATGCGCGCGCGTCGACTTTTTTTTTTTGGTTGTTCCGGTTCGTCACCGGTCCCAACCGGTACCGAACCAACATTGGAGCCCACTGGTACACCGGTTCAATCGGCTCGGTAGATACTGCTTATACATGTATAAAAAAATTATTGTGATATTTCACTTCATAAAGCATATTCAAAACGATCATTTTCTATATATCGCAGTGGACAATCCATTGTTTATAATTGAAAAAGAAGTCGCTAGAGTTTTTTCAAAGCTGTATAAGTCTTTTCATTTTCCTGCTAGTGTTTACCTAGTACTGCAATGCATGCTTGGTCTGGTTGGTTTCAGTATGATTTTGGCCTTTTCTGTGGGGTTTTAATTTACAGACCAGTGATGACTTTTAACTTCAACTAATTTCTGGATATGCAGTTTCATTTTGGGGTCATTTCTTTATTACTTGAGGAAAACTTTGATGACTGGTGTTGTATTTCAGTCATTATGCTGCTTATTTTTGAGTTAAAAAGAGGGTTGCTAACTCTTGAGTGATTGATTTGGCATCAGTGAAGCCAAGGTTTTAAATACTGTGACAAGGCCATTTGAGTTTTTCTAGAGAAGGGGCTGCCCTATGTGCTCATACTTGGGACCATGGTCTGCCGTACCGGTCCGTACCGGCCGGTACGGGCCGGTACGTACCGGTCCGTACCGGCCGGTACGGGCCGGTACGTACCGGTCCGGCCTGGGACCGGTACCGGATCAGCGTAAAATCTGGTATCGGTAATTTATTGTTGAAGGACCGGTACGCCACCGGTACGGACCGGTACGCCACCGGTACGGACCGGTACGCCACCGGTACGGACCGGTTCGGACTGGTACGGACCGGTACGCCACCGGTACGGGACCGATTTTGTACCGGTCCGGGCCGCCACCGGTACGCCGACCGGTACCGGTACGGCGGACCTTGCTTGGGACTATGAATTTCCCATCCTGTCCTAGTACATTTCTCGACTCACCCCATCTTGTCACTAGGATGGTGGCCCTTGTCGTCCCGCCAATCTTGAGAGAAACATTTCCATTATATTAGAATTGGGTTTTTTTTGACTTTGTCGAGACATTGGAAGCATTTGGTTGTTAGGTTTCAAAAAAAAAAAAGAAGAGAATATCTACTTGTTCTTTTCAATTTTAATGGATTTTTAGGGGTTTTAAGAGATATTTTGAGGGTGAAAAGAAGAAAGGGGTCTGTGGACTAGATCAAGGCCCCTGGAGAGTGGATTACCTAGATATTGAATTGGATTTGGGAGATCTGAGTTCAAATATTGTAAACATTGAATGACATTTATCTAATTGTTTTCGTTGTGACATATATTTTGGTGCATGATATTATTGTAATCATCTTATCAAGTTCATATTTGTAGCAAGTCACTTTATGTTTGTTCTTTAATATTTTACTTGCCTTGGTATTTGTATTACCAAAACCGCATGTCAAAAGATTGCAAAAAGGACAATGTACTCAAGACTTACTCGATATATGTTTTGTTGATTTCTTTTTAAAAAAATTTCCCTTCTATTTTTCATTCAGTTTTCCAAATTCTCTTCTGATTTTTTTTTGACCAAAATTCTAAAACCTGAATTGAAATTCCCAAAACTCAACGGCTTCTACCAAAGCTGAGTCTTTAAACCGTGGTCATGGGTTATCAATATGTGCTGTACGTTTCATGTCTCTATGCCTGGCAACAAATGCTTGACATGCCTAGCAAAGTATCAATAAGTGATGGGGACCTTTTAATTATGATATTGGTTTATATCATTTTATTTAGTTTTCTGCACTTAATATTTCGTATCAAAGTACTTGTACAACCATAATTGGTCAACTTTTTATAGTTAAAGAGGTGTCTGATACATGAACCATAAAATTTCTTGATTCTTCTGAGTTTTTTATTGGCAATTTTAGATATCTTACTGTGACTTCTATGTGTTTATGCATTTATAAATGATAGTTCTGAGGTAAAATTTATTTTCTTCTAAATTTCAATTTATCATATGCTTTATTGTAAGATTTTGTATACTGAAATATTAACTTTTGTTATAATTGTCAATAGTTATCAGTTTTTAGCTGACCGCATAATTATAGTTCTCTTTGATTCTGTTGCTTTTATATCATCAAAATCTTTTTTAAATAACTATATTATCAGAAAATTTCTACTTGCTGTCTAATTATTAAATGTCTTGTGCCAGTTGATGTGGAACCTCGTATCGGTGATGTAGAGGATATGATAGACAATTCTGTTGCAAGAGATTTGTTTGAGCCAATACTAGAACCTTATGAAGGCATGGAGTTTGATTCTGAAGAGGCTGCCAAGGCATTCTATATTGCATATGCCACTCAGATGGGATTTAAAGCACGTGTCAGCTCATTCATCCGTTCAAAGCGTGACAAAACAATCATCTCACGGCAACTTGTATGTTCGAGAGAGGGTTTTCGTTCAACAAAAGATGCAAATAATGAAGGCAGGACTAAACGACCTCGCATGATAACTAGAGTGGGTTGTAGAGCTATGATTATGGTAAAGAAGCAAAGCTCAGGAAAATGGGTTGTATCGAAGTTCGAAAAGATCCATAATCATGTACTTGGCACACAAGGTAAAGTGGTGATGTTGGATTATGATCCTTATGTGCGTGAGAATGATGAAGTGATAGAAAATCCAAGTGGAAATGAAACTAATGCCCATGGTGGGTTTGTGGGTAATGCTAATGAAATAGTGGTTGTTCCACCTGAAGGGGATCCTCATCTTGAACCATGTGTAGGTATGGAGTTTGAATCGGAGCAGGAGGCTCAAGTATTCTACAAAGAATATGCTAGGCGGGTAGGATTTAGAGCACGTGTTAGCTCGTACTATCGATCAAAACGTGATAACTCAATTATTTCTCGGTTAATTGTCTGTTCAAAAGAAGGCTTTCGTGCAAAGAAAGATGAGAGTGCTGAAGAAAGACTTCAGCGGCCTAGAGCTGTTACAAGGGTTGGCTGCAAGGCAATGATTATGGTGAAAAAGCGAGATTCTGGAAAATGGATTGTTTCAAAGTTGGTAAAACACCATAATCATGCTCTGGCTCCAAGAACAGCATTAGATGACGAATGCTCTGAGGCTGAGGATGATGAGATGGTCAAAATTGAGAGGGTCTTAGTCGCACATGAAGGAGAAGCAATAACAGAACCATATGAAGGTATGGAATTTGAGTCTGAAGAGGCTGCAAAGTTATTTTATTTTGCATACTCTAGGCGTGTTGGCTTTAATATGCGTGTGAGTACATACTATCGCTCAAAGCGTGACAAGTCAATCATATCTCGGCTATTTGTGTGCTCCAAAGAAGGATTCTATGTGAAGAAAGATGTAGGTAGTGATGGTAAGATTAAAAGGCCTCGAGAAGCCACAAGGGTAGGTTGCAAAGCGATGCTCATGGTAAAGAAGAACAATTGTGGGAAATGGATTGTTTCAAAATTTGAAAAAGATCATAATCACTCACTGGGGTCTCTAAGGAAATTACGCAAATTGCAGAAACGAAAGCATTCTTCTGGTAATTCAAAGAAAAAAAACCAGATTGAACTGAACCATGCTGATCGGGAATCTCCAACGCTACGGTACAACAATTTGTGTCGTGAAGCCATGAAATATGCAGAAGCTGGAGCAGCATCTCCTGATGTTTACAATGTGGCTATGCGTGCTTTACAAGAGGCTGTTAAAAAGGTTGCAGCTATTAAAAGGAACTCTGGAGTAGTTCCCAGACTTGGAACAGATGTCTGTGGAGGTAATCTAGAGGACAATAATAACCAGTATTGCGAGGTTGAAAGTTCTGTGCATCTTAATCAACAATCCAGAACAAGAACACATACTTCAAATTCTCCATCCAAGGCAAGTTATGAGAGGCCTTCTCGGAAGTTGAGATTGTGCAATGCTTGCAAGCTGCCTAGTGATCATACCAGTCGGAGTTGTCCAACAAAGCAGGTTTATGTTGAAACTGTTGGGAACGTTGCTTTGGTTGAACTTTTAAAGAATTTCAAAACTGCTTACCATTAACTTCATTCTTATTGTTAAGAGCTTCCTGATTGATGTATTTCTTGTTTTGTTTTTTTCAAAATCACAGCAGGTGAGTATAGTTCCTAATGAAGCAATAAATGCAATTTCCGATGAACCGATTAATGAGCTGATGCAGCAGCATGACTTACAGTGATTCAGCATGTACAGCAGATGGTACACCTGTAAATGTAATGTCAACTATAGCTATATCATCTTCATACATGTGTATATTAAGTTGGCTATTCATCTGAACAATGTATCAAATGCTTTTGCAGGTAAATTAATGGTAGTGCAGCTTATGTCAATGAAAGCTAATATGGCAGCCTACTATTGGTCTTTGTATTGTTTCACACAGAGATCAATTGATCAAGCTTGTGGGCTATTGCGGTTAGTTTTGCACTGTGAGCATCTTCACTAATGTATAAAGGTAAACACAGTTAATTTTGTCACTTTCAATCTATATAACATTCCATTTTTTTCCTGTTAAGGTCAGCTACCATCATGTTGAAATCTAGTCTTGTCTATATTCATGTGATAAAAGAGTTTACATCTCGAAGGCATCCAGTTATACCAGAAATCACAAATTTGTGAAGGAACAATCAAATGAATATATCCTTTTAGAAGCCCTTCATGAAGGTCTTGTAGTAGTTTGAACTTAGATGAGGTCCTAGGTAGATGATGCTTATTTTATAATTTTATTGTTATTTATCAAACACCATTTTTAGCATGAGCTATCCATATTGTTTTTGTATTATTGGTATTTCAGTGTTTCAATCACCATGATACATTTTGCTTCTTTTTCTCCGTGTAACATTGCATTTCAGACCTTATTCAGCTTTGCATAAGAGCTTTGAAAAATACCAGACCAACTTCATGACGGATTGAAGCACCTGCATTGTTTTTTCTGCTTGCCATCATATTCACTGAGTGTTTGACAATCTGATTGTTATTGATTACTTGACAGATGCTGGAATTTAATGAATCTTATATTCAAATTCAGGGTCTAATTTCTGAAGGCTTTTGGTGTTGGAAATTGTTTTTTTCGGGACCGAACAAACAAGATCATTTAACAATGAAACATCTGTTATTTTTTGTTTTAGTTTTTTTCACGTACTTCCCTAATCACTTTGAACTGGCTGCCTTGTCTCTACTTGTCAGACCTCAGCTTTCTATCCTTAAATTGCTTTTTGGCACTGCATCGTGTCCATTTTCTTAAAGGATTTTGGATTCAGCTCTTCTGATTTTTCAAATAGTTTTTTGTGCTTTTTCCACCCAAATCAAAATCAAATCAACCAGGCTCATTCTTTTGGGGTTTTTTTATAATCCTGAGTTTGTTCACCTGAGTTTGATGTATCAGACTTTGCTTCACCTTAATTTGGCATGTTGGACTTCTTTTGCCCCTTCATTTTATTTGATCTGTATCATTTACACATTGCATGAGGTCTTGTTCTTGGCTTTTAGATGATTGTTAGTGGTTGAGTAGTTTTGGCCTATCCTTGATTCCTTTGAACAGAATATACCTCCATGGTTGCATTGCTTCAACTGCTATAGTACATTGCTGTTCTTTGATGTTTAAACAAGATTCATCATGGCATCGCCAGCGTGCGTCCCCTTGCCAGCTGATTCCTTGCTCTCTTTGCTTGGGCCCCTATTGTATGCTAATGCTAATATAATTGGTGATGCTACAGATGATTGCACACTGGTGGTTACCATATCATCCTCAGATGTTCATTTTGCATTGTAGAAGACCAATTAACTCTTGTTTTCTTTTTTCTTTTTTCATGTGGTGCGGAGTAGAATGCCACATCACAACTTTTACACTTTCGAAGACCTTGATGAAATATTATTCTGGATACTCGTTTTCGTCTGATTATGGCGACTAAAATGTTGTCTAGATTGCAAGCAATCTAATGTTCTTTATTGATAACTTCACCAGGATGACCTTAATCTGCAACATATCTTCCACATCAGCCAATTATTTACAAACTCCCACATCATGAAATGCTTGTTTCACAGCAATACTTTCTTTAATCCATCATTAATTTGAGATTAAAAGGTTGTTAGTATCTACACACTACCGTCTTCACTGTGTTGAGTGGGAATCGTACACTATTGTAACAATGGAGCACTGGTGGCTGATGTATGGTAGACCCTGCAAATTCAGAATGTAACTTTGGGTTGTGATTTACACGTTAGAGCACATACTGGACAGCTATGCTAGAACTGGATAACCAAAATCTAATAAAATATTTATGATGATACTGAAAAGCATCCATTTTGTGGCCACTCCATGCATTGGCAATAGCATTCAAAATGTTTAATTTCTGGCCTTCAAAATTTTAAATATTCTAAATCATGATTATACCTGTCCTAAAAGGAGGAGGCTCTGGCTTTGTGTTGGCTGGTTCACTCCCAAGCACTCGAACCTCAGTAATTTCTATAGGGTGTGGCAGTGTGCCACCCCACCTTTCTCACTCTCTAACAGGTGAAGTGCATGCACACACGCTTATACACACATGCGCACAAAACAAAAAAGAAAAAAAAGAAATGAGAATTATAGGTGTGGACAGTTAGGTTTTGGTCCGTGCATTTAACATTTGATGGTACAGATCCTATTGGTAGGATTATTGCTCAACTCTGGTAGGATCAATGGATCATTGTATTGAAAAGCAAAAATGGAAAATACATGCTGGGCTATATAGCAGAATCACTAACCTATGCATTAAAACAAATATTAACGAGAATTCAGCAGGTCTAAAAAAGGAAAAGGAACCTCTAGAATGAGCACTCAATGCAGTGTTAGGAAAACCTTGTAATCATTTGACTTTTTTGGCTTAAAAGCATTTTATATATAGATGTTCTATGGTACAGGATCTTAGTTAAGATCCAACTGTCAGTTCTTTAGTCTAGATCATGACTAAGAGTGCACATTGTGATCAACAACGAGAGTTGTATTTGTTGTAATTGTTATAGATCATTACACCAGGGAAAAATGTCTTTCAAAATTCGTTTTAAATGTCTATTGCTATTCTCTTTTATTATTATTTTTTTTCCTGATACAATTTCAGTTGCAATAGGTACCATTTTAAATGTTCGGATTTTCTTCTCTGGTGCAGGCTGCCAATAAAATGTAGTACAGGGAGAAGACCTTGGAAGTATGGTACTCCAGAAGTCTAGGTTTAGGTTTTAATGAGCCTGTAGATGTTGTTAACCCCAGCGGGTTCTGTAAGATGTATGTCACTTGGAAAATGGCACCGGAAGCAAAGGAAAAATGTGAATGGTAGGTCTGCTTTCTTGGGCTTTGCCCTTATTTCCTTGAACTGGAGATTAGGGTTGGTCATGTTTAAGTGCATGTTGCAGACAGGCAAGTAGCTTATTCGGTGATGCAGTGTACTTGGAGTAGAGTTATACATTCATCCACCATGTCAGCCAAAATTGTGCTGTTTCAGTTCTTATGGTTGCAAAAAACAAATCAGATAGCTATTGATGTATATGATGTGAGCCTCCTAGACTTCGCTGGCATGACTGGTGATGTATATGTTTCATCCGCCTTATAGATTTCAAGATGACATCTTTGTACTTCAGGGTTTTCGAGTGGTGGTGAGTTTGAGGGCTTCTGCACTGGTGGTTCTCTTCTCAAATTCTCTCCGCCGCTAGTGAATCTTCCTCTGTTTGTCTCCGTATATGGATGTAGGCAGCAAATGGAAGTGTGTAAATCTCTATATTATTCTGTCTCTGCTTTACCGTCTTTAGATTTCTCTCTCTTTGCAGAACAAGCATCAATATTATAAGCATTGCGTGGAAGTCTCTTATCACCCGTTGTACTCTACAGGTCCATTTTTAAGCGATGCTGCACAAATGGTCTTCTCAGAAGTTTCGAAAGAGGCAGTATTTAATCAGAAATAAGTTGAAATTTCATCCTTTAAGATAAACTGAAGTTTATATTACTGGCTTCGAGCTTTCATGGCAAAATAGAGGCCATGAAAAGAAAAAAAAAAAAAAGGAAAAGAAAAAGCTCCAGTATCCAATAACAGCATCAACAATGATAGAAGAGATTATAGTGCCTGAAGCGACAGTCATTGTGCCGAAGTTATTATTTAAATTTTTTAATTCTAGATAAGTATTCAATATTTATCTAGCAAGTAATCGATGTGGTACTAAACATATGATTGCAAGGATATTTACATATTTTTTTCGTTTGAGTTATGATGTATTCATCATTGTTAAGAATTCAAATTTTTTCAAATCTAATCATAAGCATTATAATTGGTTCGTGGTTGATCCCAATAGATCTGTGCTGTAATGTCTCCTAGTTTAGATTATGGGTTGGATCTGCTATAATACCATTTGTAACAATTCAAGGTTTCATCCAAAAACGTTAGTCCGAAAATATTATTTGAGTTTTTTGTTTCTGTATAAATATTCAAGATTAATCCAGCAAGTAACTGGTGTGGAACAAAACAAATGCTCATACGAGTCTTCACATACGTAACTACAAGACGGATGATAGTGGTATTTCTTGAGATAATGAGGTACCTTTGTTTTTCTGTAATTAAAATTTTAGCGTTCCACCTATCAAAGCAGGCAAAGACTGCAAGACTCCTCATTTCGAGACAGGTTGCCGTCAGCAGCATGTGAGAACAGGAAAAGGCCTTTCTTACGATAAACAGATCTAAATATTTTAGCGAAATAAATGATCGATATAAGCGATCATCGCTCGGTTCAAAATTATTGGTGCTTCTTTTCTCTCTCTCTAAACAAAAGAGTGGTGGAAGCACAGCATGGACTTTCATTAAAATATGCTAGGCTGTGAACGACCAAAGATGCGGCCTCATATCAAATTCGAAGGAGGACCGATATTAAACAGCGAGAAGGAATTGGAAGTTTGGTACTTCAAATACTAGCATTTTGTTTTTTTTTTCTGAAAACAAAGAATCTAGGATTTAGGTTTTTCATTTGCTTGTAGATACCATGAAACCAGAGAGAACTTTATTTGTCACCATTCAACAGGCATTAAGAGAAAGGAAAAATGTTTAACTAATCGTCGACTGACTCCAAAAATTTGAGTTTCAACAACATATATTAAACCTAACAAAAAGACGTAACACAATGAGTCCACCCTCTCGTCTTTGGTCTTTATTTCCTTGAATAGAGATGAAAGGTAGGATGCTGTTTGGGATCCCTTCAATAAGTTCGTGTATTTTGAATCTTTAATCAGTATATGTTCAGTATAGGTTTTGTTTTAAGTTAAAAGTTTACAACTGATGGTTATGTAGATCATAAAATGTGTCAATGGTGTCTTTAGATCATCTGTTAACTGCCTAAGGAAAAATTTCTTGACAAGGGACCTTGCAATAAAAACTTTCGATCTTATTCTATCTTATAAACTAGCAAACAGCATACAGTATATGCATTCTTGACATCCCCATACTATACGTTTATATAGAACATGCCTCCTCCAAATGTTAAGAGCCCTCCTTATTTTATAAATTCCAGCAGACAACTATCAATCCAATGAACCCAATTTCTCCATTTTGGTTTACATTTAATACTGGTCATGACATCATTTCTACCATAACCACCTAAGATTTTTTTAAAAAAATAAATATTTTATAGCATTTGTTATCTTATTGCTAAGAAATCACCCATATACCCTCTCTAACTGTGCACCTCCCCATAGTTAATATTCTCAATAGGATCTCACTGAAGACGGGAAACAACTTTCATTTCTTACCAAAATTTAACCATCCTTGCCATTAATTTGTCCGATGCGATCAAATTTCTGTATTCCCCTTCTTGTTATTTTAAGAAAACCATTACCTTCTGTCAAACCAAGCTATCTAGACCATCATATATTGCACATTTTATGTTTCTTCAGCAACACAACACCATTCAAATCCATCTTGTTTTTTTGTCACCCAAAAACTTTACAATAATGTTCTCTAATGTTTCGCATCTCAACCATTAATGTTAATTATATTCATTAGTCTCATGCCCTTGGGGTGCTCAGAAGATCAGTTACTTGTTCGGTAAACATGAGTATATTAACACTTTATTTCAGTACAACTCCAAGACTCCCAAGAAGCCATCTTTTGTCTAGCAGACTCCACCACCTTGTTCTTTGGCATCTTCGCCATCCCTTCTCTTTTCAATCAAAATGTGCACATAATAGCCACTATTATCAATTGATGAAACTCCCTTTTGATACAAATCAATATCACACTTTTGCATCATATCTGCTCACAGTTCCTATAGGTTCAATATTTACAGAACCTGGAACTCAGTTTCGAAAAGCCAAAGGGATCTAGAACTAGTTTTTGAAGTATTACAGGCACTTACATAAAATGGATGAGTTTAACATAAAAATTAACAAATCCAATACATAGCTATTTAAGCGGAATTTACAATTTTCCAGCATCAAAACCAACACAGCAAACAGCTTCACAAGTTCATGTAATTGCAGAAGCAATCAAGTTTCAATGATTTTAAAGAGAAAAATTAGTTCATTAGGTCACAGGTCAAAATTCCAAAAATATACAAACATGATAAGTAATAATGTTGTAAGAAGAATGAATGTTACAAAGTTTTTGTAATGTCATATTTTCAGGAATTGCCTACAATGCATAATATTGGGAACCATTAGGTTTGCAAATGGAGCAGACCAAAATGAGAGAGAGAGAGAGAGAGAGAGAGAGAGCTTGAAATGGAAGGAAAATCTTTAAATAAAACAGATCAGTATGGTGAAATTCTCCCTGTTGGCATTTTTCTCTCTACTTGACCTATTCTTTGGGGTGGCCAGATTACATGGGTCACCCTCCCTTGAACTAGACCCAAAGGAATCTGCAACAGAAGCAAACATTAGTCGAACCCTAGTTACTTGTTACTTATTGAGGATCAGTATTCATGCTCGTTGCAACTCTTTTTAATGGCAACAAAATTTCATTGCTTTATCTGATATATGACACAGATTACGTGAAACATGTCAAAGGGTATTAAAGTGTTTCAGCTTTTCTAATTTGGTGCTCTACATGTCCTTGTGATGCTTGCATATTGCAGGTTGTCCCTGCTTTGTTTCTCATGCTAGTTTCAAAGTTACCAAGCCTGATAGGATGATACTCTTACAAAGATATTTGGCATTTCCTTTGTTCTGTCATTGTTACAAGATGATATTAACAAAGCCACCTATGTTGTCAGTACTTCAAATCCATTATCTTTTGCAAAGAAATATACATGCAAGGTGTCATTAACAAATTTGTCAAATAGCAGCAAGTAGAAACACACACTAAAAAGGTAATCTTATTTCACGCGAACTTGTACTGTATTGCAGAGATTGCCCAATACTTTGTGTTTTATAAACCGCATATTCAACCACATAACTTGAAAAACAACTTCAGCCACTTGATCTTTTAAGGCTATGTCAACAACTTGAACCACATAACTTGGAACATAACGAAAGAACGGTTGAGAAAGTACAATTAGATAGGATATGTGCATGGTACTTCAAGCACACAACTTGGAACACAAAGAAAGAAGGGTTGAGAAAGTACAATTGGATAGGATATGTGCATAGGACTTCAAGCACGAAACAAAATGTCATTAGCAGGATGGCAGTGTATGAGCAATGCATGCCTTGCATGCCATAAAAAGGCATGAGTACAGGCTGGCAATAAACAGAATGTATGAGGTTGGGTTCAGTAAGCATGCATAGGCTAACCTGCATAAGCACACAACATGGGTGCAAATCATGTACAGGTGCATAGACCAGCAGACATGCATGATACCAGCACATTGGCACAGACATGCAAGGATGCATGTGCATTAGTGCAAATGACAGGCTTAGTGGGGGCAAATCGGCCATGACAGAAAATCCTAAACAACAAAACTTGGCAAAAAAATAAATGTGAGTTCACTCATATAGTGGAATGTATGGCCTCTTAAATTTTGCTAAATCATGTCTAATACAAGTTGCAGCCCTTTTCTCAAAACAGTGGACCAGTCCAAAATGATATCAGCCCTGATAAAACTATTCCTTCTTTAGATCTCAACCAGGCATGATATATAGGCTAGCATCTTGAAGCCCGAAATTAGTTTCTTCATGCAAACAAGGGTGCAAGAACTTACTCAGGTATTCCAGTCACAAAGAGGGCCACAAGGATCATCTATGACCATCTGGCCTCTCTCTCTCTCTCTCTCTCTCTCTCTCTCTGTGTGTGTGTGACACCCCCCGAGAAAAAAAAAAAATCCTCCTCTCTAATTTTCTTCTCTTCTCATTAATAACATGCATGAAACATGTTTAACAGAATGAAGACCTTATTTTACTAACTTTTTGCTTCAAAAAGGCAGAAAACTAATCCAAATCACACAGACAGATTTAGCATGACAGACACTTATATATAGATATATCCAGACCCACAAGGGTCGAGGAATGCATGCAAAGGTAAAATTCATGAAAAGAGCATTGAGCCTTTGTACATACATGGACATGATGGACTTATATGTATTTGGTTTCATATTAAATAATTTGAATGTAGACTTCTATGTAAAGGTGTCTTCAGAGGTTTTTTCCATTATCAATGAAGGTTTCTCTTCTAATTATTGTTTCTGTATCCATTGTTTCACCAAGAATCGCTAGTTCAGTTCAACCTCAATTCCATGTTATAAAGCCATTTGGCAACACAGCAGTTGTGTCTGAAAATTGTGCGATCACTGGACTAGCCATGATTTTAGAGGTCAGGTATGGGCATAAGAACCACCTGCAACAGCTATCATCTTTGACAATTTCTCAAAATCCCAATCCGCATAATCTTTTTGTTATTTAATTTGCACATGCGGACCCTTTCATCAGAGCACCAGAAACTACTCCCAAGCAAGCATATGCACTATTTGACTTAAACAGGGCCAAATGATATGCAATTATGAGAACTTACAGGGCCAAAAGATCTTGAGTCCAAACTAGAAGCTGGATTGTCACCTTCAACCCAGCAATGCCCTTCTGGGATCTGCAGTATCTCAGATGACTCTGGAACCTGGATCCAGTCACCAGGTAAAGCAATTAATCTCTTAACAAACAACTGCTTCTGGTTAGTTGGAGTCCTGCATATCATCAAACATGAGTCAGAGAACAGTTGCATACAGGTGCTAAGTCCATTGCAACAAACAACATCATATAGACAAACTTGTAGGCCTTCATCTTGTATTTTAAAGATTGGGCACGTTTTTCTAGGTATACGCTAACCTAAGATAAATACTACATGACAGAGCCATATTTGGCAACTTACCGGAAAATTATCACATCCCCATGCGAGAACTTATACTTTTGCAGGCAGAATCTTTCAACTAATATAACATCGCCTGTAATCAAGCTACTAGTCAGCATATATAGATAAGACATAATATTCAACACAGGACACCAGCTAATATATTTCTAACCAAACTAATTTTGATTAATTAGATTTAAAAATAAGTTACCTTTCAAAGAACCAGGAAAGCTAGTAGAACTCCCTGTAAATGTAGGATGCATAGAACTGCCCCTTACAGGAGAGGCTGTCACATATCTGTCTGAAATGGTGACACCAATTAGTGCACCTGTTAGAGTCTTCTTTGTGAGAAGCCACAAAGAATTCCCTGTTCCCATATCCAAATGTCTGTTTAGAAATACATGCGATGAGAAAATATGGCATTAACACAAAGTTAAACTTTACAATGGTGGGGGTTGAGAAAGTTTTGAACTCACTAGGCAGATCAGTATAGCACAGTTTTTATCAGTGGAAACCTGCATGCACTTGCACAGGATGCAAAAAGTTATATAAATTAATAAGTTGAAAAAAAGAGATGGAGAGAGGGAGAGAGAGGAAGCAGAGTTAGAATTAGGAAAAATTTTAAAAATTCATTGCTCCCACAAAATAAGAGCTTTCAGTTTGTATACTTCAAATTTTGAAGAACCAAGGTACAAGTATAAACAGGTTACTGTACTGAAAAAAGAGATAACAATCAACTAAAAATTGGACCAACAATTATATGCACAACGATGTAACATTATAAATTCTAGTTTACTTCAGAAATCTTACTATGAAGCATTTCAAGTAGGGTGTGGGGGGCTCTTCTTACAGAAAAGCACAAGGAATATACAGTATACTGGAATTCTTTGCAACTCTTCATGCACAGATTTGCAATGGAGGATTTTCACACAACATTAGAACAAACTATAAGGCATTCTTAATTGTAAAACCATAACACCATATTCTCACTAGCCCCGAACTTAAATCATGATTTTAATCAACACCTAAAAAGGCAAGCAGGACAAAGACTAATTGCTGTCATTCTTGTAATTTCTGATATGCCAAGAATTGATTGCAGCTCTACGAATATGTTCCTACGGGAGCAACACTTAGTTCCACAACACTTTTTAGCAAGGTCTGACGAACCGGCCCGTACCGGCCGGTTCGGACCGATCCGGCTTGTAACCGGTACGCCGGAGCAATGAAAACCGGTATGGATCAGTTCTGTGCCAGAGACGAAGAAGATGAAGAGAAGGAGAGAGAGAGCGCGGAGAAGAGAAGGAGGGAGGAGACCTATAGCCGCCATCGGAGAGCCGCGGAGGCCGGGGGGGGGCCCTCGGGGGCGCGGCGGAGGCCGAGGCCGCAGCCGTGGCTTTTTAATTTTTGAATTTTAAGTGAAGTCGGCAACGAATTTGCCGACTTCACTTAAAATTTTCAAATTAAAAAGCTGCGGCCACGCCCCCGCAGGTTTCGCCGCCTCCCCTCAGCCTCCGCCGCCCCTCCACGGCTCTCCGATGGCGGCCACAGGTCTCCTCCCTCTTTCTCTTCCTTGCACTCTCTCTTGTTCTCTTCTTCTTCCCCAGCTCCGGCGGAGAAGAGTTGGCTGGTTCGTACCGGTCCGGTAGGCGACCGGTACGGCGAACCTTGCTTTTTAGGTTATTAAGATCCAACAATAATTACAAAGAAAGAATCAGAATGTGAATTTATAGATCAACCAAGTTTCCAAAGAAGCATCGAGGGCCATAAAGCAGCCTTGGGGTGGCAAGTCCTGATATTATACAGGCATGGAAAGCCAAAAAGCCATGCCCATAACCCTTTTCCCTAAGAGTCCAAGGGCAAAAAAAAACCACCAAACCATTCATTAATAAATTAATGTACATACAAAGACACAGTATCTATATGATTACTGGGCGGCAATACCATTTCCGGTCAACAATGGTCCTGATTCATTAATCTAAATATGCTGATATCAGAAAAAGAGATTGCCCTCCCTATTTTTGTATATGCCCCCACAAAGAGAGGTATTTTCTCTTAGCAATTCTTCTGACTGATAAAATCTCATAACCAGTTACACCACCACAAATGGGCATTTCTACTAGAGGCACTGATTCTTCCATTGAGCAGACACCCCAATCCTAGAGAGAATCCTTGATCCCAATTTCTAATCCGCTCCATACTCTACCAAAGATCCCCCCACTCCCCCCCCTTCCTTCTTTCAGAGCATTGCCATATCCAACCCGCATTAGCTGTTTCATTATGAGCTTAAATTTGTCCTAGCATCTTTAACTTATCAAATATCTTCAGGTCCAACTACAAGGAGGCTAATCTCCAAACACTTTCCCAATCCGTGGGCTTATTTAATCCAACTCCATTAGGATTTCCAGGTCCATCCAAGAGGATCCTAATTTGTAGGCTTATTTAATCAAACTTGATTAGGATTTCCAGGTTCATCCAAGAGGAGCTCATGCACTAGGCCTTTATCAGCATCTTCCACCACTTCCTTCAAGAGCCAATAAGAAACAATGGTCCAAGGACATCATGTGGGGAAGGACCTCAACCATGAGCCTAGCTGGCCCAACCTAAAGTTTGCGCCAATGAAGCTAACCACCTGTACGATCGGATGCTTCACATGAGCAGCAATATCAAGATCTCCCATCCTTGTAGAGCAATGGATTTTCCATAAGAACACAAGTTTGTGATTTCAAGACAGGTATTGCTAGAGAGGTTAGTGCTTTCGACCTTTACGTGTTGAAGTAGAAGTGAATCAATGAACCAATAACACATCAAGGCTGCATTTTGTTCAGAGATAAATGTGGTGAGGTAACAGTATCTGAAATCGATATATACAGACTACGATGGATCCTTTAGGATTGAGCCTTCTGTAAATACAGTTAGTAATCTCCTAGCCTTCCTTTTGATAGGTGTTCAAGCTTGAAGTTCCAATAGGTTTTTGCACCATGATAGGAGAACCATTTGCCTCCTTGAGAATGCAAAGATTAGATGAATTGCACATTTCAATGCTACACCCCTAAGTTTATTATGAGCCAACTCCCCCCCGACCCGCCACACACACACACACAAAAAAAAAAACAATACTCTTTCTGCAATACAACTTGACGAAGCCTTAATTTCAAACTAGTTGGGGTTGGCTATATGAATCATTATCTTCCATTCCGCTTTGTTTAGGGCCACACTTTCAGGCAGATGTACAGATAAATTTCCTCCAATGTATATATAAGTAGTAACATTTTCTCCAATACATATATAAATTATAAAATTTTCTGTTTAAATATTTGAGAAATTCCCTCCTGATAGAATTGGAACAATTGATGTAGGTTATAGCATAGGTTTATCAAAATGGAAGTATTTCAGTGTTTCAATCAATGCATTAAGGAGTTCTTTGGTCATTGCTTACCTAAATTTTATCAAAACATTTTTGGGGCGCAAACTTATTTAATATGTCACAGTCAAGGCATAACAAAATCAAGAAAGAAAGAGGAAGACACTTAAAAAGAGGGTAATGTTAATTTTAATACATGACTACAGACTTTTCTAAGTATGTTTCCAATATGTTCTTTGTACTACCCCTCAAAAGAATAACATTTGTCATCAATGTGTAGCATTCTTCAGCTGATTGTTACTCTCAATGGTGAAGATGTTATTAATTTTAAGCCCACAACGGGCTATTTATATCAAGGAACCGGCCCGTATCGGCCGGTTCAGCCCGTACCAAATCGGTCCGGTTCGGTTTTAAAAAAAGGGTACCGGCCCGTATCGGCTAAGCCAAATTTTTTTGGGCTTTTGAATGCGTGAACCAGGCCGAACCAGTAGTATCGGTTCGGTATCGGTTCGAACCGGTCCGAGCCGATACCGAACCGATCAGGTGGCTGACCGGTACACCTACCAATATCAGTTTGGCGATCCTTGATTTACATGCAGGTATGGAAAAAATAGCAGAATCAATTTTTTATTTGAATAGAAGGGGATAATAAATTTCTGCAATCACAAAAGAGAATGAACTCTTTGAACCTAAAAAGACATTTGCAATAACATCCTAGATCCAATTGAGTTGATACTCCATTAATCTGTATCTTGTACCATAATGTAATATGCCCAATATGCTTCATAGTGCATCCCTCGCCGCACACGCCTCACTGAACATTCTTCTCAGCATCCAAAAGTAGGAGATGACAAATATAGATACCCATATAGATTTTTTTGTCCATGGTTCCACGACATACTGAGGTTGAAGGAAAACGAGAAGACAATGAGAAGAGGAATAAAACAAATATGGGCTCTTACCTATTGTTCTACAAGTGGAGGAGCAAAGGAAGAAAAGGAGAGGGATAAGAAAGAACACGAGCATCCTTTCCAGCCATGGGAAGGATTTTGGAAGGGATCACATGACTGCAAAAGGTTCAAAAGAGATCTATATTTGATAAATGGAAACCTAATTCCGAGAGAAATGACAACCCCTAGATATCTCATAACACCTAAGATTTTTTTTTTTACAAAAAAAGGGGGGATTTATTTTTTTTACCAAGCATGCAAAATAATAAAACACAAAGAAGGTAAGTTTTGTTGCTATTTTAATACAAACAACCGCAACATGCACAAAAAAAAGCAATGCATTTCTTTCCAATGTTGATAAAAAAAATCTCAAATTCTCCATATCACTAGTATGTGCGTGTGTGTTGGTAGAGAGGTAACAGGAGTGAGCTGAGTGTGTGTGTGTGTGAAAGAGAGAGAGAGGGAGAGAGAGAGAGAGAGAGAGTTGTCTTACCCAATACTGGAAATCCTTATCCCAAACATTTGGGTTAACTTTAATGTATTATGGTGCGATCCATCAAAGTTTTAGATTGTTCTACCCTGGGCTATCAAGCTTGATGCCAACCCACCAAACTAGAGCCAACATTCCTATCTAGTGCAGCATAAGGCAGGAGAAAGGCATACCATAAAATATAGAAAGGCAGATTACAAGTAGGAAATTTATTTCATTGATTATGCAGTTCTAGGTCATGCAAACAAAAGCTGCTCTCAAAAGTAATTCGGAAATTGGAAAAGTCTAGCAAATAGGAAACAAGGCACGACTTGATTTATTGGTTAGGCATTAATATATACATCAAACTGATACCCTATGACATCTAACACCCTTTTTTTTGAGAAAATAAGTTTCATGAATCCATGTTCGATAAAAATCTACCAACTACATCAACTTCCGGGGATTCTGGTCAGCGCATTGCACAGAATGTCAATTTGCAATAAACAAATGCATGCCTCCAGATATGCACATGAATCAAGTAACTTACCTGTCATATGCATGTCACAAATGCATCTTAGGTTTTTACATAGAATGGCTTTCTAGGTTACTGGTCCTTCATACCTTACGTTTAAACTACATACTAATAACAAATAGGATATTAACCAAAAGAGGAGAAACAGATACTGGCATCCCAATCTCCCTTCCTCACCCTCGCTCTCCCTTTACCCAGGGACCAAGGGAAGCCGGAATCCCACTCCTTTTCTATCTCATCTCCACGCCCAAGAACAAAATAACTAGCAGCAACCCTTCACGCATGAGACAATCTAAACAAAACCTTGCAGCAAAATATATTTTTACACAACTACTTGCATTTGCATCATGCAAACGATAACCCCCTTTTTTTCCTTCTCTCTGGCCAAAATATTGCAACGATGATGGAACAAATTGAAGCGAAGATGCCACGGCAACAGAAAAATCCTATAACATCGTGATTTTCTTTATTTTTTGAAACAAAATGCTCGCTTTTGCTGCTGCGAAGAAAAAAACAGAGAGAGGAAACGGTGGAGAGGAGGAAAGAAGGGAAGGGGGAGGTAAAGAAGAGGGGAAAAAAATTTGAACTTACGGAAGGCCGCTCGATGCCTCCGTTGCCAACGGCGAGCGGCCGCCGGTCCACCCTTCTTGCTTCAATCTCTCGTATCGTCCCCTTTTTCTCTTCTTCTTAGGGCCGCCTGGCTGGACAGAAGACCGTGGAGTCCGGACTTTCTCTCCGGTTTGCCGTTTCCGTCCAATCTTGTCCGGCTAAATCCCTAACGTGTGCACAAGAAGGCAGCAAATCAAGGGCCACGAACACCAAGACTGTATCCAAAGACGAAAACGCACTGTTAAAGACTGACCGTTGATCCATTAGATTCGTAGGTTGATAGAAGAGTGTAACTCTTAGGCCCTGTTTGGGAAGCTGTTGGAAGTAGAGCTATCTGAAGTAGAGCTGTTATAAAAAGCTATTTGTTGTTTGGTAACTATATTTTTAAAGTGCTGTAGCACTTTAACATATGTTTGGTAAACAAACTGAGAAAGTACTTTTATATGACAAAATTACCATAAAGGATATTGCATAGTATTATACAATAGAGCATGATAAAACATAACATATATTAATACATAATATACGATATAGTATAATATTACTGTAATATAAAATATTATTATTATAATATAGTAATATGATATTGCATAGCATAATGGTAATATAATTATTAGAGTAAATTAATTTTCTATTATATAACATAATATTAAATTATTTAATATAACATATTAATGTATTATGATATAATGTAATATATATTATATTTATAGTATAATACAATAATAAAGATATAAAATATTATAATTATTAGTATTAATTAATTTCTCATAATATAACATAATATTAAATTATTTAAAATAACATATTAATGTATTATGATATAAGGTAATATAATACAATATGTATAGTATAATACAATAATAAAAGTATAAAATAATATATTATTAGTATAAATTAATTTCTCATAATATAACATAATATTAAATTATTTAACATTACATATTAATGTATTATGATATAATGTAATATAATAATATATCTATAGTATAATACAACAATAAATAAGCATTTATCTGTTTAATAGATTATCTCTTTATTTAACTATTTGCAATGGCGACAAATTCACTATACTTATCAATATCATAAGGATCAAATTATTTGCCACTCACTCATTATTTTTCTTTTTATTTATTTATTTATTTATACGTTCATTCGTATATATATTTTTATTTATGCATTTATTTAATTATTATTTTATCCATTGAAATGTATTTATTTATTATCTTATTTATTTATTCATTCATTCATTCATTTATATAAATATTTATTTATTTATTTATTTATTTATTCTTTTCTTTTCTTTTCTTTTCTTTTATTTTCTTTTCTTCTTTTTTTTCCTTTTCTTTTTTTCTTCTCTTCTTCTCCTTCCTTCCTTTGCCCCCTTCTCCGTTCTTCTCCTCCCGCGCGGCCGGCTGCACCGGAAGGGGGCCAGGCCGCAGCGGCCGCGGGAGGGGGCCGGGCCGTGGCCGGCGGCAGTCTCGGTGGCCGACGGCGCCGGAGGGGGTGCGGCACTACGGCGGCGGGGGAGAAGGAGGGGGTGCGGTGGCGGGGGAGAGGGAGGGGGTGCGGCATTGCAGCGGCGGGGGAGAGGGAGGGGATGCGGCGGCGGGGGAGAGGGAGGCACTGCAACGGCGCCGTGGGAGAGGGAGGGGGTGCGGCGGCGGCGGCGGCGGGGGAGAGGGAGGCACAGCAGCGGCGGCGGCGGCGGTGCGGGGGGAGGGGGGGTGCGGGTGGGTTGGGAGGTGGGTTGGGAGAGGAACAGGCAGGCGGGGGGGGGGGGGGGGGTGCGGGTGGGTTGGGAGGTGGGTTGGGAGAGGAACAGGAGGGGAGAGGAACAGGCGGTGAGACGGTTTTGGGGGAGGAATTTTTTTTTAAATGGGGGTATTTTGGTTAAAAATATAGCTTTCCGAAAAAGCTGAAACAACTTCATCCCAAAAGCTCCAAATTGGAGCTTCCTCCCAAAAGCTGTTTTCAGCTTCCCGCAAAAGCTGAAACAGCTTTTTAAAAAATTTATCAAACACAGTTTTTCATCTAAAAGTACTTTTGGAGGGCCAGAAAGTGCTTTCTGGCCCTCCAAAAGCTCCCCCAAACAGGGCCTTATTAGGCTTCACATATGTTTAGGAAAGCCAACGAAACAGCCGACTAAGTGGTCTCCTATGTGGTCCACCACTCCGGTGGTTTGATTGCGATTACAATTAGCCCTCCACGATGAGGTTGGTTATTAAATTTTTTTTACATAAATATTCTTCAAAATATTAAATTTTGCATAAATATTTTTTTGAAATTAATATTAATATGTATACTCTCGTAAAAAAACTTATTTTATTATTCTATCTTTTTTATTTTTATTTTTGCAAATGTACCTACACTATTTAATGCCGTTAAAAAAATTAACAGTTTCAAATTAAAATAACTAAAATATTCTTAATGGGTAAATATGTAAAAGTAATATTTATAAGAAAATCATGATAGAGGATAACAAAGTAATTTTAAAATTTTATTTTTATTTTTAATTAAAATAAATATGGTTTTTATTAACTGTATTAGAAGAATTGTTGTGTTAGGGGCATTTATGCAAAAACAGTATTTTATAAGAGTACAAAAATAAATATAAATTTTAAGTGGATATTCACGCAAATTCAAATTTTTAGAAGAATATTTATGCAAAAAAATCTATTAAAAAGAAAATAGCAATAGATGTTAAATAAATAAATAAATAAAAATTGTTATCCCCACCACCTTCATTCCTACTTAGATTTATGGAATTAATAACTTGTGTAAATCACCAACTTCCTTGTAGAACTGGTGCTCTAATCAGGTAATCAAGCAATGTGGTGAAACGCTTTTTTTAAAGTAAAATATAATTATCTGTTGCAAAGAGAATAATAAGTGGAAAATAGCTTGCATTTTTTGTGGGTCTCACTCTTCGAATGAGAGAATTATTTTTACAATGGGAAAAGAGGGATAGAATTAATTTATGTTTCGATTGAGGAGGAAAAGAGAATGGTGAGTTAAGCGCATATCCTTGAAATATAGGGATTACAATATAATTATTTTTTTTCTTATGCTATAAAAGCTAAGATTTATGCTTTTTCTTTGTATAGTATACCGACTATTGTAGAATCTAGAAGAAGTTAGATATATATAGATTTACCTCTGTCGACCTACGGATGATAATTAAGCAATCTTATCATTGCATCAAGCTTATCCTTACCTGCATACGGTGCATGTAGACATAAAAAATTGTAAATAATGAAAATAAGAAAAAAAGTATGTTAAGTTATTAGAGGTCAACATTATATGATACTAAATATTTTGTCTATGGTTAATTCAAAATCATGAATGATTTTACATGCTTGCTTTATTTTGTTTATTTGTATTGTATTGCTTTATCCTTCGAGAAGCTATACATTAAATAATATGTAGAAAGCTCGCACAAATAGGATTGTACAATCTTCATTTCAAATTTGCATAAAAAATTTGTTGGCGCATGAAGAACAATTTGACCACTGTGGACACAACTTTTGCTTGCAAATCGAGTATAAATCTAATAATGCCAAGCTACATGATTATGGTTCAATAACCGAATCAAGGTTGAGCTAACAAATCTAGGTACTGAACTAGGTCAGGTTAGACTCGAGCCAGCATGTTAACATCCAATGCAATAAAATGGCGAGGCTTGTTAATAAATAAATTTTGGAGTTCGAAAAAAAGTAAAGAGACCATAATAATCAATCATGATAAACAAAGAAAGATAATCAAAATATCAACAGGAAAAAAGACTTATAATTTATATAATGATGAATCAATCAAGAAATTCTGGTTTTATATGAGTTTTCATATAAAAATTATCAGATGAATTTGAAATTGCAATTAATTTCTAACTGGCTTCCACCAATAACTAATAAAGAAATTCAACCTTTTCCTTTTTATTTGTCTTTCCTCTTCAAATTTGGTTCGAAGCATACAAAGCTACTTGAAGAAACAAGATCAGACTCCAAGGGATTGGCTTACATTTTCTATTGTTTCTGGAGACCATATATGTTGTTAGCAAAAAAGGTTTCATGCTCTATCAAGGGCCATTATCCCTAATTTACTTCTCAACCAAATCACATTAATAGAATAAAATAGAATCTATAGTTTTAGAATAGGCAGGGGGCTGCTAGCTGTTTGCACAAATCTCTCTCTGTTAAAGCTGAGCTTTTATCAGTTACAACAGCATCATTATCCTTCAACAAATACTCCTCCTTCGTTCACATATATTTCACTAAATAAAATCACAATTATTTATAAAATACTTGTTAATTTATATATTTATCTAGATTAAGTTATTTTCTTCACTTTTATTTGTTAGAATTATAACTATCTTTTCTTCTTCTTCTTTTTTTGGGTGCAAAATAAGAGGGGGGAGAGGAAACCTCACCCGGGTAACAGTCCCACTGGATCTTCCTTCCACTAAAGAATGTTCGATGCAGGCCGCAAGTTTTTGCGTATCCTCTCCGACCTGTGAGCTTCCCCACGTGTGAGTACGTCATCAGTTGCGCTCCCACCGAAAGCATCCAGGCGTCGGATATTCGGTATCCGAATTTAATCGATGCTTGCATGTTTTGAACTTGGACTACTCCAGCAAAAATAAAGTTTCGTTCCATCTATACTGCATCCGTGCGTCGGATATTCGGTCTTCTAATTTAATCAATGCATGTTTTGAATTTAGACCACTCCGGTGAAAATAAAGTTTCCTTCCATCTGTACTGCCATCTTGGTGACTATAACCATCCTTCAAAATCATAACTATGTATAAGTCTCTCTCTCTCTCTCATCAAGTCCTACCATGAACTAGGGCAATGGATAACGACAAAAATTCTTACACGCCACGACCTAAACGGCTAAACCCGAGACACGGCCAACCGCCTACAGCCGGTTTCCCAAGGAGACCAGCGGCTAAACCCGAGGCACCGGCAACCGCCTACAGCCGGTCTTCCAAGGACACCTCCGGTTGGGGTGCGTTCCGGATCTATCCGGTATTAAACTTCCTTCCGGTTCGGTGTTACTTGCCCAGATTCCTTCGTCTGGGGCCTCGAAAATTCTCCAATCTCTTGACCTCTTATAGATTTACGCGCGAAGATCTATCTTTAAAGGTAATAATATCCTCTTCTCGAATTTATTGGGTTGGTTTGATGATTGTATTTGTCTGAGTAGTTCTTTTCCCCAATTTTTCGTTCATGGAACCGTTAACGCTGTGATTTTTTAATCATAATTTGCGATTATTCTTCTTAGCTGTGCTTCCAAATTATCCGTGGATTATATGCGGATCTATTAGGGTTAATTTGGTTGTATTATTTTTTATTTTATTTTTTTGATTCTGGTTACTCGATCTTATATGGTTGGATGCATAGGTTCCGATTTGTTTCCATTGATTCATGCGAGTTTCCGTTGATGGAACAAGTGCGTTTATGTAATAGGAGGTGGATCACCTTTTTGGAATTTGAATCTATAAGAAATTGAGGTTCTTTTGCATGACCCCTTTTTATAATTATGGATGGTTGAACGTGTACGGAGGAAGAAAGGTATCATCTTTTTTTCGTGTAAATAGTTTAAAATTTCATTAGGTTATTAATTGGATGGAATGAAAGGATTTGGTTAAGCTTTGGTAATTATTTGATGGTGTGAATGAGTTACTAAACATAAAATGAGTTAAACGAAAAGTGACCTTCATTTGCTGTTTTATTCGGCTCTTCTTAGTATGATTTATAAACAACATTCATTAGGATTACTAAATTATGATTTAGTTAATCTAACTTTTGATGTATTTGGATATAGATGCAACTGTTTTTTTGATGCACTCCCTTGTCAACTCAGACGGTAAAGTATCATTTGATGCTAACTCTAGAGAGCAAGATATCATTTGAGAGGGGGACTGCCTGATGTTTTAGGCTGTCGGGAAGTTTATCTATTGAGAAGCATGTGATTCTTAAATAATTAATACTGTCTTTTAATTTCTCTATTGAGTTTTTGGATGCATAGAAATGAGAATGGAGTTTCAGTGGTGAGGAACAGTTTGTGAATATGCTTTTTGTTGATATGTCTGATAGTGCTTGATGGTTGAAGTTTCCCCCTTATTGGTTGAAGGTGTGTTTCAGTACATCTCTCTGCGTATTTTTTTTCCTGTTGGATTCTGAAAATATAATGATTATCTTTGTTAGGGTCTCTATATTTTAAAAATATTTGCTGACTATATGTATGTTTTCTTATTGATTTTATAAAATACCTCCTGGTGCATTTTGATTGACATGAGTACAATCCCTGAAGGGTTTTTATTTTTAATATGATTGAATTGGTCTACCATCTGGGCAAATTCAGAAAGACACATTTTTGTGTTGTTACCATCTTTACCTGTCTCTTTTCATCAGTTCAATATTTATTAATATATCTAGCAAAATTAGTATTGTGTTTAGCTGTATCTTATTGAACTTGTGATGTTCGTCTAGTTAGGTTTTGGGAAATGGCTGATGATGAGAAAGAGAGAGAGGGCACACCCTCCCGTGGGGCTGAATGGGAAGTTGTGTCTCTAACTGCATCTACTTATGCTGCTGCACCTGGTCCAAAAGGATTTTTTGAACCAGCTGATGAGAATAAAGACAAGGAGTTCAACAAAAATGAAAGCGAATCTTCTGGTGCGTTATTTATGTCTGATCACTTTGTTTTTCCACCAAACGAGCACGAGAATCTACCAATAGAACCTGAATTCAGTGAAATTCATTGTGAAGCAGAGGGTCAGAAGGGGAGCCTTGCTGAGGATGATAATGAACCAAAGCAAATGTATGAAGAAAATGTGCGGAGTAAATCTGATGATATCCCACATGGAATTCAGTATGGTATGGAGTATGAAGAGGGCAAGGGATTGCAAGAGCTGAATTTGGTTCAGGAAGAGCAGGGTATGTATGTGGATCCTGAATTTAGTTCTTTTCATTCTGAAACAGGCAGAAGTGACTTATTGCCTCATGCTGAGAGCACAGAGTTCTATGAACATTCTCCCCAAAATCTAGAATCTCCTCCGGAGTATGCAAAGAAGAATGAAGAGAATAGATCAGATGAAGATGAATATGGCCCTCCTTCTGAAGCTTGGTGGAAAAGGCATGCAGCATCTTTGTATCATCATGTGAAGGAGGCTAACACATTTTGGTCTGTCTGTGTGGCTGCTGCTTTAATGGGGCTTGTAATTCTTGGGCAGCAGTGGCAGCGTGAAAAATGGCAGCTTCATCAACTTAAATGGCGGTTTAGCATCAATGATGAGGTAAGCCAACATTCTTGCCAAGAATATGACAAGAATAGTACTATAAGTGAAATTTTAAGGATAGCATCAATGATGAGGTAAACTTATGAAGATACTCTACAACAACTGGCAGTTGTTATTGTTGAAGTAAGTATTATAATAATGTTTCACTCTCTTAGTATATTAATGATTGATGACAAGCTCCTGGAAAATACTATTCCTGTGCACAGTTTATTGCATGCTCCAGTTTACATGTTGACGTGGTAGTATGTGATCAGGGGCGGCTCAATACATTCCGGGGCCTAAGGCGAATCCAATGAACGAGGCCTTTTTTTTTAATAATAATTTTTTTTAATAAATATAAAATACTTAAAAAAATATGAAAATAGATAGCTATCAAGTACACTATTTTAACAAAGATACATGAATCTAACAAAGATAGACAAGAAGCCGTTTCAATTTAATATAATTCTTGAATGGAAGCACATAAAAGTAATTACTTTAAATGAAGGGCCATGAAACTGATTAAATAACTGAGATAATGCTTGGCAATACTGTTTACCATGTCAAGCAAGAGCCGAATAGGAAAAGGTCATCCCATGGCACTTCATGGTCAAGGTAAAGAAAAGAATTTGTCCATAAAGGAACCTCTCTATAAGAGAAAGTAGGGTCATTATGGAAAATTCACTCCATCTAATTAATAAAAGTCCCGTCCCACCATCTCCCCTTCGAGTACCCAAGCAACAACTGCAACATCACAGCACAGCAGCCATTCAACCCCCTCCCTCCTTTTCTCTCTCTACCACCCAAGAGGGGAGAAGAAACCGAGAGGAGAAAACTAAAAGAATCTCCACCCTCCAAGAAATCCATCTCGAATCCCCCTATCTTTCTTCCGGATGGCCCAGCTGGATCAGGAGTAATGTGAGGGAAGGAAAACCAAGACCAAAACCAAAAAAGAGAAGGGATGAATGATAAGAGTGACTTCAGGCATCTATCAAGCCAACCAAATCCCTCCTCTCTCTCTCTCTCTCCCCCCACCCAAAACAAAACTACTATCCCCAACATCCCAAATTGCCCCTCTGCAGGCCAGGAAACTCTCCACCTCCCTTCCATCAAGGGGGAAGACTCGTAGCCAGCTCCTGATCCCGTTTTATATGGGGCCTTTGCTTCCTTTTGGTCAGCCTCCCGGGGGCCTTCCATTGGCCCGGAGCCTTAGGCGACCGCCTCGGTCGCCTAGGGCTCGGGCCGGCCCTGTATGTGATTGGAAGTGGTTTCGAATTTAAGGAATGCTTCCAATCAAGAGCCACCATGTCAGCACAAAGTGGGATTATGCTAAACTCACTAGTCGCTCAGTATGGTGTAAGGTCCTAACAGTAGACCGGTTAGCTCTACATGACCTATTTATGTTGGCCTAGTGCAAAAATTCCTTACAAGAATGCATTGTATTGTAAATTAAGTGCCAAACTTTTTGCCCACATGCTTTGATTTTACCATTGCTTATCCTCTTCTTTCCTCGTATTAGTGCTTGGTTATTGCCTATACTCTCTGCACTTGATAATATTTACACTGAAGGTGTATTTTGGTCTTTGATTTTGTTTTAGATTCCTGTGAATTTACTTTTCATTTTGCTGTCTTTTCATGTCTTCTGATCTCATGCATTATTCGTTCTTTAATATCTTTCTCTTTTTACTGTTGAGTTTTTTGTGCATCTTGATTATAAATAAACTTAGGATCTAAAAGTGCATGAAGTACTATATTGTTCAATCTTACTACACAACGATAGCCGTGCTATATTTGTGGGTTTGTAACTCTCTTGATTTGGATCTGCCTTCTTCTTTCTTGCGACTTTGGAGGAAAGTGGCCACTTTTTTTTTTTTTTAACTTTTCAATTATGCAATCTTTATTTTTGCAATTTTGTTTTTAGTTATTGCAAGCTCCTACTTGGATTAGCACCTAGTTGTTTGCATTTGTCTGTTTGGCATGTGATACTTTTAATAGCCTCTCATTTCTGAATCCTTGACTGCTAGGTTCTTATCCTAACTTCAAAGTATTGTTTTGGTAACCATAATCTGTTGTGCCGGTACCGGGCACCATACCAGTTGTCCGGTGGCACGAGTCGTTATGGGCCTGCGCCATGTCGTACTGGGCCTGTATCGACGCAGGAGAGGGCGAACGTAGACCGTGGGAGAGAGAAAGAGAGAGAGAGAGAAAGGGGAGAGAAGGAGGCCAGCTTTGGTGCAGGAGGCAGAGGTTGCGACTGGGTCTCCTGTTTCGTTCAAAACAGGGGTCTAGCCGCTCAATTTTTTTCGATTTTTAAGTAAAGTTGGCAAGTCTTGCGAAATTATTTAGCAGTAGGATCCCTGTTTCGAACGAAACAAGGGACCTGGCCGTAGCCTCCGCCTCCTGCATCAGCGTCGGCCCTCCGGCCCTCTGTTGGCCCTCCGCCGGCCTCCCTCCATCTTCTTCTCCCTTTCTCCCTTGCCTGCTTTCTCTTTTCTTATGTTTTCTTCTCCCCCTCCGGCGACGGCGTCTCGATTTCTTTGCTGGAACCATCCTGGTTCGCTGCCAGTACTGCTCGGGACGCCTCGAACAGGGCAGTTAGGGACGGTTTTGCCGATCGTGCTTGCAACAATTGGTGTGATAATTTGTGTTTGACATGTGAAATGTTAATTGAAGCATTACATGTACACTTATAACTGAGACTTGGGTTTCTAGTCTTGCCACAGATCTATTTATGTTTCATGCTTTCCAACATGTTTAGTCTTGTTTGCCATTTGTGTTCTAAGTGAATCTGCTTACAGTGTGAAGCCCAGAGGGAAAAAATGTTTGTTTATAATTATCCACCACCCCATCTCATAAGATATTTCAACCATGTTGATGAACCTTTTTCTCTTTTGATGAGATCTCAGCTGTCTGTTATGATCAATTAGTCCATTCTTCAATGAGATGGCACAATAATAATCCCAACTATATTCTTTCACATTACATGGCCAGTTGCCACACTGACATTCACCTAATCCTTTATCAGATAGCCAGGTGTGCACTGGGCATGCCCTTTATTGGCATCAATGATGAAAGTGGCATTCTAATTGTAATCAATGTCACAAGATATTGTGCTCGGAACTTTTTCTTCTTTATTTGGAATTATTAAAAGTCCCTCGGTATATTATTGATGTCTCGATTGAGTTTAGGCAGCCTCTCGTGATCCTATCCAAACATTGATTATTTCAGTTCCTTTATCATGTTAAATGTTATCTTCTGAGTGAGAATTCACTGTCCACCCTTAGCTCTGAACTGATGTCACTTTGATTGAGCAAGACTGTTGTATTACTTGCAAAAAATTGGATCATAGGCCAATCTTTCCTGGACTATATTTCATCTGTAGTAGTATGCGTTTATTATTTGGAGAATTATAACTGTCAGAGATGAGGCATCTTTTATTTCTTGTCTTTCAAATACTCTTCTATGATAATAATATTAAATGAAATAGTTTGACTAATATCTATGATGCAACATTGTAATCCATGCAAGAAATCACGGGCCATGTACTTGGGTGGTGGGCCCTTGCGGGCAGAATCTCAGTCACGGTAGAGATATTTGAGGGGTTTTAGGGTTGTGCACCATCATGGCGTTGTTTTTTATTTTTTTCTTCTGTCAAGTTGCATTTCGAGCCAGTTGTAATGGCACTTAATAGATATCTCCTTGCATGGTGGACAAGTGAATGCGATATCTCTTTTTATTTGGAACCTTGAAGTTATGAGGAGCGTCTAATTTAGACAACCATGTAGATGAGAATATATCACCTGGGTTCTTCAAAACTGTTCTGAATTTCTATGGATGGTGTGCACCAAATTTCATCAGGTCACATGATCTTCTTTCTGGGGCCTATACAACAAAAAAATAGCAGTTTAGATGTTCCCTATATCATGAAAAATTTTGGGGATACTTCAAAACTGTTCTGAATTTCTATGGATGGTGTGCACCAAATTTCATCAGGTCGCATGACCTTCTATCTGGGGCCTATACAACAAAAAATAGCAGTTTAGTTGTTCCCTATAGCATGAAAAAGTTTGGGTATGGATGACAATCTGCTGCTTCCAATTCGTGTCGTTTTAGGTCAGTTTGACGCTGCTGCTGTACATGGTTCTCTGTTTTTGGTATTTTGCTCACTGACTATTCGATTGCACTTGACAGAAGGTGATCAAGATGCTGGGACCGCTAGGTCGATTCAAAGATGTTCTGGTAGGAGGTCACCGGCGGAGCATCCGTGATGGTGCTGCATCAGCCACCCTTTGAATTGCTAATCATGATGATGAAAAGCATGTAGTATTTGTAAAAGATGGACTTTTTTTTTCCAGGAAGCCTGGGAATTCAATTTATGTTTCTGACACTAAGGGGACACCACAGTTTTACTTTATTATGGTTATCTCTTTTGTACATTGTTTGTGTCAATTTTCCTGATTTCATGCTTATTTTCATGGATATGTGTGGCTCTAGCTTTGTGAATTGAGCTAATTTGGTAGATCCTTCAGATGGCTTGGCTGCATACAACGTCAGTCGGAAGTATATTCAGTAGATATGGGACATGTTGTTCTGTCGGTAGATAATGAGAATATATTTCCCATCATCAAATCCTTGTCTGTAAATATATTTTACTTTATAATGCGATCTCTGTAAACTGCTGGCTCTCCGGTTTTCCTTCACAATCCTAGTCTCTCTTCTCCAAGTGCATTTCCTTATGTGGCATCAAAAGCACTTGCATTGAATTCATCTAGGTGCCCTAGCATCTTAGATGGAAAACTATACTCGTTGGCAGTGCATGTTCTTACTTTTTATTTTATTATTATTTTTTTGCTAGACCGGGTGATTTATATAACACGTGTACGGATGCACCCAATAAAATTAGAAAACAAAATATCATGGAGCTCCCGAGGCAGTTTTCCATCTCCTGCCTATAGGGTACTACTGGCATGGTTAGCCACATACGTGGCCACCAAATCCGTAGCTCCGTTGGTTTTTCTAAACATATGCTTCGTCTGGATCACTCCTCCGTTCCTCATCATCATCCAGATATCGAGAATCAAGGGATGGTCAGCAGCACCGACCCCTCGGACCCCTCTGGATTTAGCTGATGACCGTAGTCGAGTCACCCTCCAAAATGACTGAACTAGCTAAGAGCATACGCTGAGCATGTCGAAGATCCGCATAGGCAACTCTTAGCTTCGTCTGGCCCTGGAGCCTTTGCATGTTCTTATTCGCATCACCAAAAATAATGGTAAACGCTGGAATTTTGAAATTGAGTGAATATGATCCGATCGAGGAGAAGAAATTTTTTTTTCTATCTATTCAACTTCAATCACTCAAAAGAAATTTAGAAGAAGATAGAAGTATTACGAAAGTAAGACTGAAAATTAATCTAAAATCAAGATACATCACCTCTTTTTATAATGGCGAGAGAGGTTGTCCATGCACAATTTAAGTCAGATTCTTCTTCTTAGTTTTAATGGAACTTTATTTTCTAAAATAGACATGACTAGCAGAAACAAACTCGAATAAGCTAAAATTCTTCAGGAGGTAAATCCCAACTTTTATATCTATTTTGCATTGTTCTACCTGATTATTCTTGGATTGAGAGATACAACCGGTCAAATCTTACTAGAAAAAAAATCTTTTGGTTGGACCATTTGATTCAAGCCCTAAACAGTGGAGTTTCGACCTGATCACTAGCGCTACTGCCTCCTAAAGGGTAAAGTTGCTGGATTTAAAAAAAGATCATTTCAACCGGACGTTGTATAACCAAGTTACGATCTCTAAAAAATTGGCTTGCGACTCAGCTTCTCGATACGACGGATCTTGCTCCTGGACTCTATTTAGTTCTATCATAGTGGCCAAAGTGATCCACATTGATTTAAGAATCTTTTGGATCAAAATAAAAAAAATTGATAGAGATTCCAATTTGTTTCACCATAATATTATAGGATTATTGATGCATTATATTGAATCTATGAGGACCAAATGCTTAGGTGGTGGTGTAAAGGAAGGAAGAAGAGACAATAATGAAGCTTGGGAAGTCAGGCTGTCAGAGGGGCCGTGGGGTAGCTGAGGCCGGTTATTGTGTTGCCGGACTTCCCCCACTTGAATTTATATAGGAATATATTTAAGGGAGTTCTCCAAGGATGATGTATTGGGTGATCCTGTTTTCTGATGAAATATGAGAGTCAAATTACATAACAAACGACATACGTTACGACTGTCACAACGACATTAGGTTTAACTTTGACCTTCACAATATCTTTTCATATTTTTGGTGAATGACTTTCACATTATTCATGTGTGGAAACAATAAAAAATAATAAAAGGACAAGAATACAACTCCAATGCCTAACCTCGATAAAATCAATGTAAAGTGTTGAGAGTTTTTTAATACGTGCAGCATGGCATGCATCAAACTTAACCAAAGAGATAATAGAGTTTTAGGTTAATTCTATCATTATATAAAAAAATATTAGTTGGACTAGATCGATCGCATATATTAGAATAAAATGAATTCATTTAATAATTTCACCATAGGATGAAGTAAATCCATCTAAGATGATTTCAATGTAAGTCTCCGATAGACCAGGTTCATCTAATAATTTCTTCCAATATACCGATGAGAACATGAAACGTTTTTCCCTAATGCAATTAAATTCCCATCACCTAGGTCTGTATCATCGAATCCTTCGTTGAACTCTCACTGTATTGTGATTGCCATCCTTCCATGATCTTCCTAAGCATCAGTTGTTTTTCCCCCTTCCACATGATCTACATTTTTTCCCCCTCTTGCTTCTCCCCCCATATCTCGTACAGAAATCCATGGCTTTCTGTGGGACTTACGACAGACGCTTTCCGAGTAATAAACACGGCAAGGGAACTCCATTGTTACTATCTAAAATAAATAAATAAATAAACAGAGTAGAATTTTAAGATGGAGTACAAATCCAGAATTTATATTGCAATAGTAGAGCTGTATGTATATATAATTATTTGTTACTTTTATGGTCTACAAATTTATATTTAATTTTATTTTTTCACGTTTCTTTTCAAATGGTTGAGTATGGTCAGCTCGACCTTAATAGAGAATGCATAGACCAAGATATACTGCACCGGTCTGAATCAGATGGTACAGAGCATATCGTATTATACCGGTTCGGTACCGGTATCCAGTACGGATGATGTACCGATATTCAGTATGGCAAAAAAATCTCATATCGTATTGTACTGATACTAAACTAGTATGACACTGGTATGGGGTGCTGTCTTATATAAATGGGAGAAGGCTGTTTGATTATAATTATCAAAATTTGATATCTAATGTGAGCTTAAAATTTGGTTTATGATCAATGCACTAGCTCATCTTGTTCCTGGCTTGACTTGTTGAAGCATCTCAAAGTGTTACGAGGCCAGAGTATCACTATTAAGTATTCTAGCCGTTTAACCAATTTTTTGGTCTAATTTCTTGGGGTAGAATCTACAAAAGTAGAGACTTTAAGCCTTCAGCCAACTGAACATAGAGCTCAATAATCTAATTAGAAATATCCACACTGATTTGTATCATCCATGGTCCTATAGATGATATCTCAGAAACTTTACTGCAATAAATTACCTATGTGAATTAAACATGCGAAAAATTGAGATCATAAGGAGACAGGATCTTTAATCTTTGAAGGTCCCAATTGGTATGGACTTATTTGAGATGCGCTAGTCAAATCCGAGTCCTTGTCTCAAACCTTTGCGTTCACCCTGTCCATTTCTAAATTATTCAATAGCACTCTTTGATTATAAGAAGTTTACTCAGGAGTACATTTAGTTATATATTGAAGTCATATCCATAAGGACTATACGGATATGTATTTAGTCCCACATCAGTTATTCGCTGGAAAAATTTTAAATATTTATATAAAAATAAAAAACTCAAAAAATATTTTTTTCGGCTAGCTTTTTTTTAGACATGGTCCCCAAACCATGAAGTCCACGCCTACGAGAAGCCCAAAACATAACAAGAAGCCCAATAGGCAGAAACTCTGGCCCAATCTTAAATTTCTAACTCAACAATGGGCTACATGTGTCTTTCTTAACATTCTTTCTCCGCCTCCTTAGAACTGATTTTTAATTTCTAAATGATTTTATTACGGCTCTCAAGTGACTCTGTCCTAACTTGTTAGCCTTTTCAGACTCAGCTCATGAGCATCAAACTTAAGCTTATTAACTACATTTATGCCATTACGAGCTCCTTTTATTGTTATATATGCATGTATATATGTTTTCTCTAAATGCAAGAAGACAGGGATCCATAAATTTAATGATTACCTTGTAATGTTCTTTACATTAGCGACCTTTCTGCAGACCTCTATGAGCAGCCACCTTGAAGCCTGCTAACGTATAAGGTGGCTTTTCCTCTGTATTTCTTTGGAAAAAAAAATTTGTCTTTAAGAGAGGCTATTGTCACTAATGATAGGGGAACCTATCAGCCTTTTTGGGAAAAGTTCGTCCCGGGTTCACCCGTAAAGTGAGTGAGAAGATCCTCCCCAAGACGAATCGCCGGACTATAAGCCCCGATTGCACTGACTTGCGATCTTCGGATTGATGAACTGGTCGTCCCCCTCCTTCCCCCGCCGCCTTCCGACCCGCGGGAGTATACAATGAAAACTTCCGGACACTCATGCCCGATCGTGAGACTGCCTTTTCTATAAAAAAAGTGGATGACATGATTAATTTTTATGACTTTCCTTATTTACCCAAATTAGAAATTCTGGGCCAGACCCGGGGCCTCTAAAACCAAATCTTACCTACATTGGATGCACCAGCGCGGCCGTGCATCGCAATAATTACCGAGATGCATGTTTATAGGCCAAATATCGAGACTAGCGCAAGATAAATGGGACCTATAGGATTGTGCCTCGATGATTGGCGAGGTGCACTGCCACGTGGTGTGCATGGTGCAGAATATAATTTCTTCTAAAAAGCCGGCTGCACTGGAACAAGTGCCAAGTATATATGTTCTTAGTAACATCAGCCTAATTATTGGCTCTCTGCAACGAAAAATACAATTGTAACTACAAAACTAACAAACTCTAAGAAAAATCATCTTATTTATTGGTTCCTTTTTAGATTTACTGATACTTCAACCTTAACATTGCCTAAGCTGATGGATGCTTGTGTGTAGTAGGAGTGCATGGATGTGGGATGGTTGAGATAGACACTTAAATGCAGTCATGCATGCATGTTGGAAGTAGGCTTCAGCCTTTTCGCCCAAATAATTAGAAGCAGGCTTGATCGTTAGTATTACAGTCTACGTTTTCCAACACTTTTTTGAGTGTTGGCATTAAATATGGCATTTGTGAGCAACGGATTGTCCTCAGATTAGAAAGAGAAAAAGAAAACACTTTGGCAAATTTGTGAGCCTGCTGGCTGCTGACCGCCGGGAATTGCCGACCGGCCGCAGCTTTGATGACAAGTTGAGCTCGGCCCAAACATTTACATGGTCTGGTAAGCTTGCAGCAGCCCAAACTCACCGTAGAGAGAAACAAAAGTTCATCCAAACCAAGCTTCTGATAGATCGATATTGTGACATGAAGATTGAACAATATATATGTACTATTTTAATGCTAACATAGGAGAATCAATTGAAGATTATTTGTATTTGAGAGGCAAAGGAGCTGCCAAATTTATTGAGGATGCACCATCCGAGAATTAAATCCAAAATGTATTGTAGGTAAACAGCCGGTAGAACCACTAAGGAAAAGAAATTCACAAATATGAGTCCATGCATTGATTTCATTTTGGTCATAACTATCTCTCGGATCATTCTAACAATAAAAAATAGTTCTCTACGGATATCTACGTATCTCCAGCTCTCTTGCCAGCTCAACTTGTCGATCAAACGATGATACATATCCTGCAAAATCAACAATCAATCAAATCTTCGAACGACCAGTATAATAACAACATAAGACCGTTAAGGTATGACGCAATCTTGACGCACAAGAAAAACCATAACCAGCCAGATTGGTGGATAAGAAAAGAGCTTAGTTGCTCATCCATAAATCTTGAGATCTTAATCATGCAGATCGACATCCTTTCTTCTATAAATATCAGGCATAGAGACTCTCTGGATATGAGAAAATGCTTATGCCATACTTCAATTCTACCATTTCTTTCTCATCTCTCTTATTTCTTTTCGAAATTCTACCCAACTTAAATATCGAAGGATTCCCAGATAGTTTTTTCAGTTGCAGATCAAGTTCTGTATGGTGTGATGTTTTTCCATTCGAACCGAGTAAGAGCAGTATTATTCATCGGCTGGTCAATCCGGTTCAGATTTCGAGCAGTAATAACATATATAGATATATACCGTCAGCAACCATGATGGTATATATACCGGGTTATAATTTCTCTGACGCAAACCTGAGTGTCTGCACAGCTCTGGGCTGTGATAAAACCTTTAAGCAGAGCGTAGTACTCCTCGAGAGCTTTAAGGAGGCGGGTCCAAAGGCCAGACCCAGACTTTATGGGAGATGAGAGAGCAGTTCATTCTCTTTCCCCTTGCTCTCTCTGTTGAATTCAATTAAATATTTTAAAATTTGAAAACCGCATTCCAAACATAGCAAGCCGCAGCAAACCAAATATTTAACTTAGTCAACAGCCAAATGACAAGCATCCGCGCACAAGAAAGAGAGCAAACATAAAAATATTCTCAAAGGAAGCAAGCCAAGACAAGTATTATGCATCCACGTGCAAGAGCTAACATGGAAAGACCCTCCAAAGAAGGAACAAAGTATGGAAGGCCAAGATGCAACAAGCTGCAGGATCAAAAGAGCACAAGAAAATACGTCATCAATCCGTGGAAGGAGAGTGTGCTTCTTTTGACGCGCCTGAGCCTATATAAAGAGCTCTAGGGAACATTTCAAATACAATGAAAAATTCCTCTTCTCCCTCTTGTTCTTATTCTCTTCTCCACATAATTTCAATTATTTTTCTAAGTTGCTTTTGAGCTATCTGCAAGCGTGAATGTCCTCTTCTTTCTTCCCTGGAGGCGCACTGATGGGGAAGACGTTGTTCTATACTGAATCGTCGTATCTCTAGAAATTGTGCCAGCGGATCCGTGCATTAAGGGCATAAACTTTTTTACAATAGCGCGTCAGCGTGCTTTGATCCACATAGCATCTTCTTTTATTTATTTATTTTATTATTTTATTTTCAAGTAAATAATTTACTTATTTATTTTTTTATTTACTATTTATGAATATTAGAAATATTCAATTATTGATTTATCACTTATAATTGTGCATCTAGGCTAACACTCTCTAGGCCTCGAACACACGGGCTGATGCTCTGGAGTCCGCGCTTACAACTAAATGGGGGTGTTCTGGCTCTTGGAATATGAGAAAACGACGAGGCCTGACAGGGAATTCCACCGTTCTTCTGGCTCAAAATCAGTGACGCTGAGAACAGCATTGGAAGTTATACCCACCAAAAAAACGAAAAAAAACAGCATCTAAATCTGCATGGGAGCCACAGATTAGGAGCACCTAGCCTCTTACCATGCTTGGAACGTGAGGAAGAAATATTTGTCATCAATATCTCATCAGGAACTTAGGATAAGGTTTGGTGGAATTCTCTTTTGGTCGATATAATTCAGACAGAAACTAGCTCTTGGGAGATGATGTGTGGTCTCTAACATCCCTTCTTATACAAATAAGAAACCACAAATCATGGTTACTCTATATATCATGCACCGGTGAATAGAGTAGTTCCAGCGAACGAGGCTCTTATCTCTATATATGGAGAAGTTATTTCTATATTTCAAACCAATGACATCTAGGTCTCAGTAGAGCAACCTAAATATTGCGCCAATATCTGCCCTTTTAAGCTAAATATTAGTTGATGTAATATTATCAATCATTTATTGTAGTTAGTCGATCTTTTTTTTTATATAAATATTTTGGATGTAAACAATATTATAATTTCCCTTATATCCTCTTAAGAAACATGCCAAGTTCTCTTTCTGTCTTAAAACATGACAATTATTTTATCGTTAATAGTAGCATTTGGTTATATCTGTCTAGCTTTGTTTTTGTATCCAAATCTATTTGGGTATGGATAAAAAATTGAGTATATAACTAATATTCATATATGTTAAGAAAATAAATATGAATACGATAGACCACTATCCGATCTATATCCGAATATCTAATTCTTCTGTAAAGCTATTTAATTTTATATAGCACTCATGAATTTTTTAAAAAAATAAATAACCATATTAATATATTATTAATTTGATTTACCTTCTATTTAGTAATACCTTTAATTTTGTGGCCATCAAGTTTCATCATCTGACTAATATTCATATTTATATCTATACTTTCACTTTTCGATTTATATCCATATTTATTTAAATAAATATGAATATAATTTTTTTTGCATCTGACTAATATCTATATTCTATCTGTTTCATCAAACAAAAAAGAATGTGAATATGAATATACTGACATCCGATCTAGTTTTAGCCCATATATATATATATATATATATATAACCTAAAATTGCTAGGTACACTATTGACACTCATTTCGAGCCACAATGAAATGTATAGCGGGTCAAGTCTCAGACATATTAAATTTAAACGACCAAGATAGAGATCTAGTGGATAAAAGAATCGCAACACAAGTATATAATGAAATGAAAGCCTAATTCAAGCAAAGCTGTGCCTTAGCTTACAAGGTTAAGCACATACTAAACAGTGGCTAGATGGTTCAATATCATGTTAGACTCCTTGAGGGACATGTGGTAGCTCCTAATTTGTTGTCATAAGTTTTCAGTTGCCAAATTTTATTAAAATATACAGATTAGAAGTGATACGTGTTTGCTTTGTACTAGGCTATTTAATCTCCTAGTATAAGAAGGCAAGAAGATTTTTTTTTTTTTTTTTGTCGTGTTCTAATCAATCAATGGCCAAGTCTCGGAACTTTGCTACCTGCTAATGAGACAAGGAAAGAGATGATGCACATTTTGGACTTGCATCCAGGTACCATTTCATTTTCGTGATTACGTTTACAAGTAGCTAGGAGGCAAACTCCTTAATTCATTTAATAACAAGCATGTGGCCGCACCTCCACAGCTGCCACCAACACTAACAACAACAACAATAACAACAACAACAACAATAATGATAGAATTGTTTTGATTCGATTAAACAAATAATCCACCACATACGTGTTGTTTTGAAGCACCCTCAAGATAGGAATATTAATGCGCATTGTCATCACTTTTTCCTTAATCTATGAGCTGTGTTACAATGTTTTTCCATGATTTTGATTAGAAAACAGCTAAAAAACGTAATTGCCGGTGCCTTCAGGTATGGGTTTAGTGGCACGCAACTTCGCTAGATTTGGTGGAGCAAGACTTCCGTCGGAGTATCAAGTGGAAAGAAAAATTTTGTTTTCAGTAATGTCAATTGCCTTTTTGGAGGTTAGCTGATTAATAATTTGGATGAGAAGAGCAAATGCCATTAGCCTATCAAAGTGGGGTAAGCATGTCTCAATCTATCCGATTTCGTATTTGTTATAGTCTTAACTCCACGACTTTTTAGTCCCGGCTGTGGATTGGAGGCTTCATCATGCTTCGCTCACTTGCCGTCACGACCACCCAAGTTATTTTTTTGTTGTTTACCTGAAAGCGGGCCAGATAACATTCTTTCGGATCTATTTTTTATCCTTATCTATCTAGATATAAATAAAAATTTGAGCATCCAGCTAATATTTTTATCCATATCCTTATCCTTGTTGCTGAAACAATGGATATGGATAGATTATTTTTCAATTTGTATTCAAATATCTGATTCTATTTATAATTCTATTTAATTTTATATAGCATTTATAATTTTTTTTAAAAAATAAATGGTTATATAAATATATTATTAGCTTGATTTATCTTTCACTTAGTAATACTTTTAATTCTTTAAATATTGACAACAATAATATTATTAGATATTTGATATAAATTGTAGAGATAACATCATATTTGACAACATTAATATTATCAAATATGGCCATTATTTCACTGAAACTTTTCATTATATTTCATGCATAGCTGCCGATAACTGATTGGCATTTTCGATTGAAAATCTTATTAAAAATTTTAAAAAAACAACAATGTTTCATTTTAGTAAAGAAGGAAGAATCTCAATGTATACGTCAGTCATTTCAATGATATAATGATTGATAATGCATTCAATGTTGTAGATAAGTATGGATTTTGTTGTCAACGTTTCTTTGGAAGGTAGTTTGAAGCAAAACCTTTCGGGGCTGTAATAACAGTTAAAGTCTAGAATTATGTTATCTGTTGCCATTGAAATCCGGCTTGAGCTCTGCACCGGACTAAATCGGTGGCGGTGAGAGATTGGTAGGTTGCTTATTCAGAGCGGCAAGGTTGACCCTGGCTTGCTGCTGGTCTCCAAGCTAAGGTGGAAAAACTTGATGTCAGTAGTTAGGCTCGGATGGAGGCCTTTTTTTTTTTTTTGGTAAAACGGTCATGTTAATCTAGCGTGAATATAACCAACAAAGTCAATATACAATACATAGCATAAAAATGGGGGTACAATCTCAAACCATATCCATGATACCTCTTCGAAATGATGGGCAGCAAAGGAAACAACCCAATCAGTCATCTTATTCGCCTTTCGATACACATGAGCAATCTGAAACAAGTCACAGTCTCTCACTATCCATCGTATATCGCTAAGAAGAGGATGGTTGTCTACATATTGCTCAGCATGCTGAATCCAATCGATGACCATTGCGGAATCTCCTTCCAGGATGATCTCATTAGCCCCTATAACGCTCCTCGCATAGGTGATGTCCTCTCATGCCGCCCTAAGCCCTGCTCCTATGACTGTCGTGCCGCTGATATATCGCCCTTCTGCAGCAATCAGTCTGGAATTGTGATCCCGGATCACAAATCCTGTCCCTCCTCTGTCTCCTCCAGCTAGCACACTACCATCAAAGTTCGCCTTATGGTGACCTGGGGTTGGGGGTTTCCAAGTGACAAAAGTGACTCTGGGCGCTGTGATAGCGATGTGGGAACTCTAGGTGTCCCTAGTCCCTCTAAGTGAAGACTCCCTGATAAAGTAGATGAACTCGGCTGCATGTCGGACGGCTCTGTCCACCGCAGCTCGTGGGTGTGCCCTCCTATCCTCAAAGATGCCAGCATTCCTGTCTAACCATATGTGGTAAGCCAGGTAGGCACAGGTAACGCCCCACTCCACCAACTTTGGTCTCCTCATGGATACCCTCAGAAAATGTAACAAATCCTCCGCTGAACCCCAATCTTGCGGCAAGGATGGTGCTGCAGTCCTCCATACCTATATAGCCCGAGGGCAGTAAAGAAGAGTATGAGTGATGGTCTCCTCCTCATCAGGGCAATCCTCACACATGGGAGTAGTCCTGACACTCCGCTTAGCCAATACGTTCCGAGTCGGGAGACATCCTCAGGCCACTTTCCATAAGAATAAGGCCACTCGGGGATGAACACACAACCTCCAGATCCACCCACCCTCCATCCGTCGGGTGGTCTCCCTCCCCATCAATGCCTGTAGATCCCTAGCACGCACCCTCGTCCTCCCTGTTGGAGTCCAAACCAACCTATCCACTACCTCCCCACGAGGGATCGGAAGCTCCAGAACCCTCTCGGCAAGCTGCTCTCCAAACACATCCCTGATTAGCACCTCGTTCCATCTGCCAACACTAATCAGCTTGTTGACCTTGCACCCCGACAGCCTCACCAAATCCACCATCATCGGCATCAAGGTCCGTCATACCAGTACCAATCGGTGTACCGGTGGTAGCCCGGACCGGTCCCATACCGGTCCGTACCGGTCCTATACCGATTCTCCAATGATAAGCTACTGGTACCGGATTCCATGTTGATCCGGTACCGGTCCTAGGCCGGACTGGTACGTACCAGCCTGTACCGGCCGGTACGGCAGACCATAGTCGGCATCTTCCCTAATGGCTGCTCAGTCACCCAAACATCCTCTAATACATCAATCGATCGCCCATCTCCAATCATCCATCTGATCTCTGGGAGCACCATCGGTGCGTATGCGTAAATCTCCCAGACTCAACTTGAAATAGTGAAAATACAGAAGTCTGCTTGCCAGAGTGTGTCCAAAAAGAGACCATCCGATGCCTAAGTCAAGCGTTGAATTTAGAAAACAATGGAGGTTTCGAGATTGTGGAAAGATAGCGTGGTAATGGAGTTGAGAGAACTTACTTGAGGATCCCTTGAGGTATAGTTTTTAGAAGCGAGGATCGACACTTGTTGCTGAGCAAATCAAGCATGACTAGTTTCTGTTTTAGTAACAACCTGCGTATCCTGCTCGGCATCATGCCCGCATATCTCAACTGTATGGATTTCTCATATATCGCGTACTTAAGAAAACTGCATGCGATCATGGTCCGACCCATCATCAAGTGAATGAGAGTTTGAAATTTGAATGACTCTACGCATGCATCTATGGACAACAACGTGATGAGTTTTTATTGGTGGGTCTGCCATATCAGCTATAGTTAGTTCTCAGGCGTATCAATTGCTATCTAATTAAATATAAAACCTCCCAATTAATTTAGTAAATTATTTTTTTATAAAAATTATAAAAATTCATAAATAACAATCCATACAGGGGCAGTCCATTCATAAATACCTGTAATCCCGTCCTTAAAATCTTGATGAACGGGAGATATTAATTACAACTATCAAAAACCTCTATTAGCACATGACAAATTTTTAACTTAAGATACATCTACGCCCTCGACATGATTCACAGACTGCAAATCTTGTTACCCAGATACATCTCCTGAATTATATAAAGAGCCTCAGTAACAATCCAACCAAAATTTAGGTGCTGTATTTACGATAGATGCTAAGCTGACATGCAACGTAAGTAGAGCAGCACTGCACCCACATGTAACCTGCTCTCAGAATTGCAAACACGACTCGTTCATTCATAAAATAGAGTCTCGGAGTGGTCCTCACATTGTTCATCAGTGCATTTAAAGTTCAGCAGCACATCGTACTATTCTTTTCCCCTCCTGAGAAAAACATCTCAAAGCTTTATACGCCCTGGTAATCTTAGTACAAGGTACGTTTGCTAAAACAGCACTCCATATAACCAGGGCACTGACGAGGGCCATGGTAATATTACGATGATTGCCGACAAAAGGAGAAGAACATGGACCCAGGGCCACGCCCCCCCTCCCCCCGACTGGTGCCACGCCCCGAGCCCGAGGCGCGGCAGACGCCGCATGCTCGCACGGCGGACCGCACAGGCGTACAGGCAACAGATTATATCAAAACAAATACAGATACTTAAAATTGACATAAATAATTAAAGTATTCAGAAGCAATCTTACAAAATTTCAAAGTAGCATATGCCAAAATAATTCAAATGTCCAAGCTAATCTAACTAGAATGCCAATAACTGAAGGAATCATTGAAAAATCTAACGCACTCCCCCAATCTCATACGATCAAGTCTTTGGATCTGAAAAATAGAGAAAACAAAATAATAAGCTACACTAGCCCAGTAAGCAACAAAATACCCCGGAGTGGGGTCAAAGCATATTAGATCAAAATACAAAATAATAACTAAAAATAAATCACAAATAAAATCATTTTTCTCTTCCAAAACTTATTATCATTTTTACAAAAACTCTGATATCATAATCTAAACATAATAGGCTATGGCCACGTAACCCAGTGGTATGGATTGCACAAGGTGTCAAATCCACTATTTTTATCCACCGATGGCAGCCGGTGTTCACAAAAGTGCCAAATCCATTATATTTATCCACCGATGGCAGTCGGTGTTGCACACAAGTGTCAAATTCACTATATTTATCCACCGATGACAGCCGGTGTCCAGAAACCACTATTCTAATCACCGGTGGCGCGGTGTCGAAACTGGTTCCTCATAGATTACAAGTCGACAGGTCCAACGTATAATCCCATTAGCGGGGCCAGAACAGAATAGAACAGATCATAGCCATGCTGAGAATACATATATATAGAAACAGATTTCATAAATTACCTAGTCATAGTTTACGGATTTCAGAGCATATAACGTAATTTTCAAATGAAATTTAACATGCCAGACTCATTTTACCAAATACAAAATATATTTCAAAATTTAATCCACTAATAATTATTTTATCAAATAATTTAGAAAAATGCATATTGAAGCATTAAGTTGCTTATCTCTTTTTGCTTTAAATCCCACTTCAGGCCAACATGTCAGATACACCTGTTTAATTAATTTATTTGTTAATTTCAGAGCTAAGCAAAACTAAAATCAATATTATTGGACATGGCCCAACAGGGCCCAAAGTTGGCCCATGATGGGCATGGCCCGATAGGGCCCACATCGAACACGGCCCAATGGGCCCACATAGATCCGGCCCAATAGGGCCCCCAAAGTTGTCCTCTAGATGGATTATTCATGCAACACTACCAGAAAACACGCGTATAGTGACGGAAAATTAGTGACGGCCCATTATCAGTCACTATTTGTGACGGATTAGTGACAAACAGATATTTGGTCACCGTGGCGTAAACTTAGTGACAGATTAGTGACCGACCGGTCACAAAATACGCGGGTAGGATGGGCGCCAAAACTTAGTGACCACTGTAGTGACGGAATAGCTGTCACAAAACTGGTAACCGAAATTGCAACGAGACAGTGACAAATTCACCCGTCACAAAAATTGCAACCCAAATGTTTATAAATTTTTAAAAGATTATTTTTGATAGTGACGGATTAGTGACAGAAATTTTCGTCACTAAATTTAATTTCTAATTCCAAAAATATTAAAAATAATATTTTTGAGCAATTATAAATAAAAAAAGATAAAAGATAAAAGGAGGAAATCTAAGTGCCGCGCTTAATTTCTAATCCCCCCCCGACCCGCCCGCCCGCCCGCCCGCCCGACGCCAACACCAAAATTCTAATCCCCCTAAACCCTAGCCCCTGCAGCCGCCCCTCAACCCCCCCACACCACACCCACACCCCCCCCCCCCTCCGGGCGATCCCTAACCCCTTCTCCTCCCCCCAACCCAAATCCAACAAATCCCTAACCGGAAGGCTGTCCACGGCAGGGATGACCGTCCGGATTTCCTAACCCCTTCTCCTCCTCCCTACGCCGACGAGAGCTACCTGATCTTCTTCGAGTCTCCTCGAATACAGATTCTTGCTTTGAGAGCTCACGTCCGAGGCCAGCATCGCGGGATTTCGTTCTGTATCTCTCATGAAATGCTCAAGATCGGGGCGGTCTTTCTGATAAGATCTATTCGCCTCGGATTTTTGATGAAATGCTTGTGATATTGCTTGAGGTACCCGTGCTTGTCCCTTTGTTACTATTTTTATATTTTTTTCTGGGTGATTTCGGTGTCTGGTTCATATAAAATGGTGGAACATAAGCTTAATTTATTGGGATTTTTTTTTCTTGTGATGTGATTTGTGGATATACAGCAAAGATTTGGATGATTCTGTGCTTTTTGATGTAATGGGGTAATTTTTTGGTTGAAGAAAAAGGTCTCCGCCGCTTCCAGGAGGCTGCAATTTGTGGATATACAGTAGAGATATTTGTTTAGCGCTATAGTTCATACTTCTAGGGTTTTCTGCCCTCATGATTCGTTCTTTATTTGTTTGTTTTTCTTTTGATTTTGTGCACAGGTGTTGATTCCGATACCAAAACCTACTGGTTTCACTGGTGCCGATCCTTACAAGATGTAAGTCTAATTAAATGTTCGTGTTTTTCTTAATTTGTCTAACATGTCATTTGAATATGCTTCTCTTTAGTCAATTTACTGTATCTGTGTAAGAATTGATGGCTGTATGATTTTCTCTCTTTATAATTGATTCTAAACATTTCATTGCTTTGTTGGAAAAATAATCTCAGCACAAGATAGATAAGCCCTGAATCATGTAAAACATATATCTAACAGCATCATGTACATCAATGAAACTTAATTTCTTTTTCTTCCAGATAGGCTACATTTGGGTATTTAAAGTTATTTACATAGGAGCTAGACTCTCTTCTATGAAATAAAATATATTGATTCTGCTGATTCATTTAGCTATAAATTTCCCTCACAGGCAAATTCAATCTTTGTTATTGATCTTCTTACTGGTATACAGATGTACTCATTTTAATTTAATTTTTAGATCTTCCAGAAGTTTGCTAAATTATATAACAATGCCTTTGAGAAAATCAAGATCAAGTGCTGTTGAGAAAGCCTTGTCTCCTGAAGAACAGCAAGCAAAGGTAAACATACTCATTTTAACCAACTAAATGCTTCTATTTATGCCTCTTAAGTTTTATGCATGACATCTTCATTCCGAATTTTGGTTATCACTTGAAGCATCTTATAGTGTTCACTTGAAAAGCATCTTATAGTTTTCACTTGAAGAGCATCTTAAGCTCCTTCATTTTTCTGAGAAAGCATGTTAAGATCTTTATGGAATATTATGTCTCACAACATTGTTAAGGGGTTCCTGTTGTATCATGCTTATCATATATAGGTAATGTTGATGCCTTTTCCAAGCAGATAAATGAAGTTCGAAGGATGATTGGTCCATTGTCGGAAGCACTGCCAGACTTTTGTTCAGATGCTTCAATATCAAGGTACCTCCGGTCAAGAAACTGGAATGCAGAAAAGGCAAGTAAAATGCTGAAAGAGACTGTGAAATGGAGATTGAAATACAAGCCAGAAGCCATTCGCTGGGTATGGGTGGAGTTCTTTATGTTCTTGAAGAACTGTAGTTTAACACAAGTTGGTCACTGACCAATCAAATTATTTCTGAATTTTAACTCCTCACAAATCTAAGAAGAGGCTAGATTTATTAAAACATTAAATCAAAAAGACACAATGACCATTTGCCCACATTTGGCAAGAGCGAAACAAAAATTGACAGAACGCAAAGATTAAGTGATCTACCTCCTTCATTTAGTTTATTAGTGTGCCATCATTCAACTGTACGAAGGAAGAATCTGCATCAAATTTTTATATCTTCAAAGCCCTTATTTTGAAAGAAAGTGCAGATAAGTTGCTATTTATCAACTGCATAGAATTTTTAGAGTCCACTCATTCTTGATATTTTGGTAAAGCCTACATGATTATAAGTTTGTTTGTAGCTTTCTGTTTCCTGATGTAATTTCTTGTTGACTACTAGGAAGATGTTGCCCATGAAGCTGCTACTGGAAAGATTTACCGGGCTGACTACTTTGACAAATATGGAAGATCTGTTCTTGTTATGAGGCCTGGATTTCAGGTGGGAGGGAAATATAAGAGAAAATTGTGAATATTTAATAGATTTCTTCATCATCTGACTCTCAGATTTCTGCATGACATGAAAGCCATATTGTGACTTTTTGCTTTTAATTTTGTATACGTGGTGGTTTTCTCCTTGAAAAAAGAATGAATGAAAAAACAAAGCCGTGTGGGCCACGTTCATTAGCGTTTCATCGTTCGAGTGTTACTTTATAATTGTACCAGTAGGTTGTGGTGATAATTTTCAGAAACAAAAGTTCTGAACTGGTGGACCAAAATTTTTCCTGTGTCTTTCATTTTTGGGATTATAGGTCTTGCTTGCATGTTATGTTTCAACAAGAAGGAACATGTCAGAGATAACGACCTTTTATATATTACTGTCTTAGGGATTGGGAACCATTTAGTGAGATTATCAGGCTTGTAATTGTTGGTTCTTTTGTTTTGTTTTGTTTTTTCCAGTTCCAGTTATGTAATTTCAACCTACTTATATTAATTCAAAAGGTTTCACTGTTTTTGTCTTCCCATCTTCTTTTTTTTCTGGTGCTGCAGAAGGAAGGGAAGCTCTCGTCAACTGAGTCTATAGTGAGGAAGGCAGAGGATGTGGTGAGCAGCATGCTGGCCAAGGGTTTTGTCCTGAGCAAGGATGCCCTCAAGAGAGCAATCCTAGGATAGGTCTTTGCATTCCTAGGAGGAATAAAATCTCTGTTATGACATACTTTTTGTACTTTGATTTTGATGGATTTAGGACATGTTGATGCCTATTTTGAATGACATGTTAAAAATTTTTTGCGTAATGTTGAATGCCTTTACTATTATTATTATTATTATTATTATTATTATGAGCCAATCAATGTACCAAATGTACCAGGTTATTGGAATGCGATCAGTGACTAAATTTGGTTACTGAATTGTTTACCAAGTATTGTGACGAGCAGCCATAAATTTAGTGATAGAATTTTGGTTACTAAAAATTGATTCTGCTCAATGAGTTGTGACAAATTAGTGACGGTAACCTTGTCACTAGATCAGTGACGGAATTAATAACAAATTTAGTGACAAAATTTGTGACCATGTCTGTGATGACTAAATTTGTCACTGAAGGTTGTGACAGATTTGTGACCAAATTTGTGACCGAATTCTGTGACAAAATCAGTGACCAAGTTACCTTCGTCACTAACTCAATGACTGGTTAGTGACGGAAAATACATAATTTTTTAAATATTTAATTTTTGGATTTGTAATGGTTTAGTGACGGTGATTCTGTCACGGAGTTTCGTGACAGGAATCGGCGCCGTCATTGAGAATTTAGTGACGCGTGTTTTTGTAACCAATTCAGTGACGGAAGCTCCGGTCACAAATTCCGTATTAGTGACCGGAAACATGGTATAGTGACGGGAATTTCCGTCACTATACGCGTGTTTTTTGGTAGTGCAATAAAATTTATTGCAGGGATTAATACTTAATTACGGGGTACTGTTCTATAATAGAACTTGAGTGAAGGGACTAAATAATATATTTGAGGACCTTTACGTAATAAATCTTTCTTATAGGGATCAAACATAAATTACATTGCGGCCGGCGGCCGTTGCGGTGGCCGGGGTCGAGAATCAACCGAGAACAGTCTCGGTTCATGGGGCCAAAACAAAGGGAGGAAAGCATGCTTGATTCGACTAGATCAAAGAGAAATAAGGGAAGAGGGCTTACCGGCAGTTACGATCGGGGAGGGCTCGATCCGGCAGCTAGCAACAGCGGTGGCGCTTGGAACTAAGGGGATGGGTCATAGAATAGGAGAAGGCCGCGAAGGGGATTCGGACGGCGCTCGGCCGGGAGAGCACGCCGGTCACCAGGCAAAGGAGGAGGAAGGAAGGAAGGAAGAGGAGAAGATGGAGGAGAGGGAGGAGGGCTTGAAGGTGGTTTTAGGAGGAAGAGGAAGGGGGTTTTTATCACCCCCTTGTAATAGCTCTCCGCCGCGTGAATCGCGGCGGCCGAGTGAAATCCGCAGCCGTGGATTGGCTGGAGGGGGGTGCCACGGGATGCCCGCGACGCCTTCGCCTCGGTGGCACTCGAAGGAGTTGGAGAGGATCGCAATCCTCTATTCCCGCTCTTCCCAAAAGAGGACGTGGATGAAGTCGGCTGGGGCTGCTGACTTCAGCCCGTATTTCACAACCGGGATGGGGTCAGACCACCCCCTCCCTGACCCGAGACATTTAGGAGATAAGCAGTAATAGGGTGGCCTTTCAGGCCAAACATATATATAGAGAGGCAAATGAAGTTACGGACTAGGTTGCTGCTTACGCGGCCAATCACGCAAAAGGTACGCTATGGGCGACTGAGGGAGAATTGCCTAGGGCACTCCGAAATATTTTGTTTTCTAATTTTATTGGGTGTGTTTGTATCCGAGTGATATAAACTGTCCGCTTAAGCAAACAAAAAAAAAAAAGAAAAAAAAAGAACATGTAATTGTGGGTTCGACAAACCTGTGGTCATGGCTTGTGCTGGCATTAGGTGAGGCTGCGTTAAAACATAAAAATTTGTGGCAAAGCATGGCACATGATGCTTCTAAATTGTTAAGCAAATATTGGGCATGGAGGATCGCTCATATGTGTTGTATGTAGTCAAATATGATTTTAGAAAAATGTGATTTTATTAAAAATTTAGTTTGATCCTTAGGATTGAAACCATGTTATCCAGGTTTGGAGGGAGACTCCGTAACAATTATTAGATAGCTTTTAGATTCACCGCCTGATAAAATTAGATTTTATTCCCGTCTACGGAATTGCTAGCGATTGATGCGTACATTATTTTTTATTAAAGTTTTCTGCATCTACAGAAAAGCTAATAGTATAGTTGACTGAATGACATTTTATATACCCAATCATATTGAAACTATGTTATGGCATTCCATGTCAATCCTTGTTAGTTTATTGTATACCATGGTTTAAAGTAACTTTGACCGTGGAGAATCTGTGGTCAATTTTTCATCTAAAATGGATGCGAGGTTCGTCCAATTAATGTCCATTAATTAAGTACTTCCTTCTATCGTGTTCGTGGCAACAAATTTATCAATCAAAATCGATCCAAATAATGGTTGGTAGGCCCAGGTTATTTCCATGGAAATGCCTACTAAATCCTTTGAAGGTTGGCAATGTCGTTATGTTTTGCTAGCTTGGGGGATTCTTCTTCCCTCCTCCTACAATATTGTAGTCCACTGGAATGTTGGTGGGCTCAAAGTATAGATAAAACCATGATCTTAAATGAAATGGGGATGCACATGAGGTTGATATTCTCTTAAAGTGAAAGACAAATCCAGGGTATGTGAACCTTCCCCACTCTCATCCACATCCATAACAAGTAACGACAGTGCGTCATTTTCATGTTCAATTTTTTTCATATTAATTTTTCCACATGTATCTATCATATTATTAGTTTATTAAAATATTATTTTGATTTGAATATATCAATGGCATACTACTATGAGTCATTACATGTCACTATAGGCAGCAACAACTTTACTAAAGGTATTCGGAAGAGGGTTCCATCTATTTTGGAGTTTATTGATCAGAGATCAGCATATTAATTCAAAAAATTAATTTTATAGATTACGCAATCTACACATCATATGCTTTTAAGAAGATGATTTCTCTCTTATTGTACTACAATATCTAATATTATTAATTTATTAATATATTATTTTGACTCGAATGTATCAATGGCATACAACTGAGTCATTACATGTCACTATAGGCAGCCAACAACTTTACTAGAGATATTCGGAAGAGGGTTACATCTATTTTGGAGTTTGTTGATCAGAGATCACTATATTAATTCAAAAAATTAATTTTATAGATTACGCAATCTACACATCATATGCTTTTAAGAAGATGATTTCTCTCTTATTGTACTACAATATCTAATATTACTAATTTATTAAAATATTTTTTGATTCGAATGTATCAATGGCATAATACTATGAGTCATTACATGTCACTATAGGCAGCCAACAACTTTACTAGAGGTATTCGGAAGAGGGCTACATCTATTTTGGAGCTTATTGATCAGAGATCAGCAGATTAATTCAAAAAATTAATTTATAGATTACGCAATCACATATCATATGCTTTTAAGAAGATGATTTCTCTCTTATTGTACTACAATATCTAATATTATTAATTTATTAAAATATTATTTTGATTTGAATGTATCAATGGCATACTACTATGAGTCATTACATGTCACTATAGGCAGCCAACAACTTTACTAGAGGTATTCAGAAGAGGGCTACATCTATTTTGGAGCTTATTGATCAGAGATCAGCAGATCAATTCAAAAAATTAATTTATAGATTACGCAATCTACCCATCATATGCTTTTAATAAGATGATTTCTCTCTTATTGTACTACAATATCTAATATAATTCTACAACATAAAACAAAAATGTGCCTGTTCATGTATGTTAGTAATAAAAATGCTTCTCAATTATTGGCTCGACAAACAATATCTTTGCATAGGAAAGATATCATAATTTTTTCTTTTGGTCTATTGTTTACCACTAGATATGGCTAATGAGAACCGTTATAAGTTATAACAACTAAAAAACAACTAAAAAACAATTTTTTTTAGTTATTATGAAAAATAAAAATTTTCAAAGTGGCTCCATTATTTTAGAATGTTGTTATTTTTAAAAAACTTAAGGAGCCCAGCATCAGCCGCACAGCTGTACTTGATCCAATGTGGACACCACCCACGTTCGCAGTTTAATAGCTACAGCGCCGTCCATGGTGCGCAGGGGCAGTCGTCCGGATGGACATTGATTATCTGACACGTGTCTCTGGCCGTGTATCCTTATCACCTCATCGACGTGGCCACCGTGCAGGCCGGGGTTTTGGCAACCGGCCAAATCCATTCCTCAAGTGGGGAGGGAAGAGCCACGTGGTTGCGAACAAAGTTGCAAGCAGTTTGGAAGAGTATATCCTATATGAGGTAGGTACTTAGTGTCGAGCGAATGTACCTCGAGGATGATTCATCTGTGGTGATCGATTGGATTCGGAGGGTGGATCGGTATGGGGATGGTCATCCCCTCATCCGGGAGTCTCGTAGGACGACTCAGATGTTGGCTGACTTTTATGTGGTACATGTGTTCAGGAAGGCGAATTGGGCAGCAGACTGTGTCGCCTCCTTCGTCGCCAGGTATTTCGGAGATTTTCTTGGGACGTCTGTATCAAACGTTCCTCCACTTTTGTACTTTTTACTTTCCTGTGATTTGGATGGTTGTACTCACGTTCGATCTATATGAGATGAGTAGCCGCTTTTACCCAAAAAAAAAGGGCCACGTAGTGTAGTGTCGCAGTGGAGCCTGCCTGGGTACAGACTGCAGAGCTCAATTATATTATCTTTACAGGTAGATTTTTGATAATTCGGGATATCTGAGACTCCTCTTCACCTGTGAGCCCTTACTTCTGAATTTTCTCAAGATCAATTTCGATGAATCGGTACTAGATAGAGGAAGGAGAAAAGGCGTTGGTTTTATTATCAAGGATTCGGGTTCGAAGATGGTAGCAGCTGGTGGATGTCAGCTATCTGATACCTCGGTTCTCGGTGCTGAGTTGCAAGCTGCCTGGGCGGGCCTTCGCTATGCACGGCATACTCTGCAGGCTAGCTCGATCATAGTGGAGGATGACTCGTCCACAGTGATCGGATAGATTCAGGGTGGCTCGAGCGGCACAGGAGGGACCACCTCTTGACTAGAGACATTTGGGGTGGATTTACAGGCTAAGCATGTATTTAAGGAGGCCAACAGGGCTGCAGACTAGGTGGCTGCTTATGTAGCCTGCCATTCTGGTGGCACAATATGAACCCGGAAGGAGGAGCTACCTAGGGCCCTTCATGATATTTTGTTTGCTGATTTTATTGGATGTGTTCGTACCTGTGTAGTATGTCTTGCCTGCCTTAGCGCAAAAAAAAAAAAAGAAAAAAAAAAAAAAAAAGAAAGTCACCAAAGTGCATGTGGCAGGCCATGATACGTTAGCTTTGGATAATACGCTCCAACACTAGCTCCGGATCCACTCGCTTCTTTCTGCCGATGGGGAGGCAAGCTGGCTAAGTATTATTTGAGTGGATACTGTCATAATATCACCACAAAAACCAGGCCAAGAGGGACCAGTAAAATGATACCTTTAGTCGACCAAAATAAAGATGACTGTAACTGTGTGAATCTAGGTGGTCCTAGCAGACTAGATCCACCTACGCACATAGATACATATACATGCATTTTTTTGTTCTTTGTTTCATTATTTTGATGCAGCAAGCGTATTGTACATGGCTCTTAGTCAATTATAAATGACTAGTATCTTGCATGACCATAATAGTAGTGAGCATAGTATTTTATGAACTGTATCATGGGAGATTTTGGACATTATTTTCTTCTCGCTTCTAGTTGTATCAAGACTCTAATGGAGGTATAATTATGTCATTTTAGTTGCAAAAAGTCAAGCTACAGAGGATGATTTGGCTACAAAGGACCAATCCAACTGCACGTAGACACGTATGTTTGTATTTTTTCCCTTTGTTTCATGCAGTGAACCTATTGTAAAGGCCTCATGATTAATTAAATGTCGCACTGTATTCGGCATTTGCATAGTGATAATACAGTATAGTGCTTTACACAAAGAAATGTATTATGAGACTACATTTTGGAAGTTAATTATTTTTTTCTCTTCTTGTTGTATTGGGACTCTAAAAAGAGATATGATTTATGTCCTCTTAGTAGAAAAGAGGTCTAGATACAGAAGAAAATTTGGCTACGAAGGAGTAATCCAACTACATAGTCTCGGGCGGTAGGTAGTATCACATGACTCGACCATATCTATGGTTCATTTTAGTGCTACAATGTTCTTTGGTCATATCACAACATGATTAACTAAGATAGCTAAGCCACATTTGAATGAAGTAGACTGGACCAATGCATAGCTTGTTTGTCCTGAACTTGAGCCGCCATAAGATTTACTGCAAGTTCTGAATGCATTCTGATGAAGCCAGAGATTATTATGAGGGATACTTCCACTAGATAATAGTCTGATTTGCATTACCCAAGAGAAAAATGCAGTCATGGTGCATACATGCCACACAAATGGACCAGGGCAGCTATTTGAAAATTGATATACGTACCAACCATGGGGGAAGTATTTTGCTACTCAAAACCCTATGGTTTCTCATGGGTTCAAGCTAGGGATGAGCTTCAAGGCCATGAGGCACAACGAAATTGGGAGGGGCATGGTTTGGCCTGGTTCAAAGAAGTTTTGTGCCATTTGGCCTCAAGTAGAATGATTTGGCACTGTTAAGGCATAGTGCAGGCCTGATTTGAGCAGTTTCACATCATGCAAAATTGGTGCAGGCTCGATTTAAGCAGTTTGGCACAAATGGGCATGGTTCAGCTTAATTCAAGAGAGTGTGCAGTATAGTCCTGGTTGAGAAGCCTTTGTGCAATTGTTGATTATTATTGTTGAGAAACAGTAGTCTCATATCAGATAGGTTAAGAATTTTTGTGGTGCTTATATACTTTTGAGTCCATCCAACAATCTGAGTTTTTGGATAAGAATCCTTCTTGCCTATCGAGACCTCTACACTTTCCCCTTCTTCTTAATAATCTACGTGTCACTCCTTGTCGTGATACTCATACACTCCTAGGCCTATCCATCTAAAATCGTGAGTTTTTAGATATGATCTGAAAAATTATTATCAGGCTTGTAGTAGTTTGGTGAGATACGGACTAACCACTCTTCTCTAAAGTACCAACCTAATTGAGTTTTTTAAATACCATTTTATACATTGCATGGTAGCTCCATAGGTTCATAAAATATTATAGCAAAATCCCATTTTGACATTGATTATTAAATTTACATATATTATATATAAAATATTATATAGATATTTACGGCATAAATATGCTATCGAGTGCTTGCTTGTATAGTATCATGGAAAAAGGAACAAGAGATTCGACCGGACAAATTGTCCTATCTCTTACTTTGGTCCTTGATTAATAGAGCCCTAGTTTCGTAAGCTAGCTTGATTGGGTCATGAAAATTAGCCTATATTTGATCTTAAAAATATAAAATAAAGTAAAATAAAAAAAAATAAATCCATGGTATAACTTCATCCACAAAAAATTACTCCCACATCTCTCCATTCGATTTCTCAGTGACAATTGGACAGCCCAATTGATAATTGTGCTGAATGGATGATGGTGACGAATCCATCTCGAGGACAACCAATGCAGCATCAAGTGGCCTATTTTTTCTCCCTTTCCAACCGAACAAATGACAAAGCCTTCGTCATCTCGCGGTCCTATCCACTGAAGCCAACCTTCAGTCACTTTCCTAGAGAAAAAAAAAAAAACGAACAAAAAAGGCTTTCGGGATTAGGGCTGTTAATGAGCCGAGCTTCTCGGGCTCGGCTCGGTAAAAGGTCGGCTCGGGCTCGGCACGGTAGTCAAACGAGCCCGAGCCCGAGCCCAATATGAGGCTCGTTTACACTCGATTCCGAGCCCGAGCTCGAGCCCGAGCAGCTCACGAGCCCAAACGAACTCTAGTCTTCCACTGAAAAATCTTATTTCAGCAGCATAATTCATAAAAATCTAATCACATAGAGAAAAATAGCTTGTTATCGAGCCCGAGCCTGAGCTCGAGCCCGATTACGAGCCCGAGCTCGGGCTCGTTTTAGAGCTCGTAATTGAAACGAACTTTACGAGCTCAAGCCTGAGCCTTTGCTTTGCCAAGCAAGCCCGAGCTCGAGTCCAAAATAGAGCTCGTTACCGAGCCCGAGCCCAAGCCCGAGCCTGAGCTTCTGTGAAACGAGCCGAGCCGAGCTCTCCCAGGCTCGGGCTTGGCTCGGCTCGTTGACAGCCCTATCCGTGAAACCAACCTGTTTGGTTTTCAGGTTCCTCAGATGTGAAACAACTCAGAGAGGCGATAGGTCTAATACTAGGACTAAGTAATATGGAAAGAAGCAGAGAGATCAGAAAGAGCTAAATAGGTGGAGGATTTGGATAGAAGCATAAGGAGGAACGGTTTGGTGAAGTTAGTTTCCACTCATGGGTTTCAGCGGATCGAGGCAATGAGATATGGATATCTTCCATTGCGAAGAAGGTGCTTCCAATGAACATAATGCACAAGATGTTAAACCAAATGGGACCATTTGAGGCGATTCTGCTTTCATGCTTTCGGAAGCAGCCATTCTTTTGAGGGAGAGCTGGATTTGACCGTTGGGGTGCAAATCGTCTATCAAATCCTTTTCAAATTAGGATTGCTGATGGCGTCTCAGCATACCACAATGAAAAAAATCCAACTATGATAAAAGCTGAAGAAGAAAACAATGTGAAATAGTAGAAATGATAGAAGCTAATTATTTCATGTTTTTGAGTGAAAAAAGATGGTTGGCAATTTCTATGACATTAACATATTTTGAAGTCATTATATTTACTGAGGGCACTATGCAATAATTATCAGTCTGATTAGAAAACATCAATGACTGGCATGCATGCACGCGAATGCGATCTTTGTCACTGTTTAATGTCTGCTGGTACGTTAGGAGGCTTTCCTCTCTTCTTCAACTGTTTGTTGGGTGCAAATTTTTAGGATCGGCTTGTGTGGGTGGTTTAGTTTTCAATTCTAGGCTGCTGCAACTTTGGTGGTCCTTAAACCCTAAAGTCTAAACCGTAAACACTAAAACACTAAATTCTAAAACCCAAAACCCTAAATCCTAAAACTCTAAATCCCTAAATCATAAATCCTAAACCCTAAACCATAAATCCTAAATCCTAAATCCCAAAACCCTAAACCCTAAACCTTAAACAGAAATCCAAAAACTCCAAACCCCTAAACCCCTAACTCTAAACCCTAAACCCTAAAACCCCAAAACCCTAAACTCCTAAACCCTAAACCTAAAATTTCTAAACCCTAAACCCTAAACCCTAAACCTTAACCCCTGTTGTGGTTCAAATCTGGCCCGAGGGTGATCACGCTGGTTGAGCCGAGGGAGCCGTCGGTGTGGAGAGGGGAAGACGGGAACCACCTCCTGCATGACGGCCGCGGACCTGCACAAAGCCTCACCGGTTTTTCCGATGAGGGCCCTCCGACGATCAAGTTAGAGCAGGCAAATTTTGGATCAACCAAGAAAGAGTCCCCTAGGAATAGGGGTGGCAATCGGGTCGGGTCAGGCATAAACAGGTCGGGTTAAATACAGGTCGGGTCAGAAAACTATAAATCTGAACCCGACCTGTTTATTAAACGGGTCAGGAATTGCAAACATGAACCTGACCTGTTTATTAAACAGGTAACCCGACCCGACCCGTTTAACCAGTTTAATAAACAGATAACCTGTTTACCCAACCCGACCCGATCTGTTTAACATGTTTGCCCAACCTGATCCGTTTGACCTTTTTAGACCTGTTTAATCTGTCCAACCCAACCTGTTTAACCTGCCCAACCCGACCTGTTTAGACCTGTTTAGACCCGTTTAACCTGTTTAGACCTGTTTAACCTGTTTAACCCGTTTAACCTGTTTAGACCTGTTTAACCTGCCCAACAGTTAAACGGGTTAAACGGTTTAAACGGGTCAGACATCTAAAACCCGTATCCGACCCAATTAATAAACAGGTTAAACGGATCGACCTGTTTACGATCCGAACCTGTTTAGGCCAAACCCAAACCTGTTTATGGTGGGTCGAACACGGGTCGGGTTGGCGGGTCGGGTCATATTTTGCCACCCCTACCTAGGAATTACCTGATCGAGCTAAGTCTCCATGGAGTGGCCCGGATGTCGGAGGTACTGTCAGTCCCTATCATGAGGGGGTATGGCTCTGAACTGGATGGCGTGCAGCCCAGATGGGCAGGTGACGTGCGGTACAGTCCATTCTTAAGGACGGTAGGACGTTGACAGTCACAACAGGGCATGGCTGGAGTAGTCACGGTGCCGTCTGACTGCTGCTGGCCGGTTATGGAGGCATGACGTGGGTGTGGTGGAGTACGGCCACGTAGGTGGGCGTGGGCCTGCACATGGATGAGGTTGTTGGCGAGGCCGAGCTCGTTAAGTAGTCACGTCCGTCGTTTAGTGAGGCCGGCTTGGTGTAGGCTGGGAGGGCTCGGTTTCCTAGGTTCCGAGGTGTACTCGAGGGAGCGCTCCGAGCCCAAGGGTCGGAGCGTACGCTGTGCATTGCTGGGGTCGGCGTCTCGAACTTTGTCGGGACGGGTCAGCGTTTATTGGGAGGCACCCCGAGCTCGGTCGGGGGAGTCGGCGAATGTCCAGAGTTGGTGGAGTTCTGAGGACGAGCTGGCTCTGGGCCGAAGTGAAGGTTTAGTCATTCGTTGTTGGTATTTACTGGGCCGAAACTGGGTGGCCTTTTAGTTGTGGGCTGGACAATCCGTTTTTCCCTCTATCATTTGCCCCCCACTTCCGAGGTCGAGCTGTCTTGCCGCTCAAACGATGGAAGTAGTCGGACTCCTGATTGTCCAGTACTTTAATTTCATAAGAAGGGGCGCGTACTGGACTGGGTAGGCTTCGACGCACTTCTTGGTTGAGAGCTCGGTGCCGGATTCCTGGTGTCCAAGCTACTAGATTTGTTTTTGGGAGTAGAATTTGCCATGGGAATTTTCTGGGGTTTTACGTAGGTGTCTCTTTCTGGAAAGTGGTTGAATTAGGACGAGAAGGGTTTCGACCATTAATTCCCCATCCTCCGAAGCATTCCTTTCGGAGCATGAAGAGTCGACCATTAATGCTCCCTTCTCCGATGCGTCTCATCCGGTGGAAGGCGGGAGGTCAATCATCAATATTTTGAGCTTCGGAGCGTCCTTCATAATGATCCGCATTTAGTGAAGCGATTCGAAGTGATTTGTTGAGGCCGCCTTAGGGCTCGTTATATAGCGGATTCCGGACCGTATGATCAATTTAGGTCGCTTGATCGGAGCCGCTGCAGTGGCCTATATAAGGCCTAAAGAAGGGGTCGTAGGATCGTTACTTGACCTTCCTCCTGCCTTGGTCTACCTATCGTTGCCGGAGTGTTGGAATTCTCTTCTGAGCGTTCTTGGGAGTTCTCGACTAGCCTTCGCATCATCCATCGTTTTTCCCTTCCGGGGGTTGTTCCTCTTCTTTGCTCATCCATCTTTTTCGGCGAGTTTTCGGGTAAGCATGTTATCCTTTCTTTCGGTCGCTCGGAGAGTTTTTCGATTTTCTCCTCCTTTTTAGTTTCAGAACCTAGGCAATGGACTCGCCAACGAGGGCATCGATGTTCGATGCAGATCCATCGCAAATTCTGGCTTCCTCTGAGGGGGAAGAAGTCGGAATTGAGGTGGGCCCGAGCTCGTATGGAACCGGCTCGCTCATGACCGACGAGGATCTGGGCTCGGTTCGAGCCCGGTTTTTCATTCTTCCGGAGTTCATTCTTGAACTCCCAGACCTTGGGAGCCGAGTTACCAATCCCTCAAACGGTTGGGTCGGAGTGTATATAGATACACTCCAAGCAGGGCTGAGGTTTCCTCTTCATAGGTTCGTGGGCGAGCTTCTAACGACGTATGGCCCGGTGCCCGCGCAGCTTGCCCCGAACTCATGGAGATTAAACATCGGCTTCCTTGCTTTCTGCCTGGCGCACAACCTCCCTTCCTTGGTGAACGTCTTCAGGAGCTGGTTTATATTAAAAGGCAACCCTATAGATAAGGGGTGGTGGTACTTCTCCCTTCGAGGGGGTCGCAAGTTATTCGGAGGCCTGCCCACTTCCATCCATGGATGGAAGGATAGCTTTTTTTTACATTTCTTCCGAGCGGTCGTGGGGATTTAATCCGACCTGGAGCTTTCCGTTGGCCTCAGTAAATAATAGGCTCCTGCAGTTGTCGCAATCCAAGAAGAAAATCCTAGATAGTTTGCTTGGATTGAAAGAGACTCCTTGGCTTACCGACCTGCTCAACGAGGAGGCTTTGGTGAATCTTGGCCTGAGTCCGGCCTGTCCCGAGGGTAAGAGCAATTTGACTTTTTCTACTTTCCTTTTTACATCGAGGATACTGACAAGACTTTTTGTCTTTAGATATTGCAGGGATGATTTTCGACACCAAGACGCTGGTGGCCATCTGTAACAGGAAGAGGGCCGCCCCCGAAGGGTCCGTCTTAAGGGGAGGCCGAAAAAGGCGAGAGTCGCTTCTGGCCATGAGGTCAGGCAGGGAGGAGTTGTTGCTCCCGCCTTGGCCGGGCCCAGCCGGGGGCCCGTAGGAGAGGCCGAGGGACCCCAGTCGACTACTGGGGGGATCTTCCTGCCCAAGCGCTGGTCGCGCCAACCGACCAAGTCCCAGAGATTGCTGCCGCAACTCAACCTTCCGGGCTAGACTCTAAGCCGAGGTGTGGGCCTGGGACTTCGGTTCCTCCCACATTCTCGGCATGTGCCGAGGCCGTGATTCCCTCCAAGGCTCCAACTTTGGAGGGAATTGAGCCGATGATTCCCCAGTTCAGCGGGGAGTCATTGCGGTGCGTACCTGAGGGCGATTCGGTTCTCGAATCCGAAGAGGCCACCCGCGGACTCGTGCGCAGCATCATACTTCCGTGCGACCGTGCACTGATGGAGGGCGATCTTGGTGACCTTGTTGATCATGTCTATTCGGCGAGCATAATGGTAAGTGATGTTCATTCTTTCATCCCTTTTGTTTTGTGGGCGTTTAACTCTCATTGACACTTCCTTTTCTGTGCCAGTCTCTTCACCTGGTTGACGTGTTGATGTCCCACATGCTCGCCGATCGCGAGGAACTGAAGGTACTCCGATTGAGGACGGAGTGTGCCAAGCTCCAAAGTCAAAATGCTGAAGGCCGGGCGGCGTCTGCTGCGCAATGTCGGCAAAAAGCCAAGGGTCGAGTGGCAGCCGCTGAGCAGCAGCGGCACAAAGCCGAGGAGAAAGCTGCTGCCGCCGAACAACGACTTCGGAAGACCAAGAAGAAGGTACGCGCTTCCGAAGCCGTAAAGGATAAGGTTGCTCAGATCCAAGTCATGGAGGCTAAGCACTCCCGAGCCTGCTCTTTTTCAGCAAGCCATATTGCCGAGCTTGAAGTCGCTCTAGCCCGCCTTAGGAGTGAGGCGGAGAAGCGGAAGCTAAAGATCGGGAAGCTCGAGGGCCGGGTGGAATCGTCCGCCCACGAGGCTGTCGAGAAGTTCCGCCAGTCGGGGGAATATATTGCCAAACTGGCGGAAGGGGCTGCTGCCGTCATGATCCAAGATTTCGACAATTGTCGTTTCCAAGTTCAGCAGCTTTGCCCTGGGGTCAACCTCGGCGGCCTTGAACCGAACACGGACGGGGCCGCTAAGGAAGGAGAGGACGCCGCCAAACTTGCTGGCGAGATCGGGTCGAAGACTGCCTTCATAAGGGTCGATGGGATGGAATCATCAGTCATTCCCGAGGCCGACCCTGGAGTTAATTCCACCGCAGCGGGCGGGGATGGTGCTCCCGAAGTTGCAGCTGAGTTGGAGGCCGCGACTAATATTAGTGCGGAAGTTGTCTACGTCGATTGATTTTTATTTTTACTTTTGTAAGGTTGGCCGTTTAGGCCCTTTGTAACTCTTCCGGCCATGAGGTCGGGCACTCTTGTATTCGGCCTTCGGCCTTTTCTTGCAATAAAGTCCTCCTTTTCTTTTAGCAAGTGTTTTGAGTGCACTCTGTCTCGTGCCTGGATATTAAGATTCAAATTATGTGACCCAAACTAGGGCCCGTTTTGCACAGCAGGAGCTGTGCTTAGTACTTGGAGGAACTTCAAGTTTGGTATACCCCTAGGAACGAGCTTGCAGCTCTTCGTTTAATAGTGTGGGCTGTTCCAACTCTTGCCCGGGAGAGCGAAAGAAGCGATCGCAGATTGTCTCAAGGATAGAAGCCTGTCCAGGGGCTACTGTTAACTCAGGGGCATAGATTAGTTCCACCCGAACGTAGAAATTTGCTCGAAGGGCCGAAGCCACCTCAAGACTTAGAAATCCACCTGAGGGGTCGAAGCCACCTTGGGAATAATAAGTTCGGGGATAGACATCTACTCAAACATAGAAATTTGCTCGAGGGGCTGAAGCCACCTCGAGATTTAGAAACCCGCCCGAGGGGCCAAAGCCACCTCGGAAATAATTAGTTCGGGGATAGACATTCACCCGAACGTATAAATTTGCTCGAGGGGCTGAAGCCACCTCGAGACTTAGAAATCCATCCGAGGGGCCGAAGCCATCTCGAGAACAATAAGTTCGGAGATAAACATCCACCCGAATGTAGAAATTTGTTCGAGGGGCCGAAGCTACCTCGAGACTTAGAAATCCACATGAGGGGCCGAAGCCACATCGGGACTTAGAAATCCATCCGAGGGGCGAAGCCACCTCGGGAATAATAAGTTTGGGGATAGACGTCCACTTGAATGTAGAAATTTGCTCGAGGGACCGAAGCCACCTCGAGACTTAGAAATCCACCAGAGGGGCCAAAGCCACCTCGAAAATAATTAGTTCGGGGATAGACATCCATCCGAATGTAAAAATTTACTCGAAGGGCCGAAAGCCATCTCAAGACTTAGAAATCCACCTGAGGGACCGAAGCCACCTCAGGAATAATTAGTTCGGGGATAGACATCCATCCGAACATAGAAATTTGTTTGAGGGGCTGAAGCCACCTCGAGACTTAGAAATCCATCTGAGGGGCTGAATCCACCTTGGGAATAATTAGTTCGGGGATAGACATCCACCCGAACATAGAATTTTGCTCGAGGGGCCGAAGCCACCTCAAGACTTAGAAATTCGTCCAGGGGGCCGAAGCCACCTCGAAAATAATTACTTCGGAGATAGACATCCATCCGAACGTAGAAATTTGCTCGAGGGGCCGAAGCCATCTCGAGACTTAGAAATTCGTCCGAGGGGCCGAAGCCACCTCGGGAATAATTAGTTAGGGGATAGACATCCATCCGAACGTAGAAATTTGCTCGAGGGGCCAAAGCCACCTCGAAAATAATAAGTTCGGGGATAGACATCCACCCAAACGTAGAAATTTGCTCGAGGGGTCAAAGTCACCTCGAGACTTAGAAATCCATCCGAGGGGCCGAAGCCACCTCGGGAATAATAAGTTCGGAGATAGACATCCACCCGACCGTAGAAATTTGCTCGAGGGGCCGAAGCCACCTCGAGACTTAGAAATCCATCCGAGGGGCCGAAGCCACCTCGGAAATAATTAGTTCGGGGATAGACATCCATCAGAATGTAGAAATTTGCTCAAGGGGCCGAAGCTACCTCGAGACTTAGAAATCCACCCAAGGGGCCGAAGCTACCTCGGAAATAATTAGTTCGGAGATAGACATCCATCCGAACGTAAAAATTTGCTCGAGGGGCCGAAGCTCTCTCGAGACTTAGAAATCCACCCGAGGGGCCGAAGCCACCTCGGGAATAATTAGTTCGGGGGATAGACATCCATCCGAACGTAAAAAATTGCTCGAGGGGCTGAAGCCACCTCGAAACTTAGAAATCCACTTAAGGGACCGAAGCCACCTTAGAAATAATTAGTTCAAGAATAGACATCCACCCGAACATCTTGTGGCTCCTCATGTCATATGATTCGCGCTGCCGGGATGTTGAATGTGCGCCGAGCCTCCTAAGATTCTTTAGAGACATCTCAAAAGAATTTCAGAAGATAACTTCATTAGGTTACGGCCTAAGGGAGAAAGCCCTGACTTGAAGGGGGCCAAGGTCCTCCCTTGGAGGTGTAATTTACAACCATGGTCATCAGCCTCAGGCAGGTGAGCGTGGCGTCTCCCTGGCCCCTTTGGGCCAGGGCGGCATCAACGTGAGGTTCATAGGTGGAGCGTTAGTAATGTCTGCACTAGGGCGTCCATCATCGGGTCCGTCGGATGGTCCCGAAGTCCGCCCCTTAGGTTTCGCTCTGCTGGTTGGCCTGCCGATGAATCGGCTTAGATGGCCCTGGCGAACGATCACTTCGATCCTATCACGGAGCTGATAGAAATCCTCCATGTCATGGCCGTGGTCTCGGTGGAAGCGGCAGTACTTGCCCGCGTGCTTCCGTGATTTGGACGGTCGCATCTTCGGAGGAGATTGGAGGTAGCCGCAGCCCTCGATTACCGTGAGGATTTGGGCTCGAGAGGACGTAAGAGGAGTATACTCCTCAAAACTTCGGTGGAAGAGGTGATCTTTGGGGGGACCGGCTTCTCGATCGATAACACTCCTCGCGGAGTTCCGTGATCTGATCCCAAAGCATTTGGATTTGCCGCCCCGCTTCCTCGACCTTCTTGTCGAGTTCGGTGATTGATGGAGCTCCAGCTGGATGAGGAGTTTGGATAACCACGGCCAGGGTTTGGACTTACTGGGCGAGCAAATAGAACTATCCTGGCTGGATTTAAGAGGTTTGGTTCGCAGGGACAGGTGATGCAGGAGGTGGACCTTGGAGAGAGCAGTCGGGCATTGATTCCCGGTTGCTCGATGCATTTGGGGCCCCTTGGCTCATTATCCTCGCGATCACAACTCAGGCCCTTCCTCTAGCGCCAAATATGTTATGGTTCAAATCTGGCCCGAGGGTGATCACGCTAGTTGAGCCGAGGGAGCCGCCAGTGTGGAGAGAGGAAGATGGAAACCACCTCCTGTGTGACAGTCATGGACCTGCACAAAGCCTCACCGATTTTTCCGGTGAGGGTCCTCCGACGATCAAGTTAGAGCAGATAAATTTTGGACCAGCCCAAAGAGAGTCCCCTAGGAATTACCTGACCGAGCTATTTATAGCCTCGGTGGAGTGGCCCGGGTGTCGGAGGTACTGTCAGTCCCCATCATGAGGGGGTATGGCTCTGAACCGGATGGCATGCAGCCTAGATGGGCAGGTGACGTGTGGTACAACCCATTCTTAAGGACGGTAGGGTGTTGACAGTCAAAGTAGGGCATGGCCGGAGTAGTTACGGTGCCGTCTGACTGCTGCTGGCCGGTTATGGAGGCATGATGCGGTAGTGTGGTGGAGTTCGGCTGCGTAGGTAGGCATGGGCCTGCACATAGATGAGATTATTGGCGAGGCCGAGCTCGTTAAGTAGTCACATCATGCGTTTAGTGAGGCCGACCTGCTGTAGGTTGGGAGGGCTCGGTTTTCTGGGTTTTGAGGTGTACTCAAGGGAGCGCTCGGAGCCTGAGGGTCGGAGCGTACGCTGTGCATTGATGGGGTCGACATCTCGAACTTTGTTAGGACGGCTCGGCATTTATCGGGAGGCACCCCGAGCTCGATCGGGGGAGTCGGCGAATGTCTAGAGTTGGTGGAGTTCCGAGGATGAGCTGGCTCTGGGCCGAAGTGAATGTTTAGTGATTCGTCATTGGTATTTACTGGGCCGAAACTGGGTGGCCTTTTAGTTGTGGGCTGGATGATCCATTTTTTCCTCTATCAATCCCTAAACCCTAAACCATAAACCATAAATCATAAACCCTAAGACCCCAAACCCCAAACCCCACTCTCAAAACACCAAACCCAAAATACTAGACCCCAAACCATAAATCCTAAAACCCCAAACCCTAAATCCTAAAATCATAAATCCTAAACCCTAAATCTCTAAACCCTAAACCAATAATCCTAAACCCTAAATCTTAAACAGAAATCCAAAACCCCCAGACCCCTAAACCCTAAACCCTAACCCCTAAACTCTAAACCCTAAACCCTAAAAACCTAAACTCCTAAACCCCTAAACCCAAAATCTCTAAATCCTAAAAGCTGAACCCGAAACCCTAACCTCTAAATCCTAAACCACCGTAAACCCTAAACCCTAAATCATAAACCCTAAAACCCCAAACCCCAATCTCAAAACACCAAACCCAAAATACTAAACCCCAAACCATAAACCCTAAAACCCTAAACCCCAAACCTCAAACCCTCAATTGTAAAATCATAAATCCTAATCTTAAATCGTAAATCCTAAACCAATAATCCTAAACCCCAAACCCTAAATCCTAAACTCTAAACCCTAAAACCCTAAACCCTAAAACCCTAAACCGTAAACCATAAATCCTAAACTCCAAACCCTTAAACCCTAAACCCCAAAACCCTAAACCGTAAACCATAAATCTTAAACTCCAAACCCCTAAACCCTAAACCCCAAACCTCTAAACATTAATCCCTAGACCCTAAAACTCTAAACTCCTAAATTCCTAAATCTCTAAAATCCTAAACCCTAAAACCCTAACCCCTAAACCCTAAACTCCAAACCCTAAAACCCTAACCTCTAAACCCTAAACCCTAAATCCTAAACCAACAAACGAACACATACCATGTAGAGCCTATCAATTTAGTTGTGTGGTATACCATATGCGTTCCCTTCAATCAGGGGATGATGATCCTTTGTACTCGATATATCATGTTGTGATCTGAACGAGATATTGCATTCCCACCAACACTATAAATAAGAAGCAAAATATTCTATTACAAAATCTAGTTTCTCCATAAATATTATGGGCAATGAAATTAGATGTCAGTCAAGATTAGTGGCTAAATATACTTTACAATGACCAAGGTACTCCATATCTTGGCTGATATGAAACTAGATATATTAAAACATAAATTGTAATAGCAAATATGGTTTCGTTCATTGTTAATAAAAAGAATGCTGCAGCCTGCAATAAACTAAAGTATTTGTTAATCTTAATCAAGACACAGGGTTAAGGAAATTTTAGAATTATCAAGACTTTACATATGATGACAGAGATATTTGTCAATCATTCATATTTTTTATGAAGTGAAGTTGATTGGTTCACCTGTCTTTAATTTTACCGAAAAATAATGACTTAATGATAGAGATATTAAGATAACGGCTTATATAGAAAGACAAAATTGACCGCCGCTCCCACACATTGATGTTAGTGTTCAGTGATGTATTAGCCTATTGTCAGATAGTGGAAAATGAAAATTAAAAAAAAAACTATAATATACTAAATAATTTCTCAAATATATTACTTTACATCAAGGTAATCTGAGCAAAGGTTTTACATATCTTATGAATGAGTATACCTAATAACAATAGCCGCTTGGCTCCACTTCAAGTAATTTGGTTGAAATTCAGAGGCAAAAAAGCTTGTAATTATATTTTTGGGCAAGTTATCCACTTCTGAGATAAATTTCTAGTGGCGCCTCCCAAGATACAGGAATGCCACAAGCAGACGTATCTACTAGATCTGCTGAATCTTGGTGAGCTTAAGCTTAGTGCAACCATAGGAAGGAAGAGATATAACTATAGAAAGAAAAGAAATCATACCCTACACTGCATGCACCATATGGCTATGCACGCCGCCAATCACAACCACTCGTTTTTATGGGCTACTTCATTCATCGAGTGCTCATCTCGCTGCACTGCTACAGAAACGAATGACTGTGATTATCAGCGTGCCCGACTATGTGGTGCACGTGGTGTAGGATATAATTTCTCATAGAAAAAAGGTCTTCTAATGGAGCCATAGTCACAATGATGCCTTTGTCTTCCAAAAAGATGATAATCCTCCAATGGCATCTTCCCTTACTGAATGGGAGGCAACTTTGAATCCCAGCAGGCATATAGACGGCTTTAACCACATGATTAATATGTCATGGATCAGTGCATGTTTGAAGCAATGGCTCATTAGCATGGGTCAATTTAGTTCAAGTTGGCATAGGTTAGTGTGGTTTAACATGTTTCAAGAGTGCAATTTAGTCCTGATACAAAATGCATAAACAGCTTTGAGATTCGTACATGGCAGATTATGCCGATCGCTTGTTGGTGGAGCAACAAGGATCATCTGTTTTGTGCAATCTATGGATGTTACCATGTTCAAGTGAAAACTCTGGTTTCCATTTCATGGTAAACCTAAACCATATACTACAACAGAAACTTTGATGTTGCTCTTGTCGTGGTTCAGGTGTAGCTTAGTATCTATTTCATCTAAAAGACTAATCCACCACCACCACCACTCGTAGGTACTAGTATGATAGTTTTGTAGTCTCTCATAATCATGCTCTTCCCATCAAAGCAACAAATATAAAAGCAATTAAAATAAAAGGCAAGTTTTTAGACTTTACTAGAGCTTTTGGAAATAATATTTCTACATAGTTTTATGAACTAGTAATTGGGACGACATGTCATGCACGCCTATAAGATAAATTAATGAAATGCTCTTGTTCATGACTAAGATATAAATGTATATCTTTTTGAATATCAATTATTCATAATTTGTCTCTATTAAATAGTCAACAACAAATAATTCAAGCACCAATATTACCTTTTTTTTTTTTTTTTTGCTCGTACGATGATGATAGAAAAGTCGTGGAAAAGGACACATACAAAGATTATTTTTTTATATATGAATCAAATGATTGATTTGTTGGCAAAAAGATGGTCGATAAAATGAATGCAAGAGATATTTTATTAGATTTGTATCCTAACTAACACAATAAAAATATAAATGATTATAATTTAATAAATATTTAATAATAAATAAAATATATTTTTGTCATAGATGTATATATATTTTTAATTTTTCATCACCTTTTTTGCTTATAGAAACATGATAAAAAAATATTTTTTAAAAATTTGGGATCAAAAAAAGGAAAGCAGACAAAAAATAATTCTTTGTATACAAAAAAGATGATTGATTTGTGGGCCGATGTTAATATATATAATATGCGAATGTGAGATAAATTTTACTAGAATAATTTACTGACTAACTCCATGAAAAATATTTTTAGAATAAATAATTAAAAATTTAATAATCATTTAACAATAAATGGAAAATATTTTTTATAATAGAAGAAATATATATATATTTTTATATGGTATCTTAAAATTTAAAAATAATTTTTTACTTTAATTTAATGAACGTAGAGCAAAGAGATCAAGAGTAAAAGGGTAGGATATGTTGAGCGGCCATGGATGAAGGATTTTGACTGGGGGTGTAGGGGGTACGTACGCTCACATGGCCGCGAGTGGGACAGCGCTAACGCTGAAGGTCGACGAATGGAGACAAGGAGAGCGAGATAAGCTCTTGCGCTCGCATGACCCCACTCGGCAATGTTACGTGCAGAACAGCTCTGTAGCTCACAGTCTCTTTTTATGGCAGCTGATTAGAGCGAGGCTCCCTGGCCTCGAAGGTGAGTCGGCGACTACCGTCTTCCTCCCTCTTTTCCGTGAACATATGTTCCATAACTAAATGCCAAAGATTTTGGATCATTGCCTCTCATTTTTTTCTTCCACTTGGAGAGGTTTAGGGGTCGTTTCGCAGGGATGCGGACATCAGTGCTGCAACAAACTGATTGCTGTGCTTTGATTTACTTGGGGACATTTTAGTTCCCTTGAGGGATCTTGAGCGTGTACACGACCCAAAGAAGTGGATAAAATTCGATGGTTTCGAGTTTCTGGATTCTGGGATTTGTTATAAAAGGGGGGTTGTGTTCTTTGATTGGAGATGATGCTCATGTGAGCTTTTCTTGTTGGTTAAGGTTCTTATGCCTCTGTATGGCATTTCTCTTTATGTTGCAGTATTAATTTTTAGTTTTTTAGTTTTTATTTTTATTTTTTAGTGGATTCTCCCTCTCTCTCTCTCTCTCTCTCTCTCTCTCTCTCTCTTTTTCTTCAATTGATGGGGTTCTGGCTTCTCTGTTTTGCAGGAGGATGGAAATGGAAGCAGCCACTGGAGCTTTTCTCGATCTTTGAGCCTTTTCTTTTAATAGTTCTCTACTTGTCATCACCTTCTCTTTTCTTTTTTTGAGCCACTGGTGGTAATGGTCTCGAGAATAACGGTGGAGGGGCGCGGAGGTTTCCAGTCATTTTGTTTTCCTTAGACTTCCATTTTCAGAAAACTACGATTTTTTTGATCAAAGATTTTGCTGTGATTTTAAGTTTCCCCACTTTGTTAAGGTCTTGGAAGCACTTGGTCTTCTGTCACAGCTTAGTTAGAGGGTGTACTGGAGTGGTTGTGTTTTTCAGCATCGTAGGATATCGAATGCAAAAGATTAGCTTGCTAGAAGTTACAGAAATTGCTCTCACTCTGTTGCTTTAGATCCGGAGGAGGTTAACCTTCTAAAATCATAAAAATGGCCATGGCAGGTCCGGTAAAAGTAGTCTTAGGCTCTGTTGCCTTTGGGATTTTCTGGATCTTGGCTGTTTTCCCTGCAGTTCCCTTTCTACCAATTGGGAGAACTGCAGGCTCTCTCCTTGGTGCGATGCTCATGGTCATCTTCCGAGTCATATCACCTGATGAAGCCTACGATGCGATCGATCTTCCAATTCTTGGCCTCCTCTTTGGAACCATGGTCGTCAGTGTCTTTCTTGAAAGAGCTGACATGTTTAAGTATCTGGGTAAATTGCTCTCATGGAAGAGTAGAGGTGGTAAAGACTTACTCTTTCGAATTTGTCTCATCTCTGCCATAGCAAGTGCTCTATTTACGAATGATACCTGTTGTGTCGTCCTTACCGAGTTCATCCTAAAGATTGCTAGACAGAACAATCTACCACCACAACCTTTTCTTCTAGCCCTTGCTTCTAGTTCAAACATTGGATCTGCTGCAACTCCGATTGGTAACCCACAAAATCTAGTCATAGCTGTTCAAAGTGGAATCTCCTTTGAACGGTTCTTGTGGGGAATTCTTCCAGCTATGATTGTTGGAATTCTTGTGAATGCCTCCATCCTCCTAGTCTACTTTTGGAAGTTATTATCAATAGAGAAGGATGAAGAAGTGGTATCAACAGCAGGAGATGTTGTGGCGGAAGATGATGTGACTTTGCACCGGTTTTCACCGGCGACAATGTCGCATGTTACTTCTGTGAATTCTCAGGAGTTTGGTTCAGCAATTGATGCTGTTGTGCTGAATGGGGACTTTGGGCGCACTGATAGTCAACGAAGTAGGACCAATAGCATTGATATCGACATACAAACTGCCTCAAGTGGTGGAATTGAGTCCATGAGGGCCTCAAATGCATCAAGGGAAGTGGCAGAGGGTGCTGCAATTTCTCTGAGAAGAGATCAAGCTGTGTCCTCAAGGAGGATTCTGAGAGGTACTAGCAATTTGAGAAATATTCCGAGAGAAAATGCTTCAGTCCAAGCTTCAGATGAGAAGGAGGGTTCAATTGAGAGGTGGAAGAGGCTATGGTGGAAGACATGTGTCTATCTTGTGACTATGGGAATGCTAGTTGCTCTTTTAATGGGACTTAACATGTCCTGGAGTGCAATTACTGCTGCTCTTGCTCTTGTGGTGCTCGATTTCAAGGATGCACGCCCGTGCCTGGAGAAGGTAATTTATACATTTACATGTTTTAATCTTCTGCAACAAAAATTGTCGTGTGAAAAATTAATATGATGAATGCAATTGCTGTCATTGCGGCATGCTCTGCTTTATGAACATGAATCTAACTTTCTCGAAGTTGAAAGTTTTCATCAACTATTGTTGTTACTTTTCCCCATGTATGGCTCTTTTCTGAACTGATTTTCTGTTCCTTTCGCAAGAAGCAGGTTTCATACTCCTTATTGATTTTCTTTTGTGGGATGTTCATAACCGTTGATGGATTTAACAAGACTGGAATACCAAGTGCTTTATGGGAACTTGTTGAACCACATGCACGTATTGATAGTGCTGGTGGTGTTGCACTGCTCTCTCTGGTGATTCTCGTCCTCTCAAATGTTGCCTCCAATGTGCCCACTGGTAAGTCCTCCTAGGCAAGGGTTTTTGATGATCAAAAAGTTTTACTTAGTAACAGCGATCAACTTCTTGGTGTTTGTGAACAGCTTTTTGATTGCATGTTGCTTTTCAGTAACATATGTATAACTTGCATGTGTTCCCCTAATTTTGTTATTATCTGCTGGAAGTCAGATGCATAACATCATTTAGAGCATATCTTTCAACACGAAGTAATATCAAACAAGTCCAACCACAAGTATGTTGCAATTTTTTTCTTTTAGGGAAATAAGTATGTTGCAATTTGAAACAGGATTTTTCCATGTTTGGAATTGGCAATGAGGTGTTTAGTCCTTGTAAACTGTCATAATTGTATTCAATAAAGGTGCTTGCTTTGGGACAATACTAAAAGCATCAGGGAAAGGGTTTGAGGGCTGGAGGACAGTAGTGACTGCCCATGGGGAATATTCTGCTCATCATAACAAATTTTTCAGTACAATCAAAAGCTTAATTTTTCTTTACAATCAAAAGCTTAATTCTTCTTTCATTGAGTTATCCAGAGTTGCCTTTCATAATTTTCATGTGTTTTCCTTGTTTTTTCTTTGTTTTCCATTCTATGTCTTAATTCTTCCTTGGTGAGGCAATGAGGGAGCAAAAATACAAGGTAGGGCGGCATGCTGAATAATAAATTTTTAAGTCAATATTTTGGATTTTGGGGGGGGGGGGGGGGGGGGGGGGTGTTGGATATTATATGGACTTAGTAGTACAGAATGTGTGATTACTAAGATAGCAAGCTATTTCAAACCTTCAAGTTTAAACGGTAGGAGAAGAAGAAAAGTGGGGAATCTGGAATTTTCAGAGGCAGTTAGGTTTTGTTAAATGACTTGAAAGTGTGGATGTGCAGTAGCTCCAAATTGTGGATGGATGAAGCTCAACCCTTGAAAAACTTCTCAAAATTTCTACCAAGAAATGAGAGAAGTATTAAATGAGAAACACTGCATGCATGTTGAAATCTTCCTTTGATGGAAGTTTTTTACAAGGTTATGGATTTTAAATTTTCTAGTAGCTTATAGAAAATATCAGAAAGATTATCATTTAGTAAAGATCATGTGCATGTATTGTAAAGATCAAGGATGTTAACTCATGAGGGGCTTTTCTAGGTAGTAGTCATGTTTCAGGCTGCATCCTTAGTACTGGTGAGACCATGAAATCATCAATTTGAGAAGGAAAAGTGCAGACACAATTGATGTTATACACCTTTGTCATTTGCTATTTAGAAAAGGGAAATTGAGAGATTGTCATTTCTAATTTTAGTCAAAACAAGGCAGTAAAAAATCAATCATTCCTTGCTTATATGGACAATCAGCATGATTAAGTCAATGTTTATGGTGGCATATGATTCTAGGCAATTTTGACTTCTAATGCTTGTTTTATTTCTAGAAAATAAGTTCGAAGCTAGTGCTTAGATGAGATTTGGAAGTTCGAAAATGTTTCACACTTAAAAAAAGATGTGAGGGTTCATTATACTATAATGTAACAGAGCATGATCGGTGGTTTAGAGACTAATAGTAACTAGTATTTTCTATTTTTTTCATGCTCCATTTGTTTACTTCAAAGGATTCATGGTTAACAAGACATGACATGGACATAGGTATGGAATATGGGTATGATTTTGGAAGAAGAAAGTTTAAATAATTATTGTTAAGGCTTGACATACATCATTGATGCGGTTCCTAATAGCTTATGCTTTTTTTGGCCCGGTGCTTATCTAACGTCAACTTAGAGCCAAAAGTCATGAGTTCAAATCCCCTCTTAAGTTGTATTTTTCTTTAATTAACTTTTTGGTTTTGCTGAGTTGTTGTCTTGGCTTGCTTCTGGTTGTTATCTGAGTTGGTCTTGATTAGTTCACTATCTTGAGTTGTTCTTAAGATCTGACAAATATTGTAGATCCCTTTCCTGGATATTTAAACTTTTGAGTTCTAGTGGTTAGTTAATATGGTATAAGAACTGAAGGTCAAGGGTTGAAATCTCCCTTTAGGCCATTTTTCTATAAATCACCTGTTTGTTATCTGGAATCTTTTCTTCTGTTGACTCCTAGTCTCCTTCCCATTATTATCTTGAGTTGTTCTTCATTCATTTGTTATCTTGAGATGTTGTTAAGGGAAAACTGATACACATTTGGACCCCTTACCTAATAAGTTAAGCTTTTGGAGTCTAGTGGTTAGTTTGGTGTTAAACAATATGATATTTTGACATTTTTGGGGTTATGTCTTGTTTCTTTGTTGAGGGGTGAAAAGACTAAATAATGAATTGCCGATTTCAGCATAGACTAATGAGTCTGACTCTTTGGAAAAGAGGAGGTTAAGGAGTTAGTTGTCGACTTAGATATGATGTCGTGGGGTGTAGTGGGGCCCCATAGATAAAATAGAAGTAAATTGGATAGATTTCACTTTTGGACTCTGTCAGTGCTTTTAGTGGGAGCTAAACAAAGGAAGAGGTGAACAAAAGAAGATGAGAGAGAAAGAGAAGGTAGTGAGAAGAAAGAGAGAGAATGTGTAATGACCCAGGACCTCACCCAAGAAGGTTCTCCAGTACTTGTTAATTGGGACCCTTGACCTTGCTTGAGTACTCATGACCTCTCTGATGCACATCCATTATGAGACTAAACATGTCTAAACGGGTCCTAACATACTTTTCCCCATTTAAGTCTAGTTATCCTTCCTAGGAGATGGTCTAATCAAAAACAAAAACACTACTGCTGGCTCGTGGGCAGCCCTAAAGGGCCCGTATGATAGTGTCTCCTAGTCACATTTGGGTTGTGGGCTAGTATCCACTCAGATACTATTCGTCATGACCTAGGAATTTACCCAAAAAGGCTAGCCAAAAGTTGTTAATTGGGTCCAATATACTCATCTCCACCTTGTTTTATTTTATCCTCATGCTAATCTAGTATTTTGTTTCGATCGCCTTTGAACACCTCCTTAAGGGACCTCCACTAAACATAATTCCTGTCAATGCCATCCAAGTGAGCCCTTGGATTTTCTGTCTTCTCCATCTGAACATGCTTCAAGTCCTCGTGTGTTATGAATTGCCTCACTAGCATGACAGAGATGAATGATGTACATTGCCGTAAACTTTCGTTCTTTGTAATACTATCCTATCATAGTTGCTGTTTTATTCCATGTAAATCCTGTTGTACTAATGCACCTTTCAACAATCACTGGAAGAAAGTGTAGTTTTGTGTGCTATTGAACTTCTCCACCTTGAATCTAGGAAACACTGTTTTTGCAGCCATCTTGTCAACTCTAAGAATTTTTAGCTTTGAACTAAGCCATTTTGAATTTCTTAAAAGAATTAAGCCAATTTGACTATGTCCAATGAAATCAAGTCTGGATGAGTGTTCTTTTTTCCCCATTTCTTTCTTGGAAGAAAAGGGCCATTCTAAAGAAGCTAAGCTCAAATAGTTTTGGCCGTTTGGGTCATTAGTCGACTGTGTATGACTAGATGGTTTATATGCATCCAGGTCAAATCTTTTGATTCATACCAAATTATATTACAGCACGAATTGGACTGCAGTAACAGCCAATACATGATTCATGGCTTTTGTATCATACAGCATGGGCTGATGCTAATTTGTGCCATATAGCATGGTAGTATAGGAAGTCTACCTCCTTGCTTCAAGAAGCACATTGTGACAGGATATGGTTTTAGATAGGAGTGAATGAAGAGTTTAGAGTTCAGATCCACAAAACCAACTCCCATGGAGGGTTACAATTCACAAAACTACACCCAAATAGATGTAAGTTGGATTGCTGGTCATAGTTATGAAGTGCTTTTGGCATCTAATTATGAAGGCACTGAAAAGGTAGTGATTTCATGATCTGTCATACAATGTTAGGTAGCAACTGTCGAAGCTATAGATTTTCTTTCTGGTATACATTGTAGATTTTTTTTTTTTTTTTTTGGTATGTGAACTAGCTCTTTGCAGCAGGCCACTACAGCAAATCAGCACAGTCACATGTTAGCCATTTGGGGTAACTTGGTTAGAGGTAAATATTTGGAGTTTTGAAAAAATATGGCAAATTTGTCAAAAGTTTGGATACACAAAATCATGAATAAAATAATCAAATTAAAAATATAAGCCTTCTAAAATATTTGATTTACTTGTTTACTTGAAAACGAATATATGAAAGTGAAAACTTTGGAATATGCTTCATCACTTGACTCTGTGACAGGTTTTGCAACACTTTGTACACATGCATTTTGCAAAGCAGTTGTTGTTTAAACTTCTCAAATTTTTATATGGTTCTAACATCCAATTATTCTTTCCCATCTTTTTCCATTTCCTTCCAAGCTAAGTAAGTTCTCCAGAACTAGCCTATTTGAAATTTCGCCTATTTGAAGCATTGGGATGAATGTGTCATAAGAAATTAAAAGTATCATTAGTTTGTAATACAAAGATTTCATAAATTAAAAACTCATGAATAAATCATATAATTTGTTATATTTCTAGACTGATTCATGCATGGACTGCATGGACTATGATTCAAAGAATCATTTTTACGGAGAGAAACCAAGGTTAATTGAAGAAGTTTTCAATAATTCAGAGATTAAATGCATATAGAAATTTACTATCTATGCATGGATTTTAATAAGGTTTTCTGCTTGTTCCAGTGCTCCTTCTCGGAGCGAGGGTGGCGGCATCAGCAGCAATTATCTCTCCTAGTGAGGAAACCAGGGCTTGGCTTATACTTGCATGGGTTAGCACAGTGGCTGGAAACCTCTCTTTGTTGGGCTCTGCTGCGAATCTTATTGTCTGCGAACAGGCTAGACGGGCTCAGTTTTTTGGCTACAACCTCTCTTTCTTCAGCCACCTGCGCTTTGGGATTCCATCAACCCTCATTGTCACCACAGTTGGCTTGCTCATCATCATGAGTTACTGAATAGTCCGATGGAGAGCCATTCAGAAAACAACCTTTTGTGCTGTAACATAGAGTTACATATGATCGGCACAAATAGCTTAGCTTTTATCCATTATCATTGTTACATTGCCACAGAGTGAATAATGGGGAAGCCTATTGTAGTAGAGTTGCTCAATTTCTTTCAATGACTAGCCATCACTGTCTCTGAAGTGTACAAGTCAATAATGGAGAAATAAGTCTTATCAACTGGTGATTTCTTTAATGTGTGCAATAAAAGAGTTTGGATAGGCTCAATGGAATTAATTATTTCACAACTTCTTTGGTGATCATTCAGCTCAAACAAGTCGTGAGTTCTCTAAGTCTACAGGGAGGGAGCCAACAATTTACTCCAGTTTTCCTACACTAGAAAACAGATATTGGTGATGGAGCTTCAGAGATGAAGAAGAATGTAAATCTGCAATAAGTGTAGAGGAAGGAGCATAGAGTATAGGGGGTCTATGTTTTCAAGGTATATTAATCCTGATAGAAGGAAAATGTAGAGAAGGAAAAGAGACTGTTGCACAGGAACAGTTTGGCTAAGAGCTAATAATCTAAGGACTGTCTAATAAGTTTCATCCATAGCATCTCTGTGCACACAAGGTCCGGTATGTGCGATAGCCAAGTTTATAAGTTCACAGGGGAGCTCCTTGCTTGAAGTGCCAACTGGTTGATTAGTTTGCATGAGTTCGGAGTAAGACTGAAGTCTTTGGGATATCTTCAACCAAATTAAAAAAATAGAAGCAGCAAAAGCCGCTGCTTCGAAGAAGATTAGGTCAATAGCTTTAAAGTTGCTAACGGGCACCTCAAATACTTCAAGGAACATTGATGAAACGAGCACCTAGTTGTCCATCATGCCTATTAAAGGCAGCATCAATCCGACCTTAAGAAAGAACTGATGAAGGGGCACCAACTGGTGGAAAATAAAGGTGGTGCAAGAAACTTCAACGCCATGCTATCTCTTTTAGTGGTTGAAATTCGTCAAACATGATTATGAATGTCCTGGGGTAACACTAGTTGAGTACTCAAACTCAATTTACATGGACTAGCATTATTTACATCCAAGCTTAGTGGCAGTTTCCATCAATCCAGAGTTGGGTTAAAAGATGTCTTCCCAACTTGAATACCTAGTAAGAAGGTCTTGGCAATCTTGGGAATCGTTGTGAGAGCTAACGAGAGCAGAAGTGGGGGTTATTCCACGACAAGCTCTTTGGTGTGGGATCCTTTAGTTCTATTTTTGCAGCTTGGGAATGCTGAATTACATTACGGGCATATTTGGTTGGAGGAGCTACATTTCCATCCCTATTTTGAGGGGAAATGGAAATATCTTAATTCTCCAAAATCTAATCCTGCCTATCTTCTCAGTATTCAAATTTTGTGTCGCTAAGTCTATTTTAAAAAAAATAATTTTTCAAAAATATCCCTCTGTTTAGTTGATTTTTCAAAAATTTACCTTAGAACATTTCGATTCTAATTCCAATCATGAACTAAATGCATCAAGGAATATCACTATTTCGATATCTGTTCCAATATATTTTGATTTTAGTTCTGATTCTGATTTCCATTGCGAACCAAACAGACTTTAGACGTGGATGGCCCATGTTGTTTTACAATATCCCAAGATTCCTTCTAAGGAGTAAGAATTCCTATGATCCATGGGGACTAGAAGAGGCAAAGCACCTATCAAGGGGAGGGTTCTTCTCAACTCATTGCTTTTGGACCTCTAGGCCACCCAAACTTATTGGAAGATGTAAAAACATAAAGAAAATATGCAGCAATTTATGGAATGTAAGCATGCCCAATTAGCACAATTTTGAAATTATGGAGGTGCCACCATGATCGACCAATGGTTAGCACCAAAAGGGCATGTATTGTAATATCCCCTGCTTTATATAGGCTATAAGCCACTCGAATACAATTTGTAACAATACAGTACTTTACCCAAAAAAGCTAACTAGAAAATATTATTTAGTTCCTTGGCCCTATATATGTATTGAAGATCTCCCCACGCATAATCAATGTGGGATTAAATACACACCCACATGGGTTCTCATAAATGACCCATAGCCTCGCCCAAAAAGGCTAACCAGAAATTCTTATTTGAATACCTTGGTCCTGTATAGATACTTAAGATCTATCCAAGGCACATCCATTATGGGACTAAACATGCTTGCATAGATTCTCATAGTTTATTTACTCAAATGATATACTTGTTGCTGGGGGTCCAAACCGAGAACGATTGGCACAGCGGTGTGAACGGGGTTCCCTTTGAATCGCTTTGGTTGCGCTCCACCTTCCGCCGGGAAACCTGCAAGCAAGCCTCGCACCACCACTGGGGTAGTGGGGGCCCTCCGACGATCAAGTTAGAGGGAATCGAAGGAGAAGGAGAGGTAGCAGGTAAGATGATGCTATGGAGAATCTTGCTTACCCTCCCCCTTCCCCCCCAGCCCCATATATATCAGGCTGGGGGGTTTTTCTGGGGATTGGTCATCGTGTGGCACGATGGGGTTGCCACTGACATGGCCGTTACAGGGCGTCGTGGGGCAGCGCCGGGTACGGCCATGGCAGGGCGTAGTGGAGCTCCGCTTCGTACGGTTGTTACAGGGGATCGTGGGGCAGCGCCGGATTCGGCCGTTGCAGGGAGTAGTGGAGCAGGGGGCCGCGGCGTGCCTCAGGAGAACAGTCTGTTGTTGTCAAGAGATTGCCGACCCGAGGTCGGATTGCTGGATCAAGGGGCAACCGACTCGGGGTCGGATTGCTGGATCAAGGGGCAACCGACTCGGGGTCGGACTGCGGAGCCGAAGATATCCGACCCGAGGTCGGATTGCTGGATCAAGGGGCAGCCGACTCGGGGTCGGACTGCGGAGCCGAAGATATCCGACCCGAGGTCGGATTGCTGGATCAAGGGGCAGCCGACTCAGGGTCGGACTGCGGAGCCGAAGATATCCGACCCGAGGTCGGATTGCTGGATCAAGGGGCAGCCGTAGTCTTTCTGGGCGCGCGTGCCGGTCACGTGGGGCATGGTGGCTAAGTTCCCCCGTAACAGTAGCCCCCCACTTCCGAGCCTGGAACCAGGAGGGGAACGGGTGAAGGGAGTGATGCTTCGAGATTGCCGCCATCCCTCGGAAAGGCGCGCGCGCTCCGAGCTCCCTGCCCCTTTTTTTTATGGCGTATGGCGGTTGTCGCTGATCTGGCGGTCTGCGGATTTCGGCGGACATCCTTCCTTAATGGCGTCGATTCGCCTTTGGGGCGAGAACGATCCTTCGGTAGCCAGGCGTCCTCTGGCGTCACCGAGGCGTCACCCGCCTTTCTGCCTATTTAACCGGGGGCCCTCCCCCGTCCGCCTTTCTCTTCACAGGCATCCTCGAGTTTCTCCCTTGTGCTGTTGCCGTTGCTGTCGGACTGTTCGTTCGCTCCTCCTTTGACGCTATCGGAGCCGTTCTTCCTTCCCTTCCGGTGAGTTGCCCCACTCTTCAATTTAGGGCTCTCCGTACTTTCTCCTTTCGTATTAGTGTACCCCAGTCGTTCCGGTCCCTTCTCCCCTCTTGACCCCGTCCTGACCGTAGATTCTCTGGCCGTTAGGGATGGACGAAGTAAGAGCGGACCGCATTCAGTCGGAGCTGGTCCCCGAAGACCTAGATAGGTTCGTGGCCCGGTACCACCTCCCCGAAGCCTGCAACGTTACGCTCCCGGGGCCTGAGGAGAGGATGTCCCATCCTCCTCCAGGGAAGGTCGCCATTAATGAGGACATCCTTCGGGCTGGGTTCCGCTTTCCCCCCTCGGACTTAGTCGTGCAGGTGCTTCGAGGTTTAAGAGTGGCGCCGACGCAACTGGTGCCGAACTCATGGCGTACCCTGACGGCCTTCCAGGTTCTCTGCCGCATGCACGAGGTTCCCGCCACCCTGAATGTCTTTTGGAAATGCTACGGCCTGAACGGCCACCCCCGGGACAGAGGGTGGTGGTGCTTTGCGGCGCGGCGAGGGTGCGGCCTCGTCAAGGAGGCTCCTTCCTCCATTCATGGCTGGAAGGAGCGTTTCTTTTTCATCGACGTAGATCCCTCTTGGGGAATCGGGACAACCTGGGAGACGCCGATGAAGTCCCCGATCGGCCTATCGAGGTTGTCAAGGGAGGAGTCCGATGGTGTCGCCGTTTTGAGGGGGTTGGTTGCCGAGGGCCGGCTCCCCCCGGTGGCTCGCCTTATTTCCGAGGATGCCTTGGTGAACGTCGGTCTGAGCTCGGTCCCCGCCGACCGTGAGCCCGCCATCACTTCTTCTTTTTTAGCTCTTTTCTCCTCTTTCGTTTCTTCTTTCCATCAGTTTCTCAGTTTTTAACCATCTCGTTCTTTTTGCAGAAATCGACGACGTCATGCAGTCGGACAGGGCAATGGCTGTTAGTAGGGCGTCCCTATTGGAAGTGGTCCGGAGGAAGAAACGGACTCCTTCGAGCGAGGTCCCACCGGCGAAGAAGCCCCGCCAGCAGGCGACTCCGACGCCGACAGACGGGTCCGGGCCCACCGATCAGGGGGACGCCGCGGGCTCGGACCGACAGTTGACGCCGTATCAGCCCTCCGGTGATGAGACTACCGCTTTTCCGGAGGTGTCATCCGGGCGCGGCCGAGACGGCCGGGTCGGACGCGGTCGGTCCCCAGCCCGGCCTTCGACTCGGTCGGCCTCGGATGATACGAGGAGGGGCGCGCCGAGGCCTCGGCCGAGCGGGACCCTGTCGATTTCTGGCGCGGCCCCCGCCCCGAGCACGGTCGGCATGACTCTCCCTCAAGCAATGGGTAAGGGTAAGGCCGCAGAACCACCGTCCGGCTCCGGGGCGAAGTCGGGGTCGGCCTTCACTTTCGCCGGCGCCCGAAACCTCATCGAGACGGTGCTGCTGGAGGGTGACCGTAGGCAGGTCCGGCAGATGAGGATCCCTGAAGTCGGAGCTGCCAGCTGCGTCTGCCTCATGTCGGTGAGTGTTCTTTTGGTCGCTTTCGTCATTTATAGGCTCTATTGATCCCCGTCTGACGCTCTCATTTTTCCTGTCTCTTAGCTCGCCCAGTACATGATCCGTCTGGAGGAGAGCCACGAGGAACAGGCGAGGCTCCTGGCGAAGGCCGAGAGCCGACTGAAAGCTGTAGAGGAGGGAGGCCAGGCTGCGGCGGGGAGAACGACCAGGGACCTCGAGACGAGGCTCCAGGTGGCCGAAGAGCGGGCACTCGGCTTCGCCGCCCTCGAGAGGCAACTGTTGGAGGCTCAGGAGCAACTCAAGGTTGCCTCGGGTCTCGAAAGCGAGATCAGGAAGGCGGAGGAGCGAGCCGAAAAGCAGTCCCGGAAGGCTGCCGACTTTCGGGAGAGGTGGGAGAAGGCCCAGCAGTCGGCCGACAACGCCCGCAACCGAACCCGATCTCTTGAAGCCAAGATGGCCGAATTGGAGTCGGCCTTGGAGGGGACTCGTGCGAGCAACCAGGAGCTTCATTCGCGCCTGGAGGAGGCTGAGGCTGCTCGCATCGCTGCCGAGGCGAAGCACATGGAGGCTCGGGCCGATCTACTGAGGGTCTCCTCCGAGGCGGACGAGCGGATTGTGGCGAAGGTCATGGAAGCGAAAGCTCAGATTACGGAGCGAGCGGAGGCGGCGCTGGCCGAGAAGAGCGCAGAAATCGGGCGTCAGGCGGTACAGGCCTATCGTCAGTCCGCCGAGTTCATCCGTGATATGTCGGATGCGGGGTCCGACTCCTTTGCCTTAGGCTTCGATGAAGGCCTGGCAAGGTGTCCACTAAATACCCCGGAATTGACCTGAGTGGGGTCTCCCTCCTCGACTCCCCTCCGATGCCATTGCCTGCCGGTTCTCCAACCGTCTCCCTACCCTTCGCGGACGTGCTCGCCGTTCCTGATCCAGGGGTTCCTCCAAGCTTACTTTTTCTTTGTTCTTTTCTTTGTATGTTGGCGTTATGCCATGTTGTATGGGTCTCGGCCCTGATGCAACGAAAGTTAATGCAAACAAAGTGTTTCCTCATTTCACTTTCGTCCTTCCTCTTTTTAACTCTTGGTAGCGTCTCGCCGACTCCTGACTCTTGAAGTTCCTTCCGGCGCTAGGCCAGGCATCCGAGGGTTAGGCCTCAGGAAATCCTTCCGGCGCTAGGCCAGGCATCCGAGGGTTAGGCCTCAGGAAATTCTTCCGGCGCTAGGCCAGGCATCCGAGGGTTAGGCCTCAGGAAATTCTTCCGGCGCTAGGCCAGGCATCCGAGGGTTAGGCCTCAGAAAATTCTTCCGGCGCTAGGCCAGGCATCCGAGGGTTAGGCCTTAGGAAATTCTTCCGGCGCTAGGCCAGGCATCCGAGGGTTAGGCCTCAGGAAATTCTTCCGGCGCTAGGCCAGGCATCCGAAGGTTAGGCCTCAGGAAATTCTTCCGGCGCTAGGCCAGGCATCCGAGGGTTAGGCCTCAGGAAATTCTTCCGGCGCTAGGCCAGGCATCCGAGGGTTAGGCCTCAGGAAATCCTTCCGGCGCTAGGCCAGGCATCCGAGGGTTAGGCCTCAGGAAATTCCGCTCATTGGTCGGCCAAGGCTGGCGCAAGCCGAGGCGACCGGTCGGGGCTTCAGGCTAGTCTGCTCCCGGGATGATCATCGGGTTAGCCTGGCATCCGAGGACTGAGCCTCGGGGAATTCCGCTCGTTGGTCGGCCAAGGCTGGCGCAAGCCGAGGTGACCGGTCGGGGCTTCAGGCTAGTCTGCTCCCGGGATGATCATCGGGTTAGCCTGGCATCCGAGGGCCGAGCCTCGGAGAATTCCGCTCGTTGGTCGGCCAAGGCTGGCGCAAGCCGAGGTGACCGGTCGGGGCTTCAGGCTAGTCTGCTCCCGGGATGATCATCGGGTTAGCCTGGCATCCGAGGGTCGAGCCTCGGAGAATTCCGCTCGTTGGTCGGCCAAAATTGGCGCAAGCCGAGGCGACCGGTCGGGGCTTCAGGCTAGTCTGCTCCCGGGATGATCATCGGGTTAGCCTGGCATCCGAGGGCCGAGCCTCGGGGAATTCCGCTCGTTGGTCGGCCAAGGCTGGCGCAAGCCGAGGCGACCGGTCGGGGCTTCAGGCTAGTCTGCTCCCAGGATGATCATCGGGTTAGCCTGGCATCCGAGGGCCGAGCCTCGGGGAATTCCGCTCGTTGGTCGGCCAAGGCTGGCGCAAGCCGAGGCGACCGGTCGGGGCTTCAGGCTAGTCTGCTCCCGGGATGATCATCGGGTTAGCCTGGCATCCGAGGGCCGAGCCTCGGAGAATTCCGCTCGTTGGTCGGCCAAGGCTGGCGCAAGCCGAGACGACCGGTCGGGGCTTCAGGCTAGTCTGCTCCCGGGATGATCATCGGGTTAGCCTGGCATCCGAGGACTGAGCCTCGGGGAATTCCGCTCGTTGGTCGCGCGCCTATCACTTGCCGCTCGATGGGGTTTCTCCGTGGCCAGCTGCGATCGTATTTCTCCTCCTCTCGACGCGTCGCCTGGGGAACACCAGAAGACTATTAAATGCTAATTGAGGCGTTACCTGGAAAATCGGATCGGCCAGTTGCTGCTTGCGAGGAGTGCCAGTTAAGCGGCCGCGATACGCGCGTTCTTCGAGGCGGATGCGGCCTGGGCGCGTGCGGAGATACGCGTGCCGTGGGATACACGCCGCCCGGAGTGTCCTGCATGAAGAATACAATTAAGGAGAACGACGCTTAGGAGGTCGTGGGAGGATACGCCTCGAGAGCCGAAACGGCTCCGGATTCGATGCGCCCGCATTTATTGGAGCCACCCGCATCGGAACGACCGGGGGGCCACAGTTTGGCTATAAATATAAGGGCAGGTGCGGTGGAGCCTGCCAAGCCGGAGCTGTTCAGGTTGCCATGGATCGTGGACCTCCTCTCCGGTGCGTGGCTTGGAAGCCCCTGCCGGAAGAACGGGAGGTGCGCCCCTCGCGACTTCCGCCAACTAGCCGTTTCATCTGGGATCAACGGGGAGATTCTCCCCGGTGGAACTCCGCTCTAGGCGTTTCATCCGGGATCACATCCCCCCTCTTTTCCGTCCCACCTCCCGATTGAGCTCTGCGCCAGACGCTTCATCCGGGATCGCGCCTCCTCGCGCTTTTCTCCCTTGTATTCCTTCCCTCCCCTTCTCTTGGGGAGGGCCGGAATATCCTTTGGAGGTGGCGTTCCTCTAGGAGCAGTGTGAACTCCTCCTTCGTCCACTTCTTCTTCGTCCGTGCCGGCTCTTCGTCTTTTGCGTGAGGCGTCGATGGCGCCTCCGGGGAAAAGCACCCACGCCCGGTGGGATTGCAGCTGCTTCGGGTGGAGGGTTCGGGATCCCGGATCTTCAACTCTACGGAGTCCCCACCTCTTCCTTACTTTCTTTACTCCCCAATCCCCCTCTGGGAATTCTTTGTAATCACACGAACACGCCATTGCGACCAGGAATTATTGAAATGAAAAGGACTATACATTTTTTGAACTGTCTTTCTGGCTTTGTCTTTCTACTGGTAATACACCCGTAGGTTAGCGGAATTCCAGCTCCTTGGAATTTCTCGACCATCTAGGGCCTCCAACTGGTAGGAGCCAGGTCGGTTTACCCAGCGAACCCTATACGGGCCTTCCCAATTTGGCGCCAGCTTCCCACCTTCCGCGGGTTGAGATGCTTTGGCTCGCCTTAGCACCAGATCTCCGATTCTGAAAAGTTTTGGTCGGACCTTGGAGTTATAATATCGGGCCACCCTCCGCTGATACATCGCCATCCGAACCTGCGCCATTTCCCTCGCTTCTTCCAAGAGGTCCAAGTTTCCTCGGAGTTGCTCCGAATTGGCCTCGGGTCGGTGCGTAGCCACCCGGGGCGAGGGGAGTCCGAGCTCCACGGGGACAACCGCTTCCGTGCCATAGGTTAGGCTGAAAGGCGTCTCCCCGGTAGGGGTCCGATGCGTGGTCCGATACGCCCAAAGGACGTTCTCGAGTTCTTCGACCCAAGCTTGTCCCGTCCGACCGATTCGCGCCTTAATTCCTTGGAGGATTGTCCGGTTTGTCACCTCGGCCTCACCGTTGGTTTGGGGATGCGACACAGATGTGAACCGATGCTCGATCCCGAATTCCTCGCAGAAGTCACGGAAATGCTTGTTGTCGAACTGTCGACCATTATCCGAGATGAGGACCCGGGGTACCCCAAATCGGACAATGATGTTTTTCTTCACGAACTTCCGGACTTGCGCCTCCGTGATAGTGGCCAGCGGCTCTGCCTCCACCCACTTGGTGAAGTAGTCGATTGCAACAATCAAGAATTTCCGCTGGGCGGAAGCGACGGGGAATGGTCCGAGGATATCCATTCCCCACTGTGTGAAGGGCCAGGGTGCGGTGATTGGTGCCAAGGGGACAGAAGGGACTCTCTGGACGTTGGCGTGGTGCTGGCAGGCGTCGCATTTCCGTACGTGATCCTTTGAGTCCTCCAACAAGGTAGGCCAATAATAGCCTTGCCTCATGATCTTGTGCGCCAAGGACCTAGCCCCCGAGTGCGATCCGCAGACGTCCTCATGGACTTCGCCGAGGACGTAGGCCGCCTTCGAGGGGCGGAGGCACCTTAAGAGGGGGGCGGTAAACGAGGTCCGATACAGCCTCCCTTCATAGAGTACGTAGTGGGCGGACTTCTTGACGAGTCGCCGAGCTTGATCTTCGTCTTCAGGGAGGATCCCTTCGGCGAGGTAGGCGACGAGCGGGTCCATCCAAGACGGCTCCGGATCAATCGCCATCACCGCTCCAGCCTCGCCGATGCTCGGGGCATCCAGGGTCTCCAGGTAGATTGCCCTCGACAAGTTGTGCGCCTCTGCGCCCACCAAGCGGGACAACCTGTCGGCCCTGGCATTTTCACTTCTGGGGACTTGCTGGATGTCGACACTGCCGAGATCGGGAATGAGTGCTTGCACCTTCCGGACGTAGTTCTGCATGGTCGGGCTCCGGGCCTCGAACTCCCCACGGACCTGCCCGACCACCAGCTGGGAGTCGGTGAAGACCTTCAAACGCCGGATGCCGAGCTCCCCGGTGAGTTTGAGTCCTGCGACTAGGGCCTCGTATTCCGCCTCGTTGTTGGTAACTGGAAATCCAAACCTCAAGGCATACTCGGCTATCACTCCATCAGGACTGGTAAGGACCAGCCCGGCCCCTCCACCCTCGGGGTTCGACGACCCATCGATGTGAAGCGTCCAGGTCGGGAGGTCGAGGCTGGGCGTTTCCGGCGGTCTAGGTTCCGCCTCCTGCACCGTGCACTCAGCGAGGAAGTCCGCGAGCACCTGGGCCTTGATGGCGGGTCGAGGCTGGTAGCGGATGTCGAACTCACCGAGTTCTACTGCCCACTTCACCAGCCGTCCCGCATTCTCGGGGTTGCTGAGGATCTGTCGTAACGGTTGATCAGTTAAGAGGGTGACAGAATGGGCCTGGAAATAGGGGCGGAGCCTCCTGGTCGCGGTCAGCAGCGCGAAGGCGATCTTCTCGGCCTTCGTATACCGCGTCTCGGCGTCCCGTAGGATCCGGCTGATGTAGTACACAGGCTTCTGGAGCTTTGCCTCTTCCCGAACCAGCACCGCACTGACCGCGGTTGGGGAGACCGCCAGATAGAGGTAGAGCATCTCCCCTTCTTGCGGCTTGGACAGTAGGGGAGGAGACGCCAGGTATTCCTTGAGCTGGTCGAATGCTGCTTGACATTCGGCCGTCCAGAGGAAGTCTTTTGGGCGTTTTAACACCTTGAAGAATGGTTGGCAGCGTTCGGTCGATTTTGCCACAAATCGTCCGAGCGCGGCGACCCTTCCAGCGAGCTCCTGAACTTCTTTTACCTTGGTCGGAGGGGACATACCTTGGATGGCCTTGATTTTGTCCGGGTTGGCTTCGATACCCCGTTGGTTGACAATGAAACCAAGGAACCTCCCGGCCGAAGCGCCAAAGGCGCACTTCGCTGGGTTCAGCTTCATGCGAAACTTCCGTAAGGTGGTGAAAGTCTCCTCCAGATCCACGATGTGCTGGTCTGCCTGGTGTCTCTTCACCAGCATATCGTCCACGTATACCTCCATGTTCCGGCCGATTTGCTCTTTGAAGATTTTGTTGACGAGGCGCTGGTAAGTGGCGCCAGCGTTCTTCAGACCGAAGGGCATTACCTTGTAGCAGTACAGCCCCCGGTCTATTATAAAGGCAGTTTTCTCCTCGTCCTGTGGGGCCATCATTATCTGGTTGTAACCGGAGAAGGTGTCCATGAAAGACAGCAGCTGATATCCGGAAGTCGCGTCGACCAGTTGGTCTATCCGCGGAAGCGGGAAGCTATCCTTAGGGCACGCCTTGTTCAGGTCGGTATAGTCGACGCACATCCTCCACTTCCCGCTCGCCTTCCGGACAAGTACAACATTTGCCAGCCACTCGGGGTAACTCACCTCCCTTATGAATCCTGCCTCCAAGAGTTTGTCTACCTCCTGGTCGACCACCCGGATCCGATCCGGGGCACAGTGTCTCTTCTTCTGCTTCACTGGCCGGTGGGTCGGGTCGACGTTGAGGGCGTGAGAAATGACCTCCGGGTCGATCCCAGGTACATCGGCCGCCGACCAGGCAAATACATCGGCATTGGCTCGGAGGAATTCCACCAACCGGGCCCGAGCTCCCGGGTCGAGATTGGCGCCGACCCGGACCACCCGGTCCCGGCGGCCTTCCTCGAGGGGAACTTCGACCACACCCTCGGCCGGCTCCCGCTGCCGCAAGGCCGCCTCGTCTCTGGCATCAAGGGACTCGACGCTTAGGGCTTCTGCGGGCTTCTTCCCTTTGAGGGTCGCTAGGAAACATTGCCGTGCGGTCGGTTGGTCGCCTCGGACCTCCCCGATCCCGACCGCCGTGGGGAACCGCATGAGCAAGTGGTACGTAGAGACCACCGCGCGAAGGGCGTTCAGTCCGGGTCGTCCGAGGATAGCGTTGTAGGCCGAGGGAACACGGACGACCAAGAACCCGAGTCGCACCGTGGCTTCTGCGGGTGCGACGCCCGCAGTCACAGGCAGCTCAACGACACCTTCCGCCGGGACAGCGTCACCGGTGAATCCTATGAGGGGGGTGGATATTTTGTGCAACAATTGTCTGGACAAGCCCATCTTTTGGAAGGCCTCGTAAAACAAGATATCAGCTGAGCTTCCACTATCCACAAGAACACGCCTTACATCATAGTTTGCCATAGTGAGGGAGATCACCATGGCGTCATCGTGGGGGGTCTGAACCCCCTTTACATCCTCATCACAAAAGGTGATTACATTGCCGACCCTCTGCCTCTTTGCGACGGCCGCCCCTGACGCTTCCGTCGAGCCCCCTGAGTTCCTCACGGGCCGGGGGCAGCCCCCAGTGATAGTGTGGATCACGCCCGCAACGGGTCGATTCTGCTCCCGAGGCTCCGGAGGGGCCGGGTCGGCCGGACGCGGGTCTGCGGGGGGACGTCGGTCGCTCACATATCGACCGAGACGCCCCCGGCGGATGAGAGCCTCGATCTCGTCCCGAAGCTGGAAGCAGTCCTCCGTGTCGTGGCCGTGGTCTCGGTGGTACTCGCAGTACGCCCGGGAGGGCCTCTTCCCAGGGATCCTCCGCATCTGTCTCGGGGCCGGGAGGTCCTCCCGCCCCTTGATCTCCATAAGGATCTGGGCCCGGGGGGGTTAGGAGAGGGGTGTACCGGTGAAAACGTCGGGGCGGAGAACGAGGGCGTGGGGCGCCGTGGTTCTTCGCCGGCGACGGGCTTCTGCGCCGACACTGAGGCGTCGGGCTCCTCCTCTGGCGTGCCTCTTTCCGCCTTTTTTTCCCAAGCTTTTGAGGGATCTCGGCGGCCTCCTTGCTCCGGTGGGCGGCCGCCTCCTCGGCGTCCGCATACTGGTTCGCCCGGGACAACAGCTCTGGAAAGCTCCGCGGCAGGCGTTTGTCCAGGGAGAAGGTGAGTCTGCCCTTCCGGAAGCCACGCTTCAGGGCTGAAAGAGCTACCTCCTGACTCAGGTTCCGGACCTCCAGCGTAGCCCTGTTGAAGCGGGTAAGATAATCCCGCAGGCTTTCTCCCTCGTTTTGCCGGACATCAAAGAGGGAGTCGGAGACCAGTCGCCGCCGGCTACTGACGGCGAAATGAGTGATGAAGAGGCGAGTGAACTGGTGGAAGGACCGGATTGAGTCAGCCTCCAGCCCGGCGAACCATGCCCTTGCCGGGCCACGGAGGGTTGCCGGGAAAGCCTTGCAGAGAAGGGGATCTGATGCTCCGTGGAGGAGCATAAGGGTCCTGAAACTCTCGACGTGATCCCGTGGATCCGCCGCCCCGTCATAGGGCTCGATCGCCGGCATTTTGAACCCCGGCGGATTCGGGGTCCGCAGGATCCTCGAGGCGAGCGCCGGCTGGGAGGAGATCTCTAAGTCGGCGAAGGGATCTTTGGAATGGCCCTTCAGGACCTGGAGTTGTCGGTGGAGATCGTCCACCCGCCGGTCCAGGGAGCGCGACCGGTGGGCGGGAGACAAGGAGCGGCGAGAGGGGGACCGACTGGAGCGCGGGTTCCTCGAGGACTGGGGGGTCTGGGAACGCGCCCGGGCCCGCCTCTCGTACCCCGCGCAGCTCCGGTGGGAAGGTCCCGGCAGAATGGAGCGTGCTCGAGAATCCTCCTCGCGCCGGCGCTCCTCCCCATGGGAGAGGAAGGAGCGCGGGTTGAGGAGGACAGGCGAACGCTCAGGCAGCAGCGGCTCCTGAGCCCGCTGCGGCGCCCGGGACATCGCACCCTGCAGATTCTGCACCGCCTCCGCGAGGGTGCGAACCTGCTGGGTTAGCTGGTCGAACTGGGCGGCTTCGACCATCTGAATGGGCGGTGGGGCGGTGGAGTGTTGCTGAGAGCGTGTTGGAGATGCAGCGGCCTCCCGGCCAGTGGCGCGAGAGGCCCCACGACCGGAAGCATTGGAAGCTCCACGACCACCTCGCCGTGCCATTACGATCGCTCTGAGATCCGGCCCTTCCTCTAGCGCCAACTGTTGCTGGGGGTCCAAACCGAGAACGATTGGCACAGCGGTGTGAACGGGGTTCCCTTTGAATCGCTTTGGTTGCGCTCCACCTTCCGCCGGAAAACCTGCAAGCAAGCCTCGCACCACCACTGGGGTAGTGGGGGCCCTCCGACGATCAAGTTAGAGGGAATCGAAGGAGAAGGAGAGGTAGCAGGTAAGATGATGCTATGGAGAATCTTGCTTACCCTCCCCCTTCCCCCCCAGCCCCATATATATCAGGCTGGGGGGTTTTTCTGGGGATTGGTCATCGTGTGGCACGATGGGGTTGCCACTGACATGGCCGTTACAGGGCGTCGTGGGGCAGCGCCGGGTACGGCCATGGCAGGGCGTAGTGGAGCTCCGCTTCGTACGGTTGTTACAGGGGATCGTGGGGCAGCGCCGGATTCGGCCGTTGCAGGAAGTAGTGGAGCAGGGGGCCGCGGCGTGCCTCAGGAGAACAGTCTGTTGTTGTCAAGAGATTGCCGACCCGAGGTCGGATTGCTGGATCAAGGGGCAACCGACTCGGGGTCGGAATGTTGGATCAAGGGGCAACCGACTCGGGGTCGGACTGCGGAGCCGAAGATATCCGACCCGAGGTCGGATTGCTGGATCAAGGGGCAGCCGACTCGGGGTCGGACTGCGGAGCCGAAGATATCCGACCCGAGGTCGGATTGCTGGATCAAGGGGCAGCCGTAGTCTTTCTGGGCGCGCGTGCCGGTCACGTGGGGCATGGTGGCTAAGTTCCCCCGTAACAATACTTATAATTATGCTTATAAAATATTGAATCAATTTTTCTGAGTAATGATAAGATATCATTAATATTTGTGATATAAATGTAATACCTATGCTATAAGCATCGGGCTTATGATCATTTAATGCATGTGGATGAAGAGGAAATTGAACGCACGAAAGAAGTACAGATATTTGGTTCCTCTCATTTGGTTGGAGATTTTTTTCAATTTACTTGAGCTGATATTCATACTTTTATATTTTTGCCTCATAAAAGCAGCAATAAAACTACTTATGTATTTGTTAAAAAAAAAGAACTTTGTAAAGATGGTTAGAGGAAGAGAAGATGGTCTTGGAAGTTTGTTTCTTTTATATTTTTTCTTATTTTTCTCTTTTTCCTTTCATAAAGAGAGGCTACATAATTCTATGTATTTACTTATTTATTTCTTATTATTACTAGCAATGTACACATGCAATTACGGCTAAAGTTAGATCGGATACTAGTATATTCATACCATATTTGTTTGGTTTGACGAATATAGATACAAATGCAGATGCTAGTCGGATACAAAAATTTATATCCATATTTATTTTAAATAAATAAGAATACAAATAAAATGTTATGGCCACAGAATCAAAGATTTTACTAAGTGGATGATAAATCACGTTAATACCATGTTAATGTAGTCTTTTATTTTTTTTAAAATTTACGAGTGTTACGGGGGAACTTAGCCACCATGCCCCACGTGACCGGCACGCGCGCCCAGAAAGACTACGGCTGCCCCTTGATCCAGCAATCCGACCTCGGGTCGGATATCTTCGGCTCCGCAGTCCGACCCCGAGTCGGCTGCCCCTTGATCCAGCAATCCGACCTCGGGTCGGATATCTTCGGCTCCGCAGTCCGACCCCGAGTCGGCTGCCCCTTGATCCAGCAATCCGACCTCGGGTCGGATATCTTCGGCTCCGCAGTCCGACCCCGAATCGGCTGCCCCTTGATCCAGCAATCCGACCTCGGGTCGGATATCTTCGGCTCCGCAGTCCGACCCCGAGTCGGCTGCCCCTTGATCCAGCAATCCGACCTCGGGTCGGATATCTTCGGCTCCGCAGTCCGACCCCGAGTCGGCTGCTCCTTGATCCAGCAATCCGACCTCGGGTCGGCAATCTCTTGACAACAACAGACTGTTCTCCTGAGGCACGCCGCGGCCCCCTGCTCCACTACTCCCTGCAACGGCCGAATCCGGCGCTGCCCCACGATCCCCTGTAACAACCGTACAAAGCGGAGCTCCACTACGCCCTGCCATGGCCGTACCCGGCGCTGCCCCACGACGCCCTGTAACGGCCATGTCAGTGGCAACCCCATCGTGCCACACGATGACCAATCCCCAGAAAAACCCCCCAGCCTGATATATATGGGGCTGGGGGGGAAGGGGGAGGGTAAGCAAGATTCTCCATAGCATCATCTTACCGGCTACCTCTCCTTCTCCTTCGATTCCCTCTAACTTGATCGTCGGAGGGCCCCCACTACCCCAGTGGTGGTGCGAGGCTTGCTTGCAGGTTTTCCGGCGGAAGGTGGAGCGCAACCAAAGCGATTCAAAGGGAACCCCGTTCACACCGCTGTGCCAATCGTTCTCGGTTTGGACCCCCAGCAACAGTTGGCGCTAGAGGAAGGGCCGGATCTCAGAGCGATCGTAATGGCACGGCGAGGTGGTCGTGGAGCTTCCAATGCTTCCGGTCGCGGGGCCTCTCGCGCCACTGGCCGGGAGGCCGCTGCATCTCCAACACGCTCTCAGCAACACTCCACCGCCCCACCGCCCATTCAGATGGTCGAAGCCGCCCAGTTCGACCAGCTAACCCAGCAGGTTCGCACCCTCGCGGAGGCGGTGCAGAATCTGCAGGGTGCGATGTCCCGGGCGCCGCAGCGGGCTCAGGAGCCGCTGCTGCCTGAGCGTTCGCCTGTCCTCCTCAACCCGCGCTCCTTCCTCTCCCATGGGGAGGAGCGCCGGCGCGAGTAGGATTCTCGAGCACGCTCCATTCTGCCGGGACCTTCCCACCGGAGCTGCGCGGGGTACGAGAGGCGGGCTCGGGCGCGTTCCCAGACCCCCCAGTCCTCGAGGAACCCGCGCTCCAGTCGGTCCCCCTCTCGCCGCTCCTTGTCTCCCACCCACCGGTCGCGCTCCCTGGACCGGCGAGTGGACGATCTCCACCGACAACTCCAGGTCCTGAAGGGCTATTCCAAAGATCCCTTCGCCGACTTAGAGATCTCTTCCCAGCCGGCGCTCGCCTCGAGGATCCTGCGGACCCCGAATTCGCCGGGGTTCAAAATGCCGGCGATCGAGCCCTATGACGGGGCGGCGGATCCACGGGATCACGTCGAGAGTTTCAGGACCCTTATGCTCCTCCACGGAGCATCAGATCCCCTTCTCTGCAAGGCTTTCCCGGCAACCCTCCGTGGCCCGGCGAGGGCATGGTTCGCCGGGCTGGAGGCTGACTCAATCCGGTCCTTCGACCAGTTCACTCGCCTCTTCATCACTCATTTCGCCGTCAGTAGCCGGCGGCGACTGGTCTCCGACTCCCTCTTTGATGTCCGGCAAAACGAGGGAGAAAGCCTGCGGGATTATCTTACTCGCTTCAACAGGGCTACGCTGGAGGTCCGGAACCTGAGTCAGGAGGTAGCTCTTTCAGCCCTGAAGCGTGGCTTCCGGAAGGGCAGACTCACCTTCTCCCTGGACAAACGCCTGCCGCGGAGCTTCCCAGAGCTGTTGTCCCGGGCGAACCAGTATGCGGACGCCGAGGAGGCGGCCGCCCACCGGAGCAAGGAGGCCGCCGAGATCCCTCAAAAGCTTGGGAAGAAAAGACGGAAAGAGGCACGCCAGAGGAGGAGCCCGACGCCTCAGCGTCGGCGCAGAAGCCCGTCGCCGGCGAAGAACCACGGCGCCCCACGCCCTCGTTCTCCGCCCCGACGTTTTCACCGGTACACCCCTCTCCTAACCCCCCGGGCCCAGATCCTTATGGAGATCAAGGGGCGGGAGGACCTCCCGGCCCCGAGACAGATGCGGAGGATCCCTGGGAAGAGGCCCTCCCGGGCGTACTGCGAGTACCACCGAGACCACGGCCACGACACGGAGGACTGCTTCCAGCTTCGGGACGAGATCGAGGCTCTCATCCGCCGGGGGCGTCTCGGTCGATATGTGAGCGACCGACGTCCCCCCGCAGACCCGCGTCCGGCCGACCCGGCCCCTCCGGAGCCTCGGGAGCAGAATCGACCCGTTGCGGGCGTGATCCACACTATCACTGGGGGCTGCCCCCGGCCCGTGAGGAACTCAGGGGGCTCGACGGAAGCGTCAGGGGCGGCCGTCGCAAAGAGGCAGAGGGTCGGCAATGTAATCACCTTTTGTGATGAGGATGTAAAGGGGGTTCAGACCCCCCACGATGACGCCATGGTGATCTCCCTCACTATGGCAAACTATGATGTAAGGCGTGTTCTTGTGGATAGTGGAAGCTCAGCTGATATCTTGTTTTACGAGGCCTTCCAAAAGATGGGCTTGTCCAGACAATTGTTGCACAAAATATCCACCCCCCTCATAGGATTCACCGGTGACGCTGTCCCGGCGGAAGGTGTCGTTGAGCTGCCTGTGACTGCGGGCGTCGCACCCGCAGAAGCCACGGTGCGACTCGGGTTCTTGGTCGTCCGTGTTCCCTCGGCCTACAACGCTATCCTCGGACGACCCGGACTGAACGCCCTTCGCGCGGTGGTCTCTACGTACCACTTGCTCATGCGGTTCCCCACGGCGGTCGGGATCGGGGAGGTCCGAGGCGACCAACCGACCGCACGGCAATGTTTCCTAGCGACCCTCAAAGGGAAGAAGCCCGCAGAAGCCCTAAGCGTCGAGTCCCTTGATGCCAGAGACGAGGTGGCCTTGCGGCAGGGGGAGCCGGCCGAGGGTGTGGTCGAAGTTCCCCTTGAGGAAGGCCGCCGGGACCGGGTGGTCCAGGTCGGCGCCAATCTCGACCCGGGAGCTCGGGCCCGGTTGGTGGAATTCCTCCGAGCCAATGCCGATGTATTTGCCTGGTCGGCGGCCGATGTACCTGGGATCGACCCGGAAGTCATTTCTCACGCCCTCAACGTCGACCCGACCCACCGGCCCGTGAAGTAGAAGAAGAAACACTGTGCCCCGGATCGGATCCGGGTGGTCGACCAGGAGGTAGACAAACTCTTGGAGGCAGGATTCATAAGGGAGGTGAGTTACCCCGAGTGGCTGGCAAATGTTGTACTTGTCCGGAAGGCGAGCGGGAAGTGGAGGATGTGCGTCGACTATACCGACCTGAACAAGGCGTGCCCTAAGGATAGCTTTCCGCTTTCGCGGATAGACCAACTGGTCGACGCGACTTCCGGATATCAGCTGCTGTCTTTCATGGACGCCTTCTCCGGTTACAACCAGATAATGATGGCCCCACAGGACGAGGAGAAAACTGCCTTTATAACGGACCGGGGGCTGTACTGCTACAAGGTAATGCCCTTCGGTCTGAAGAACGCTGGCGCCACTTACCAGCGCCTCGTCAACAAAATCTTCAAAGAGCAAATCGGCCGGAACATGGAGGTATACGTGGACGATATGCTGGTGAAGAGCCACCAGGCAGACCAGCACATCGTGGATCTGGAGGAGACTTTCACCACCTTACGGAAGTTTCGCATGAAGCTGAACCCAGCGAAGTGCGCCTTTGGCGCTTCGGCCGGGAGGTTCCTTGGTTTCATTGTCAACCAACGGGGTATCGAAGCCAATCCGGACAAAATCAAGGCCATCCAAGGTATGTCCCCTCCAACCAAGGTAAAAGAAGTTCAGGAGTTCGCTGGAAGGGTCGCCGCGCTCGGACGATTTGTGGCAAAATCGGCCGAACGCTGCCAACCATTCTTCAAGGTGTTAAAACGCCCAAAAGACTTTCTCTGGACGGCCGAATGTCAAGCAGCATTCGACCAGCTCAAGGAATACCTGGCGTCTCCTCCCCTACTGTCCAAGCCGCAAGAAGGGGAGATGCTCTACCTCTATCTGGCGGTCTCCCCAACCGCGGTCAGTGCGGTGCTGGTTCGGAAAGAGGCAAAGCTCCAGAAGCCTGTGTACTACATCAGCCGGGTCCTACGGGACGCCGAGACGCGGTATACGAAGGCCGAGAAGATCGCCTTCGCGCTGCTGACCGCGACCAAGAGGCTCCGCCCCTATTTTCAGGCCCATTCTGTCACCCTCTTAACTGATCAACCGTTACGACAGATCCTCAGCAACCCCGAGAATGCGGGACGGCTGGTGAAGTGGGCAGTAGAACTCGGTGAGTTCGACATCCGCTACCAGCCTCGGCCCGCCATCAAGGCCCAGGTGCTCGCGGACTTCCTCGCTGAGTGCACGGTGCAGGAGGTGGAACCTAGACCGCCGAAAATGCCCAGCCTCGACCTCCCGACCTGGACGCTTCACATCGATGGGTCGTCGAACCCCGAGGGTGGAGGGGCCGGGCTGGTCCTTACCAGTCCTGATGGAGTGATAGCCGAGTATGCCTTGAGGTTTAGATTTCCAGTTACCAACAACGAGGCGGAATACGAGGCCCTAGTCGCAGGACTCAAACTCACCGGGGAGCTCGGCATCCGGCGTTTGAAGGTCTTCACCGACTCCCAGCTGGTGGTCGGGCAGGTCCGTGGGGAGTTCGAGGCCCGGAGCCCGACCATGCAGAACTACGTCCGGAAGGTGCAAGCACTCATTCCCGACCTCGGCAGTGTCGACATCCAGCAAGTCCCCAGAAGTGAAAATGCCAGGGCCGACAGGTTGTCCCGCTTGGTGGGCGCAGAGGCGCACAACTTGTCGAGGGCAATCTACCTGGAGACCCTGGATGCCCCGAGCATCGGCGAGGCTGGAGCGGTGATGGCGATTGATCCGGAACCGTCTTGGATGGACCCGCTCGTCGCCTACCTCGCCGAAGGGATCCTCCCTGAAGACGAAGATCAAGCTCGGCGACTCGTCAAGAAGTCCGGCCACTACGTACTCTATGAAGGGAGGCTGTATCGGACCTCGTTTACCGCCCCCCTCTTAAGGTGCCTCCGCCCCTCGGAGGCGGCCTACGTCCTCGGCGAAGTCCATGAGGGCGTCTGCGGATCGCACTCGGGGGCTAGGTCCTTGGCGCACAAGATCATGAGGCAAGGCTATTATTGGCCTACCTTGTTGGAGGACTCAAAGGATCACGTACGGAAATGCGACGCCTGCCAGCGCCACGCCAACGTCCAGAGAGTCCCTTCTATCCCCTTGGCACCAATCACCGCACCCTGGCCCTTCGCACAGTGGGGAATGGATATCCTCGGACCATTCCCCGTCGCTTCCGCCCAGCGAAAATTCTTGATTGTTGCAATCGACTACTTCACCAAGTGGGTGGAGGCAGAGCCGCTGGCCACTATCACGGAGGCGCAAGTCCGGAAGTTCGTGAAGAAAAACATCATTGTCCGATTTGGGGTACCCCGGGTCCTCATCTCAGATAATGGTCGACAGTTCGACAACAAGCATTTCCGTGACTTCTGCGAGGAATTCGGGATCGAGCATCGGTTCACATCTGTGTCGCATCCCCAAACCAACGGTGAGGCCGAGGTGACAAACCGGACAATCCTCCAAGGAATTAAGGCGCGAATCGGTCGGACGGGGCAAGCTTGGGTCGAAGAACTCGAGAACGTCCTTTGGGCGTATCGGACCACGCATCGGACCCCTACCGGAGAGACGCCTTTCAGCCTAACCTATGGCACGGAAGCGGTTGTCCCCGTGGAGCTCGGACTCCCCTCGCCCCGGGTGGCTACGCACCGACCCGAGGCCAATTCGGAGCAACTCCGAGGAAACTTGGACCTCTTGGAAGAAGCGAGGGAAATGGCGCAGGTTCGGATGGCGATGTATCAGCGGAGGGTGGCCCGATATTATAACTCCAAGGTTCGACCAAAACTTTTCAGAATCGGAGATCTGGTGCTAAGGCGAGCCAAAGCATCTCAACCCGCGGAAGGTGGGAAGCTGGCGCCAAATTGGGAAGGCCCGTATAGGGTTCGCTGGGTAAACCGACCTGGCTCCTACCAGTTGGAGGCCCTAGATGGTCGAGAAATTCCAAGGAGCTGGAATTCCGCTAACCTACGGGTGTATTACCAGTAGAAAGACAAAGCCAGAAAGACAGTTCAAAAAATGTATAGTCCTTTTCATTTCAATAATTCCTGGTCGCAATGGCGTGTTCGTGTGATTACAAAGAATTCCCAGAGAGGGATTGGGGAGTAAAGAAAGTAAGGAAGAGGTGGGGACTCCGTAGAGTTGAAGATCCGGGATCCCGAATCCTCCACCCGAAGCAGCTGCAATCCCACCGGGCGTGGGTGCTTCTCCCCGGAGGCGCCATCGACGCCCCACGCAAAAGACGAAGAGCCGGCGCGGACGAAGAAGAAGTGGACGAAGGAGGAGTTCACACTGCTCCTAGAGGAACGCCACCTCCAAAGGATATTCCGGCCCTCCCCAAGAGAAGGGGAGGGAAGGAATACAAGGGAGAAGAGCGCGAGGAGGCGCGATCCCGGATGAAGCGTCTGGCGCAGAGCTCAATTGGGAGGTGGGACGGAAAAGAGGGGGGATGTGATCCCGGATGAAACGCCTAGAGCGGAGTTCCACCGGGGAGAATCTCCCCGTTGATCCCAGATGAAACGGCTAGTTGGCGGAAGTCGCGAGGGGCGCATCTCCCGTTCTTCCGGCAGGGGCTTCCCAGCCACGCACCGGAGAGGAGGTCCACGATCCATGGCAACCTGAACAGCTCCGGCTTGGCAGGCTCCACCGCACCTGCCCTTATATTTATAGCCAAACTGTGGCCCCCCGGTCGTTCCGATGCGGGTGGCTCCAATAAATGCGGGCGCATCGAATCCGGAGCCGTTCCGACTCTCGAGGCGTATCCTCCCACGACCTCCTAAGCGTCGTTCTCCTTAATTGCATTCTTCATGCAGGACACTCCGGGCGGCGTGTATCCCACGGCACGCGTATCTCCGCACGCGCCCAGGCCGCATCCGCCTTGAAGAACGCGCGTATCGCGGCCGCTTAACTGGCACTCCTCGCAAGCAGCAACTGGCCGATCCGATTTCCCAGGTAACGCCTCAATTAACATTTAATAGTCTTCTGGTGTTCCCCAGGCGACGCGTCGAGAGGAGGAGAAATACGATCGCAGCTGGCCACGGAGAAACCCCGTCGAGCGGCAAGTGATAGGCGCGCGACCAACGAGCGGAATTCCCCGAGGCTCGGCCCTCGGATGCCAGGCTAACCCGATGATCATCCCGGGAGCAGACTAGCCTGAAGCCCCGACCGGTCGCCTCGGCTTGCGCCAGCCTTGGCCGACCAACGAGCGGAATTCCCCGAGGCTCGGCCCTCGGATGCCAGGCTAACCCGATGATCATTCCGGGAGCAGACTAGCCTGAAGCCCCGACCGGTCGCCTCGGCTTGCGCCAGCCTTGGCCGACCAACGAGCGGAATTCCCCGAGGCTCGGCCCTCGGATGCCAGGCTAACCCGATGATCATCCCGGGAGCAGACTAGCCTGAAGCCCCGACCGGTCGCCTCGGCTTGCGCCAGCCTTGGCCGACCAACGAGCGGAATTCCCCGAGGCTCGGCCCTCGGATGCCAGGCTAACCCGATGATCATCCCGGGAGCAGACTAGCCTGAAGCCCCGACCGGTCGCCTCGGCTTGCGCCAGCCTTGGCCGACCAACGAGCGGAATTCCCCGAGGCTCGGCCCTCGGATGCCAGGCTAACCCGATGATCATCCCTGGAGCAGACTAGCCTGAAGCCCCGACCGGTCACCTCGGCTTGCGCCAGCCTTGGCCGACCAACGAGCGGAATTCCCCGAGGCTCAGTCCTCGGATGCCAGGCTAACCCGATGATCATCCCGGGAGCAGACTAGCCTGAAGCCCCGACCGGTCGCCTCGGCTTGCGCCAGCCTTGGCCGACCAATGAGCGGAATTTCCTGAGGCCTAACCCTCGGATGCCTGGCCTAGCGCCGAAGGAATTTCCTGAGGCCTAACCCTCGGATGCCTGGCCTAGTGCCGAAAGAATTTTCTGAGGCCTAACCCTCGGATGCCTGGCCTAGCGCCGAAAGAATTTTCTGAGGCCTAACCCTCGGATGCCTGGCCTAGCGCTGGAAGAATTTCCTGAGGCCTAACCCTCGGATGCCTGGCCTAGCACCGGAAGAATTTCCTGAGGCCTAACCCTCGGATGCCTGGCCTAGCGCCGGAAGAATTTCCTGAGGCCTAACCCTCGGATGCCTGGCCTAGCGCCGGAAGAATTTCCTGAGGCCTAACCCTCGGATGCCTGGCCTAGCGCCGGAAGAATTTCCTAAGGCCTAACCCTCGGATGCCTGGCCTAGTGCCGGAAGGATTTCCTGAGGCCTAACCCTCGGATGCCTGGCCTAGTGCCGGAGGAACTTCAAGAGTCAGGAGTCGGCGAGACGCTACCAAGAGTTAAAAAGAGGAAGGACGAAAGTGAAATGAGGAAACACTTTGTTTGCATTAACTTTCGTTGCATCAGGGCCGAGACCCATACAACATGGCAAAACGCCAACATACAAAGAAAAGAACAAAGAAAAAGTACAGAGGGTCAGCTTGGAGGAACCCCTGGATCGGGAACGGCGAGCACGTCCACGAAGGGTAGGGAGACGGTTGGAGAACCGGCAGGCAATAGCATCGGAGGGGAGTCGAGGAGGGAGACCCCACTCAGGTCAATTCTGGGGTATTTAGTGGACACCCTTGCCAGGCCTTCATCGAAGCCTAAGGCAAAGGAGTCGGACCCCGCATCCGACATGTCACGGATGAACTCGGCGGACTGACGATAGGCCTGTACCGCCTGACGCCCGATTTCTGCGCTCTTCTCGGCCAGCGCCGCCTCCGCTCGCTCCGTAATCTGAGCTTTCGCTTCCATGACCTTCGCCACAATCCGCTCGTCCGCCTCGGAGGAGACCCTCAGCAGATCGGCCCGAGCCTCCATGTGCTTCGCCTCGGCAACGATGCGAGCAGCCTCGGCCTCCTCCAGGCGCGAATGAAGCTCCTGGTTGCTCGCACGAGTCCCCTCCAAGGCCGACTCCAATTCGGCCATCTTGGCTTCAAGAGATCGGGTTCGGTTGCGGGCATTGTCGGCCGACTGCTGGGCCTTCTCCCACCTCTCCCGGAAGTCGGCAGCCTTCCGAGACTGCTTTTCGGCTCGCTCCTCCGCCTTCCTGATCTCGCTTTCGAGACCCGAGGCAACCTTGAGTTGCTCCTGAGCCTCCAACAGTTGCCTCTCGAGGGCGGCGAAGCCGAGTGCCCGCTCTTCGGCCACCTGGAGCCTCGTCTCGAGGTCCCTGGTCGTTCTCCCCGCCGCAGCCTGGCCTCCCTCCTCTACAGCTTTCAGTCGGCTCTCGGCCTTCGCCAGGAGCCTCGCCTGTTCCTCGTGGCTCTCCTCCAGACGGATCATGTACTGGGCGAGCTAAGAGACAGGAAAAATGAGAGCGTCAGACGGGGATCAATAGAGCCTATAAATGACGAAAGCGACCAAAAGAACACTCACCGACATGAGGCAGACGCAGCTGGCAGCTCCGACTTCAGGGATCCTCATCTGCCGGACCTGCCTACGGTCACCCTCCAGCAGCACCGTCTCGATGAGGTTTCGGGCGCCGGCGAAAGTGAAGGCCGACCCCGACTTCGCCCCGGAGCCGGACGGTGGTTCTGCGGCCTTACCCTTACCCATTGTTTGAGGGAGAGTCATGCCGACCGTGCTCGGGGCGGGGGCCGCGCCAGAAATCGACAGGGTCCCGCTCGGCCGAGGCCTCGGCGCGCCCCTCCTCGTATCATCCAAGGCCGACCGAGTCGAAGGCCGGGCTGGGGACCGACCGCGTCCGACCCGGCCGTCTCGGGCGCGCCCGGATGACACCTCCGGAAAAGCGGTAGTCTCATCACCGGAGGGCTGATACGGCGTCAACTGTCGGTCCGAGCCCGCGGCGTCCCCCTGATCGGTGGGCCCGGACCCGTCTGTCGGCGTCGGAGTCGCCTGCTGGCGGGGCTTCTTCGCCGGTGGGACCTCGCTCGGAGGAGTCCGTTTCTTCCTCCGGACCGCTTCCAGTAGGGACGCCCTACTAATAGCCATTGCCCTGTTCGACTGCATGACGTCGTCGATTTCTGCAAAAAGAACGAGATGGTTAGAAACTGAGAAACTGATGGAAAGAAGAAACGAAAGAAGAGAAAAGAGCTAAAAAAGAAGAAGTGATGGCGGGCTCACGGTCGGCGGGGACCGAGCTCAGACCGACGTTCACCAAGGCATCCTCGGAAATAAGGCGAGCCACCGGGGGGAGCCGGCCCTCGGCAACCAACCCCCTCAAAACGGCGACACCATCGGACTCCTCCCTTGACAACCTCGATAGGCCGATCGGGGACTTCATCGGCGTCTCCCAGGTTGTCCCGATTCCCCAAGAGGGATCTACGTCGATGAAAAAGAAACGCTCCTTCCAGCCATGAAGGGAGGAAGGAGCCTCCTTGACGAGGCCGCACCCTCGCCGCGCCACAAAGCACCACCACCCTCTGTCCCGGGGGTGGCCGTTCAGGCCGTAGCATTCCCAAAAGACATTCAGGGTGGCGGGAACCTCGTGCATGCGGCAGAGAACCTGGAAGGCCGTCAGGGTACGCCATGAGTTCGGCACCAGTTGCGTCGGCGCCACTCTTAAACCTCGAAGCACCTGCACGACTAAGTCCGAGGGAGGAAAGCGGAACCCAGCCCGAAGGATGTCCTCATTAATGGCGACCTTCCCTGGAGGAGGATGGGACATCCTCTCCTCAGGCCCCGGGAGCGTAACGTTGCAGGCTTCGGGAAGGTGGTACCGGGCCACGAACCTATCTAGATCTTCGGGGACCAGCTCCGACTGAATGCGGTCCGCTCTTACTTCGTCCATCCCTAAGGGCCAGAGAATCTACGGTCAGGACGGGGTCAAGAGGGGAGAAGGGACCGGAACGACTGGGGTACACTAATACGAAAGGAGAAAGTACGGAGAGCCCTAAATTGAAGAGTGGGGCAACTCACCGGAAGGGAAGGAAGAACGGCTCCGATAGCGTCAAAGGAGGAGCGAACGAACAGTCCGACGGCAACGGCAACAGCACAAGGGAGAAACTCGAGGATGCCTGTGAAGAGAAAGGCGGACGGGGGAGGGCCCCCGGTTAAATAGGCAGAAAGGCGGGTGACGCCTCGGTGACGCCAGAGGACGCCTGGTTACCGAAGGATCGTTCTCGCCCCAAAGGCGAATCGACGCCATTAAGAAAGGATGTCCGCCGAAATCCGCAGACCGCCAGATCAGCGACAACCGCCATACGCCTAAAAAAAAAGGGGCGGGGAGCTCGGAGCGCGCGCGCCTTTCCGAGGGATGGCGGCAATCTCGAAGCATCACTCCCTTCACCCGTTCCCCTCCTGGTTTCAGGCTCGGAAGTGGGGGGCTACTGTTACGGGGGAACTTAGCCACCATACCCCACGTGACCGGCACGCGCGCCCAGAAAGACTACGGCTGCCGGTCGGCAATCTCTTGACAACAACAGACTGTTCTCCTGAGGCACGCCGCGGCCCCCTGCTCCACTACTCCCTGCAACGGCCGAATCCGGCGCTGCCCCACGATCCCCTGTAACAACCGTACGAAGCGGAGCTCCACTACGCCCTGCCATGGCCGTACCCGGCGCTGCCCCACGACGCCCTGTAACGGCCATGTCAGTGGCAACCCCATCGTGCCACACGATGACCAATCCCCAGAAAAACCCCCCAGCCTGATATATATGGGGCTGGGGGGGAAGGGGGAGGGTAAGCAAGATTCTCCATAGCATCATCTTACCGGCTACCTCTCCTTCTCTTTCGATTCCCTCTAACTTGATCGTCGGAGGGCCCCCACTACCCCAGTGGTGGTGCGAGGCTTGCTTGCAGGTTTCCCGGCGGAAGGTGGAGCGCAACCAAAGCGATTCAAAGGGAACCCCGTTCACACCGCTGTGCCAATCGTTCTCGGTTTGGACCCCCAGCAACAACGAGTATTATATAAAATAAAATAAGATGACAAATAGAATCCGATATTCATATATAGAACAAGAAGTTATCTATCCATATCTATATCTATTCTTCTTTAATAGATTTAGATTTGGATACGGATATTATTTAGATGATTGAATTTTTATCCATATCCGGATAGATTTAGGTACAAAAATAGATCTGGACGGATATTATCTGATCCACTTTCACCCCTATATGCAATACATATTAGGAAATAAATAAAAAAAAGTTTTAAGAATTGAGAAATAAGAGAGAGCAAATATGTGGACTAAATAATTAATTTGCATATTTCTCTTTGATTTAATTTAGAAAAGTCCATTAGGTCAGGGATGTAGATATGACATAAATTTTGTTTGAAAATAGAGTCCAACTTGGATAAACTATATAGATGCAGAATAGATGAATAAATAAAGGCATACATGGACTAATTACTTAATCATATTATTCATAGATATTCATGAAGAGAGGAACTAAGTCTATTTTGGTCACAAAGTTTGATTAATAGAATCTAAAGCAATATATTCCTCCCTCATTTAATATTATAGTATAGATATACTGCCATTAGATAGTAATCCAATATATTAATAAGAATAGAATGGCTCAATAGGTGGACTTGGACATCAGAGGCGAAGATGTCTGCAAGAGTTCAATTTTTATGGGCAATGATATGGATGAGTCTTTAATACTAGCTCTCAATTTTCTCACACCATCTATAGAACAAATTGGAGATTGGTCCAACTTTAGATCATTATGTGTGGCAGTTGGGCATGCATGATTGAGATATATGATATATTGTTGCAGTTATTATGAATCGGTATTTAAAATGACATAGATGATTCATAGATGAGATTATAGTGCAATCACAAATGATATAGAGATAATTACTAATGTCTTTTTATCTATAATAGGCTAGAATAACTTTGTAACTATTAATAATTACTTGGTGCATATAATTGAGATGACGATTCTATAACTGGTAATTATGTTTTGACAATTATCGTCATCATGAATAGTTACATATGAGATTGCGATTAGAGCTTCAATATTTGCTAGTTAGATAACTACACACTCCTTTTAGATGATCAAGTACATTCAACACTCCAAAAATGATAGGCCTCTATGAAGTTTCGTTTCCTTATTTTACATTTCTTATAATGCCTTATTTCTCTCTTTTTTTTTTACACTTGTACCTCTAAATGCCAATTTTGAATTTATAAGTTAGATAAAAAAAATACTACTATTTTTTTTCTTGCCTTATATCAATGCTTTCTTTTGTGGGAAGCTCATTTGGCTAGATTCATCGAGCGTGAGTAAATTGGATATGTAAGTTTTTTTGTATGGGATGAAGCTTAATGAGTAGATATGAATGACCAAAGGCATGAGGATCGATGCTCTACTTCTCTAGATTGTCAATATAAATTATCCATTCAATTTATTATTGCTTACATCAATATCATTATTTTTTTATATATATTGTTCAATTATAAGATATGTATAAAAAATTATTGACTTATTTTAGGTTATTGGGTTGGTTCCATGCTTGTTATATAGTAATTTATTTAATATATATCTTCACAAATCTAGTATTTGAAGTAGCAAGTTGCATGGCATGTGGCACTATTAAAGAAACTATCAAAATTCTACAAAGTTTTATGTTATATGCTGCACATCTACCAATTTTTAGTAGAAGATCTATGGCTTCTATCTAATAAGTGTTGGACTAAACATTTTTTTTTTATTTAAAATCTATGGTTTGTTTGAAATAAGCCAACTTTCATTCATCAAATTTTACCTTGCTTACATATTTCTTGAAAATACAAGGGTCAAGTTTTACTCTGGACATCAGAGAATAGATCTTATGTTTAGATATTAACTAGATCAAGAGTTGACTTGAGTCTCTTTTGCTCTAGTTTTTGTTGAATTTTTGATTCACGATTATAAACTAGTTCCTTAGTAGGTCAAATGTTGCTAACTCATGAGATGGCTATTTTTTCTTGCTTTGATGCCACAATCATTAAGTAATATGTTTTAGCCTAGGTTTTATTTTTCTTAATGATCCATGTCTTAAACATGCTCTGGAGGATTTTATAGGTTCTAATCATCGCAAGGACCTTTAGAACCTGCAAAGTTTTATCCTTTTTTGATTAAAAATTGATGAAGTACGATTTCTAGGACTCTCTTTTGAGGATTTCTCTTCTTGTGGTGTTACAAAAAAGTTTTGGTGTTGAATTTAAGAGCTGGAATAAACAAGTTTATGTAGCTTCTAGTGAGAACTCTATATCATATGATAGAAATTTTTAGATTTTGTATTGCTAATTAATTCCAATCTATGCATGGTGATTCTTTAGTTATTTCTTTCTTATTATATTAACTATTTTCATTTTTTAATCCTTATTTTGTTAGACCCTGCTGTAATTTTCATTATTTCTCTTTATATTTTCATTTTATATACATTTTAAAATGATTGAATGACTCAACCTCCATAGCTTATATCATCCATTTATTATTTTCTTGTTATATTATTTATTTTTCTAAAAACCCTTATTTTGTTATGATCTTACATCTTTTCATAATTTCTCCTTATATTTTTTTTTATTTGCACTTAGAAATAGAAAGATAACTTCAATCATAGCTTGCTCCAATCTTTATTATTTTTTATTATATTATTTATATTTTATAGACCTTGTTTGTTATGCACCTCCAATCATCTTTTTTATCATTTCTCATTACTATCATACATAATTTGAAATAGAATAATAGCTTCATCCCTATAGATTGTATCAAACCTTAATCCTTTTCTTATTGTAATTATTTATATTTTTACAAACTCCAATTTTTTTTGCTCTTGCATCGTTTCCATCATTTCCTTATATATATATTTTCTCTTATGCATTTTTGGGATAGCAAAATATCTCTATTCCTATGGCTTGCATCGATCTTTTATCTTTTTGTTATATTAATTATTATATTTCTACAAACCCATGCATATTATACTTTCATATTTTTATTATTTTTTATATTTTTAGCACATAATTTGAAATAGTAGGACAACTCTAGTCCTATAGCCTACATCAAATATAGTTTTGCTTATTATATTAATTATTTAATTTTCTACAAAATTCTTGTTGCCCAAGAAGACAACCCAAGAGGGGGGGTGAATTGGGTTTTAAGTAATAATTGCAAATTAAAACTTAATGAGTAACTAATTGAACCTTATTGCAAGTGGATTAATTAGTTTACTATATGCAGTGGATGAAGGGAATGGGAGAGACAATTAAACAATCACAAACACAAGAGATTTTATAGTGGTTCGGAGCTAACCCTTGCTCCTACGTCCACTCTCCAAGCTTCACTTGGGAGTTCACTATTATCCCTCGGATTACAGCCGGTTGTTTTACAAGCTCACAACCCAACTTGTTGTTTTACGAGATCACAACGAACTCGGTCGGTTTTCATAGGCTCACCGACTAGAACCACCCGATTATTTTTTCGGGATCACAATCGCACCCTTACACGTTGGTTTTACCCTCGGCTCACCAACCAACCTTCACACCCTTGATTCAATCCCCTGATTGAATCAAGTAAGAAAAGCAGTTTGAAAAGAGTACAAGGATAGCTTCTTGAAAAGCAAATATAAACAATATGAATAAAGAAGAATTAGAAGCCCTCAAACAGATTTTTGAATGTGAAGAAGGGGAGGCTTCTCAAACTCTGCAACTCCTCTTGAGTGTGCTGAAGATTTGCTGTCAGAAGGGGAGCCTTGAATGCGAGGAAGATGTTTGGAGGATAGACTTTTAATGCACTTCTTCCTTCTTTCACTTGTATTCACTCTTGAGAAGCTTTGGTAGGTGGAAATCTCTTTTTATTTGAATGGAATAGCTTTGGTAGGTGGAAATCTCTTTTTATTTGAATGGAATAGCTCTCTGTTCACTCTGGCTATTTAAGCAGTCCACTTTGAAAACTAGCCGTTAGACACCTTTTTGTGGCCGTTCTGCACACTCTGCAACTCCTGACATAGTGTCCGTTGGGATCGGAGTCGACTCGCTCGATCTGGAGTCGACTCGGCTGTTGCTGGAGTCGACTCATGCTTTACTGGAGACGACTCGCCCACTGTTCAAAATTTGAAATAAAGTGCTGTCCCGTTCTGGAGTCGACTCGGCCAAACCTGGAGTCGACTCGCCAATATCCGGAGATGACTCTCCCTTCTGGAGACGACTCGTTTTTCAGGAATCCAAAGATCTTTCTTTTGAGTTTACTTCCTCGAGTCGACTCGGATTCTCTTGGAGTCGACTCGGCTCTCAGAGCCTGAAAAACTGATCTTCTGTCTTTGGAGTTGAACTGCCTCGGAGTCGACTCGCACTTTGCTGGAGTCGACTCGGCTCTCAGAGCCTGAAAAACTGGTCTTCTGTCTTTGGAGTTGAACTGCCTCGGAGTCGACTCGCACTTTGCTGGAGTCGACTCGGCTCTCAGACACCGAAAAACTGGTCTTCTGTCTTTGGAGTTGAACTGCCTCGGAGTCGACTCGCACTTTGCTGGAGTCGACTCGGCTCTCAGACACCGAAATTGGCTCTCTGACTTTTAGTCTTGCATTCCTCTGAGAGTCGACTCTTGCTTCTTTAGGAGTCGACTCGCCAACCGTCGGAGTCGACTCGAGTTCTTCTGGAGTCGACTCGGCTCTCAGAGTCCAAAACAACTTCTCTGTCTTTCTGTCTGTTACTCCTTAGAGTCGACTCGGAACTAACGGGGGTCGACTCGGCAAGCATCGGAGTCGACTCGAATTCTTCAGGAGTCGACTCGGTGACAGGGTCTGAGATTCATCTTTCTGTCCTGCTGTCTGTTCTCAGTCGGAGTCGACTCGCAGTGTGCCGGAGTCGACTCGAGCCTGTGCCAGAGCGTCTGAAACACTTGGAGTCGACTCGAAATCTTCCAGAGTCGACTCGAGTTTCAGCCTTTGACTTAAGCTGATTTCCACATGCACTCAAAAGAGGATTCTTACAAATTTTGCCTGATATGCTGGATTGAATTCATTGGTATAACATAAAATATACTCAATGGCTTTGTGCTCATCAAAATCAAATAGAGTTATAATCAATCACTCCACAATCTCCCCCTTTTTGATGATGACAAAACATTAAATATTTTTGAAGTGAATTGCTCAATCATTCAGTAAAAGTTTTGAAATGAATTCAAATGTCTGGTTATTTTAATCTATCCAGAATTGAAAGGTATGGATCAGTAAATCCTGAAATTAAAGCTCCCCCTTTCATTTGGAATTATATAAGCCTTCATATCATGCAATCAATTGTTTGGCTTATATGTAGTTAATGATTTCGCTTTCTTAAGATTTCAGATTCTCCCCCTCAACATTTGCATTCAATTTTGTTTAGATTCTCTGAATTTTCTTTTAATGTCTTGAAGCTTTTGAGCTTAAATTTTTGGTTTTAGAGGAAAAATATGACAATTTGTTCTTGAGTATGATTCAACTAATCTCCGAATATCTCTTGAATAGATTTTGGAGATTACTCCTTTAGGAGCCCCAACAGAGAGATAATGAGCCTCGAGGTACCAAATCCACTTAGAACAAATTACGTTTTGACGTTTTGCTTTAAGGGTTTTCTTTCTTCACATTTCAAAACACACATTTTCTCCCCCTTTTTGTCATCATAGCAAAAAGAAGCGCAGAACACAGAAAAGTATTGCACAGTTTTGTAAGAAAGTGTCTACTCATTGTATTGATGCTAATTTTGAGTACAATAGTAGAGAGAAATACAAGTATAGAGTAAATACATCATAAGATAGAAAACAAAGCTACTCTAGGGTTTCTTTGTGGTGGAGGATGTGGCTCCTGATTTGAGTCTATTCATTTGCATGACTAAGCTTATCCCCTCAGATACGTTCCCTAGCTGTGCGATGATCTCCGGGGTGAGTCTAGACTGTGTCGAGGAAATCTCGTTCACTTTTTCTTGGATGGTGTCAAGCTTGAAGATCAATGCATTAGCTAGCCGCTCTGCACCCTGACTCTGGTTGCCTAGCTTATGTCTGATGCTGTCTCGCATCTTTCTTGTGTCGTCCTTGACGTCACTTATGTTCCAGTATTGAGCTTGAACTAGGCTTCGAATATTGAATATCTCCTCCTTCAGATTTGCAACCATCTCTGTCACGGCTGCTAAGGAGGGAACTAGCTCGGTGGAGGGAGCACTCTGAGGACCTCGGAGCTCCCTCAGTAGATCATCTCTCAGTTCCCTCACTATCTCCTGCCGCAACTCTCGGAGCTGCTCAGAAGATATCCGAACCTCCAGGGGTTGCTGCTGAGAAGGTGGGGCAGTGGAGGTGGAAGGCTCAGTATAGGTAGGAGCCGAGGTGGAAGAAAAAGTGGGAGGAGCTATGTCATGGTCCTGATCATGATCGGGACTGGGTGAGTGGTGAGTGGTAGGGTCAGAAGGTGTAGATGTGGATGTGGATGATTTTCTAACCCAGACTCTCCCTACCTTGTGGAATCCCATCCGGTGAAAGGTCCCCTCACCCATGCGATCTGTAAAATGCAGTAAGCGAGAGGGTTCCCCCTCAGGGATAGGAACCTCTAACTGTCTAAATATCAGAGTGAATAACATACCGTAAGGAAGACTCAGCCTAGGTTTGTCTAGGGGTTCACAAAGGTATTTGTAGATGAGTTTTGGAAAGTTGATGGGAGTGTCTTGGAGGAGGTAGAACATCAAGGCCAGGTCTTTCTCGGAAATGAAGTCAAACCTACCAGTCTTTGGAAAGAGAGTCCTAGAGATGATACTAAGGAGAAGCCGCATTTTAGCCGAAAGCTGATTTGCGAACACCTCCTCTATGGGGGACAGAGGTGGACTCCCTAAAATGGCCGTAAGGGCCTCTGTCCTATCGGAGGGGTGTGTGGGAACAATCCCCTCACTCGAGAGATGGAGGACTCGAGCAATGAAGTCCTCCGAGATGAAAATAGGGACACCCAAAACAGTTCCCTGGATACCCCCGGTAGAGACAACCTTCCCGGCGCATGAGCGTGAGGGAACCGACCTAGGCGGGGAAGGAACCGGAGGTGGTGGCCTCGCCGGTTCGTTCCGAGCCTTGGACCGTCGCTCGGTCCCACTCGCGGAGACGGATCTCTTTCGGCTCGGGACAAGGACCTTCCTAGGCATTTTTGACCTAAAGATGGGGAAGGACACGGAAAATAGGAGAAAAACTCGACGGAGAAGACCTAGAATGGGTCGGAGACGAGTTCGGAGACGGCTCTAGGGTTTTGAAACAGTGTCGGCTGTGAATAGAAGTGAGAAATAGACGTTTCGATTAGGGTTAAAAATCGGATTTCCGACCTCGAGTCGACTCCGGTAAGTCGCGAGTCGACTCGACCGCGAGTCGACTCCCAAATATGCGCGAGTCGACTCCCCCATGAGCCGACTCTAAAATGTGTCCGAGTCGACTCGAACTCTGGCACACAACCAAAAATATTGTTATTTTCGTGCCAAAAGAGAGAGTTATGGGCTTATCTAGGTTTTAAGAACTGATTTGATGATCATAGATAAGAAATCCTATGTCCAACATAAACTCATTCTCAAAATCTATGAACTAGAGGAGAGTATCACTAGAATGGATCAATCACTCCTAACCCTCTTCTAAGTATGCAAAATCGATCTTCACTCAAAGGTTTTCTGAAGATATCAGCAAGTTGATCATCAGTACAAACAAATTGAAGTGTCACATCACCATTCAGTACATGATATCTTATGAAGTGATGTCTTATCTCAATGTGTTTAGTTCTTGAATGCTGAATTGGATTTTTAGTTAGATTAATGGCACTTGTATTATCACAGTTAATGGGAATTTTATCTTGTCTAATGCCATAATCTTTAAGTTGTTGTTTAATCCACAAGATTTAAGCACAACAACTTTCGGCAGCAACATATTCGGCTTCAGCCGTAGATAGTGCAACCGAATTTTGTTTCTTGCAAAACCAAGAGATTAAGTTTTCTCCTAAGAATTGACATGACCCGTTGGTGTTTTTTCTATCAAGTTTGCAACCAGCGAAGTCTGAATCAGTGTATCCTATTAAGTTTATGCTCGAATCTTTAGAGTACCATAAACCTATGGTTTTTGTTCCTATTAGGTATTTAAAGATTCTCTTAACAACAATTAAGTGTGATTCCTTAGGATTAGATTGATATCTAGCACACATACATACACTAAACATGATATCAGGTCTACTTGCAGTAAGATATAATAAAGATCCTATCATACCTCTATACATCTTTTGATCTACTGATTTACCTGATTCATCTTTGTCTAGTTTGCATGATGAACTCATGGGTGTGCTGATTGACTTGTTTTCTTCCATATCAAACTTCTTAAGCATCTCCTTGATGTATTTTGCTTGACAGATGAAGATGCCTTCTTTAGATTGTTTGATTTGGAGCCCAAGAAAATAGTTCAGCTCTCCCATCATGCTCATTTCAAATTCACTCTGCATTAGGTCAGCAAATTCTTCGCAGAGGCGATTGTTAGTAGCACCGAAAATAATATCATCTACATAAATCTGAATTACTAACATATCTTTATTTTTCTTCTTTAAAAATAGTGTAGTATCAACGTTCCCTCTAGAGAATTCATGGTCTAACAGAAATTTGCTAAGTCTTTCATACCATGCTCTAGGAGCTTGTTTCAAACCATAAAGTGCTTTGTTTAGTTTATAAACATGATTGGGGTATTGATAATTTTCAAAACCAGGAGGTTGTTCTACATACACCTCCTCATTAATATACCCATTCAAAAAGGCACTTTTTACATCCATTTGAAATAATTTGAAATCTTTAGAGCATGCAAATGCTAGTAACAATCTAATTGCTTCAAGTCTAGCCACAGGAGCAAAAGTTTCATCAAAGTCTATACCTTTCTCTTGGTTATAGCCCTTTACTACTAGTCTAGCCTTGTTCCTAATCACGATTCCATTTTCATCAAGTTTATTTTTATATATCCATTTAGTTCCTATTATTGAGTATTTAGTGGGCCGTTCAACTAGGTTCCATACCTTATTTCTAGTGAATTGGTTTAGCTCTTCTTGCATTGCATTTATCCAATTTGCATCATTTTCAGCTTCTTCTATGTTTTTAGGTTCAAAGTGTGAGACAAATGCTAGATGATTATTTAAGTTCCTAAGAGATGCTCTAGTTCTAACAGGTTGAGAGGGATCATCTAAAATTAATTCCTTAGGATGACCATGAGTATACCTCCAAGCTTTAGTCAGTCCATGATCAACAATTACCTCTTGACTTGTTGATGCTTCTCCAATTACTTTGGTTCATCTTCTTGTAATGTCATCTCATCAATCTTTTCTTCAAGAATTTCTGCATCATCATCAAGAGCTACTTTCTTGCTAGAAGAGATATAATTAGTATCATCAAAAACAACATGTATAAACTCTTTAATAACAAGGATTCTTTTGTTAAATACTCTATAAGCTTTACATGATGTAGAATATCCCAAAAAGATACCTTCATCAGATTTAGAATCAAATTTACCTAAGTTATCCTTGCCATTATTATGAATGAAACACCTACATCCAAAAATATGAAAATAGTTTACTTTGGGCTTTCTATTTCTCCAAAGTTCATAAGGTGTCTTCTTTATAATGGGTCTCAATAAAACTCTATTTAGTATATGACATGATGTATTAATGGCTTCTCCCCAAAAGTACTTAGGGAGGTTACTTTCACACAACATGGTTCTAGCCATTTCCTCTAGAGTTCTATTCTTTCTTTCTATAACTCCATTTTGTTGTGGTGTCCTAGGTGCAGAGAAATTATGAGTTATCCCCGTTTTACTACAAAATTCGTCAAATAGATGATTTTCAAATTCCGTTCCATGATCACTCCTAATAGCTATAACTGAGGCATTTCTTGAATTAGTAACTTCCTTATGAAATTTCTTAAATACTGAAAGTGCTCATCTTTATGAGCTAAGAACATGACCCATGTGTATCTAGAAAAATCATCTACAATGACAAGGTCATACTTGTTTCCACCAAGACTTGAGGTTCTAGTTGGTCCAAATAGATCCATGTGTAGTAGTTCAAGGGGTCTAGTAGTAGTGACACAGTTTATGGATTTAAAAGAGCTCCTAGATTGTTTGCCATATTGATATGCTTCACAAATTTTATTCTTCTCAAATTTTAGTTTTGGCAAACCTATTACAGAATCTCTTTTAACTAGTTTTGATATTGTATCCATACTTGCATGACCTAACTTACGGTGCCATAACCAGCTTGCATCATTAACCTTAGTATCACTAGCTACTAAGCAAGGGTTATTTTTGGCAAGATCTTCAAGATCTACTACGTACACATTTCCACGTCTTATTTCTTTGAATACTAAGCTATTGTCAATTGAGTTGGTTATGATGCATAGGGTTGGCTTAAACAGAACATCAAAACCCCTATCACATAATTGACTTATGCTAAGTAAGTTATGCTTAAAACCATCTACAAATCGTACATTATCAACAAAGGTTGAGGAGGAAATTTGTACTTTACCTATACCAACGATGTGACCTTGGTTATTGTCTCCAAATGTTACAACACCTTCCTTTTTTGGCTCTAGGATGAAGAATTGCTCCTTGTCACCCGTCATGTGTCTTGAGCAGCCACTATCCAAGTACCAACAGTTTTTGTCGACTTTGGCTGCAAGACACTCCTACACAAAGAGATCATACAATTTTAGGTACCCAAGTTTTCTTGGGTCCTTCAAGGTTAGTAAAGTTGGTTCCTTTTGGAACCCAACCCTTTTTAATTTTTCTTCCAGCTCCTATTTTCCTATGGTCACATACATTAGCTTTATGTCCTACTTTTCCACAGCAAAAACAGATTATATTTTTAATTTTACTTTCCTCTGCTTTCACAAAAAAGTTACTAAGGAGCTTTTGCTTATTCTTAGGTTTGTATCCTAAACCAGCTCTATTAAACACAGCTCGTTGATTATTAAGTATCATTTCCAATTTTTCATAACTATATGTAAACTTTTCAACGAAAGATTTGTATTTTTCAAGTTCTTTTGTTAGCTTTTGTTTTTCTGTTTTTAGTATGTTTAAGTCTTTTGTGAGATTATCTCTTATAGTTTGTTATCGTTTTTAAGTTCTGAAATTTTCTTGACTAGTTTTTCGTTATCTTTAATTAAAGTATTAGTTTTTTAATTAACATTTGGTTGCTTGTTTTAAGTTCTAAATTTTCTTTAATGATAGAATCCTTATCCTTAATTAATTTATCGTATTTATGGAAGAATTCAATTCATCCCGTTGAATTGACAGGAGTAAAATTTCTTATCTCTATGGGATTAGATCCCGAGTTATTGCGAAGTAAAAAAAACAATGAGATTATGGAAGTCAATATTCTCGCATTTATTGCTACTGCACTGTTCATTCTAGTTCCTACTGCTTTTTTACTTATCATCTACGTAAAAACATGAGATTGATTGGTTAGTTTTAGCTATTTATTCTTAAGATTTATTGTCTTATATTCATCCATTAATTCATTAAATGCATCATACAATTCATCAAAAGTAAAATCTAGATGTGTTTCAGATGTTACCTCATTTTCATTCGCCATGAAGCGGAAGTTGGCCTTTTCCTCTTGTTCCTCATCCGATGATGATGATGATGAATCGGAGTCCGACAGAGTGGAGACGAGAACTTTGTTTTTTCTTATATTTGCTGCCCTTCTTAAGTAAGAGACAGTCAACTCTGAAATGTCCCGTCCTCTTGCATTCATAGCATCCGATTCCTTCATTTTTTCTTTCCTTACTTTTATTCTTATTGTAGGAACTTGAGGGACCTCTCCTCTGATAAAAGGACTTCTTCCGGTTGATGAACTTTCGCACGAGAAGAGCCTCATCATCATCTCCCTCATTATCTTCTTCTTCGCTGCAGCTACTGCAAGATAAATCCTTGTTAGAAGAAGTAGATTTGAGGGCTATTATCTTTTTCTTATGAGAGAATTCTTCTTCGCTGTGTTGTTTCATTGTGAGCTCGTGCGTCATCAGGGATCCAAGAAGCTCCTCAAGTGGAAACTTGTTCAAGTCCTTGGCTTCTTGGATTGCCGTTACCTTGGCCTCCCATGATCTTGGCAAACATCGAAGAATTTTTCTGACAAGGTCACTGTTAGTATAATTTTTGCCAAGGCTTTTTAGGCCATTGACAATATCAGTAAATCTAGTAAACATGCAAGTGATAGTTTTATTAGATTCCATCTTAAATAGTTCATATTTATGAACTAATATGTTTATTTTAGATTCTTTTACTTGATTCGTGCCCTCGTGGGTCACTTCAAGTCTATCCCATATCTCTTTTGCAGAATTGCAAGTAGAGACTCTATTGAATTCATTACGGTCTAAGGCACAATAAAGCACATTCATTGCTTTGGCATTTAGTTGTGCCTTCCTAATATCATTGTCATCCCAATCTTTTTCAAGTTTGGGTATAGTAACACCCTCTACAAAAATTGATGGGATGTATGGTCCATTAAGTATGGTGGTCCAAATCTCATAGTCTTGAGCTTGGATAAATATCCTCATCCTAGCCTTCCAATAGGACTAGTCGGTTCCATTGAAGAATGGAGGTCTATGGGTGGACTGCCCCTCAATATGAGAAGATCCAAATGGGGTTGTCATTTTGATCTTTTACTCTTTTGGTAGAAGAGTTCCGGCTCTGATACCACTTGTTGCCCAAGAAGACAACCCAAGAAGGGGGGTGAATTGGGTTTTAAGTAATAATTGCAAATTAAAACTTAATGAGTAACTAATTGAACCTTATTGCAAGTGGATTAATTAGTTTACTATATGCAGTGGATGAAGGAAATGGGAGAGATAATTAAACAATCACAAACACAAGAGATTTTATAGTAGTTCGGAGCTAACCCTTGCTCCTACGTCCACTCTCCAAGCTTCACTTGGGAGTTCACTATAATCCCTTGGATTACAGCCGGTTGTTTTACAAGCTCACAATCCAACTTGTTGTTTTACGAGATCACAACAAACTCGGTCAGTTTTCACAGGCTCACCGACTAGAACCACCCGATTATTTTTCCGGAATTACAATCGAACCCTTATACGTTGGTTTTACCCTCGGCTCACCAACCAACCTTCACACCCTTGATTCAATCCCCTATTTGAATCAAGTAAGAAAAATAGTTTGAAAAGAGTGCAAGGATAGCTTCTTGAAAAACAAATATAAACAATATGAATAAAGAAGAGTTAGAAGCCCTCAAACAGATTTTTGAATGTGAAGAAGGGGGGCTTCTCAAACTCTGCAACTCCTCTTGAGTGTGCTAAAGATTTGCTGTCAGAAGGAGAGCCTTGAATGCGAGGAAGATGTTTGGAGGATAGACTTTTAATGCACTTCTTCCTTCTTTCACTTGTATTCACTCTTGAGAAGCTTTGGTAGGTGGAAATCTCTTTTTGTTTGAATGGAATAGCTCTCTTGATGTCTACTACTGTTCACTCTGGCTATTTAAGCAATCTACTTTGAAAACTAACCGTTAGACACCTTTTTGTGGCCGTTCTGCACACTCTGCAACTCCTGATATAGTGTCCGTTGGGATCGGAGTCGACTCGCTCGATTTGGAGTCGACTCGGCTGTTGCTGGAGTCGACTCGGCTGTTGCTGGAGTCGACTCATGCTTTACTAGAGACGACTTGTCCACTGTTCAAAATTTGAAATAAAGTGCTGTCCGGTTGTGGAGTCGATTCAGCCAAACCTGGAGTCGACTCTCCAATGTCCGGAGATGACTCTCTCTTCTGGAGACGACTCGTTTTTCAGGAATCCAAAGATCTTTCTTTCGGGTTTACTTCCTCGAGTCGACTCGGATTCTCTTGGAGTCGACTCGGCTCTCAGAGCCTGAAAAACTGGTCTTCTGTCTTTGGAGTTGAACTGCCTCGGAGTCGACTCGCACTTTGCTGGAGTCGACTCGGCTCTCAGAGCCTGAAAAACTGGTCTTCTGTCTTTGGAGTTGAACTGCCCCGGAGTCGACTCGCACTTTGCTGGAGTCGACTCGGCTCTCAGACACCGAAAAACTGGTCTTCTGTCTTTGGAGTTGAACTGCCTCGGAGTCGACTCGCATTTTGCTGGAGTCGACTCGGCTCTCTGACACCGAAATTGGCTCTCTGACTTTTAGTCTTGCATTCCTCTGAGAGTCGACTCTTGCTTCTTTAGGAGTCGACTCGCCAACCGTCGGTGTCGACTCGAGTTCTTCTGGAGTCGACTCGGCTCTCAGAGTCCAAAACAACTTCTCTGTCTTTTTGTCTGTTACTCCTTGGAGTCGACTCGGAACTAACGGGGGTCGACTCGGCAAGCATCGGAGTCGACTCGAATTCTTTAGGAGTCGACTCGGTGACAGGGTCTGAGATTCATCTTTCTGTCCTGCTGTCTGTTCTCAGTCGGAGTCGACTCGCAGTGTGCCGGAGTCGACTCGAGCCTGTGCCAGAGCGTCTGAAACACTTGGAGTCGACTTGAAATCTTCCGGAGTCGACTCGAGTTTCAGCCTTTGACTTAAGCTAATTTCCACATGCACTCAAAAGAGGATTCTTACAAATTTTGCCTGATATGCTGGATTGAATTCATTAGTATAACATAAAATATACTTAATGGCTTTGTGCTCATCAAAATCAAATAGGGTTATAATCAATCACTCCACAATTCTACTTTGTTATTCTTTTATATTCATTTTGTCATTTCTTGTTATATTTTTATGTTGCACATAATTTAAAATACCAAAATGACTCCACCCATATCCAAAGCTTGCATACATGAACAGCCATTTGATCTCCATCAAAGTCTGCATTGAAACCCTTACAAACTAATGGGTGTAAACAAATAGCGCGCCCCTCCACTAAAATGGGTTGGAAGGCCTGTATGCCTAATCTATGCAAGGTGGGTGCTCTATTCAACAATACAGGATGCCCCCGCATAACTTCTTGAAGTATTTCCCATACAATCGGTTCTTTTTTCCGAATTTGACTTTTAGCAATCCCTCATTATTTATTTTTTTAGTTATATTATTTATATTTCTACAAATCCTTGTCATTCTTGCATTTTGTTCATCATTTTATCTATATTTTCCTATTGTGCACGTTTCAAAAAGCAGAATGGCTCTACCTCATAGCGTGCAAAATCTATCTTTAGTTATGTTCTTGTTATATCATTTTTTAAAATTTTTAGAAACCCAAAATTTATTATATTTATGCATTTTTCATTACTTTCCCTTATATTACCACAATGACTTCAACACTGTAGGTTTCATTAGTCTTTTATTATTCTTTATCGTACATTAATGATATATATTTTATAAACTCTTACTTTTTTTACTCTTACATCTTTTCATCAATTTCTATATGTTTTACTATGCACACTTTAAAGTAGTAAAATAACTCCACTACCTTAGCCTATGCCTTTTTTAGTGATTCTAATAGATCTAATTGATTTTGACAATATGAGGAATCCAACTCATCTTAATAATGAAAAGCTTATGGTAAGCCATATCATGCCATTTTAGAGATTTCATGAAAGTGAATTGGCAAAACCATTTCATGAAAAAAAATCAGCCAATTATCTTGGGTAATAAATAAAACCAACATTGACAAAGAAGATATATGTAGTTTGCTTTTTGATTTAAATTTTGCTCTTGCTTTCTAACACTGATTTTCTAATTTGCATGTTGTTCGCTTCTTTAAGTGACAACTACAATATGCATCTTAAGAAAATAGAAAGCATGCTACCACATGTACTATTTAAATATGCAATGATAAGCATGCATTATCTTATAAAGTATACTCTTTTATCAGCATATTGAGTACAATGGCAATTGACAAACTATTACACACATTATTTTTTTTAGGTATGCTATTTAAAGGTCATGACAATTTTATATTTATTTACAACTATCAATTTTAATGAATTATTAATTCATATTTGTTATCATGCCCTTTATTCAATTATATGTTGGTTTCTACTCATTTTTTCCTAAAGAAACTGATTTAGCTACTTTCATGAATATAATGGTAGTTGAAAACTAGTTGCACACATTGTTTTCATTGACAGGAACTATCATGAGGGTCACGACAATATCTGTTTCTCAAAATTACATGTTTTCATCTTCTAGCTAAGCGACATTTTTTGTTTGACACAGAGATTCATAAGAAAACTTATTTTGTCTGGAGCCAATGTTAATTTGAAGTAGATTATGTTTCCGCTTTTTAAGAAAATACTAGGATAGGAAGAAAAGTTTTTGCTCAACTCAAAAAAAAAAAAAAAACATGGGCCAAGTTTTAACTCTAGACTCAACTTATTGGGTCTAATTTTTGGATGTTAGCAATATTGAATTTTCGTTTCCTCAGTCATAATCAGGTTTCGAATATGACTTTATGGTTTTTATTTATGTCCTTGCTAGATTAACCCAATATATGGTTACTCATGGATTTACCAGGTCAAAAATTTGATTAAGGTCTAAGAGTAAGCTATCTAGTTTTGTAAAAATTAGAGAGGTATTTAGGGTAGATAAATAATTTCAACATTCTTAAGAGGGAGATATATATAATTTTTTTGGGTCTTAATTCCACTCTTCCTTCTTGACACTAGTTTTCCATTCTGTGTTTGATTTTTGTGGGCTATCCTCTTACTTCAATGTATATTTTAGAAAAGATAAAAGGCATGTTGCCATGTCTTTATTAAGCGATATGCTAGCCACCAAACCTTTTGTCGTAAAGCAATTTATTTTGTGGATATCTTGAATACAATGGTAATTAAAAACCAGTTGCGCATATTGTTTTCTCTAACAAGTGCTATCATGAAGGTCATAACAGTATTCTATTTCTCAAAATTACAGTCTGTCAATACTAATGAGCTATTAATTTTGTAACTATCTTTTTTAAATTCAGTGATTAAAGGTGCATATCTTATTTGATTCAAAGACTCTAAAAAATACTTGCCTTTTTTGTCCCAATATTAATTAAAAAATATTAAGTTTCTACCAAATTCAAAAACAAAAATAACCAAGGCCAAGTTTTGGTTCTTGAGTCAATCCATTGGATATAATTTTTGAACTATTGAATGTTCATTTATGTCCAATAAAACCCTAATATGTAATAACCTGATGTGCTAATGTTTCAATTAGGGTTCAAATACTAACCTACAATCTATTTATAAAACAACTTAAAATTTATTTAAAGCAAAATTTTCATCATTATTTGATCTCATCTTCATGAAGATTAGTGGATGTCTAGGGTATTTGAGAAGGATATCCCTCATTGTCTACCCCTTTTCCTATGTTCCTTTTTCTAGCTTAAAAAATAAGGCCAAGATATAGGCCTAAATTGGTTATTTGCCACTTTAGAGAATTTATTTTATTATTCAATTTTAATGGCATAGATACTAACATGATCAGATTCTTTCTCCATTAGAAAAAAATTCAAACTGTCCCACAGAAAACTTTGGGCATTTTTGGCATCAAAAAATTGATATCCCCGAGAAGAGGGGCATTTTCATTATCCCGCCCTTCCGTTTCAGTATCCTCATTTTTTCTGTGTTGTCCTTACCCCTTTATATGCATCCCCCCTCCCCTTTTTCTTCTTACCCCATCTCCATTCCTAGCACCTTCCTATACTCGTCTCTCTTTATTCTCTCTCATCTCCTTCGAGCCTTCTTTTTTCTTTCTCCTAGAGCCCCAATCCCTACTCCCAATCCCTAATCTATCCATTTCCTCCAACCCGATCCCTTGATCCTCCCATGGCCAAAAGCAACAAGCTTATCGATTTAGCACAGGAGCTTGCAGTGCACTCTATCGGTGTAATGCAGGAGCCCGTAGTATACTCTATCGATGTAGCACAGGAGCCTGCAGTGCGATCTGTCGATATAACTCAGAAGCCCTTAGCAACTTCTATCGATGTAGCACAGGAGCCTACAATGCTATCTATCGATGCAGCACAGGATTCTGCAGCGCGATCTACGAATGCAGTGCGCTCCAGTGCCCGAGCAGGCTTCAAGCGTGAACTGGCTTTTGCCCTCAAGGCCCAGTCTGAGCTCGACCCCACCCTTGGACCCACTCGACTCCGTAAGCCCCCTATTCCCTTTTGCCTTACCTCCATTCCCTCATCTTCCATCCTCGGCAAAAGTCCGAGGAATGTTGAAAGCTCTAATGTGCCAAGAAAGAGAGGCAAACAAGTTAAAGCACCCGCTGGTGATCCCTCCTCTCTTCAATCCTCGTTAAGGGCTTCAGTTTCATTAATGGAGACCCTTGCAATATCCGATGGTCATGGTGGACCTAATGTTGAGATCTTAATCGGTGTCGATGGCACGACTCCTACTTTGAAGCATGCATCATGGTTTACAAGACCTGAATCAAGCTGTGAAATAAAAAATATGGTGGGAGGAACTCTTGTTCCTGTTCCAATTATGCATGCAGAGTTTCCGAGGGAGATTGCTATCATAGGCAATGTAACAAATGCCATGGATCTGCTGGCGATAGGCAAGGATAAGGTATGTGAGAAATCATGCATGGTTTATGTTTTATTTTTTTAGAGATTGTATGGTGGATTGGATACTTGGGTATTTCTATTATTTCGTAGTGGTGATACGGTGGATCTGGAAAGAACTCTAATGAGATTTAAAGCCACTTGGTAGTTCGTTGATTAGAGTTATAGAAATCAATTTTTTGATTAAATTTTAATGTTCGTATGTCAGTTCAATTTTTTGCTACATCAATACATTAATTGTTAGTATATATGATCATATATTATTTTTCCTAAATATTTATTGATCATCCCTACGTTTCTAAAGACAATGACTGATCTAAGAAGTTTGAATCATTGATCGATTCAAAACTTGACCAATTATGTACAAAATGTGATTTTCCCTTTAGATTTCTCTCCAGAATTGCTTCTTACAAGACTTTTTAAGGTATATTTTGCTATAATCTAATTATTTATTGATATATTTAAAGCTGTTTTCTGGATATACTGCCAATTATAGGTGGAACAACTTGATGGTTTCTTTTTTGCATTTCCCTCTAATAGTTTTGGTTTCTTCCATCTCAAAAATATTAATAATAGGGTCTGAACTCTGAATTGTTTTTTATGACCACAGGAAGTTGAGACTCATGGTCTGATAAAGGATGCTGATAAGTGTGAAGGTGAAGATAAATGCATGCTTTGTAGTCCCTGACATGGATGTTGATATTGGCTTCTTGAAATATGCTTTTTTTTTTTCCCTCCCCTTTTCTTCTCCTTTTTTTCCCCCAAGAGAATTATAGATGCTTAAATTGATAGATTCATTCCATGCTTCAGATGCTGAGGAGTTCACATCATTAGGTGATTTGTCTCAAGAGTCGAAACAATATCAAATGACCCCTGCTCAATCACATGCCAGTAGCAGCGCCGGGTATGTCTCCCTTGTGGCTTGTGTGCACCGCTTTGTTTCATTTTGCTTCTTTTGGGTAGCTTGTGCACTAATTTGTTCAACCATAGAAGGTAACGGTTAACTGTTTATACATGCATTTTTTGCACTTCTAGACTTGTATCTATATACAGGTTTTTGTAATTAAGCTTGATCTTTTGGAACATGATATTTTCATTTTTCTAACACAATAATATCATATAATCAAGGTGCACTTGTTTTTCAAGATCAGAAGAGTACAACTTAGATATCATGTATTTTACCAAAAAAAAAAAACACTATTCACTTTGTATTGTGCAAAACAATTAATTTATTTCTTTTTACCTTCTTAAAAGGATTCCTTAATTTCTTAGCTAGATTTCTTGTCTTTTTAGGATAAAAAATACAGGAGCAAGCTCATGAAAATTAATCAAGATATATCAAGATTGAATGACAGGGCAAAGCTAGGGTTTCTAAGCAAGGAGGCTAAGACTTCAGAATTTATAATAATTATTTGTCGCAGTAAAAATTAACAAATAAAAAAAATATTCCACAATATGTTGATTTATATTGTTAGCTAATAAAAATTCCATGATGAGTTTTAATATTTTGGGAATGCTACATAATAATCTCATAATCTGAACTATCAAAATTTTCTTCCTCATTACATATATATGATCACTAACGATCATTATTCATTGATCTCCCTTTCAATCCCACAATTGATTGTTTACAATGTCTGCTTGCTTGACATGCTAGCCATAATTGTTTGGTAGTAAAATAATTAAACCATGAGCATATACTTGCGAGTTGTGATTCTCTGAATGATCTTAAGATCATAGTGGCCAGGTTTCCAACAAATTGGTTCCATAAATCACCATACAACTATTCCAATAAAGTAAGTTTTAATCTAAATGTATTTTCAAACTCAAACATGGACATATAAGTTTTTTCATTGGACAAGCATTAATGAACCGAAGAGGTTCATTAAAATACAGATAGAGTAGCATACCACATGTAACAAAATAAAATTTAATATTTGAAAGAAAAACAAAAGATTTGACAAGACAGGAATATGCAGCCAATTATCAAGGAGTATGTGTGGACTCTTAAAGAGGTGTGTACAAACAACACCATCGACAAACTTTTATGCGAGTCTTAAGATCTTGGCCTTTGGCAAGATTTTTGTGACCATGAGAGAAGGAAGCCGAGCCAAGGCATCAAAGAAACCAGCAAAAACAAATTGCAAGGTCCAACTATTCTGAGAGGAGCTCAACAAACTTCGGTGGAGATGGGAGCTGTATATGCTTCTCTGCCAAGATAAGCACCCATGGTAGCGGAAGACACCACCTCTCCAAGGAGAGGGTGGGTGTTAGTCATGAGTAGGACACACAAATGTGGGACTTTTCAACCAAGCGACCTCTTCGGTCCCTACGCCATGAGCTCAACTTGCTATAGTTCGTCTTAGGGCTATATACGTTGTGGTCCAGACGATGAATTTATCTTAAAGAGGATATTGACAGTGCTTGGAAGCTAGCTTTTACCTTCTTTCTTCGAGGAAGGGGTTTAACATTAGGAGTGGCATTGCTGCCATTAACACAACCCTTGCAGAGATCGAAACAAGTCATTGCTGTCACTTCCTATTCCTCTCCTAACCCATGGCGTAGCGGACAACGGGCTGGCGAAGAGAAGGTGAAATCATGGCTAGGGCGAACTAGAAAACATCAAGGCATTGGAGGGACCTTCGAGCTTGGGTCCTTCTTTATCTTCGCATCGTATCGCTCCATATCTAATTCCCTAGTTGATGTAAAGTTGGTCACCATATGGGTCATGTGACTGAGGTAGGATCAACCCTGAGAAATTATATGGTACACCATATGGTGGTGCACCACACCAATCATAGGCGCCATGTTTCGATAGAATCCACAGGAGCACATGGATGTGATTGGTGTGGTATACTGCCATGTGGTGTATAGAATATAATTTCTCGATCAACCATTTGTCAACCTGTTTGAAATCTCTGGTATCGGGGCAAGGAAGGCACCAGGTCCAAATAGGGACACTCTCCTAATCTCTAGAGATAGCGGGAGTTGGTCAAAGGGGACTTATGCCGGCTTGCAAACGAGTTTTGGGAGGATGTGGTGAGGAATCTCCAGATTAAACAATGTCGTCGAAGTTTTTATCCCTAAGATAGACTTCAGAAAAGCTTCGACCTCCTTGGTTGAGGTTTTGGATCTCCTTGATCTAGGCATGTGTTGTATCTCGAAGGCGGTTCAATGGTGAATATATAGCCAGTTGGGCAGAGCTTTCCATTAGGCAGGAATTGAGGTAGAGGAGACCCCACTTCTCCTTCGTTTTTCGTACTGGCTGTTGATGTTCTGCATCTCATACTCGAGCATGGCCCCGAAGGCAAGGATGACCAAGGGACTGGCAGACACTTTGTTTCCTCATGGGGTTATCAATTCGTAGTATGCAAATGGCGTATTGATATTCTGCAAAGCTAGCAAAGAGTTTTGAGGGATGTTTTAAGATTAGTGCTCGATTGCTTTGAGGGCCTATCATGTCTTGAGTTGGATTCTGATGAAGGTGTCATGGTCTGTTTGAGATAAATGTGGAGGACCGAGCGGCATGCAAGAATGATCACCATGCTATAAGCGGACGCGGCCATGGAAGTTTAAGTTTCGGACTTGGACGAGAGTCTCGGCATTATGCAAGGGCATCCTTAAGACTGTTCTTGCATGTGCTTAGAGCTTCAAATAGAGATCTTCTGCCCTTTCTTCGCTTGATGAGTGAGCAGGCAAATTTAGGCTTGTCGATCGTTTTCCCAAACTCTTTTGCAGAAGATTGGAAACAGGAAGGATTGGTCGAAGAGTTCTTGGAATGGAGAGCTGATGGTACGTGTGGTTGGGACTCCGGCTTTTACGTGCTATCTCGATTCTCCTCTTCGAAGAGAAATTGGGTCTTCTCAAAAGTGCTGGAACTCTGCATCCTCTTCCATACACCTTCCGTTGCCATGGTGGAAACGGTGTTCAGATGGTGTCCTCTCCATCTACAGCTTCTACAGGTTCCCAAACAATGGAGAGCTTTTTATGTCCGGGGCCCGGCAGCCGATGGCAAGGGTGCTCTCCTCCCCGAAATAAAAATTTTCCTCGCGAAAATAAATTCGATAGCAGCCTGAGAGCCAATCGCCGCTCCCTTAAGTGCCACTTTGTGAGGTTAAAAGATCATGAGGGTGGCCGAGATCAGTCTAGAGTAGGGCTAGAAGTGGGCCGGGCCGGGTCGGACCACACCCCTACCCAAGCTCGGCCCGAAATTATTTTCTGGGCTTCAGGCCGGGCCGAGGCCCGAACAATTTTACAGAAACGCGGCCCTAGCCCGGTCCGAAGCCCGATTGGGCCAACCTGATTAATGTCACCAACAAACAGAGCCGGGTGAGAGGGAGAGAGACTGAGAGAGAGAAGAGAGAAAGATAGAGAGAGAGAGAGAGTGGGGGTGGGGGGATTCCACCAATCATCATCATCAGTCGGGGGAAAGGGGGTGTATGAGGCGTTGGCGGGAGAGAAGAGCGCACGCCGGAGCAGGAGGTGGGAGGTTGGGCATCGGTGAGGGGCAAGAAATCCACTAATCATCCCAGGAAAACATCAAAATCAGAAGTAGGGCCCCTAACCTGAGATTCGATGACGACGAGCCGCCGCCGATGAGCCGACGACGACGAGCGGAGAAACCCTAGCACTCGACGAGCCGCCGCCGACGAGCCTCCCCCGCTCTCGTCTCGCCTCTGCACTCGACGAGCCGATGAGCCGACGACGACGAGCGGAGAAACCCTAGCACTCGACGAGCCGCCGCCGCCGAGCCTCCCCCGCTCTCGTCTTGCCTCTGCACTCGACGAGCCGACGATGACGAGCCTCCACGCCTCCACCGGACCCTAGACAACGACGACGACGACGACGCCTCCACCGGACCCTAGACGACGACGAGCCCAATCCCCAAATCCCGTAGGCCGTAACCCGGTTTCCAGCCCTATACCCAAATGGCCAAATACCCAATTCGGGCCGTGGACCGTGGTCGATTTCGGGCCGTGGTCGATTTCGGTTCGGGCTGGCATTGGGCTCGGGCTTGGTCCGGGCCCGGGCTGGGCCAATGGGAAACTCGCGCCCGGCCCGAAATAAAATTGGGCTTAAGTTTGTAGCCCGAGCCCGGCCCGAAAGTCATTGGGTCTAGCCCATAGCCCGGCTCGCAGGCGGCCCGACCCGATGGGCTTCGGGCCGGCCCGAGCCCACTTCCAGCCCTAGTCTAGAGTACTTAAGGATGACTCAGGAGTCGGCAATAGGTTAAAGGCTTGGACATTCTTCCAAGGTTAAAGGTCAAACATAGGGCAGAAAATGAGCTTTGTCTGAAGCCCTTCAGGTTGTGCTGGCTTCAAGCCGAACTTTGGACTAGATCCGAATGAGTTCAAATTAGATTTGGATTTAATTGTAGAGCCCATTTATTTTTTCGACCTGAGCTCGATTATGTTATTAGTCCAACTCGGGACCGAACTCGAGTATGTCATCAGTCCGACCCGAACCTGGTCTCAGCCCGAATCTGAACAAAGCTTGAAACGGAGCCCGAATCAATTTATTTTTGTATGCTATTATTTAGAGAAATAATAAGGAAGTAAAAGATAAATTAAAATGAGTTTAGTTGAGAAAAAATCTATCTTGTATTATTTACTTATGTTATAGGAGAGAGTTAAATTTTTAGCTCACTTATTTACCTGTGAAGCAGTATTATAAAATATTAAACTTGAATCAAATTCGGGCCAGGCCTATTTTTGGCCCAAACAATTAATTCTGGTTGGCCCAATCAGATTCAGGTCGAGCCTAGGCCTGGGCTCGGGTTGGGTTTGAGCCTGGATTATCCAAAATATTTTGGATTCTAAGCCCACTTTCAGCCCTATCCAAATTCAATCAGATTTAATCACAAGCACCATATGTTCAATTATAAATACCATAAATCCAAATGGACCAATGCTATAACATCATCTGGTATATATGGGCCACAAGTTAGAACCGCTCTTGTATCATTTATACTTGCTAAAGATATTATTTAAATTTTTTGATACTATATAAATATTCAAAATCTACTTTATGCTCGTTTGCAAGAAGAGGAGCACTTGATCAATGCCTTGGTGTCGGATTGGAATGCTACGAGGTTGGATGGCCCCAAAGAAAAGGTGCTCGTGCTATGCTGGCTCCGTGGCACGGCCAGGTGCGAGATTATGCCAAAACTTCGAGCCTGGCTTCCTTTTCCTCGCCATGAAGTTTTTGGTCGGAGTGTATGGGGAGGCTTTTGAGTGTCGGATGAGCAATTTGTTAGCTAGTGGTTCCTGGGACCAAACCAGGCCGTTCTCGTGTAAAATAACATTTTATAGTCGTCCTCTTTAGAATACTTCGACCTTGTCGAGTCATCCCTGGTCAAAATGGCCCGGAAGTAGCTCAGGTGGTCTGCCGATCTATGATAAAACCGAAACTTTTGTTGCTATATCTTTCAGCATGAGGTGTTTCCAAAATGCTCTCCTGCCTTTATTTCCAATCATAATTAAATTATGTTCTTATCCCTACCAGTATGAGGGAGATATTGTTCTTGAAACTGAAACAAAGTTAATATGACTTCATGTATTGTTTGAACTCCCGGATCCAGTTAATGATCTGGAAACACCGAAGTGAGAAAAGAGACTGGAAACTATACTAATTAGGATCTTTTTGGAGTTCTAACAATCAACTCAATCATCTTAAAGACGAAGCCATTGTTGCATTGCAACGAGTTCCTCATCTTGTACTCTAACCAATAATAGGTGGTTCCAACTATTATTAAAAGATTTGAGAAATATACACAGGTTTGAGCATGAGAGATTGCAATTATTTCAGTAAGTATATATATGCATCAGAGGGGACACTTTTCAGAAGATTTCTATGACCATCTAACATTTTTTTTTTTTCTGAGCAAAGATTGCCCAGAGGAGGAAGCATGGAGAGACTGCATGAATAGTCGACTCCTTTTGGAAAATCTGGAGTTCCTTTCATGCCAAATATGCCAACATAAAGCAATAATGAATTGATCCCAAGCTCTTCTCCAGGAACTGGGGATTTTTTTTTTTTTGCTTCTTCAAGAAATCCAAAGTGCTTTTAGATTTGGAGGCCATTCTTTGAATTTAAAGTAGAGCTTCGATGAGAGCCAAATGCTTCTTGTCCAGGGGCATTTAATAAATAAAATGTGAAGCTGTCTTGATGGTAGCACCACACAAAGGACATCCAGTAGAAACTCCTTTTTTGCAAGGATGTCTTCTTACAATCTTGTGGATCTTTTGCCTTGTGATGAGAAGAAGATTAGCTGACGCTAGATTTTGTTGTTCTTCAGTCTTGTTGAGGTAGCTTGACATTAGAGTTCTACCCTTACTAGGATCTGTACATATCCTAGCTTAGTACATATTAAGGTCAAGAAAATACTAAAATCATTATGATCAATTTATGGGCAGGTTTAGGTGTGTTTATATATGAGGTCCCATGGGAATTCTAATTTTGCAATTAGTTAGTGCAGGTGATTTGTTACTTTATTATCAAGATTTTTATTACTTAGGTTTTCATTAAGGTTTCTTCCTAATTGGGCAAATTTACGAGTTTAACTGTCCAAAAAAGCCTACTAGGGTTGAATTGAAAAAGGATGACGTATGTTGAAAATTTTAAGGAGAAAGTGGTTTTCCTAGCTAGATTCAACCTCTTATTTCTTTTCAGGGTTCCTTCCACTCCTCTCTCTTGTACCTCTATATTTTGTTTTCCTCTTAGTTTTCTAATCTAACTTTCACTATGGATCCATTGAATATGTATATCTGTTTCCCTTATTTTCAAACTTGCAATCAGATTTGAAATGCCACTTTCTAATTGTAAACCTACTCTAAAATTCAGAAATTGCAGAAATCTGCATTATTAACCAAAATCTACCTTCAGAATACCAAATGCTCTTTAAGAGCACCAAAAAATCTCCACAACCTGTTCTTTAAACTCTAGGGATGAATTGAAAGCTTCCATATTTTCTTCAGTCCACAAAATTGCTCACTTCTATCTTGTATTTGAGACTAGATGGTGAGCATTCTAAGCAAATGAAACTTTGAACTCCCAAGCCATCAGATCCACATACCCATAAGCAAGCTTCGCAGGTTGGTCTTGCATCACCTGGCTTCTTATAGGTCAACTTGATCATGGTCAAATTCAATAATCATATACGTACATGCAAATATTGGCACTCGATGCGTTCTACAGTAAACAGGAAGGAACATAGCAATGCAGCATTTGCCAATGCCGGTCATGGTATTCAACCTCGTCAAGTTCGCCATTTGAAATCACTGTATTTGATATCTGACTCAGAAGCCCTCATTACATGCATAAAGTATCCACTCCTAGTTAATGTTTTCCTTTCATTTAACAAGCTTTGTTACAACTCGTTATCTTTATATCTTCATCATAAAATATGTCATGAATCTAATATTCTGATTTACTTTATGTTCTTAATGACTTTGTACCTAACATATTCTTGTATATATTCGAATCCAGATTATCAAAGCAAACAATTGGATTGGAATCTTCTCAATGTGCATCGCAAGAAGAAACAGTATCCGGGAAGTTAACTAACAAGTTTGTATATCAAGTCTTTTGCTATCTTTCCACAAAACATAGAAGTTTTTTCCCCAATAATTTTGTACGGTTCAACTTCTGCAAGCGTTTTGCTATTTTTCACTGACATTTGTTTGCTGCTGGCTTTATTTATAAAGAGATTTAGGACTTCACAAATTGATATTTGAGAGTGGCCGCTATGAGAACATTCCAGTGGTATACCGGATAAATAAAGAGGTTGTGCAGCCAATATGAGTATGTTGGTCCATGTAACAGTTGGAAATTATTATTGCACCTTTCTGACTAGTCAATATACTACCATCTTTCAGCAGAAAACAATAGATGGATGGATAGAAAATTTTGGAATACACTGCGACCACTGTCATCGTGTGGTATATCTATTTATTTTGCTCATTATTTTTAAATTCTTTAATTTTGTTCTTGTGTTCTGACCATCTTATGGCTAATGAGCAGGTTAGTGCTTCTCAATTTGAAGCCCATGCTGGCTGTGCACACAGGCGCAAACCGTAAGTTGGTGTTTTTAAGATGCATATGTCGCGTATATTGTCAATGCTGCTAAGAGCATTTGGCTCCAAATGCTTTCTAATGAAAGCCAATGAACGATCTCTCACCATGCAAATCAATGCTGTTGATGATGATCTAAGATATATAACCTGCTTAGAAACTAAAGATCATTTATTTTAGAGCTCCCTTGTCTGTACATCTAACTAGAAAACTAAATGGTAGCAACATAGCTAGTGAGTAAAAAGCATAGCATAAATTAACTGCTTAATTTGTAATTCCAAACTGTGGATCTTGATCTAAATATTTAAAAATATATATAGATTAAATTTTGTATAATTTGCATGTTACTAATCTATAGATAAAAGTTATATTGATATCATACTATTGAAATTATCAATTTTCTTTTCATTTGATGCATAAGTAAAACACCCTTAAAAATTCATGGCTTTTAGTTTCTACCCATTTTATTCAATGGTTTCGATTTTCATTTTGATAGGCCCTTCATTAATTTCCCTTTGGAAGCATTTGGTGTCAAATTCTTTCAGAAGCATTCCAGCATAACTCTATATATACATATATTTTTTATTTGTGTATATTACATGTATATTCCTTTCATCCCCTTCAATCTACCCATCTCTCTCTTCCATTGTGACTTTCCAGGTACCATAACACATATACCTATTATGGGAAATCACTTCATCAAATAGCACTTGAACTATCAGGGGGCCGAAATAAACAAAGTGATACACTCTGTCAGATGTGTAAAACAAGTGGCATTCTTGTTGAATGTGATCGTTGTCCAAGGGCATACCACAAGGGTATGTGCCTTACTTGTTGTAAGAGAATTTTATATGTAAATGTATATTTGTATATGTATGTTTGTATCATTTGTTTTTGTATTCTTGGTTTTCAAAAGATTTCTTTATTCTAGACATTCTAGCACAAGTTATAGCTGGAACCTATTCCAACTTTGGTCGCCTCTATTGCAAAAGAGTTCCGCAAATTTATTTGCACAATTTTTTGGTATTTGTTGCCAGCAATTTCTGTTGCTTTCAAATGGCATTTGGACACTAGAAATTTATGAGGTTTATGTGATTTTCGTTGCTTATTCTTGTAATATTGTTGTTGTCTAGTCAACAAGTCAGTTATCTTTTCTGTTTCATTTAGATTGTGTGTGTATATATTGTCACATAGACTGAATGTTGGACATGGCAAGCTTCTTACCATGACCTTATCTTTTGGTTCTTGACATGCAAATTTATGTTGTGCTGCAGTGAAACTTAGGACACATTGACATGGAAAGTCCCATAAGTACAGCAAACAGATGGCTTCAACTTTTAAGATGCATGCTCGTATGTTTACAAGATTATATTTTTATTGTCAAGACTAATCTGAGTAGCTACAAAGTGACACTACTGCTACTTCAGTGCTGCTACTGCAGCGACCACTATAATCATCGTTTTTATCATCAATAAATTTTGAAGAACATATATACCATGCCATTTAGAATTCATCATGGGACCCACAATGTTGAATATGATCTTTAGTTGGTATCTAGCAGTGCAATGTTCGATACATGCTGCCCCATTGACAATCATGGGTTGAGCTCTGCATCGGATTATGCAGCAACAGGGTGTCTATTCCTTTCTAAACCGTCTGATTTGAGGCAATTTTACTTTTGTTACTTCAGTGACTCACCAATTCAGCTTTTTGTAGTTGTTATGAAGCAAATTTGAATGCTTTTCCATTCTGTCATATTCATTGTGCATCTGACTACATTCCTATTCTACTGTGGGTGCACCTCTACTTTTTGATGCAATGAATTTTTTTTAATAATCTCAACTTTGACAAGAGTTGATTATCACTTTTTCAATCTTCCATGCATGTATCAATTATTGCAGCTATTTTATATGGATGTAGTACTGTTTAATATTTACGCCAACACGTTAGTTTTCTCATGATGTAATTAATAGAATGAATATATTTCTTTTTCTGGCCTCCATCTAGTAACTATTTATATGCATTTTGTGACATTTTGGCATGCGTTTAATGCAAATCTTATTGGTGAGTGAATGCTCACAATTGCTATGTCTTCTATATATAGTAATGGAAATTTCTTTTTTCTAACAGAATGTGCTGGATTGTCAAGCATTCCAGAGTCCTGGCTGTGTCCTTTTTGTTGTAAAATGTATAAGAGAGAAAAGCCTAGGCGAGTTCAGATGATCAAAACTTCAAAGACTAAACTCAGTAGCTGCGTGCTTTGCAGGTTAGCTACTTCATGCATGTTCTATGTGTGAAACTATTCTAGCCTTGAAGTCGCTAAATTATGTCATAAGCTCAATCCAGGCCGTCGTTTTATATCGGTTAAAGGCCTTATATACATTGAGAACTCCTTCTCTAATAGCTTAAACTTTTGAGGTCAATTGTTCAGTTAATATGATATCAGGTTTAGACCTTCATTCAGGCATACTCTTTTGGAGTCCGTCGGTAAGTTAACAAGATCTACTATGCTTATAAAGCAATTGCAGCTTTGATTGCGCTGAGCCATTGTAGTTGTGATTTTATTTGAATATTTTTGGTTGAGGTGTGAATTTCATAAACATTACATATATTTTCTTGTTGATCATTCAAATGTATTCCAGGTCTACAGATTTCTTGAAGTCAGGATTTGGTCCGCGCACTGTGATGCTGTGTGATCAGGTATATTTTGAGTATTATCAAACACATACTTGATGGTACTTACCTTAGTTCTCTTCCACAGCTTAAGAAATTTCGGCATACGCTATTTGTTGCTTGTGTTGCTTGTGTTTAAGTGAGTTCTCATTGAATTATTTAATTGCTCAGTGCGACAAGGAATATCACATTGGATGCTTGAAAGACAACAACATGTGTGATTTAAAGGTCAGCACATTTACCTTCCATTCTCTCTTTAGACCGTTCTATCTGTCAAAATCACTGAAAGTTGTATAACTCATTATTACTATACAGGAATTGCCGAATGGTGACTGGTTCTGCAGCAATGATTGTAAAAGGATTAATACTGCTTTAAAAGAGTTAGATCTTCATGAACCAGAACCTCTTCCTGACCTAGTTTCGGATTTGATCAAGAACAAGTGCGAAGAGAAGGGCCTTCACATGGATGCAAACACTGATTTAAGATGGAAACTTATCCAAGGCAAATCTTCTGCTGCTAAAAAATCAATTCTTTCCAGGATAGTCTCCATGTTTCATGTAAGTTCTTACTGGTTTAAGTACCCAAAATTGATTGACAGCTGCAATTTTTTGCGGCATTTTTTATCAAAAAAGAAGTACACAACGTTTATTTAAATTGCTACTATCTAGAAATGAATTTCGTGGTAAAATTCAATAGGAGTCACCAAACTGAATTGTAGTCATAAAAAAGGATGGACTAGGAAAATAGCAGGAACGTTTTCCTTCTCTGTGATATGACCTGCATATACCTGTAACTGACATGATTTAGGTTGTCTGTTTTGGTGCATACTTATGTGGGTATGGATGCTCACTTTCTATCCTTATTGCGGCATGGAAGTCAGATTGTTGTTCTTTGCAAGGACACAGGGTAGTTGGATAGCACAGATTAAAATGCTAATGGAACTCCTCTGTTTTATATGAGTTACCTTCCCAAAAATTTTCTTTCTTTTTTTTCTGAGTGGAAACCTTCCTAAGAATTTTAAGTTCACTGGTTTAAAGAAGAAGTTCAAGAGAAGTGCATTGAATGCATATGCCTGGGTTTCATTGGTGCCACCAGGGCTAAACTTTTAACTTTGCAGAAACCTAGAGACCATGGCAGGACTTCAATAGGAGAAACGTGTTAATTCAGGCGTCTGGTTTGAGAAGTAGAAGTTTATGTTTTTTTTTTTTTGTTGGGAGGCGGGGGGATCTTAAATACCTTAAATACCATCAGGAAGGAGATAATGGTTGGATTCTCTTCTTTAATTCACATTATTTTTTTCTGCAGGAATCTTTTAAACCAATCAAAGACGATGCAACAGGTGGAGACCTAATCAAGGCCATGGTTTATGGGTGAGAAAAGTCTCAGCCATATACTCTCTGTTTCATTTTCCTTTATTGGCAATTCTTTTGTCAGTTCACCTCAATTTGCATTTATCCTTCAGTAACCAAATATCCATTTACAGAAGAAAAATCGGAAGTCATGATTTTCATGGAATGCAGTGTGCTGTGCTGACTGTCAAGTAAGAATTATATATTGAGATGTTTTACATACTTTGTTGAAGGTTATATAACCATGGTTATATCTGGTGCAACAACTGCAGTTCATTTGTTGTATCGGCGGCACTTCTTCGAGTATTGGGCTGCGAAGCAGTTGAAATGCCCTTGGCTGCTACATACAAGCAGGACCAGGGGATGGTCAGTTTGATATGCTTGGTTTCTCTTTAATGTTATTGTCTCAGGAACATCCTTTTCTCAGCATTAATCAAACTATTCGCCTCCTATAGGGCTACTTCCGATCGCTGTTTTGGTGCATTCTGAGAATGCTATCGAATCTGGGAGTCAAGCATTTTGTGCTTCCAGCAGCGAAGGACGCCGAATCCTACTGGAGGAACGTGTTTGGCTTTGAGAAACTATCACGAGAGAAGGTTGGTAGCTTTTGTTGCACAACCTGGTGTGCTTTTGGGTCTACGTTATGTTTGTAATAATATGTTCAAACAATTCCTGCAGCAACTGAAGTGCGCCAAGGATCTGTACCTGACGGTCTTTGAGGGCACATCACTGCTATACAAGCCAATTCCAGCACCTCAGGCCTTCGCAGAAGGAAGCAGAAGAAGCTGAACTCACTCTTCTGCTTAAGTGCTTAAGAACTGCAATGCTCCAGACTTGCTATCCATCAAAGTCTCTGTGGCTTTGAGGGACAATGAGTGGAATAATAAGTTTTCTTTTGGGTCAATAAAGGAACAAGGTCTATTCTTGTCTGTCTTGTTTCTGTTAAAGGGAGGTATGGGTATCTGTAATGGCTTTTGGCTTGTAGTTTTATAACCTGGGTGACTCTCTTTTCTTGACCAGTTCTCACTACCCTTACCCCTGAATGAACCTGCAAGCTTTCCTCTTATTCTCTTGGTACAGCTTCTCTTATATGAGATGTTCTGCTATGTTCCATGATGAGTAATGCTAAGGGTGTTCTGAAAAGCCCTGCCGTGTGTGCAGGAATTAGTGCAATTTACAGGGATATAGGAATTCCTATAAATTGCCAAGCCAGCATTTGTGAGCCCGGGGGACTTTTTGTGTGCAGAAAATTTCATAGAAATCTTCAGGATGCTGATGATGCCTAGCAGTTCAGCCCATTTCAGAAGGGTACACAGAAGGCTCCAAACTTTTTATGATTTTTGAGGACCTCTGTTATCAATTGAACTAGTATGATTATATCATCCTTACAGCTTACTTCCCCAGCTCAGGTACAGATTAAGCTCAGTGCAAAATTTGTGCTGAGTACTTGGTTGCAGGTATACTTGATGGATCAATCATAATTTTATCTAGATATTAGATTTTTTTTCTTTCTCAGTGCAAAATTTGTGCTGAGTACTTGGTTGCCGGTATACTTGATGGATCAATCATAATTTTATCTAGATATTAGAATTTTTTTCTTTCTTATTTTTATCAGTTGGGAAAATACAAGCCATGAGGCCATACCATGTTATATTAACTGCGAGGACTTGGAACAGGCACTGTCATTAGAAGATATAGCCTTCCTGACCTAAATACAACTGGTAGTTCAGTCATTAGCATTTCCCAAAGTAATTTAGGACATTAATTGAAAACAAGAACTAGGCACTGCTCGGCAACTGCTGAAGAGGCATGATCCTAAGGAGCATATATCAGAAGGACAGGAGCTTCACAAGTCTTTAGCAATCCAATAGGAAACATAATCCATTACTCTTCAACTAATCTTACAGTAGAGAGGAGGGCTTTTGCTTCCACTGAAAGGATCACAATCATGGCATCATGAGTAGTTTACACACTTTGTTGTGCACCGTATAAGCTCTACCCACTTTTCACAGAGGAACAGGGGGAATATACCTGTCATCGTTCGCTTGCAGTGTAACAGCCCAGTTCTCTTGGGCTTGTGGGCCGGCCCGAGGCCCGCCCAAGGTCATCGTGCCCTGTGGCACGATGAAGCGGAGTAGAAAGACTCCTATTCCTCCTCCGCTTCCGGCGGAAGACGGGGAATCTGAGTTCAACTAGAACTCGGAGACTTCACCACCGGAATCGCCATAGATCATCGTCGATTCCAAGCATTCTTCCCGAGCCTCCTCCTCAATTCATCGCCGGGAAAGGTCGCCGGAGAGCCTTGCCGGACCTAGGTACGAGCTCTCCTTCTTCTCCTCTTCCTCCCTTTGTATTTTGGGCTCTCGTTCCCATGGCTTTGACCCGGCAATCGCTGGAGTCACACCGAAACAGGGGTGCCCTGTTTCGGTCTTCTTCCACCGAACTCGGCTGGCCGCCGCCGCCAACTGCCCTCTGCTGCCTGCCATCGCCATCTTGCCGGACCGTTGCAGTCAGAGCCACCAGACACCCCCTTTTTCTTCTGTTTTGCTAAGAAAGAAGAAAGAAGAAAAGAAAGAGGAAGGAAAAAAAAAAAAAAAAGGAGAGGAGAGGAGAGAGAGAACCATTCCTCTCTTTCTCTCTCTTATTTCCTATATCTTCTCTCTCCTCTTCTCTCTCTAATTTCTCCACTTTCTCTCTCCTCTCTCCACTCTCCCTTCTTTGTCTCTCTAGAATGTCCAAGAAATCCGAAGTCGGGTCATATCGAACCAATTTACGAATCCGAGTTGACTCCGAAATGAGACCCTAAACTGCCTTAATGCCAAGGTCGCCTACTGGACCAATCACCCGGCCTTGTCAAGTGTCCATGAAACCCATTAATGATGAACTACGTTAAACGGCCTTAGCCTTAACTGAGTCCATGTTTTATATTTTATTGATCGAATCGCTCATGTTACGCTTAGATCCGGAACATGACATGGTCATGCTACCGAAGGGTACAACACACAAGAACACGAGGCTAATATTACTTTTAGTTTTCAAATCCATTGCAACAAAATATAATAATTAGAAATCTAATTTTATCATCTGTTAAATAAAACCAATGTTGATTCAGAGCGTCTAAATTTAACATCAATACCAAACCCATCACTCTCAACATTTAAAAAATTATTAACTACAAATTTATAATCAATACTAAAATTCTTCTACAAAATCACGAAACTTGCTAGCACGAATTCCAAGCCTTGACCAACCTTTGTCCCTACTTATCCTAATTATCCGGAGAAAGAAAAATAAAAAGAAGTATATGAGCGACACAGCTCAGTAAGTAAATCTTTCACAACCTTACTGTATCAAGCATAAGTTTTCCATATCAATGCATCATTTAAGAAAAATAACAGATATTTCAAAATAAGCATTTCATAATATAATATATTAAAAATAGGTCATAAGGCAAATCATACACGAACAAATCATCCATCTTTCATAAACATAATGCCAAGTTTGCAATTAAATTCGTAAATCATTCTTCATATTATGTAATCCTATCATGGATCAAATTATTGTGTATAAATATTTATTCTACTTTCACTATAACCCGTGACAGGGCCATTTTTGTAATCGATAAGATATCATAGTTTATATTTGTTACCAATTTTAACTTGCTGCCAGGGTGTCAATTGATCCCTAATTCTAGAAGTGGTCATAGCAATTTAAGAGCGTTTAAAAACTTATATCTTTTTTTTTAAAACATACATATAAATAGATGGAAAATACTAAATGACTTGATCAGATTCATATTTCATAACAAAGTTATTTTCATCAAAATATTTATTAAATTATTTTTCATAATGAAGTATGATTTTTATAATACATATGCTGATCCATAATTTTAAAAAAAGCATGAGATTTCCACAAGCAAATAGTATGCACGGAAAACATATTTTTTGAAAAATAAAATAAGGAGTGCAAGATTTACTTACTTCTTCTGTCTTAAACCGTCAAACTTGACAATTCAGTTAACCCTATAAAAATATTAAAAACATAATTACTTTTTGTTGGACAATTTTAATGGAATTAAAATAATAAAAAATAGGGACGGTTGTTCAGCGATTGCAGGTGGGTTAGGCCTGAGCAATTCAGTCAACAAATTATAGGACATGGACTCAATGAGAACCAAGGTAGTTTATCATCAGTAGGTTCCATGAATCTTGATAAGGCCGGGTGATCAGTCCAGTAGACAATCTTGGGCACTTAGACGGTTTAAGGCCTCTTTCTTAGGGTCAACTTAGGCTCGCAGCTTAGGTCGACGCTGACTCTGGATTTCTTAGACTTTCTAGAGATAATGGAGAGAGAAATTGGACAAAGGAGGTAGAGAAAACAAGAGAAGGCGAACCGTGAGGCTCCCTCTCTCTCCCTTCTTCCCGTGAAGTGGAAGGGGCCCGGTGGCTAACCGCTCGTGGTCGGTGACCCCTAGCGGTCGACGACTTAGGCGGTGCCGGCGGTGTGCCACGCTTGGCAACGACTGGCCGGAACAGGAAACAAGAAGAAGGAACAGAGGAAAAATAGTGGAACTCGTCCGACGCCAATCCGGCGATTCGCCGGCCGGATTCGAGGTGGAGACAATCTCCTTTCTACACGAGTAAATCATCACCTAAACATTTGCACTCGGTGAAACCACACCATTTTTACTTATTCATGGTCACACACCCAAACAGATATGACATCTATGGTGACATCATTTATAATTTTATTCATGGTTAGATGGAATATGTTTAATTAATAGGGAGGGGTGAAGGGGATTTTGGATTCCAGGAGGGAGTAGGTTGCAGCTCTGGTCCAACTTGTCCATTCCAGGATTATTGGTTACCTTTTTGTTTTGGGATGCAATATTGGTTAGCTGGGTTATTCAAAATCACTTTCTCTGTATATGATGCGGAAGGCATGGAGTCTGGCCATGCACGGCCAGCCGAAGCCTTTGTTTTGAGTATCCGTGCCATGCAAAAAGAAGGGGAAAAATAAAAAGCACAAGCGTTTGGCACTAGGCTTTCATATATAACATTAAGAAATTGCAACACGCTTAATTCTTAGATCATTAACAATAGTAGATGTGATTAAATGAGGATAGCTGCAACATTCTCATGCCATATTATCCATAAACCAAACTGGATTTCGGAGCCTAGATATCATAACCGTAGAAGGCACCCTTTCTCATGGATTTTTCTATATATACTAACTGTTCCGCTAACAAATGACCAATTAAACACTGTACTTTCCATCATATTTCATGCGTGCATGCCGACATGGACACACGGGGAGATAGCGAGAAAAAAAAAGTGATCAACGGACAAATAGAAAAACACCATATATTTAGTTGAAATTCTCGAAGGAGAAAAACGAAAAAATAGTTTTTTTTATAAAAATTAGATTCTACATTTTATGATAAAGAAAAATTCATGTAGAAGATGAAAAATCTCAATATTTATTGGTTGGAAATTGGGATAATTTTTATCTAAAAAATATCCTCAAACTTTAAATAGAATGAGATAAAATTTTTAGAGCATAGCACGTATTTGATATAACTTTTTTATAAGAATAGATGCTCAACCAATATAAACTATTTTGAAACGTATTATTTTGCAAGATTACCGAGGCACCAGCTTCGCAGCAAAAATATTTCAGTGAGAAAATTTTTGCTACGAACTAAACAAGTCTCGAGAAGAAACATGGAAAGAAATACAAGAAGAAAGACACACACTAATATAACTTCTCCTGACAACCCACAATGGAGACGTTAGAAATGCCAAAGATTTCAAGTTGCCCTGCCGGAGAGTCGGACACTTGCCTTTCAATCAAGCAGCCATTCTTTCCAAGTTCCAACTCTCGTTACAAAACGACTTCAACACAACGCAAGCATGGAAAGGCAGACGACGACGACAAGACTGGCAGCAAGACCAGAGCAGATTTTTTCTTTTGATTGAACCCACCACCTCCCACCACCATCACTGGTGAGGGAATACGGCCACCCTCCCTCACATGGTGGGACGGAAGAAATGATTCACGTGGTCTTCGGGAGAGATGGGAAAGGCGAGCTCACCTCGGATAGTTATATAGACTCGAGAGGGGTTTCTGGCTCTTCGAAGTGAGGAAAGGGTGAGCGGGTTTGGGCTCTTCGTACGTTCCTTGAGAGATGGGATCTTCTGGGAATATGCTCTCGTTGCTGACACCATCTTTCACTTCTTTTTTAATATTTCTGTCTCTATTTGGTTGGGTATCTGAGGATATCCCAGAAGGGTGTTAAAGGGATGCCTTCTACTTTTCTTCCGTTCGTGTGATGATCTCATGCTAACCGAGTCTTGGTTGTGAGTGTTCAGTTCCTGATGGAAATCCAACCGATAGTCTTCGAGTCGAGCTTATATATGCTTCAAGCTAAGGTGTCGTTGCAGGTAAAGATATCTGCCAACTTGCGCTGCATGGAAATAAATAATGAGACTGATGATCCAAGAGCCACCTTCTCTTTAGAAATGTGGAAATCTAGTACAACGCTTTCCTTTTTTTTTTTCCCTACCTTTCTTGGGCTCAGCTCCTCTATGCTTTCATGAGAGGAGCTTTTGTATCTACTTTATGTGCTTAATGGAGAGTGCTGGAGCTCGCACCTCTCCTTTTCTTTAAGAAAGAAGCTTTCCTTAGAGGTTGTTTTCTATCTACTTTATGCGCTTAACGGAGAGTGCTCGAGCTCTAACCCTTCCTTTTCTTTAAAAAGAAAAAGAAAAAAAGAACTATATGCGATTATATCCATTTTGTATTCATGCATGGGCACCAAATATCCCATCCTTAACTGATCATTTTTCAGCCAGAAAAATTTCTCACACTCGCTGCTGATGCAATAATGTAGGAGAAGTCTAGTCTCCATTGTTTTGCAAATATTTATTAGAAAGCTCTTAAACAAATTTATTTTATCTTCGGATAATAAAGAAATTTAAACAACTTCAATAGAAACTACAAATACCACTTCCAAGTCACCCAAGAATCTAGAGGCCTAGACTAGTCTAAGCATCTTCCTCAAATAAGGTCCTTATTTTTTTGGATTTCTAATTGTGGATTTATTCATGCCATACTTCAAAGTTTGGGTTTCTGATCCTGTCCAACCCAGGAGGGAGAGAATACAGAAAGGAGTTCAAATGAGCTTAGCCATCGATGAGAACTCATCCGCTCTGACATCATGAAGGTTGTCCGAGTTCAGTTCATACACAAACCTAACGCGCAAGAGGAAATATCTATGGCTCTTCTGTTGCTTCATTAAATTTCAAGATAAACAAAAAAACAAAAAAAATAATACATGAAAAGTTCCCAGGCTCTTCAATTAGTACTGACTTCTGATGAGTCCTCTTTGATTCCATTGATCAAGCTACCTCTAATGATGGATTTTCTTGCTTCATTTGCCATTATCTTGTAATGAAGTCTTCAAAATTATCCATATCTTGAAGATTTCTATCTGAATGTGGGTCATTCAGTGACATGCGCAATCGCAATTCTCTCTAAAGGAAACACAATCTATGGATTTCTCCACACAATCACGCAATTGCATTCCAGGGTTTGCAGTCTGATACATCATCCTCATGTTACCTAGCCAAACCTGCCACCTCATGTGCCAAAAAAGCCAAATGATTATCCGGACTGCTGCGTCCGCAGAAGGTCTGCGGAGTGGTGCGCAACAAAGAAGGCGACCTAGTCAGCAGCTTGCTTCAACTCCCGCAGAACATGCCTCTGGAAAATCCGGCACTCTCGTAACATCCGATGAATGTCACCCAGAAGCGGGTACTCACCTCCTCTCGCCCCTTCTCCCTCAGACGCGTCATCAAGAAAGCTGAGTCTCCCTCCAAAATGTTGCAACCAGCTTGCAGAACATATCTCGCATAAGATAGCCCCTCCCAAGCAGCCCTAAGCTCCAACCCAAAAGCCGAGGCCTCGAAAGAACGGCGCCCACTTGCTGCAATCAGCCTAGCGCCATGATCCCTGATGACAAAAGCCACGCCCGTCCGATCGGCGCCGCCGGATAAACTTCCATCGAAGTTCACCTTAAGATAGCCAAGAGGTAGGGGCTTCCAAAAAACAAAGACAAATCCGAGCGCCATGGTAGCAAAGAGGAGGTTCTAGATGTTCCTGGCCATCGCAGATGAATACAACTCAGCGGCCTCTATAATCTCCACTGCCTGACAGAAGGCCCGTTCCACAACAGACCTGAAGGGAGCCCTCCTCCCCTCAAACATTCTGGCATTCCTATCCAAACAAATATAATACGCCAGATGGACGGCAACAATACCCTACCCTACAGTGCTCGGTGATCGTAGAGCAATCCTCACCCGCCGTAGAAAGTCCTCCACACCAAACATACAGCCCGATAAGGAAAAAGATGCCCTCCTCCAAACCTGAGCTGCCCGCAGGCACTCAAATAGCACATGGTTAGCAGTCTCCACCTGAGCTTCCTTTTCAAATCTCAAAAGTTGCAAGCCGCTCCACTACTGGTGTGAGGTATTAGGCATTGCAAAATTAAATTCTCACAAAACATGGTTTCCTCCATGCATCGCTACGATTGAAGCAAAAATGTATACGTTGATTAGAGATTTGACCTGCATAGAAGTCACCTGACTGAATTCTTCTTGGAGAAGGCTGAGAATCAGGCTTGGCGTTGCTAGGTCACAGATCGCTTTTCTCCAGTCCCTGACATCTGAAAAGGAATACAGCAAGCATAAAAAACCCTGGCAAGCCTCATTCTGAAATGAGCACTAATTGGCACAACTTTCGTAGGAAATGGTCAGTCTGCTTTAAAGAACTTTCAAATGCAAAGTTTATTTTACTGCACCAACAGAACAAATATACAAATGAACTACTGTGTCATGTCATATACACAATTTAGCCATAAACATTTATCAAAGTAGCGAACAAGAATCAAGCAACTATATTAACATGAGATGGTCCTGAAAGTCTGCAGCAAACCAAACTTTCGTACTATGCAGCTGTGCATATACATGAAGAATTATACGGAATATGGTACATCATACACACTTCTCATTATCAACTGTAAAGTTTAACAAATTTGCCCAGTCCTAGCCCGAGTGTACGATCTGATATCTGAACTACTAATGACGTTTCAGTGGTTCAGCATCTCTTCACCTTTTTAAGCTCCTCTTAGCTTTCTGGTCTCTTCATTTAGCTTAGAAAGGGTTTTACATTAATACTCAATCTTGAGAACTCCTAGATGAATCAACTCGATCAAGTTGTGATACCATCCATGTGAGCGGGTTGGTAGCCTTCAGCAGCATGCCCAGGGCAAATGAGGAAGTTGCTCGAACAACTGCATCCGGTGATCGACACATTTTACTCACCAGCAATGCAAACACCTAGCAAAGATGTATCTTTCAGTCAGACACAATCTTCTTGAGTCAGCATAAATGACATAAAAAGATCAGACATTCTATATAGAAACCTGTGAAAAGTACGGAGCCAATGTACGTTGATCATCAGAAAGTGACAACATGCAACTGGAGAAGTAAATCGCATTTGCTTGTATGACCGGCCAAGGAGCATCAAAAGCCTGCACTAGAATTTCCAATTGAAGAGTGACAGATGCTAAGCTATGATTGAGAGCAATCAATTTCCACCAATATTTCTACCTGGATTGCTGATGCTAAGTATTTATCGACACTAGAAGCTAAGACTTGACAGAGTTGTCTGGTCAGGTCCCGTATGAAATCCTCATAGTCACTTCTGATGCAGGAGAAAAAAATTGAGAATTTTGCGCAGCATTAATGGTTCATTTTAGTGATTATAATTTCTGATAACAGAACATTGGACAACCCAATACACACCGGTGTTCAGAATTAAAAACTTGTTTGCTGAAGAGAGCAGAGAAACCATCCACTTCCATCAATGGAGCTAGCTGTCTAAGTGTATTCTGATATAAACAAAAAAATAAGGGACTTCGAAGTTGTTTCCAGTTGTGAAGAAATCATATAGAAAGATAAAAACAAAAATCATTGTACCCTGCATGCTTGACGAACACTGACATCGTCATCATGAAGATGGAGAATTAGACGGGGAAGGGTGGCATGTACCTGTGGGATGTGGTCAACAATTAGGTGTTGGTGGGCAGCACCTCTTCAGCTTAAATGATGCCGTTAAATAAATAAAAGAATGATTTAAATAGAGACCACTTGTGTTCATATGGAAACATCTTTTTATGATAAAATAATGGACATATGTAGGTCAAAATGCAATATGAGAGTCATTTGGACCTCAAGAAGAAGAAGATAACCACATTGTCTTCTTGATATATTGGACCATGATGATGCATCAGAAAGGAAGGTAAAGATTAAAGTTCATGTCCTTTCTAATATATCAACAGAACTATAATTAGCACAAAATCAATAAAGAATTTGAGGCCCTTAAAAAGATCTCTCTCTTGGTTAATACAGGATGCTGCTCAGAAGCAATTGCATAGAAGTTGGCTCCCAAGTACCGCAGCCCTAGTCAAGCGATATCATGTCATCTAATTAACCAGTTATCCACAGGATCGAAAGCAGAACCCTGCACTTTTTATATCAACAAGGAGCTTCTCTTGCTTGTTCAGTGAGATTGCATATACTGCAGTTTGCCACCAGCTATAGTACAACAGGTACCTTCTCCTTAGACTATTAATCACAAACTAACTTTGATGGTTTTCCTGTTAATAAGAAAGTTATTCTTATTTTATAAGCATATCTTACAATTTACCACATATATTCAAAAGTTGTCCACATATTTCTTGCTGTTAAATTTCCACATTATGTATCCACAAGTAGATTGTGTGCTCCCACAAAAAAAATGTTTGTGAACTACTATAGTTACATGCCAACCAGCCTTAGCCCAGTTGGTTGGCAGCCCCCTCCACTTGAGAGAGATCCAGGTTCTGAATCCTGGTGGTGGCGTCCTCACTATATTTTCCCAAAAAAGAAAACAAAAAAAACTCAACTGTCTTCTAGGTGAAACATCATTACTCTTTTGAAATCATCTTTAAGAATGTTTTTTCCTCTAGAGAGTAAGGTCATTTCTAAATCATATCTCAGTGGTTTTATCCCTAAAACATATTTTTACAGGTCCAATATATTCAAATTTCTTTGCAAGAAGAAATGAACCTCCAACGCAACTACATTTCTGTTCATTTATCATACATAAATCGACCAGGCAAGTTGAAACTTTATGGGCTACCACCGTATCTTCTTCCCTTACGACCTTAACGACCAATAAAGAGAATAGAATTCCAAGTTTACAAGAAGTACACGTACAAGAATTTTTAGAGGCCAAGATACATAAATAAGTACCTACATTGTGCACATCCATACATAACTTATGTGCACATCTATGTATGCAAAAATTAATCATTGCCACAACTGCAACAATATGGGAAAGCCAGCTTCATGAAATGTTTTTTTTTTTCCAATCTACTATTATGGGATGCTACCGGATTTATTTGAAGCTTTTCTAATGTAATTGATACTAAGCCAATTTACTGCTCTACCGTTTGTCACCAAGATCCTGCATGCTGATCCCAAACTGGAGACTAGGATGACATACAACATCATATATAACCCAAACAATGGATGTTGCACTTAAAAATTGCAATTACAATGTTTTCGGTATATTCAGCTAGTAAATACTTCATACTTTTATGCGTCATAAAGTTGACGAGGAATTGATTCGTTCAAAGGCACACTGAGTGAGAAATGTCTGACATGGCAATGTCATGATGCTAGTCATGGTTTTTTTCTTTTGAATAGATTGAATATGTTTTTACTGATGATAGTCTCAAAGCACTAATACCTGCTCAAGAAAAGCCTGATGCTGTGAACCTACTCCAAAGTTGCTTAAAGCTCCATAAGCTGCAAAGGCATTGGAACGCATCTTTGCATTCATTGATATCTGCTTCAAACAATGAAAACAAACTAAGACATCCAAACAGGAAATTTGGACTAACCGCACATGAAATTCAGAAATTATAAGAGATTCAGAGTCAAAAGATATGGCTAGTTTGTTCTGCAATTTACGTTCGATACAATGTCAGAAAGCAAAATCCAAATTCTCAGGTTTATGATTGAGTTTGTTTCCACCACAAAACTACAGAAGCCAGAATCACATGTTTTCCTAGTTGATTTTTAGTGTCCTTTGTAAATATACTCATCTATACGTCTGTTGTAAACCATGCAGCCCATATAAGCACATTTATAGTTGTTTTTTAATGTTAATTAATAAAAGTAAATTTACTCCTTTTGAGGGATACTTGTTATCGTAGTTAATGCGGGGCTTTCAGATGTGGCACTTGCAATTTTAACTAGCTACCTATGAGAAAATAGTACGAAACTGGCTATTTACGATAACAGTAGAAAGGTAATCAAAGATCAACAAAGTGGACAAGGAAACAAGTTGAAAGGAAGCTGGGCAAAACTCTAAAAAAAGTAGCATGGACAAAGTATGCAACATTAGTTGTAGCAGAGAAAGGTCAAATATAAAAAAGCAAGAACATGGGAACCCAATGCACAGGAGTCATTGTTAGACAGCGACATCTCTTGTTTTAGACTAGTCTCAATAGCCATCTAATTAGGACTCAATAGGAACTAATGGTCAAGCAGGATGGCATAGCAGACCCAAAATCAATGGGCATAAAGTGCTTTTCATAATGTAAAACGTTGACTGAATATAAAATTAGTGGTCATGATGCATCTAATGCTTCTACACACTTGTAGTGGTTCTCAGTAAGCTTTTTTAAGAAGAATCCATTCATAATGTATATCTAATATGAAAATTTTCAATACATGTTTCATAGTTACGAAATTATGAAAGGAGAGAAATTTCGATAAGGTGCAAACCAACTAATTTTTATCTGGAATCTGCCAAAGAAGATAATGGAGACATTCACTTTAACACTCATTAGGAGCAAGAAAATCTTACGGCACTTAGCATTCAAAACCAAAACAAGGGAAAGCTGAAGAGAATGAAGAAAACATTGAGAATGTACAATGTACAAAATAGACATCTGATTCTAGGGACAGATTAAACCATTAAATATGTAACCATAAGTCCTGGGGAATCCTTCTGTGAAGGTATATTGTTAGACTATGAAGAATTTTTTATAAGATGATTCTCGTGTGTGATACCTCCAAACAAAGAACATTATGAAGTATGCAGTGTTAGAACAACATATGTAAAGGTTCATAATACCATGAGATTATCTCGATGGTTCAATCAGCACAGCAACTTGGATGACAATTTAGCATAGGAGTTTCTATTAACCAAAAACATACAGAACACAGAGAAGGGTAAGCAAGCAGTTGCTCAGCACACCGAAAAAGAAAAATAAAAGGCATCTGCAGCCTCCATGGAAAGTGTAGAGGAGCATGTTCACTTAGATTCAAAGACTAGGAGCAGCAGTTCTAGAGGTCATGGATCTATTGGCCAGGGGAGTGTACATTAGACCGCCATTTATGAGACCGCCGCAAGATAGTCGTCGATTCACCGGTGAGTCATAGTTTACGCATTAAATATATGTAATTGATTGTATTATTTTATATTTTTCACCTCACTAGTTGATTTAGGATATTTTCTGTTGCTTCTTGTAGCATACATCTTACTAATCATTTTATATTTTATATCACTTTAAAGCAACAAAATGCATCATTTACGTTAAACCAGGATTCTAGAAATATCAAAAAAATATCAAATTAGACTTAAACTTATTGCAAATGTTGAAAAGGATTGATTACCAATTAATTAAACTTGAAAAACTAAAAAAACTTTGGCATGCTGGTTTGGAACCACTATGCCCAAGCATACCATGTGTCGGAACGGTACTGACCCGCCCACCCGCCCACCTGTACAGGTCTCGGTACTGGTTTGGCGGACCTAAAAGGAATGACCAGATTGCCATCCTTAAGTAATTTAAACTTAATGCGTTGTTCACAATATACGTGAATAGAAGATATGGGTCCAAATACTTTGAAACATCAAAATACAGGTTCTACAATGAGAGACACAGGTAACCAAGAGATAGAAGAAAAAAGACAAGGATAATAAGGCAAATCAATATGATTCTGTTTTCTTCGTTTTGAACAGCATTTCTTGTATTAATATCTTACTGATTTCTGAGAGTAGGACTGTAATTCCTTGAACAAGTTTGCCCTTGAACATTTACAAGTTAGAAATTTACTCTTTATGTTTGTATGTTTTTTAACATTCGCCTGAGTGTATCTAATGCAAGAAATATGCTTTACAGGAAACAATATTACCTGTAGATTCCGAAGCCGAACAGAGAGATTTATCAAGACAGGGTCAACAGCATCTTTAGGTGATGATTTGAGAACCTACATGCAAAATTTACACATATATAAACCATGGAAATATGATAAAAGTTCAAAAATATCTTTAGTTACTATGATAAACAGAACTTACTGCTAGTAAGCACTGCACTGCAGTCAGCTGAACCGATTCATCAGCATCCTCAAGTAAAGCAACTATTACCCCAAGAACTTGTGCAATGTATTTAGGCATATGACAGTCAGGTATCTGCAATAAAGCATTAAAATAATAAAAATAAGACAGACTGTTAATGATGTTTGCCGTGATCTAGACAACAAAGAAGATTAAAATGTATCCTAGATACATAAGTCCAAACTGAAACTTCCGCTAGGCCATCGAAATTGCTTTAAATCAGAGCCGTAAACTAAATTCCCCAACACTTTTACTTGATAGCCAAAAAGCTAAAATTAAGTAATTTATTGTTATCAACTTATCATTCATTTTATTGCTTTCTGATGCAGCACAAGGATACAGCTGGCAGATATGACCAGCTGGACTATCCCAACGGTTATAGAAGCCAGCGGATTTTCCTGAAAATTTCCCATTTCGTTGGGCTTCTATGTTTCTAGGGCTTAATAATTTGGTGTGTTTTCTTTATTAGGTCACGTGGTCCTATTTCTAGTATGATTTTGTATCAGGTTGAATGCCTGAATTAGGGGATTGTGTCCTACATATGCTGCTGATCTATTGCAAGGACTAAGGAGACTTGGTTGATTATTATGTATCAATAAAAGTCTTCGAAGAAAACTTCTTCCCTGATCTAAGGGTTCTTCAATCTAGTTTCCTTCAAATTTGTGCATTTGACTTTGAGAATTGTCCCTCACACTTCACACCATGGACCGTTGAACCGCCCCGAACTACCTGAACCGCCCCGAACCAGGTAGTTCGAGGCATACCATACTAGACCGGTCCCTAACTAGAATGCTTCAACGCTTCGAAACAGGTTAAAAAGGGGCACATTGAGTTCAACTCTTTGATGGTTCTTCGACTCATCACTCATCTATCTCACGTGTTCACTCTCGCCACTCCCCACCATCTCTCTCCCAAGTAAGCCACCTCCCCCCTCCCTCCCTCCCTTCCTCTCTTAATCCCTATCTGATCCAATCGGAAAGAAGGAAGATTTTCTTCAACCCGCTCAACTCGAATCTCTCGAAAAATAACTAGAAGAAGATAGAAAGAATCGTGAAGTAGGGCTTAAGTCCTCTTTTCTTCCATTGATAATTAAAAAAACGAGGTACATAACCTCTATTTATAATGGTGAGGTCTGCTCTTACACAATTTGGGTCAAATTCCTCTTTCTAATCCTAGTAGGACTCTTTTTTCTAAAATAGATATACCTAGTAGAAATCTTCTAGAAAAAGCTAAAAATCTCGAGGTAGATCTCGACTTCTACATCAACTCTGCCTTCTGTCGCTCCGCCGGATTCTTATCGGATAGAGAGCTATGTCCGATCAAAGTCTTACCCAAAATGGAAACTTGCAATTTAACCAATCCGTTTTGGGGTTTAAACAGTAAAATTTCATCCCAATTCAACCTCCTAGACTCCTAGTTGTTGATCTCAAAAAGATACCTAATTTCAAAACAAAAGATTATCTCAACAAACTATCATATGACCAAGTTATGGCTTCCAGAAGTTTGGCATTCGACTCGGCTTCCCGATGTGGCGAATCTCGCTCCCGGGCCCTGTCTAGCCCTGCTCGTAGTGACAAAGTAGTCCACATCGAGTCTGGGTATCCTCCTGGATTAGGGCTCCCCTTGTTTAGAGAATTTAGCTCCAGTTAAATCAAAACTGAAGGTAGAAAATGACTGCTTCCCTATCTCGTAGTTGAACCACCTGGTTTTGTTTGGAGATGGATTCTAGCCTAGCTCATCTTCGCTCTCGAGTCTCAACAAACTACTTACTCTACTCCTGCATCTGGACTTCGTGGTAGGGACGCTCCTTGCTGCCCTTCCTCGTTGATGACGACTACGGTGACTCCTCAATCTTGTTCTTGATAGATCGGTCAATGAAACCAAAGAACGAGAGCTTAGCCTCTTATAAGTAGTATTAGATTTTCGTACCATCATCACAAACTTACTGCAAGCATTAACAAGTCGCTTTGCTTGGGCAGCAATTGCAAGGCCAATGCTATCTTATGTTCTAGAGGAATTGATCATGAACTCCTTCCTATCCTTTACAGGACAATACTTCTTCAGACGCCATAAAAAACTGCATCTCGATCCCAAAGGTACAAGCTTTCAAGGATAACCTCGCAAACAACTAAAGGAACTACTTCACAAGTTACATCGTCAATATACCTCTCGGTTATGGCAAATTTGATAGTACACTGCTTAGTGATTTTCAATTAAACGTCCTTCTGAATCCAACCAAAAGGGTAGGAACGTGGATGAGGCTTAGTCTGCAACCCCATCTTCTGAACCAGATTTTTGGAGATGTTCTTCTGGCTTTCAGAATCTATGATAGCCTTAATGATGCTCTGCTTCACCTGGATCTTCAGGCAAAAGAGTTCCTCTCGTGCCTCTATATCTGCTTCAGTTGTTGTCTCGGATTTTCTCGCTATCAAGCTTAATTTAGAGTCTCCTTGCTTAAGCTCGGGCAGCTCCTTAACTTCTACAGCATTGAGAACTGTCTTTCCCTTCTTAAAATCCTCTTTATGTGTCGTCCTCTTCGGTCGCAGCTCAGGGTGAAGTTCCAAATACTTCTCCTTGGTGTGCCCACGGAGGTTACAAATAATCATAACAAGTTTTTTGAGTCGTGTTGGCATGCTTCTTGCCTTACTCCCTCTCTTGACATAAGTTTCCGCCGCATTTTAACTTGTCACCCTCTTTACCTTCCGTAGGCCGATTCTTCTCTTCAATCCCCATGGCCTTCATGCTGGCTTTGTTAAGCTCCTTTCGGATGTTCTCATGGAGACCTCCGACGTACTTCATGAAAACTACATGATCGTCGATGGAGATTGCTACTTGTGGAACTCGGTAGTATAGTCCTAGAATGACTGATCATACTTCTGCCATAGGTACCGCCAATTGATCCACCGATCCTCCTCATGGCCGATTAGGTACAATTGCTTCTTGATTAGACTTTTAAATATGTTCCATGTCAGATTTGAAACGTCATTGTTCCTTATGTACGAATTCTACTTGGTAAAAGCATGGCTAAAAAGCTTGAGACGAGCAAAATCTACCTTCTGGATATTAGAGTATCCATATATAGTAAAGTATATCTCTAATTGGTCCAGCCAATTATCTAGCTTTTCGAGCCTCAACTTTAAACAGATAAAGAGAAAGATTTCTCATACCTATAGGTTGCTCATTCTCATCCTCCTTGCTGGAAAGTAGATCTAATCTCGAGCCATAGGAGACAACTTCGTAACACAAGTTGCTGGTGCTTGTGCTGAAGATATCGCCAATCTGGAGACGATCTCGGTGAGTTGCGTAATCTTCTCCTCTAATTGTATTACACATCCCTTTGTCTCATCAAAGAACTAGCAACCATACTCGTGTTTGTCCTTCGACGTACTTGAAGCACGGATAGCCCTTCTCCTGATTGCATGTATTGCTCACGAGTTTAGACCATAAATGGGGCCCCCGGGAGATACAGAGGATTGGAGCTCTGATACCAATTTGATCCGATCAGAAAAAAGAAAGATTTTCTTCAACCCGCTCAACTCGAATATCTTGAAAGATAACTAGAAGATGGAAAGAATTGTGAAAGTAGAGATGATTTAAAAAATAAGGTACATAGCCTCTATTTATAATAGTGAGGTCCGTCGTTACACAATTTGAGTCGGATTCCTCTTCCTAATCCTAGTAGGACTCTTTTTTTCTAAAATAGACATATCTAGTAGAAATCTTCTAAATATCTCGAGGTAGATCTCGAATTCTACAACTCTGCCTTCTATCGCTCTGTCAGATTCTTATCACTCTAAACAGTAGAATTTCATCCCAATTCAACCTTCTAATTGTAGATCTTGAAAAGATACCCAATTTCAAAAAAAAAAAAAATCATCTCAACATCGTATGACCAAATTATAGCCTTCGAAAGTTTAGCATGCGACTCTGCTTCCCAATGTGGCGGATCTTGCTTTTGGAGGATGTCCAATCTTGCTCGTAGTGGCTAAAGTGGTTCACATCAAGTCTAAAAATTCTCCTAGATCACTGTCCCTCTCTCCCTCCTCCCTCCCTTTCCCCCCTATCGCTCTGTCCCTCTCTCCCCCTCCCTCCCTCCCTTTCTTCCTATCCCTCTCTCCCCCTCTCTCCATCTCTCTCCCCCCTGCGTCCATCACAGCGCTCCCTGGATTCCGGCCCCCTCTCTCCCCCTTCCCCCTCTCTCCCTCCTTCTCTCTCTCTTCCTCTCCTCCCTCTTCCCTCCCTCCCTAGTTCTCCCTGTTTCACTTCACCTCGAAAAGGCAAGGCATGGTACGCACCATGCAAAACATGTTTCACACTGTCATTCCCCCCGTTTTCTTGTGTGGTAGTTGCAATCTTTAATCATTCATTGTCTTGAATCTAATAATGTGTCTAATTGCTTCTTACTTATGTATTTAATTTGTTCTTGATTTGAATGTTATACCTTGTCAATAAAACAAATAGTAACTTTAGGTACTACTAGAATAAGACGGAACTCTCCTTTAGTAGATTAGTAGTATAGAGACACATGCATTGCACAAGCGAACATAGAAAAAAGACATATTTAAAAGAATAATAAACTTCTTTTATTGGAAAATAATAACTTGCAAACAAATTTATGAATGTAAAATAATACAGTGAATCAAAATATAACATGATTTAATTCAATATACATTTTTAGGCATGATTAAAAATTGGCATATGAGCATGTAAAGCATCCTTCATATAAATCATCTTTAATTACTTATATTCACATTTGTTATTCTACCATATAAACAAAATATTCATAGTAGGTTAGTAGACATATATTAAAAAATACTATTCTTAAAATTAATATTGAAATTTCAATTTTAAAATATTAAATGCACTCCATATTTGCACATGAATTCTTGTATTAAACCCAAAGTTTTGTACGACATTCATGAAGCTTTGTGAAGCTTGGTTGATCTGACCCTCCCACAAACATTCCCAACATTAATAAATATACTCCACTCATCATTTGTTTGAAGATTTTACGCAAAAAAATACATTTAATTATTGATTTTGTAAGAAAAGGATGCATTAGTTTCTTTACAAAATGATACACCTTTGGGGGTCTCCTATTGATTCTACCCATGCATCTAAGTACGACATGCATGGTACTTTAATGATATGCAATGTATGTCATCTCAGTACCAAGCCCTATACCAGTGCCATCCTGTTACTGTGTCGGGCGGTTCGGCATACCGAGTATCGGTACACCCCACATACCACATACCAGTACCAAATTGGTATGATGCGGTATGCTCTATACTGTCCGGTTCGGTACTGTATGGCATATCTTGATGATATATCTATCAAATATTCAAAATATATATGCATTGGTGGTGTTGAGCGAATATGCACCAAAAACACAGAAAACGTTATCACTTATTATTACCTAGATATAGGGGCAAAATTGTCTTGGAAGTTCCATCTTAAAATGTATAGTTTTGTTAAAACATCCAACTTTTCTTGCAAAAATCAATAGTTAAGTAGACTTTTCATATGAAATTTATAGGACAGAGAAATAATAGAAGTACATATCTCTCAATTGGATCTTTGTTTATTAAAATAGTAAAATACTACATTATTAGATTGTGTGATACTGTGATCACAAATCATGTTTGTTCATAGTAAGTCTGAATCTGTACCTACATGCCAACCCTTCGTAGTTTGTACTAACGGAAAGCGAAGTTATGAAATGACAGACCATATTCTCTTTATTAATGACCAACAAAAAAGTAGAGAAAACTAAAATAAAGCGTACTGTTAATTTGTTATCAATTTCCCTACAAAATTTCATGATGGAATCATTGCATCCATTTAGTGCAATCGTTTATGATAAATTTAAAATAACAGCCATTATAATGGCCCAGGAAGTTTCCCAATATGTCATGATACAGTAACCGCATTTTAATAACTATTGTAGTTTAGTAATGGTTTCATAATAGCAGCCATTATATAAAATAGAAATACCATTGATTACTTTTTTAATGTTTATTCCAGAAAAAAAATTTCAATTTTCCATGTAAATATAATAAATAATGTTTATAGAAGCTTATTTTGTTTTATTTTGGGATTGATGACATAATCAACTAATATAATTTTTTGATTCATATATCTTGTTTTTTACTATCATACAATAAATATTTTTCTCAAAAGCCTTGTATTGTCTGGACGCAAATCAGAGATCTCGTGGTAACTAAGACCCTTCAGTGTATACCTCAAGTGGACTGAAAGCGATTAGTTGGAGCAGATAGGATGAAACTGGGCTAGAGAGAATGAAACTTTCTGCTTTTTATGTAGATAATAGATTCCTTCAAACAATATCATAATTGGAAAGGGCGGCTAAAGAGGAGAAACATACAACTTTGGCATCACATAGCTCTAGTTAGAATACATACAGTACAAATTGGCCAATAACATTGAAAAATGAAACCAAAGGGAAGGAATAACTTCACAGAAAATGATACATAAAGTTTAAGCGGCAGACCATGGACATACAGTAAATATTTGACAAATCACAAGTGAAGATTGAAAGCCAAAACTAGCAAATGACATCTACACATTGTAGAAACAAAATATGGAAAAGAAGTGTTTCAAAATGAGAAAGAACGAAACAGTGAAATTTCAAATAACAGCAACACGAGTATTAAGGTTATAGGAAAAGGCATACCAGTACAAGGCCTCGTAGACACAGGCTTCTTACAGTTGGTGATTCATCTGAAACATGCAAACACATTGCCTCAACAATATGTTCCAACAAGGAAGGAACCCCATCACTGCACAAATTGATTACAATCATTAGTTAACGACTAATAGGTGAGAGATTATTACCATTGAGAAAAATTTCACTTCTGACATTTGCAAAAATTCTACCTGAAGTCTCAATACCTAGCTGTTGGACTATCTCAATTACCTCTTGATAACAAAAAATTTACAAAGAGGACTGGGTGATGCCACAGCAGTAATGACTAAAGATCGAGTCTTGGATGGTGCAAGTTACATTACATCTCTCTCTCTCTCTCATATAGAAAAAAATGTTCTAACCCTCCTATTGTCATACCCAACCCTTTTAACTGCACCATCCTTCACCTCTTTCACTTGACACCAAATCACTCAACCATGTCACTTGGGCACCACTAAGCAAGGACTCAAGTCTTGGCAGGATGTCTCGGAGGACACTAGGATAGGGCACCATCTAGAGTGTTGGGACAAGACTGTCCGCCATTATCCCAGCATTCCGATCAATGCATCTTGGGTTGTCCTAAATGTCGGGACGGGCGGAGGGAAGAGAGGGGGGGAACGGTAGTGCATCCCATTCCATGAGAAAACCGAGACAACCCCATCACACAGGATTTAAAACCTTGCCGCCAAGTTTTTCCCTAGATAGCAACAATGTCCCTTCAAAACCCCTTCTCCCTTGGCACCTTTCTCATTATCTTCACCAACTCTGGCTAAATGTCTATGGTTCATGATGGAGCTAGAGACCATGCATATCATGGACCGGGCCAATGGTGCATTGTGGGTCGATACAATGCCTGCTTAGCATTAGCATGATAGAAACCACTCATGTAGGCATGTTCAACATGCAGTAGCATGACTGTGCATCAAGCAAAAATAATCAACCAATGCTGTTTTCTAGTAAAACACTAGCATGGTACATAGCATGCCATGTCATCCTGCACACCGACTAGCACTTTAGTCTGTGACAAGCACAGCATCACTGGTTAGTCCCTCCTGCTGCATATGTGCACAACATCAACTACAGCAGTGAGAAGAGATTGATGGCTACAAAGGAAGCACCTTACAAGCTAGTTTAAAAGGAGGAAACCCTATGTATGAAGCACCTTACTGAAGACAAAGGATGAGCCCTCACATTCCATCTCTCCTTTCCCCATCTGAGACCTTTAAAATCTCTTCCCATGACTACAAATGAACAGCCTACCATATCTTATATTTCGTTATCTGATTAGAAGATACTCTAGGAACACAGTCACCCTTGAAGCGCACAGACAAACATCCTTGATCCTTGTGGTGGAATCAGAAGGCTGAACAAGGGGGTGCCTATTGACCTGTGGATTTGTTCTTGGAATTGCAAAGAAGCTTTAAAGTCACGGATCCATTCTTTTTCTTTTACCCTGTTAATCTGGTTATCATAGAGGTCACTTCCATGATAACCTCCTCCTCTCCTACTTTTCTCTTATTCATTTTGTCTTTTGATCTTCCAGACTAAATCATCTACAAGAATGTCTCTAGCTAAAGTTAGCAATTTAGGCAACAATCTTGCTAAATAAAAACATCTTATGATTTAAGAGCGAAACTATAAATTGAATCTCCCGGCATTACTACACCCATGTTAGATCTTCCCTATTACAAAACTTATCTCTACCTCCACCTTTCTTGCTCAATGCTTAAAAGGTATTCCATGGTAGCTTTTAATGGCAAGAATCAATGGGCCATCTTTCTTGCTGTTCTTCTAAGCTTCATATCAAAGACTCCTGACTATTACAATGAAGACTTATTTTGCCTTGCATCATGTGTGATTATTTAAAACTTAGTGCTTATTTAACATCAGTCACATGCATCTCACATGCCTGTGACTACTTACTTGTGAATGAGAGAAGGGGAGGTCAGATATTGAAATGGCAACTATGGACAAAAGCTTTTCTAAGTTTTAAGAAATTGAATTAAAAAGAAGAAAACTGAGACGAAATTTAATGGCATGGGTAGAGAAGAATCTGGTTGAACATAAGGTTACAAGATGCCACATACAAATCAATTTTGTTCCATGTTTAAAACGTAGATAAGGATGGAGAGAGAGATGTATTAAATAGAACTAAATAGATATGATGTATCATGTTGGGGTAATTAAGGGTTTTCATTTGTCAAATACTATTTCTTGATTTTAATCCTTGTTTTTTTTCATAAAATCCCTAAGACCTTAACAATAAACATAGAATATTACAGATTAAAAATAGATCCCCAAAAATGTCTATCTCCTCACGCCAATGCATGCTATTAAACTAAAGACATGCCATCAGATGCCAAGCGTTGGCAATTTAGCATGGCATGGTAATGCTTGGTTACCACACCATTTGCACAAGGCACTTAAAACCATGCATGAAAAAGGATTTTGTCAGCCAACCAACCCCATCGAGCACTTACTACTCAGTACACCTTTCTTTTTTTAAATTTTTTTTTTCTCATTGAATCAAGGCATAACAAGGTGTGCTTCCCTTGTATAAAGAGGATTGTACCATACAGGCCAGCCATTGATATGGTACCCAATCCTCAAGATTGGAATCCTTAAAAAAGAGAAAAGCTTACATGTTATTAAATAACCATAACTGGTGTTTTTTGTGAGAACTAGGACAGCAGGAAGCACAAGCTAAATTGGCATGAGGTCGGGGTTGAACATACGTCACTGGTATTTAACATCCAGTGATTTTACAAACTCAACCAATTGGCACCATCTATAAGTGCCATTAGGATTTTCAACATTCATATGAGAAAGTGTGAAAGAATTATAAGCCATCAATAAAATACCTGTGACGGATAAACTCTGATAATGCAGCAGCAGCAGCTTCTCTTTGAAATCTTTGATGCCTACTTAATGCTTTGCTGAAAATCATACATATAGGTTGGACCTATGCAGTTACAGCAACAAAAGATCATTGATCAAAATTAAGTAGAAAATCACACTAAAATTTAAAACAACAGATGCTTGCATAAAAATCTGTGTTTTTTTTTTGCTTCACTAATTTTTTATGCTTATGTCATTACATTAGCGTATATGGCAAACAAATTGGAAATGTTGCAAAAAGCAGCCAATGAAAATGTGAAGTTTATGGAATCCTAATAACAAGATGACAGGACATACAGCACTTTATGTATTGATATGGAATATGAAGAAAATTTTAAATAGACAGACATAGTGACATCATATGATGGCTGATATGGCATTTGGTAATATGCTTATGACATCATACTCTTCTTTGTCAGATTCAATAATGACAGACTCTGAAAAGTCACCTTGCAGTACATTTGGCTTAACACATAAATACTAAAGCTACAATGCTAAATCAGAAGAAAAAAAAATTGTAAATTGTGCTTTCAACTGACTCGTCGTAGGGGACTCCAAAGAATTATGGAATTTTATTGTTTTCTTTCTTTCAGATAGATTTCCTATCTTCTTGTTTGTGTTATATGCAATATGATTTTGGAATAGCTAACTGTTCTTTATGTCTTTATACATGCAACCACAATCACAGATTTATACTTTCTCATTCTATCAAGTTGTTCTGTTTCTTCTGAGACTTTGATGAGATTTTGCAAGATATGAGAAGGGGAAAAAAAGAACATCTTCCCCAATTTACCTCTTTAGGTCTCTTTATGGATGTGCAGCACGCAATCTCCTGAATTAAGTCCATCCACTTCTCTTTGTCGTTGTGCTCTCCACCTCTAACCAGAATCTATACAACAAGCATTTCTTACCTTTCTAACATACAAATAAGTCTCAATTGTAATCTTTAAATGATATATAAGTTTGTTACCTTGCCCATTTCAATATCTCCAACACAATCACAGAATGACTGAAATGCAGTTAATAGTGCTCTGCAAGGTATTAGTGTGCACAATCAATTATAGTTATCCTAGAACAATTAAGAGAGCCAAAGAAGCTTAACTTTTCTAAAGCATAGCAATTGTACCGCAAATGTTCCTGTTGGCCCAATCCAGACAGGCCATGGCAACTTCCAAGTTGAAGTGTAAGTGCAGAAAGAACAGAAGAATAACTTTGTTCAACTGCTTTCTTCCCAGTCTTACCACCCCCTCTGTGATGCCGTAAGCATTTAGCATCTTAATGAGAGATCATACATGATACTGGAGCAAAATAAAGCTTAAGGTCAACAAGTATATTCAAAAGATGCACACCTGAACAATGCAGTGAGAGCAAGAATAGCTGCTTGCAAGATGTGCTCATCACTAGGTGACTCAACAGGATGGGTAGTGAGGTCTCCCTTATCTATATCACTTTGAAAAACTGGTGTCCTGTTGAGCACAGATACCACATATTCCAGAAACAAAACCGAAAGTACGGCATGCTGTGAGAATGCCTATTACAAAAAGATAAAGGGGAAAGTAGGGGAAAAAAAAGAGGGAAGAAAACAAAGAATAAGAACCAGATTTTAATAAATAATTAAAATAAAAGGCATTAATATATAAAAGAAATCTCCAATAATGTAATCCTTGTTTATACATAATCTGCTAAAATAACAAAACTAGGTTTCATATATGCAAACAAAATTTCTCCTCTTCAAGATTAGCTAAATTTGTTGATTGGTATGCTTACATGCAAGATTCGCCGTACCGGTACCGGACCTCGTACCGGTGCCATACTATTATAGTGTCGGTACGGTACGATACGTGGTACGCCACCAGTATCGGTATCGGTACCGGATTGGTACGGCACGCTCGGTACCGTCCAGTACGGTACGGTACAGCATACTATACATGAGAGCCCAAATTTCAGAACAGCAAGTAAAAACAATTCTTAAGAGAAACCAGTCTAATATGAGAAGAATTGACAACACTGCTCAAAATGCTGCAGGAATAAAACTAAGAGTATGCCAAATAGCAAAAGAGTAAAAAATTCTGAGTTGGCTTAAGTTACATTGCCAAATCATGTAAAACTAAGTTTCAAGTTGACAAGTTTTACAATATACTATATATATGCATTCTAAATTTTTATACATTTTAAAAACATTTATTCCAAGTCTTGAATTTCAGAACTTTATCATGATACATTTGAGCCACCAAGTCAACCAACCTTGGTAGAGAAACATGTTGAATGAACTGATTAGTAATTTAAATCCTACCATGGATTTATATGTTATGAAGCAAATGTTTGCGGCCTTTTCTGTGTGTTTACAATGGGCCACCATAGAGTTGCATTTTCAAAACATTTATCTCAACTTAAATTGTACAGTTAAATATTGCCAGCAATAGTATCATAACTCGTGCATATCAGGTACATGGTCGAACTGCATTGTACCGATACACGGTATGCAACACCATGCCAATCAGGTGCCAACACTCGCAAATCTAGAGAGGAGACAGGTGAATGAGGGAGACATGGGGTACCTGATGCTGGTGGTGGACTGGGGATGTAATACCCAGCATTAAAAAAGAAATTAGGGACCAGTTCAGTCAAATAGGCGAACTGAGTCCAATTCTATTTGAGGCAGGGGGGCCTGCTGGCCTCTAATTCCCACGCCCCACCTTTTTCTCACCCCCATCGCTCCCTCTTAACAAACCCATATTGCTCTCGCTTGCTCTCTCGCGTGAGAACTGCCCAGCACCCCTCCTGGCCTTTCTTCCCTATTGTGACCCAAACCCCACGCTCTCTCTCTCTCCCTCTCTATCTCTCTCTCGCGTGGATGCGAGAAGCCCAGCAATGCTCCACTTCTCTTTCTCCCATGTGCATCTCGACTTCGTGTAAGTTTCTACAGCAATTTTCTTCCTTCCCCTAGTTCTCTCCATATTATTTTAATATTGAAACACTTCTCTATATATGTGTTATCTTGTTTGTATAAGATAATTTCTGCATAGTTAACTCCAGCAAAACAAAATCCTTTTTAATCTGTATTAATTTTCTGAAAATTATTTTCTAATTTTTCAATGTCTATATAGTATATTTATGTACCATTCCATGGAGAGACTGATAAGCGAGATAGGTTTGAGACACCGATTCGGGCATGAACTCGGGCTCTCACCCATCCCACTAGTAACTGGTCTAGACAGGCCAGTACAATGGCCAGTTTGGTCATTACCTACCGAGAGCCAACCAGTTCCCTTTGTTTTGAGAGAATGAGATCCATGGTCCCACTGTTACGCTATTTTCTCTTTTCTTCATCCATAGAAGGCCTTAGGGTCAGAAAGGAAAAAAGAAGAAAAGAGAAAATGAAAGGAAATGAGAAGAGAAAGGAGGTGAAGGAGGGAAGCTAAGTCCAAATCTCGCAACCATTGCTGAGATCTCGCCTCTTCAATACTGGAGACTCCATATGTCCATTGACTCAAAAACCATGTTCAAGGACCTTAAAATATTTAAATATTCATTAAAAATTATTTAATACAAAAAATAAAAAAAAATAGAGTGTGTCCTATATGTTACTGAGGTGGCAAACCGTCCCTACAGTTGGGACCAAACTATACCAATACTATACCAATCGAGACCAAACTGACAGTGGTCTGAGCAAGATCTAAACCCTTGGTTAGCTCCATTGCGACAGACCATCCCCCATGACTGAGAATATAACTTCTCCAGATGCCATGGAGGAAGACTCCTACTGCTAATATATTACTATAAGAGTGATGAGCGTTACAATACAGAGAAATCAAAGAGATTGAAGCACTCTGCATGTTGAACCATCATTTTCATGACAGCATAATTAGACAATGGGAAGATTTGGTCCTTGGAGATTAAATGTCTTATAGCTAGTAGCTAGCCTTTGGAATCAGCATAGGGACTAATTTGAATGCCCCTCATTATTGTGGGTGGTGAACAGGTTTGTCAAAAGATACTGGATTATATAGTGTGGATGATGAAAAGCAATCTTGACAAACATATTTATTGTATATCAATAAGGAAAAGCTAAGAAGGTCTTTTGTTATCATCTCTTTCTTGTACCTACTGAGCATCTATCATTTTTTTTTCATTATGCAAGAACATTTGTAAAACCTAGTTTGATGTTATTTATGGGTTACTTTTGTCAAAACAAGAACTACATATGATCAGGCCATACCATAAGCACTTCCAGTTAAAGTTGATCTGAGATGGCAGAGTTCTTTATGTTGTCAAATATTAATTTAAATGTCAAAAGCAAGTATATTAACACCAGTAGAGTCTGGAAAAAATGTCATAATTTTCTCTGCTGATGTGTCACTCCATGCAGAAGAAGACAATATCCTGTAATATGCCGATTCCCCCAAAACGATAATAGAATGATGAACAGCATTTCAACCCTGCCCAAATAGATCATTTCATGCTCTTGACTGCAATCATTGAAATTAGCCACCTTATCAAATGCTTGACATGAATGTCCTTCATCATAGTTATCTCCTTGAGAAGGTCTTTTGTCATAGATAGGCTAATTATGTTATGCCAACATTGAACATTTCTATCATATCATTCCTAACATTTGGTTCCACCAAAATTTTAGTATGATTTATGATATCTTCTCTTCACTTGGTGTCTTTATACAAGAACATGACACCCCTACTTAATGACTCCCCTACAAGAACATTTCTATGCCTTATAGGTACCTTTTTGGTGCCATACACTAATAGGTGGAAATTTCCAGTTGACCAACTCCAACTTTATATCATGCAATCCTTCCATGTCATTAGCAAGTTTTAGCATATCCAACTCCAAAGCACATTCTTGGTCCCTTATCACACCTTTATTTGCTTCTCTTCTTCCAATGCTTATTCACTAAGGTTGGTTAAAATCTCAAACCTATAACCTCAGCCTTCTCCAGTCCTTCTGATACTTGAGAAATGCCAGATTGCCAAAATTCTAGGAATTCAGTCAACTGTTCCACATCCCGTGTACACCAAATGCATAAACTTGATTTCAGATCTTTCCCCTAATTAATAAGTCAATAATTATTTGTTGCTTCGAAGAAAATATATAATTTATGAAGCAAATGCTGAGATACCCACATAAAATGCATCCTGCATTGGCCAGCCACCTCGTATCCTGGATACATCCTTTGTTACTATATCTCGTCCTGCAGCAGCCAAAACTTCATTGAAAACAACATTTGAATTGGTGTTCTCTGCCAAGCATGATATCTTGTATAATGTCAAAGGAAAATCAAAGATTCTGGAAAGTAAACTAAGCTTGCATCTGCTTTTTAGCCAAGTCATAACTCATAACAGATTAAACAAAATGCAAAAACCAATAGAAATAAATAAGGATACAGCATTGAGAACCTCCTGACGTGAATGTTTGTCAATCACGGAAACAGTGGCTAAAAGCAGAGACTGGGTTGTCCTACAGAGACAAACATGACCATTATCAGCTATTTCCTATCAAATTCATACATAACAGATATGTATATATGTGTGTGTGCGTGTATGCGTGTGTGTATTATCAGCTATTTCCTATCCAATTAATAATTATGAACAAACCTTGCAACATCAACTTCATTCAACTCATTGCCCCTCTTGGTAATGAACTCAATGACGGCTTGAATAGCACCATCTGCTGATTGTTTGATCTTATCACATATTGCAGCAGTGCATGTGTGCAAAGCAATAACCAACTGTTCAAGGAATTATTGAGGATAAGCTTGAGCATACAGGACAAAAAAATTAAAACGAATCGAAAAGAAAATTTGAAAAAAAACGAGTTACCTCATCTTTTGTTAGCAAAACACAAACAGATGAAAGGACCCTGTTGAAGACTTCTGACTGATCAATAGATGCATCCTGAAAAAGGCAAATCAAAAGTGATGGTTCCCATGCACTGACTTCTTGAATCCACATAAAAAGCCTAACATGATTCACAGATTGAATAAGGTGCTCACCCGTCTCAAAATAGAAATCACATCTTCAAGAGAGGACAAGGCACTGTACGAGACTTCTAGATCTACATCACTACTCGATACCACCAGTTTAGGAAGTGACAAGGAAATGCTGAAGAATAGACCAACAATCTACAAAATCAACTGAACAGATCATTATACCTTAAAAACAATGGAAAATTTTTGAAAGGTATTGGAATCAGGATTGTGATCCAATTTCAGAGCACCTATCATTAAGGTCCTATAACAAACTGACCTGAACTGCCACCTTTCTAACTTCAGAACTGGTATCTGCACAGCGTGGAAGATAAGCTATGATCCTTTCTCCCAAGCACAAGGAGTCACGACTTGGCAATACAAATGCAGCTGGAAGTAAAATCCAAGTAAAACACAACATTCTCATACTGGAGAGACACATGGACAAAGGAAACCGGGGGGGGGGGGGGGGGGGGGGGGGGGGGTGGGGGAGAGAGAGAGAAGCACAGTTACATGGTAAATTTGATAAGTTTCTTTGCGTTGCTCGATCAATTTGCTTGCTGTGCATGCAACTTGAATGGCAACCGAAGCGACAAACTCCACCAGAACAAAGTGCACGAAATTTGACTAGCAACTCATACACAGCAAGGCAACCTCTTCTTCTTTGATGCTCCATGGGAGATGAAACATATGAGTCCACTTGTCTAAGAATATGTAACAGTTGTTCTGCTCGACTTCGACCATCTTCACCACTGATTAAGCCAGATGTAAAAAGAAAATAATGAAACAATAAATTTCATCAACAACAGATTATTCCATGGCCCACCATTTGGTAAAAAAACATGCTACAAAAGAAACAGCAACAGAAATTCAAAATCGTTCTCAAAACTCCATGGAAGATGGAACAAAGGACATCCAAAATAGCATGTATACGGTAATTGATCGACCCATCTAATGAATAAGTGTAAATAAGAAATGCAGATTGAATCTATACAGACTTTTACAATGCTCATTCCCTGACATTGAAAACAGGTCTGAATTTCAAAGCACAATGAGGAAACAGAACAAAGAAAATTCTATCCTTGAAATTTAAAACTTGAAAGTTGAAACATAGGTAGTAGCTCAGTAAAGGAATTGAAGATTAAAAAGCTTGAAAGCCATATCATATAGACTTAGCAGCAAAAGTCATGAATTCTCATCTAAAAGATCCAAATATAGCCTTTATAACAGAATTCACTGGAGTGCTTGAAGTGACAAAAGATATTAAGAAAAGGCTTGAAGATGAATAGCAAATGGAGATTACAACAATATCGCATTTGTTCAGGATTAATAAGAGATGCCGTAGGATACTTAGAAACTTCAATATCTTATAAAAAAAATACAAAATAAGCAAGATATGGGATTGGTGGCTGGAGGATTCACAGCATACCCATTGTACTATAAAATGATCTATGACTTATTAGAGAAGGAGATATTCCTTTTTGATACATAAAAATACAGCAGGGGAACATTAAAAAATTCAACTCAAATCAATAGGTTTCTGTTTTTTTTTTTTTTTTTTTTTTTTTTTTTGGGGGGGGGGGGGGAATAAACAGGTTTTTCAACAGTATGAAAATGACTTCAAAGACCGTCTTGAAGTAAGAATTGTCACAAAAAGCCAAAGATAGGTACAATAGTCTCTTGGGGAGAGTTTTTACAGAGAATGAATTCAAAGAAGAGGCTTGATTATTACAGTAAGCAGATAGAATCTCACCAATAATTAAGCAGAACAAATTGCTGAATAAATTTATTGATTTCCTGAAATTTGTTGATAGAACAAGTCATACATTTTACCCTCCACATTTCTTTATCACTTGAATTTTTTTTCCTGAGAAGTTCCTATAATGTACTCATTCCTAAACTCGTCAGTTGCTGTTCTTAGTTTTACACACCTCCAACTCAATATTCTCACCTTTGCAACACTCATATCCTAACCATGCAGAACATTCTAATCCATGCAACTGACATGCAGCAAATTTGAATATTCTAGAAGCATAAGAGATATGACCATTCCATTTTCAATTACACAAACAAGTCTTCATCAGCATCCTCCTCCTCAAGCATCGAAAGTAAATAATGACAATTTTGACGAGAACCAATTCCCCATTGAACTGCATTCTGTATATTTCACAGCCCATCTAATCATTAGAACCTTATTGCCTAAACATTTCCCTTAATATACGCAATATGCATTCTGGCATGCTTATAATCATCAATATATTTGAAATTAATAAAAAAAACAAGAAGAAAGAAAGAAAAAGAAAAAAACTAGGGAAAAAGATATGTATCTCACTTAGAGAATTTAGTTAGATCAAATTGTCTTCAAAACAGATGAAAAAGTGATTGACAAATGATACATGCTGAAGGGAACCACACAAGGAGCAATTATTCACAAAAATATAGCTTACTTATGTAAGTTTACCTGGTTAGAAGAATAGCGCATAACAGAGTAATGAGGTTGCTTATGAGTGGATCTATAATATCTGAAGGATCTCTTGGCAAAGCGAAAAAGTTTAAAGTAGCCTGATAGGGTAACAATAAATAATTAAAAAGCTAAAGAAGAACACCAGGAAAAAGAAAAGAAAGGAAGACCATAGTTTCTGATGAGCTGTGACATTTAATACCGCAAACTACCTTCAAAACACAATTTCTCGTTTCCATTGGTAATCTTGGCTCTATAGAAACCAAAGTAGTACAAGAACTTAAAGCAAGGCTCTGCAGAAGAATTTATGAAATGACAAGGAATCAAGTAATTTGCCAAAAAAAAGTTCTAAATATATGGACTTTTAATAAAGAAACAAAGAAAAAACTACCGAAAAAGCATACAGACTTGAGTATGTAGAAGCTCAATGTTTGAATCAACAAAATCTTCGCTTTCATCTCTACCCATCAAAGTCAGCACATAATCAAGCATTTGATCTCTTCTTTTTAATGGAAATGAAACACCCATTTCCGAAGCATTAATTACAGCACAACCTATAATAAGACATAAATAAAAAAATTCGGTCCAATTTAAAAACTATATTATTCTTACAACACAAATAATATACAAAACAAGAACATGGCAGAGCTAGAAGACAAAGCACAAAAGACAACCATTTCTTGAATAAGTCAAAAGGAAGCTTCATATATTGAAGCAAAAAAGAGTCCATAAACACAGCTGACCCATCATAATGACTACAAAGGGATTAGCAGATCTAGCACATAATGTATATGGCAAAAGATATTTTTCTTGACTAAGTAGAAGTGCTGATACCACAAATAAATACTTGCAGAGTGTAATGGCGTCAATTAATTCCTCCAAAAAGGCTTTCTACTATGCAATATGGAAACATATACAGGAAACTATTATAACATGATATGGATATCAACAGGCAAGTCTTGAAAAATTAGAGGATATGATATGGCTAAGGATACAACAACGAATAAATGTATATTTTTTTAAATATACAATTGAAAGAACATCTAGAAAGCATGGTGGGCTATCAAGATAGCATAGTCCGTAATTTATACAATAGCATGAATATCTACCAACTCCACCATTTAGTCATCCTTCGACTCAATGTGCCATAATCCATACTCCCATAAAATAATATCAACATAAGAAACTCGATGATAACTGTTTATTAAAAGACGGCATTCATCCAAGCATGAAGGGAAATAAAGCCCCCCCCAATCCCTTGAGGTATCGGAGGAGTATGTCAGGCAAGGATGGTAGGACCGATACCAACGGGCATGCTGGCCGATGACTGGTATGGTACAATATCGGTCCATACCGTACCAAACTCCAGCATATCTTAACCATAGGGAGAGTGAGAGAGAGGAGCGAAGAGGAAGGAGAGAGAGAGAGAGAGTGAGAGGAGGAAGAGGAAGGAGGTGGGAAGCGAGAGGAGAGAGAAAGAGGGGCGGAGAGAGAGGGGGGACTCACCTGGTCGAGCTTCGAGAGCTTCGCGACAAGGGAGAGCAACTGGATCTGTACTTGGAGTCACCATCGTCATTGCCCATCATGGTTCCCCACTGTAGAATCATCTAGGGAAGATTGGGACTTGAAATGGGAGGATCGGGGCCATCATCCAACTCAAGGCTTGAATCACGAGAAGTGGGCAAGAGAATGGTAGGAGATTGGAGAGTGAGGGAGGAAGGGAGAGCGGAGCGGAGGAGGAGGCGGGAGAGAGGCGAGGGTTTCAAAGGGTCTCGAAGGGTCCATGATGGATAGTGAGGGTTTCGAAGGGTCCGCGGGGTTTGGGAGGCATGAAAATTTCTTCTTTTGTCATTGGATTCTAGTTTTGTACTCAGATTCAAGGGAAGAATGTGTTCTTCTTTCAAAGAGAGGCCTTGAACCGTGTCGATAACTGATTGGTCCAGTTCGATATGTCCTGAATCGGCCAATTCGGCATGGTTCGGCAATCCTTGATATCAAGTGTATCCAAGATATATCTAAAGTATTTTTTAAAATTTTAAAAAACAGAACACTTAAAATAAGTATGCAACACATATTTTAAAAGTATTTAACAAGTATCGGTATCTAACGTATAACCTATATGGACACAGCATGCAATTAGAAGTACCTGTGCTTCCTAGCAAAAAGCAGAGTTGGAGAGATGTCTAGCAAAACAGAAAAGATAAAATGCACAACTCTGACATATTTTCACAAATTTCAAATTTAATCTTAAAATTGTCCATCTATTAAGTCGAGCATTAGATGTGCTTAAATTTGTTTTAGTAACATATCATGTACCTTATTTACTAAGTATATATGGGTACATAAGTTACGGAAATAGCCTGAATTTTCACAATTGTTTATTGAGTGTTGGATGTGAAAAACTCAAAATGTTACAATACTATTATTGAATTGGATGACCATTTTGATGAAATTTAATAAATCATCTTCATCAGAAGAATTATAGTAGTCTATACAATGGCTAGACTGCATAAACAAGGTGTAATAGTTGAAAGAAAATGATGCATCTTTTGCAGATATTTTAATTCATATTTCTCATAATACTCATCCACTTTTATTCTTGATGCATTATTTGTTCAATGAAAATATAACCACACTCCAAGTAATTCACAAGTTTTCTTAATAATCATATCCAGCTGTAATGTCCAACATCTTATTCCTATAAAGGAGAAAATCCAGCACATGCATGTTGCCCTCCAAAACTCGGGTCATTGAACAGCAACATAAAAAGGAAAATAGCAAGAACAAAATCGTAGTGACCAGAAGCTGGTGTCAGTGCAGGAGCCCAAGTACAGGGAAGCAGCTCATTAAAAATAATAATTATAATCGGAATAGGAAAACACTTGAGAAGCAGGTGCAAGGATGAGTTTCCAAGGAGATTCCGATGCGGATACACCAAAGGGAATATTTCTGCTATGAAGAATAAATGCATAGCTTCAGCTGGAAGCTTTCAGAATATGCATCAGCCAGCATAAGTTTCATTAGTATTTTACATAAGGAAGCCTACCAGGGATAGGCAACCATGTATAAATAGTAGGCTTCACCAATTTGGTGAGTGGTGATTAAAAAGGAGTTCTTTTTCTCTGGGCTCAGGTTCAGGTTTGGGAATAGAAAGTCGGATTCTGGGAAGATTGATGACTTCAAAGAGGGCCTCTCTTTCAGTTATTTCGAACTCAGTGCACATCTCATAACAAGAATACTTTGGTTTTCTTGGTACTGCACAACAGAAGTGACAACTCTTTTTCCTTGGAGTTGACTTCCTTGTTGATCACTGGGAATGTGTAGCCACTTTTATTCAAAGTATGCAGCTAAGGCAAAAGGATGACAACCCGACTTGGAGGTGGAACAATGAGGCTCACCATGAAAGCTAGCTATAAATTTCTATGAGTCACGGAGGCTAATTATATCCTTTCCCAAAGCAACCTTGGAAGTGCAACATCCTGGAGAAAACTAAAAACTTTTCTTGGCTGATCACCTATGATAAAATTCTGCCGGGCAAATCCCATCAAGAGGAATTGGAGTGCACCAGATGCTTTCCTCTTTGTAATGCTCATATGAAGACCATGGCTGTTCTTATGGTCTCTTTGGCACTTTTCCTTTCAGATTTTGAATCTACCCTCAATTTCAAACTCTCTGTGAACCTCCTGGAGAATGTTGATTGATAATGGGCTTCGAAAGGGTTAGGATAACGTGGTTGCACTTGTTTTCTGGAGTTCATGGATAGAGACGAACACCAGAATTTCTCAAACAAGCAGCAACTTGAAAGGCAAGTCCAGGATAGCGTCGATTTTCCTATTAATGACTGGACTAGAGTGACCTTAGAGAAAAAGTCTCTCTATCACGCATGTTCTTCTGGGTTAAAGATTTTGTACCTAACTGCTGTACTTAGTTCATTTTTTATTGTATCTTTTTGGGATGTGGCCACATATACCTTTCATTTTCTTAATGACAGTGGGTTAGGTATTTCTCTAACTCAAAAAAAAAGGAAAATAAGTTCTATTATGCTTATGTTTGTGATTGGCCTACAAGTCAGCAATGGCAAAATACCCACATGCGAGGAAAAAATACAAAGCTATGCAAAATAAAATGCAATGAATGGCACATATGGATTCATAAATGTCTCTAAAAGAGGACGGATCTTACTGTATAAAGTATAAAGATCCATAAAGTATATTCATACAAATATTAGATCCCATCCGTCTAAACCAACTTGCAATTTTGTGAATGACAGAAAAGAATACCTATAACAGATTTTTTAGCTTTCACTAAGTAAATCAAATGATTGATTTCATGGGACCTTTCTGCAAATCAGACACATAACTAACAAAACAGGAAGAAAATACTTCGATTCCCAAACTCAAGGAGAACAAGTACATAGCAGTATAGCACATTATAAAGAAATGCTTCACATGAATCTTGAAAAGAGAATCACCTAATAGATCAATTGCAGTTATAACAGCTTGCTTTGCAGTAGCATTTTGTACATGAAGAAGTCGTGAAAGCATATTGGTCCCCTGTAGTAAAAAGTTTACCAATATAATCAATTAAATATGCTTAACACCAAAAGATAACGCCAGACTGCCAGACAAAAGTCAGCATTTTCAACAAGCAATAGTGAGTAATATGGGTAACAGCATATTGCTTCGTGCACCATAACCTGGGCAGGCGGATAAACTCACTTATGAATGACCAGAACTAGAGAAGTCCTCACTGAAATCATGGTAAACTTCCTTCTGAATTAAATCAGGATTATCAATGTCATGTTACATAGACCATGTTTTCTCTCCCCATCAGTGTGAGATATTATGTTCTCTGCGTCAGAAAGATATAGGCATGCATGTCATCTGCAACAAAATGTATGCATTTAAGATGCATACTTTCCTTACTAGGCGAAGTAGGAATAGTATATCTGCTTAAGAACCTTTAATAAAATAAAGATGTTTTATTGAATTATATTAGTGTCAAAATCCTCATGTCACAGCAATTAAATTGCAATTGTTATGATCAGTTTTCAAATTAGGTGAATATAAAAGGAACCATGAAAATAGCCATTAACAACATCAATAGGAGTCCCCCAGTAGTATTAATTTATCCAAGTGATGGAAAGCTAAAGCATCCAGGAAAAAGGAATTAGTTCCCAAAGTAAGTGCATCTCCCAATGTAGAAGACTCACTCAAGCAGGAATCTTATATGAAATGATAGATGTGAGCACATCACCTGCTATCTTCTTGTTTCCCTTTCATCATTCATTTGGTGCTATTTGTCAACTAATCAATCCAAAGGACTTAATGATAATCTATAGGAAAAACCTATCGATACGTATATGCATGACAGATATATATAACAAAAGGAAACAGAGACTTTGAAACAACCGACAAAATTTGACGTATTATCTGATTGACCCTTCTCTATTAAGCCTTTCGGACTGGACAAAGATAAAAAAAAAAGGGAAAAATGAAAAGGAGAAAACGAAAAAGTAAAGCAGGGAGTAGCTCAATAAGCCATGAAAAGAGAAAGAGAGCCATGTACACATGCACATACACAACAATATGACACAAGATTTCTAGCGTCAGCCAGTGCTAGTAGCAAGGTCAGCAAGATATTAAATTATATTTATATAAACCTTTTAAATTTTTTAATATTTTTTAGCAAGGCTCTGCACATGCATTGGCACAACCAAGTGTGAGACATGCCATGACAGCCAGTTACTAGCATGGAAACCAATACAATGGCCATACCCTTCTGCTTAGTAACCAAACATTCTGATTCAATTTTCAGGTTTTGGCGCATCCCCAAAAATCTAGAGTTGAGAAATTATAAAGTGAGTGGAACTTTCTCCCACTTTAAATAAATATTAAGGACCCAGGATCACAACCAAAAGGGGCTAACCACAAGGTTATTAATTAAGGTCCTTGGCCCTTCTTAAGTACCAGATACCTCCCTAACACACACCTGACATGGGATCAAACACTGCTGGATGAATTCTCACATACTCCCCTACATGGTATGCTGTACCGATCGGTACCGCTCGGTACCAAGCGTACCATACCCATACCGATGGGTACCGGTATCGGTACGCCAATGTCGATACGCCTAGCGTACCGCATACCGTACCGTACCGACACTCGGTACGTCTATACTAATGCGACACCGGTACAGCGAACCTTGCTCCCCTAATTAAGCCTTATCATCCTCCCATACTGCAATTTCCCAGCCACATCAGCCATGGGCTAGGTCAGCTCTAATACCATCTATGACGACCCTAGACGTCACCCAAAAATGCGTAGCCAAAAGGTTATTAATTAAGGTCCTTGGCATGGTACCTCATCTCAGTACCAAGCCTTGGTCCTTTGCCCTGCTCAAGTACCCAAGACCTCTCCAACACATGCCAGTACAATTCCTCACACATACCCCTTGTTTAAGCCCTAGAATCCTAGCTAGGTGGCTTGTTAAACCCACTGAGAGATAGTTTTAGTAGAAATACAAAATTACTATAAATCAAGGATTAACATATTGGACACCGGCCGATCTAGCATTAGCATAATACGTACATATTGTGCTGATGCTTGGAATTCTTACACAATGGCAAAGCAGCTACAAGTGCAATGCAGCCAATACCTTTCTAGTGCTACATGCCATAAAGGCACTAGCACAACACATTCCATGCCCTAGCTTCCGCGCCAATTGAAAATCTAATCCATGCTACGAATTCAAGTCATAGTTGAAGGCGCCACCAAGGGTCAAAGAAATAACCATGGTCTGCTGAACCGACCTGTACCAGTCGGTTCAGCCTGTACCGAATCGGTGCCGACGGGCACCGGTACGGTACAGTGTATAAAAACGGTTTCGACCCAAACTGGGTCGGAATCGATTGGTTCCGTAATTGGACCGGCTTGAACTGGACCGGTTCGGGGGCATTAAATGCCACAGAGTGGCATTAAGGCATTTGACGTGACCCCACACGTCGGTACCGGTTCCCAGACGGTACCGAACCAGAACCGTACCGGTGTTGGTGCTCACCGATACGCCGGTACGGTCGGTCCGGTGAACCTTGGAAATAACTATATAGAAAAATTTCACAAATGATAAAGAAAGTATGAGGTATTCGAGCACTACATATTCAAAAGAAAAGTACAGGTTTGCTTCAAGAAAAAACATACCACAAGTGCATCAATTCTGGCTTCTATTACTGTAATTGGAGCATATCTCGCAGCATATCCATACATTAAAGCTAGTGCGGCATATGTATGATCAGCATCTTCTACTTTAGATCTACTTGAGAAGAAGGATAGAAATCTACAGCAAATGAATAGACATACTGATCATATCAGTCACAACAAACAATCTCCAATATCAAACAATTTAATGAAGACACTCAATTACAGTGATTTCAAGAAAAAAGAGCTTTTTTTGACGCATCACAGATGTCACACCAAGATTGGAACAAAACAATAATTTAAGATTCAGTTATATTTATCATGAGAGATACCATGATATAATTACAATTTTAGATATCTTTTTTTTAACTCAATTTTAGATATCTTTTTTTAACTCAATTTTAGGCACCTTTGGCTTCTTATAGTTTGACATTAATGGAAGTGAAATTGTCCATTGCAAAAATGGACTAGGCAGTAACCTTTAGACATTGAGGAGACTGAGTCAACACCAGATGCTTGAGAAGATGGTACACAGTATTTCTGCTAATAAAGTATGTTTTCTAGAATTATTTTCTACTGCTTTCCCAGTAGTATTTTTTTATGAATCTTACAATATTCATCCTAGAATTCCTCTTTATTTAGGCACTCAAGAATTCACATCAGCCTGATTCCTCAATTGACAACTTACATCTATCACATTCTTGACAATTAATTACCAATTCTTGATATAATCATCATCATGTTATTCTTGGCATGCCTAATAGCTTCTTAAGTAAATTTTTATGGCACAAATGGTAGGGTACCAAGTGACTGAAAATATTACAATGAGAATTTTATTCATTCAGAAATGAAGGGTAAGGGCAATAATAAATTTCCTCTTATCCATTTGGAAGCAATGGTAGGTGCAATAAGACATATCCCATTTCCATTCGGAAACAAATAGTAGATGCAACAAGATGTTTCCCGTTTTCCATTTGGAAGTAAATAGGAAGTGCAACAAGAAACTTCCTGTCATCAATTATTAAACAAAATGGGCAACGAAACAAGATATTTTCCCATCAATCATGTGAAAATGACAGGGAAGTGGAACAAGATACTTTCCATTAACCATTTGAAAACAAATGGGCAGCATGATAATTTACTCACAATTCTCCAATATTCATTTGGCAACAAGTGGGAAGAATAGCAAGACATTTCCAGCGTCAATCAAAGCACATAAAGAATGGTGATGAGGGAAAATCTGCTTTCAAGAATCTATGGATGAGTGGAGGAAAGAACATAACTTCAGGGTCGTTCAATTTCAAAATCTAGTGGATCCATTATTCCAAAAGGTTACGATAGCGAGTAATGACATGTTCAAGGACTTAGAAGGACATGATATGTAAAAAGATCTGAATAACTAAGTAGACTGTCAAGAGACCAAGTATGATCACTACTTGTGGGCAACTTCTCAGAGTCTCCTGAAAAGAGAGGATCAAGCGGTTCTTGAATTCAACTGAGGAACCAGCATGCAAACCCAACATAGGAACCAGAACTTGTGAGGAAAAATTCACCCCCAAGAAATTTTTGGAAACAATCAAGAATTGTGTCATTGTCAAAAATGTTGTGCAGGAAGATGCTGTCAAGTGACTTCAAAAGTTTGAACTTTGAAGACAAGTCAGAAAAGGGATAATCATTGACAGACATCTGGCTATATATAACAATAAAGTTTATAAGTTAATGACATCAACCAACCAGCAACTCATTGGGAAGTTGTCATCATCCTCCAAATTGAAATGAAGCAACACATCAAAGAATATAAGACGTACTAACAAGGTTAGCCGTCTCGGTACCGAACCCCGTACCGGTGCCATACTAGTACAATGTCGATACGGTACGATGCAGAATTTTTTTGGCATACTAAGTGTCGGTACGCCACCTGTATCGGATACCGATACCAAACCAGTACAATACAGTACGCCCCGTACCGTCCAGTTCGGGCCAGTACAGTGTACCATGCGTACTAGCAACCCAGACATTTGCACAATAAGGTCTAAGGCTACATAAAAAAAACTCGTACTTTTGTGAGCATAAAATTGCATATCCAACTTCCCTACATTTTAAGCAAAGTGCTATGGATTAGAATTAACATAGTACTGAGAAACTGAAGCCTAAAATCATGGATTTTGATTCATGCCATATCTTTTGGGGTAGACGGATAGCTCTGTAGTCTATGAGGGCATGCAGAACCAAAATGGTTTTGATAGCAAACCATAAATCCACAGCGACAGCATGATCAATAGACCACCTTGCAGACTGGACAACTATATAACAATTTGTTATAGAATGATTATACAAAATTCTTGATGATAAGAAAAGAGGAGATATTTAGAGCAACAGGAAGTTCTATCAAATAGATCATGCTAGTACCTCTGTAACCTACTATGTCCAACATTGTCTAGTATATTCTTCAATTTTTCCAGAACAGTATCCAGATGTGAAGCTGCAACCTGCCAGCAGCAAAGAAAAAGATATATGAAAAAGAAAGAGCAAATTTTGAACACTAACCAACTTTCTATGCCAACATACCAACCCCATGCCTTTAGCAAGACCAAGCCTATTTGTGGGGACTGAGATATCTGCATGCTTATACATCCATTCTATTTTTTCACGAACATAAATTCTATCATCAACTTTTTGAAGAAGCATGCCCAGACATCTGCAAGACAGAAGACCGACAACATTGTAACTGACAACCTACTAAGAGTAAAGGTGCATTTGTATGGCTTTAGTGTACCATATCCTCAGATAGAATAAATTTGGACTGTTCTGACAGAAAATCAAATAAAGATCATTTCCATTCAACACCAAAGGATGACCAAGGCCAATCTGATTGGCAAAGTCTACGAAACCATGATATGATAGTACATTTCATTGACAAGATTTTGAACTGCCAAACAAATGCTTGCAGAAAAGGTTCATCTAGAGCCAGTTTACAAGATCACATTTTACAATTAAGTAACCAAACAAGAAATTAAAGAAGACAGTATTATTTTAAATGTGCATATTTAGCAAATTTTAATAACAAGAATATATCAAATTCATGTGACACATAATTAAATATAATATAACAGTAGGCAACTCAAACTCCAACTTAACAACCAAGCAATTTGGAGATTTCTTCCATAATAACAGGATTCCTTATTGTCTATTACACTCACTCATACGCCCTATAAAGTTGGGATGAGAACTGGCTCATTTAAATAATCAAAACAATTTACCATGTCCAGGCAATATTGTTCATCAATTAAAAACTAAAATTAAACCAATATGAAAAGAGAATTGAGGAATTTAACATGATGAGCACATTGGGCTATCCAGGAAAATCGAAGGAAAAGTTAAAAAGAAGGGGGGAAAGAAATATTTCTTTTAATTGTGATTGGTCCTCAGTGCGCATGGTTAGTGGTGATTTGATCAAAAATCCAATAACCAGCCCCAAGAAAACATGTGAGTCTAAAATCAGATATCATTAAGAGTTATTCATCAATAAATTACACAGTACAATTCTAACAGATCCATCCTGTTCACTATTATATACTAACTAAAGTAAAATATGTGAAGTCTAATATAAATATATCCGATAATCTAAAGACAGGATGTTACATCATCAAAAGAAATTAGGTAAGGCCTTTTGAAGGAAAGACCAGCAGATAAGCGGACTACCTGACAATCATCATTTTTATTAGCATGGTTAGTTCATATAGCATATCAGAGGATTGCACGGATCAAAATTTCAGGATCTTTTTTGCCTAGAAATTTACATGCCTTATACCATCATTTCTTCATAACAATGCAAGAGCGAAAGCGAAATAAACTACTTTTCCAGAAACACAGAATTTCAGAATTCTAAGTTTCTTCAGCTGAAACCAAGGGTTAAAGTAGAAGATCTGCCTTGCCAGTGCAAATGGGAGCCATTATGCCAATGCCTCATCCAAACACAGGACAGATATTCAAACTACCATGAGTACTGTTGCTCAATAATCATTCACTATTTGCTAATGGCCTTCTTTAATTGTGACTCAACAAAATATTTGTCCTCTCTGTCCTCACTGCCAATAGAAACATATTGACCCTCGAGATCAAGGAGACCTCCAAAACACTGGAAACAGCAGTTTCCAAGCTATGATTCTGTAGCTTGATGCAAGAAACTATATCTTCAAATAGTTATCTTTTACACAATTCCATAGTGTCTTAATAGTTAAGATCAAGGTCTGCCGTAACAGCTGGTACGGGCCGGTACATACCGATCCGGCCCTAGCCGGTACCGGACCCGCGTGGAATCTGGTACCAGGTTGTTTTTTCAGCAGAACCGACCGGTACGTGCTCCATACCGGTTGGTACCAGCGCGTACCGCTTGATACCGGCCTCGTGCCGGTTTGCAACGCTCGCACTGTGGTTTCAGAAACCACGTGCGGCGCATGGTTTCAGGAAGAAGTGGCCCGACTGGCCACTTCTTTTAAAAAAAAAAAGAAGCTGTGGCCGAGAGGCCACTTCTGTCATTTCAAAAAAAAAAGAAGTGGCCTCTCGGCCACTTCTGTCATTTCAAAAGAAAGAAGTGGCCGAGAGGCCACTTCTTTCATTTCAAAAAAATAAAGAAGTGGCCTCTCGGCCACTTCTGTCATTCAAAAAAAAAAAGAAGTGGCCAAGAGGCCACTTCTTTCATTTCAAAATAACAAAGAAGTGGCCGAGGCCACTTCTTTCTTCTCAAAAAGAAAAAGAAGTGGCCGAGAGGCCACTTCTTTCTTCTCAAAAAAAAAAAAAAAAAAAAAAAAGTGGCCTCTCAGCCACTTCTGTCTGAAGTGGCCGAGTGGCCACTTCGCCTTTCGCTTTTGAAATGAAAGAAGTGGCTCGGCCACTTTTTTTAAACTTGATGGCCGAGAGCAGGGTTCTGCGTCTCGGCCTTCCTCGTTCGGTTATAAAAACCGAACGAGAACATTCAAACTCCAAAGTCTAGATTTCTTAAATTCAATAGAGCTCTGAGGAGTAACCAGAGAAGGAAAAATTTGAGAGATAGCCCACAAATTTAGGAGGAGGTCCTTCCCAAAAAATCCAGCGGAGACTATTTGAGGTGTGTTTTTTTTGTCCTATGTTATTTCATTAATTTTGTTAATAAGTAGCTTAAAAAAATAGTTTATAAATTGCTTAAAAAATAAGATCATGCGAAAATTTATTCCATTAGCTTAATTTTTTGATATGTTGTACATTTATAATAGAAATGGAGTCATCAAGAAAAACGAACCCTACAAAGCGTGATATTAGCTGGTCTTATGGGCGAAGACTTGGAAGAGAGGGGCAACGGCACCAGTTTCAATGTACCTTTTGCGACAAGGTTTTCAAGGGAGGAGGGGTAAGCAGGTTGAAGCAACACTTAGCCGGAAATTCCGGTGAGGTTGCTACATGCCAAAGAAGGAAAGGAGAGGGCTTCCAAAAAGAGGGCGGAGGTCGATCACCGAGCGGCAGAGCCACCTTCCTATCACTCTAGGGAGCCAGAGGAGGTTGAAGATCTAGATGAGGAGGAGGCAGATATTCGGACGGCCATGCAGGCAAGTCGGGATAATCAGTGGCAGCAGGAGGAGGTGGCCAGGCATAGGGCTCGATTTGGGCTCTCTGCATACGAGTCGGGCGGCGGTTTTGGGAGCACTAGACAAGATCCAGAGTTTTTGAGGACAACTTCAGTCAAGAAGAGCATTGGTAAAGAACGTGGCCGGATTGCATCTATGCTGGGTAGTTTTGCTAGCCGAAAGAAGTCATTTAGAAAAATTCCACAAGGAGCGACAATTCATGATGTAGATCCGCATGCTCTCCCCAGTAGAGATTCAAGGCAGCAGAGGGTAGACACAATGTGGATGAAGGATAAGAAGAAAATTATGTGGCGAGCTATTGGATCCCGGTTTCACTTCAGCCACATCCCAGCGAATGTAGCAGACAATACGTACTACAGGTCTGCCATTGCAGCCATACAAGCTGTAGGTCCCGGTGTAGTTCCTCCAAGCCCGAAGAACATCTACGGTGAGCTTCTTGACAACAATAAGGAGGAGCTGGAGAATTGGATGGACTCCTACAAGAGCAAGTGGCCCATATATGGACTAACCATCATGTGCGATGGTTGGACCGGTCCGACCAGGCGGAGCATCATCAACTTTCTGACATACTGTGATGCGAAGACCTTTTTCCACAAGTCGGTTGATGCTTCGGCTTATGTGCATAACACCGCGTGCATGCTGAAACTTATGGAGGATGTGATTGATCTGGTAGGAGAGGAGAATGTCATGCAGGTCGTCACTGATAATAGGCCGCAATATAAGGCTGCAGGGCAGATCTTGATGGAGCGGCGACCACATATTTTCTGGACCCCATGTGCAGCACATTGTATCGATCTCATGCTGATGGATATTGGAAAGATCCGTAGGGTGCAGCAAACGGTGGAGACAGCCCAACGCATCACCAGGTATGTTTATAACCATAATTGGATCCTTTCACTGATGAGAAAGTATGCAGGGGGAGAGATTCTGAGACCAGGAGTCACACGGTTTGCTACCAACTTCATCGCACTTGATAGCATTCTCAAGAAGAGAGGAGCCCTACGTCAGATGTTTGCCAGTCCCAAGTGGCATGATAGTAGATATTCTTATGCCAGCACTGAAGGGAGCAAGATACAAGACTTGGTGACGAGACAGTCATTCTGGCAGCGGGCTACTACAATAGTCAAGGCTATCAAACCATTATATGAAGTGCTGCGGGCCGTAGTTAGAGAGATCTATCCCCATATGGGGTTTTTGTATCACATAATGGTCAAAGCAAAGGATCAGATTATGGAGGCAGATCCAGCGCATGGCCAGTCGTACATCAACATCATTGAGCACCGGTGGGGAGCGCAAATGGGTAAGGAATTGCATCTAGTAGGTAAGCTAAGATATAATTATAGTGACAATTATAGTGATGGATGTACTTATATAATTATGCTAAGATAGTCTCGTATATATGCAGCATACTACCTAAACCCCCGGTTTCAGTACAGCATAGATGGAATTGGTATGGATGAAACACTTCTGGATGCTTTGCGTAATGTGATTTACAAGATGGAGCATGATCCAGAAAAAGCGGCCCTATGTCTTGAAGAGGTAATTATGATTTAGTAATTACCAGCATGTGTAAGTATACCGGCATCTTCAATTATTAACATGGTAGAACATGCTTCTTTTTTACAGAGCAAATTATTTAGAGAGGACAGCTACAGTTTTGGCCAACGAGCGGCTGTCGTCAGCAAACACAATATGAATCCAGGTACGTGACACATCAGGAAGATATTACCTGGTGTTAGTTACTAATATGGAACTATCATATAAGTAATTTTCATAAATATTTTTGCAGCTGAATGGTGGGTGCATTTTGGCGGATCCGCGAGAAATCTAAAGCGGATAGCTATCCGGATCCTCTCCCAAACAGTCTCCTCTAGTGGTTGTGAGTGCAATTAGTCCACCTTCGCCCTTATCCACAGCAAACAAAGAAACTGTTTGACACAAAAGCGCCTCAACGATCTTGTTTATGTGCACTACAATCTGCGGTTGAGGCTAAAGTGCATTCAGGAGGAAGTGGAGCTCAAGTATGCAGATCCGATTTACGGAACCTTCACCGATGATGACGATGATCTACTACTTGGCTGGCTTGTAGGCCAGCAGCAGGACCTCGAGCTTGACGAGCCAGGATCGCCTCCACGACCAGCTAGCTTCATAGCCACCGAAGCTAGGATCGATCCAGAGCAATGGGTTGAGCGCAATATTCCACGCACTTACAGAGCTGATCAGCCGCAGGCACAGGGGAGCCAGTCACCACATGCTTGGTACGAGACACCCTCCGAGAGAGCTGATCGAGAGATGCTCGGCAGAGAAGGGCGACATAGCCAAACAGAGAGGGCCAAGAAAGAAAAACAAAGGGTCCCAATGGAGAGTGTCGAGGAGACTTGGACCAGCAGTGATAAAGGTTCTGGTGGTGACGGTTCTTCTAGCCATGGAAGGAGCGGAGGACAGTATGGTATTTATGAAACACAGCCGGAGGGTGGTTTTTATTTCACCAGTGAGTCCCAATTTATGGGTGCTACACAGGATACAGACCACGTCGACCACCTGATAGATTCCGTGAGGATATCATTGAATATAGAAGATGGGCTCCTCGAGGTCGTTCAGGAAGAGGATATGGCTGCAGATGAGCTCGCATACGGATACGGATTCTATTATCCACAGCCTCAGCCTGACGAATATGGATATGGTGCATCGGATTTTGCTTCCGCCATATTTGGATGGGCCCCTACACAATCAGAGGACACCTCTCAAAGCCAGAACATGAGCGAGAGATCCGACAGTTCTTATAACCTAGCATGTGTTCCTTCTGATTGGGTTAATTTGCCTCCTCCTGACTATACTTATGATCCGGATATCTACGAGAGCCATCGGCACTCGTCCCGATTTTAGATATCCGAGAGTGCTTTAAATGTATGTAAATGATTGTATCTTAATTTGAAGATATTTTATGTGTATCATTTTATCATTTGGAACGAGAGGAGCTAATAACATGCATCATCTATGTTTCAAATTTCAACCCTAAATTTAAACATGAAAACATCAAAAATCATGAAAAAAGCAATAAAAAATATCAATCTTTACTTAATTTAAGATCCAACAGAGACAACATAAAAAGGAACCCAAATTTTTGGCTCGCCGTACCGGTACCATACCGGTCCGGCCGGCCACCGGTACGCTGACTGGTACCAGTACGGCGGACCTGGGTTAAGATCCTATCAAACAAGAACCAACACATGTTACAAAAAATTAGACACCAAACTCACAGCCACTAGAGACAATTGTTTCAACATGATAGATTCGCAGCTTGGTGTAGGAAACTATGTTAGCAGCTGGTAAAGTTTCATGCAACTCCCAAGAGTCATTACCTTCTAGGGCAACATGACAAATTATATCCAAGACACGCCACTGATGGGATTTCGATTTTGACTGGATCTTGCCCCACCACGTTCATTGCCCCACCACTTTCATTGCTCAAAGCACCAAATTGGTTAAAAGATTTTAGTCTTATATTATGACGGTATGACCTTTTCTCCATATTTTCATCTGCCCAAAGGTTCTTCTTTCATAACTGTGAGATCAGGATACCACTTTGAGTCATATATCAAGCATCTAGCTTATGATGGAACCATGCTCTTTTTCAACCTTTAAAGCAGCTTCAGAACCCTGGCAAACCTTAAAGCTAACATTGTATTTTTTTCTTTCTTTACATAGATTTTGGAGGCCCTATTACATCATCGACTCTCCTGCACTAATACGAAGACCAAAATCATGTGATAGATCATACAACAGCTGAAACAGTCTTCCTTTGTTGCCTTCTCTATATTCCACCACCTGTGAAATGTTACAATTGAAAAATTTTCCAGATTGCCGACAATGTGAATTTCACAAGTGGAATAAGCATATCAACATTGATTTTGATTTCTTCTTCAAAAATCAACATGTTAAGCTTCTCACTATATGGAGCCTATTTAGCAACTTGCCGACCTATTCGCAATTACTAGTATCGCTTCAAATAAAAAACATTAGCAAACTCTCTAGGAAGCAAGATAAGTCTAAGATGGTGTTAAAGATAATTGAATAGTGTAGGCACGCAAGTTATATGCTTATACAAGCCCATCATAGTATGTTTTAGTTATATGTGGTGACATGATCACCCATTGGTGAAGTATAACTTTACCGCAAAATGATTAACCATATTCAGGTGAACCATGAATTTCCACTATGCTATTTATTTTACTTACCTTTGCTAAAACCTTGTAACAAGTAAGCTTGGCATTTGTTTTCTCAACCTTTTGCTCCTCACATGGAAATGTCATCTATAAGCTTCCAATTATAGTTCTCTTAATACATGGAAGGAGAATATTATTCAATAACAGGATACTGAATAAAAGCATATAATGGTCACAGATCTAAAGGGCTCCAAACATTGCACTAAGATATTAAAAATAATAATATTAATAATAGAAGACAATGTAAAAAACTGAACATTTTGAAAAAGCAACTCAAACATTAAGTGCAGTAATTAAAAAAATATGCATGTGACTTGAAAATAATTTAAAATGTAAACAAATAAAGTCAAAAACTTTAAGAGTGAAAAAAAAAAAGTTAGATTAAATGTTCCATTAAATATTTACTTCTAAAGGATAGTATGTTAATGGTACTAGTCACTGCTAGCCAGTCAATATCCATTAGTTACTGCAATGGAGAATCATGATATATTACAGAGTGCAGAACATAGAACTGGAAATTGACCCACAATGGTAGGCACAGTACCTGTGAAGAAGTGCTGAATGTTCGTCGCCAGCAGCATATAGAGCATAGTGTCTGGCAAAAGCTTCACCCAATGAAATGACCCATTCGGTGTCTCGAACAACATCCAGAGATTCTGCTAAAAACTGCATAACAGAGAACCATGATTATTAATTATGATCCTATTGCATTTTCATTTTAGAATTTACTTATAGGTCAAAAAGGAAAAGGAGTAACCAGTGAAAAGCTCAAATATATACAGAAAATTGGTTGCTTCCTACCATATATAGTAAGCACGAGGTAAAATCCAAGTAGACTTAGTACCAGGTCCTTATATTAATATTTTAACTGTAACATTGTAACAGGAATAAGAAGAGAACATTGGCAGCAACCACCAGATCTGTGGGATTCAAAACTTCAGTACAAAGACTTACACTGATTATCATGTCATCCCATGTCTCTTGGTAAGAAGAATCCTGCTTTAAGTCTTCAGGATCACTGATATATGCTTTCATTTTAGGCACCTAGTACTTGCCGAAAGAAAGACAATATAAGATGCTTGTATGAAAAAAAAATAGAAATATTTGCAAGGATCACCAATAATAAATATAGTAAAAAGGTTATACAAATAACAAATTAAGCTTCCCCATAGATTTATGTCAGCTGATTCAACCGTCAAAGGTGGCAAAAGCATTTTCAGGTTAAAATGAGCAACCATACTACTAGCAGAAGATTTGATTTTCAGTAACTTCATAATGCTACATATGCTAGGAGCATTTCCTTTTTCCAGGGAAAAAAGACTATTAAAGTTTGACAGGCTCACCAGAAAGCCAAGAACAATAAGGACTAATTCAACATCCAATTTAAATGGAATCCTCACTCACAAATAACACCATATGAAGATTTACATTGCATTCAAACTTTATGTTCCTTTGTCATTAATTTCTCCTCTTTTGGTTGGCCTCCTTGCACTTTAAAAATGAGATAACAAAAGGGTATTCCACAAAATAGAAACTAATACACAAAAAAGATGCTCTTTCAACTCACTGTAAGAGTATATCATTACAAGTTTTACAACTTGATTTTCAAATAATTTATCACAAATTCCTGGCCTGGTTACTTATGATCAACTAAACCAGAAGAACTGAAAGACTTTAAAGGCAATTTGCAATCAGTATTTCAACTAACAATTATCCAGGTTTAGGCATTCCCTTAGCCTTATGCTTAACCCAATCAACAAGGTGAAATATTCCTTATGTAAGCACCCCTCCTTGTGAAAACTGCCTCAAATCTTGGTTGCATATTTCCATATCATCTCAATTTGTTCTCTACAAAGGTGTAAATCTTGAACCTGGGGTGCATTCCAGTTTGGTATTAGGCCAATATGGTACTGGAACAGTCCCAAGATCCGTTTTAAACAACCATCAAAAACAAAAACAAATAGAAAAAATAAAAAGTAAATTAAAAATTTGGTATCTTGGGACGCAATTTGGTTTCCTAAATCCCAAGATGCAATAGTCTCAGTCCATCCTGACTAGGATGGATCACGATGGCCCGATTTGGAGAGACCAGAGATCCTAACTATGTCCCAAGACGCAGTCTCTCTGTTCCAGTTCAGTACTGCTAAAATAGATCAGACCAAGATGCCTTAATCCTTAGTTTTTTTTGACACTCTAACCTTAATAGTTCTAACTCCTATATCTCCTTTAATGAACTCATTTCTCAATTAGTCCCTCCTAGTTTTACCATGCATCCATCTCAGCATTCGCATTTCTACTGCATTGGAATTATCTCATGGACCCTCTTTGTTGCCCAACACTATTAGCCATACGACAATATAGGCCTTATTGTCATTGTACAATTTCTCTTCTTTAAATCATTAAGGGATGCATCAACTAAATAATACCCCAAAAGAACCTCTCCACTTCATCCAAAGAGCCCTAACTCTATATCTCCATTTCTCTCTCCATTATTATGGATGATGAATCCAAATTAATGCAATTAATCGCTCTGCAGCATCTCTTATCAAGCTTGATTGGGGCCTTCTCATTATTGTTTTGTTGTCACTAACATTGTATTTTAGAAAGTTTAACCTTTATTCTTTGTATATTTCTTCCGCAAAATGAGCTTATAAATTCATATTGTTCTATCATCAGTAATCAATACTACATCATCTACAAATAAAAAACGTCATGAGATAATAACAGGTCTTAGAAGACCAAAAAGTTCTCATACAATTATACTTTCATCCAAGGTTTTAAATCCTGTAGGACGGGGGCATCTGAATTTCCCCATAGACCCATCCTGCTGGCCATCCCAATTGAGCGTCCCGCTACGTTCCTAGGATGCCCTTTTCTATATGTATTTTTTATTTTTAAAATTTATCTTGAAGTTTTACAACTGTAATTGTTGTTTAAACATATTTGAACTTCCAAAATAATATATTTATGATAAATTGGCCCTATTGAAAACTAAGACTATAACACATTATGGTTTTCCAAGTCATTGGAGACCCTTCCTTGATTACCAAGCAATGATCTCTTATAATTCATGCTGCATGAGTTCCTGATAAACCAAAAGGATGAAGTTGGATAAAAAAAGTTACAATTTTTACTACATTGAGATTAGTCGCTTCTAAATAAAAATATAATTATGCTAATATTGTGCAATAAATCATATTGATTATTGTACAAAATGGATAGATCGGATTAAGATAAACATATCAAACTTACTACCAAGGTTCACCATATTGGTACCGGACCCGTACCGGTACTACACTAGCATAGTATCAGTACGGTACAGTACAGAATTTTTTTAGCGTACCGAGGGTCGATATGCTACCGGTACCGGTACGGTATGCCCGATACCATGCGGTACGTTACGGTGCTCGTAAACACTTGGGTCCGGTTCCCAATTAGGTCGAATATGATGACAATCTTGATAATGAGCTCATCCCTGTTGCTCATATCGTATTCAATATTGTCCAGGATAACCCTCCTAATGGTAATGTTAGGTAAGAGACTGGCCATCCTTACTCAGGATAGTGAGAGGTGGTACCATACTGTGGCCCTGGAATGTACCCATAAAAAGAAGGATACTGCATATGAGAATACTCCTCAAGATATGACCATTGGGAGTACACATCTAGGTCATATGTAAAAGAAGGGCCATAATATGCACTTTGACTATCCGATGTGCCAACGGATCCTGCTCTAGTTGATGATAATGATGACTTGACTTGCTCAGACTCCAACCTGCTTCTCTGACCATCCTGCTCCATCCATGCCATAAAGCCTTGAACTGATTTTGACAGGATTAGATCAATCTCAGCCTAGCTAAAGCAGAAAGCAGTCCTTGGACTGGCCCAAAGCAATAATTGCATAATAATATACTAAAATAACAGCATATGCTGGTGTGGTTATAAAACATACAGTATAAAGAAAGAACTTCACACATAGTATAAATTCAACATCAAGGATTGAACATACAGTATGAAAAATCATGTGTTAAAGTCACCTACATATAAGGTCTTAATGCCAAGATATAGAGGTCCCCAAAACATGTGAATTTTTGCACATTAGGCATTTTAGCCTTACATATCACATCTAGTGGTTCAGATTCCATTACCAACTACCAATATTGAATTCTGCGAGCATAAAGTCATTCAAGCGCCAAATGGGAAAATTATAAAATAAATCTTATGATTGTGGTAAGGTGGATTTATAAGCTATAAATGTAGAGCTTTTGTTAATGGGACCTTTAAGGACTTACTGAAGAAAAGCTAAATATTAGACAACCCTTGTCATGGGAGGTTCAAAGATTTGACGACTCAGAAGGATGTAGAGAACCCATAAAATGTCTAGGTCAGATGAGCACACTAGACCATTTACTTGTATTTGCTCTTACTTGTTGGCTCACCAACCAAACCTGATGAATTCCCTTCATAAAGATCACTTTGGAAAACAAGTAACACATCTCAAGTAAATGTACACAGTACAAAATGATGAAATGGTGAGCAGATTGCTAGGTACAAGTTATTTTGCATTACCAGCAGCATGGAAAAGATTTAAGGCTGTGTTTGCACATGGAATAATTAACCAGGTGGTAAATAGATTTAAACATTGGTATCCACTACCTAATCAGATAGCCATGGGTTAAAATTATTGACTATTTGGTTGACATTCTGAGAATTAGAGGGATAAGTTGTAGAAAAAAATGAAAGTAAAGAGAGAGGAGAGATCTCCATTGGTTGATTTTATTTCACCTTCCCCCATGAAATAAAGTTAACCAGGTTAGGCTGTGTTTGGGGGTGTTGACCAATTAACTTTAACAGGTCATATTGGGCCCTTGTTTGGCTAGTTCAACCGCAAACTCCCCACTAACCATCACATAACCAGCATCCAAACAGGGTCTAAAGTGCATTCTGGACAAACAATTCAAAAAGTAACCAGCATCCACTAAATTGTATAGCTACAACATCACAGGTCATTCTCATGCCATGTGACAACTATGTTAATCTAAGAACTCTTCACGCATATTAAGAGACAAGACATGCTGTTATACAACAAATCACTTCTTGCCATGCAAATGTTTAAAAATAACTAATAGTTGTTATACCTCATCTTGCCAAAATAAACTAAGGTTTTTTGGGAACAACGGACTCAAGTAGCATAAGACCTGCAAGAAATTGAAAGTTAGAAGTAAGGAAGTTTCCTGACAATGGAATATAACTTTGTTCACGAGTCGTACTTCAGATGTTCATCTATAGAGCTCAAAAGGTTTCAAAGTATCCGTCATCATTTCAATTCCATTGAATTAAAAATGGTGCAAAGAGGGAAGTCTACACCCAATACACCCACAGTGGTGCATACAATATCAAGTATCACCTCAAGAGCCTTTTGTACAGCTACATATGTAAAAGTATGAATGACAAAGTGATACTTATTAGCCCGCTTTACCAAAAAGTGGAACTTCATCCAAGAGTTTTAATAGATCATAGTAATAATCCTTAAAGGTAGTTAGCTCAGCATACAATTCGATGCCTAAACAAGACTCAATTCTTAAACAGACAACATATCATAAAATATCAAGAAAAAAGATGCAAGATAATTTCCGCAATTTTATACTTAATTGCTTTAAAAGGACATTCTTGATAGTTAATTGGCAATCCATCCCATCGATTATCACGAGAAGTATATGCCTTGACAACATGTAATAAAGGTTAGAGCAGAGACCGTCAAAATCTGAGTTGCCAACTGTGCCCTGGCTAGTGGATCATGCAAGAGAACAACCAAACGAGCAAAAAGATCCTGTAGTAACAAGCAAGCATCATATAAATTAATAACTGAATTACTTTAGAAACAGAAAATGAAAAGCATCTATGTTCACCATGGAGCTCTACCTCAGGTTTAGGAATATCACTGGAAGTGTTAAGTTCACTAAATGTAGAACTGTTATGAGATGATCTATGCCTACACAACTCAGTTATACACTTGCAAACCTGCAGAAATAGATATGAACACAAGATTGTCAAGAATAGTAAAGCATCATCAAACATGGAGAACAACCAAAAAGAATCTTGAATCTTAAGAAGTTTTATATAGTCTGTTACTCTAAACGAATATCATATCATTGACACCAGAAAATCAGAATTTTTATTTAACCAATAACACCCGTCTAAAGAAGAGGTACAGAGCTATTAGAATCTAACTTTCTAACACCACTAAAAAAAAATAGAATAAGAAGTACATAAAAGAGTTCAGTTTCCTACCGTCGCAACTGCACCAGTATACTTCTTTGGGATAATCATCTTTAAGATGAATGGCCAGAGGATATACTGCAAAAAATTTAGAGATAAGCAACCAATTGTCATGGACAGGCAAGGGTAAAGAACTTGTGTAAATCCTTACTGAGAAGAGGACATCAATGCCATCATTAATGTAAGATTCAAAGTAGAACAGAAAGTAAGCATCTAAAGAGGTTCAGTAGTCATCACTTATGCAGCACCCTACCTCCATTTCAGGAATGGTAATAGCCAACAAAAGGAGACCCTTTTCACATATTGCTCTTAATTTCACAGGACTAACAGGGCCCATTATCACCTGATCAGAAGATCAATCCATTACAGCTCAGTTACCAGTAAAGAACTAAGATGCATACTATATAGGAATAAGTCAGCGTGAAACCTCCAGTTTCTTATATTGAAAAGGTTGAAAGGGGCCACTTCTCCAAGTAACTTCCTTCGAATCCTTGAAATTTCTTACTTTGTCCTCCATTATTGCACAATGGCGCACAAGGTATTCAATGAACAATTCCGCAGGAGGTCCACTTAGATAGCAGTGTGAAGCCATAACAACAATCAACTATCATAGAGAATCCAGATCAATATAACGCTAGAATTAAATAGAAATCCTAACATTCAAAAATACATGAAATGATTCCAGATAACAAACATTAATAAAATGATTCCAGATTACAAACATTAATAAAAATAAAAAAACCAAGAAACCAAGAAAGACCATAACAAAACAAATCAAAAAATAGCAATCTTTTAAGAATATATATTTTAAAAAAAACTAAACATGAACTGATAAGAGGAAGCATCAACAACATACCTCGGCAAGTGCCATTCGAACATCCAAGCTCTGCTCATCTAGAAGGGATTTCACAACTTCAACAAGTAAAGTCCTTTTGCTATACCAAGTTTCCAACAACCTTCAAAAAATGAAATATTGGCATTCGACATGTGTAAGGAGGTCGAGTATGGACAAATTCAAGCAGACTAAACTAAATAGTGGAAGACAAAACCTGGGTAAGAGATGCTTTATGATGCAGAGAGCTCCAATCATTGATGGCTCATCTTTTGACTGACATATCTGGGTACAAACCATCGACAAAATCAACTGAATAATCAAAAGATAATTTTTCAAATTGCAGGAGGAAAAAATTCTTTGGTGGTGAACATAGTGAAAAGGTAGTTCTGCTTGTTATTAATTGTTTTAGTTTTAAAGGAAGTTTACTGAATTATTGATAAGTAAAACAAAATAGAATAGCGTAAAAAATTACTCACATCCAGAAGGAAGACACAAAGGTCATCAGGATATACTGAACCAATTACTAGAAAGCAGTGTTGGATTTCATTGTAAGTCTGCCAACACAAATATATGGATTTATATCATGTATCTCAGGCAAGAAAAGTTAAAATAAAACAACCAATATGCTGCTAAAATCAGCACAAATAATCTGTTAAACAAAAAAATAAAAAATAAATTACAAGAATTATTAATAATTATTCAAGATGTAAATTCACCTCTCATATACCATTGTGCATTCACATAAACCAAGTAAACTAGAACCACATAACACATATTATCATTAAATATGTAAATAAGATAGCATTTTAACCTTAAATATATAGGCTAGTAACTATTTGTAACCTAAAACCTCAAAAACTAACTCGTGAAAACCCAAAAAATGGGACGATATCACAGCAAAGAGACCCTAATAATGACATTTGAAGCATAATTCTGGTTGTATGAGAGCCTGGTGTCCATATGCAGTCTACTTGTCAAGAAGATTTCCAAGAATGGACTAGGCAGCAGCTCCTGAATGGGTATTAGTTATGATAGAGAAGAAGGATTTGTAAAAGAGAATCGGTTAAAATAACTTGCATGTAAACATATGGTGCTCCGCAATCCCTATAAATATGAGGACCTATAGTGAAAGATCTATTCTTAATCACCTCACTGACAATTAGGGCAACATAAACATAATCCTAAGCAACAAATACTTCTTCCAGAAGGAAGTCTAGAAGAAAACTTGAGTATTTGTATCTAACAAGGAAATAGTACAGAATGAGAGGCTCCTCAGATAGCAGATGCATTGTTAAATCAGCCTAAATTTCTTGATGATTGATATTTTAAGCTAAGAGCTTAAGACTTCCAACTGGAAAAGACTATTGATGCTCCCGAGACTACAGTTAATTTGAAATTCAATTAGAAACTTAGTTCCATGTGTGGATTGTCTTAACTGCTTTCATTTGTCATATACTACTTAATATCCTTTTTGAGGTTTGGAATCAGAAAATGCAGTTTATATACTCTTGCTCAAGTCTAATAACGTAAGAGCAACATTGGGCAGAAGTGGATTAAGTTATTTTGGATAAATCATCAAAGTATCTTTATTCTTTAAGAATACAGGTCTGGCAAAATATTGGTTGCCAATATTCTGAATCCAATCAAGGTAACCAAGTGGGTAAAAAGGTTGCAAAAGTGTGATGGTGTATGTTGTACAGGACTTGGTCGCCAATAGAATGTTTAACAAAGTTGGAATGTATTATTTAGAGGTGATAACGGCACGGGGTTGGGTTGGGTTCAGGTTGGGTCCGGTTCAGTTTGGATCAAAAAACCCTCAACCCATGCCCTAGCAATTTATAATCAGGTTGTAAAGATAAATCCATACCAACCCATTTATTTTAATGGCAACATTTATCAATTATATATCTTTGTAAACAAAAATAAAATATGGCGAGAATAAGGGATTTAGGGTTGACATCCAAATAACATGAGAAAGCGAGAGACGTGGAAAAGAAAACATGACAAGTCTTAAACAAGTTGTTCTCTCTTTCTTTTCCATATTTTTTTTCTCTTAACCATTAGTTATGTAATTTTTCTAATCATTGAACCAATCCTTGACAACGCCAAAGCCCATCACATATTACCACTGCCTCAGGGGTTTAGGGATGGGTTATAGAGGTTTGTTTAACCCATGGTCATCCATCAGGTCAAAAGGATCAAATCCATAGCCGAGCCATTTATAATTGGGTTGATCTCAAATAACTCATACCCAACCCAATTATAAAAGAAATCATCATCTAAGCCCGTTTACTTTGGGTGGGTTTGGATGGCTTGGCAGGTGGGTGTGGGTCAAAATTTCCACTCCTAGTATTATTTCATAAGAGACCTTGCAGTACACTTAATCTAAGTCTTAATTATTTTCCCATCAACAGAAATTATAATTATAGATTCACCTACAGTAGACTCAAAGAGTACTAGGAAAGTTTGCAATCAAGTGATGAAAATCCACCATATGAGACTTCAATATTTTGGGCCCGTTTGGTATTATTTTTGTTTTTTGTTTTTGTTTTCAAGAAACTTTAAAAAAAAGATGAACTAGACGACTTAACATATATGATGAAACCTTTTGTTTTTCGAAATTTTTATAGAATCTTTAGAGCTTTTGGTAGCAAAGATTTATTGCTTTCAACAAAGACTGTAAATAAAAGCAAGGTAAAAGCAAAAATTTTGCACAAATGCTATCTTTCCATATGACGTTTTATTAATTTGTAGAGAAACAAAAACACAAAAACAAAAATTATGCCAAGCAGGCCCTTCATTATCAAATATTTCTTCATTCGATTTCAGGCTTGCAGATTAAAAGCAAACCAAGAACAGAGAAAAGATTTGGACAGCAAATGAAGATCTTAATGAAAGGACTTATTCAAAGTGGTCTTTGAGGAAAGAAATTTGTAATATTATGCCATCAGATGTTGGGTGTATTATTTACAGGCAGATGCACATTTATTTTACATGCAATCATAATGCACTAGTATTTAGCATGTATGATTCACATCCCCTGTGAGTTGAACATAAAACGAAAATGAAAAAAAAATAGCAGAATTTTCATAAAGAAGAAGGGTGAAAATAAGAGAGGAATGAGCAGCTTTCAAGAAAGAAATGATTAAAAAAATTGATGGTTCTGAAAAAGGCAAAAGGTATAAAGGATGGCTAGAGTCTCTATCATAAGGGGTATTGTTGTACATACATTAAAAGTGGAGTCGAGGGAGTGGAGTCCTACCCGCCCAAGGGTTTCCATCAAGATTCGCCATATCGGTGCTTATCGCCCTTTGTCGAGCATACTGAACCGTCCGGTGCCCAACCGAGACTTCGTACAGGAGGCATACCGAGTCTTGATATGCCAAACCAACCCATATAGGGCGTACACTACTGTACCAGCGAAGAACCTTGGCTTCCATTATAATAGTCAATATAATATTGTCTCTACTTTTCAACCTTAAATTTAAAAATTAAAGAAAGGCTAAATTTGTCCATTGTTTATTGACAAAATGAACAAAATTTTCATAATTTCCTGGTGCTGCTTGCAATGGGTTTACCAAATTCTTTATTTTCCAGAATTGGAATTACAGATCAAATTTATATGTTGAAAAAGTGATTCCTTTAACCACCTTAAGGAGGTCTATAAAGGGCAGAATATATTAGCCACATGAACTTGGAAGAGAAGCTGAGAAGAAGATTGCCTCTGTTAAATGAGACGTGTCCATAGGGCAAGAATCATTGTTACCTAACTGGTCCTTTAGAAAAGAAATAAACAATTTTCCACTTTGAAAGTCACATGTTGAAGTTACATCGCCCTAGGATGAGACATTAGCAACCATGGTAAAGAATAGCATACACATATGATACCTATGATGACTCTTTTCACTGGGATGAGACATCAGCAACCATGGTAAAGAATAGCATACACATATGGTACCTATGATGACTCTTTCACTAGGATGAGACATCAGCAACCATGGTTGACAACCAGAGTGCAGTGCATATGCATATAGCACCTTACAACATATCCAAGAATATTAGAGGTATATTAAAGAGAGAGAGAAGCATAGTCAAGCAGGGAATTGTATGACAGGAAAGGATTGCACTAGAAAAACTCGTAATAATAGTTAGAGATACGAAGTAAACAAACAATCAACTAACACTTGACCACTGACAACCCCATGAAATAAGCAATATCATGGGCATTAAGTGATATTGTCATAATGTATTAAATATAAAAAAGTATAGAGGAACTGATTGCCACACAAATCCCATGCATACGTAATGGAAGAGGGGAACGGCCGCTGAAGTCAATAAAGAAAAGTTGGATCAAACGAAACGAGATATACAGTCATTCCTCCTCAAATTTAGAGGGAAAAGAGAAGCATTAGTTAAGAAAACAAACAAGGATTGAACTTTCAATTGAAAGCTTAGGGCATATCAAAGCTTACCTCCGAATTGTAAAAATCAAGGGAAGAGACTAGACAGAGAAAACATGAATAGCAAAATTATTTTTACAATGACACATTACCAAACAACAGCATTAAGAAAGTCAATATTCCATTCAAAAATAACTTTATAAAAAGGAAAGACATGCTTAATACTAAAGAGGTACCTTCAGACCCATTGAAACGTTTGAACAATCATCATTGCTATTATTAACACATACTACTGGAAGAAGCGTGCATAAGATAACTTTGAGTTCCTGCCAAAACAAAAAAGTTGCAAAATTGACACACCAGGTCTCAAAGATGTGCTCAAATTTCATCAAAAGTAAAAATGACACGATCATTAACAAATGTCTATAATTTTTCAAGCAACTGATCTTGACAAGGAATTTAAACAACTAACCGCATGAAGGAAAATTTTAATGAATAAACTGATGAATATCTTAAAAATTCAAGGATCATTGCTCGCATAACATCAAATCAAATTGCATAACTAATAAACTGATGAATATCTTAAAAATTCATGGATCATTGCTCGCATAACATCAAATCAAATTGCATAACTAAACCAAATGATCAAAAACAACTTTCAATTTACAAATTCAAATACACTCAATGTTAGCTATTGCCTTTACCCCTTTATAAATCTGAAAATGTCCACCACTCATCCAACAACTTGCCTACAGGCTTAACAAACCAATTATCGCTCATCACAAAAGTTGATGCCAGTGAAAGCAGCATGGTGTTCGCCACTAAGAGAGGCATAGGTTACAGAGCAGAGAAGTTCTTCGTCGGCTGCAAGTCACCACAAGTCTCTGCCAAAACTAGACTTCAATAAGCATATAAGAGGACTAGCATCAGAGTTAGTAGGAACAGTGTTCGTTGACCAAACACAAACCTGTGACTTTCACAAGCTTGTTGTTTCCTAGGGTGATGAATGGATTTTTCCAGGATACCAGGATGGATTCAGAGTTCAACCTTCCGGTGGGTGAAATTATTTTAAGAAATATCAAAATTTCATTAAACACCAGTCCTTTTTTTTGACCTAACAAGATATAAAGCTTTTGATTAAAAAAACAGAGGTTTTTTTATATCTTTATGTTACATCACTTTCTTATAACTTAGTTCTATCAAGCTACAACTTTAAGAGATGTAGATTAGATAATATATCAATATGCAGGATAGGGCTGAAACACAATACTTTTTGTATAATGGGCAAGATCAATAAGGTCCATGGTTCACCATACTGGACCATACTGCCGAGTATGAGACATACCATATTGTACCAATAATAAAAGGGCACTCGTTATGGGGGCATGCCGAGTGTCGATACCATGAACCTACTTATACGAGCATTGCAGCGGTACAAGTACCGAAACCAGCATTGCAACCATCATAAGGCCTTTAAAGAATGAAAGAAAAACAAAACAAAAAATAAGAACATTTTGATATAATATTAAAGAAGCATGAGAAATAACAAGTAGTTACTTGTTAGAACAACCTGCATCAAACTATCTAGTGTCATTCTTTTCACAAATCCATAGTCGTAGGATCACCTCATATTTAGCTTATATTTTCATGCAAAAGAACAAAGATCTATATGATGCAACAGAAGAGCTGGGGGTGGCACTTACATCACTTGAGTTGATATGGAGGTAACTTAGTCAACGAGAAATAGAAACTTTGCCAAGGTCCGCCGAACTGGTACCAGAACCCATACCGATCGGCGGGCGGGTCAGTACGGTACCGGTTGGGTACCATACCGACACACAGTACGCTTAAAACTGGCATTCCTTTTTTTAAGTTTTTCAAGTTTATTTAATTGGTAATCAATCTTTCAACATTTTCAATGATTTTAAGTCTAATTTGTTTTTTTTTATGCTTTTACAATTTCGGTTTAATCTAAATGATGCATCTTATTGTTTTTAAGTAATACAAAACACAAAATGATTAGTAAGATGTTGCATGCTACAAGAAGCAACATGAAACATCCTAAAATCAACTAGTGAGGTAAAAATTATAACATAATATAATCAATTATATGTATTTAAAGTACAACATAAATACCTATATCTAAAATCTCGTCGAGTGGCGATGCCTCTCGTAGATATCTAGATCATTAACATAGTCAAGAGGCACAACAACCCACCTCTCTAACCAAGCGGCGTCGTAGTCTTGTATGTTCATCCCATAAGGAACGCGCTTTGAGTTATAAGCACTCTCGGATCTCTCACTAAAGCCCGGGCTCTAAGAGGTATCCTTTAGCTAATAAAGCGGCTATGGAGGCCATCCGAATAAGCCGACAGCAAAAACTGGCCCATAAGATGCTCTAAGTTGCGTAGGATAGTAGCCACCGGAAGATGCCTCGGACGCACCATATCCATATCTGTATCCGTATAGATCATAGGTTATCTGTGGCTATGGATAATAGGATCCAATATACGACTCAGAATCTGATGTCTACGGATCCTACTCCACGTACAAGGTCATCTGCAGCTGCATCGTGTCCTGAATAATCTCAAGAAGACTGTCTCTTATATGCAATTATATCCTCGCGGGCTCTACCAGATCATGCACTATGGTCCATATCCTATGTAGCATGCGAAAACTAGGACTCACCGGTGAATCGAAGACCACCCTGAGGTTATCTCATAAATGGTGGTCTAATGTCCTCCACTCCCTCTTTGGCCCACAGATCCATGACCTCCAGAATTGTTGCTCCTAGTCTTTGAATCTGAATGAACTGACACCTTCTCTACACTCTCCATAGAGGCTATAAGTGCCTTTTGTTTTTTTTTTTGTGTGCTGAGTACCTGCCTGCTTACCCTTCGTGCCACTCTCGGTTTGCTTACCCTTGCTGCCACTCGCTACCTGCTTACGCTTCATGCCCCTCGTTGCCTGGCTATGTTGGATGTATGTTGTCCTCCTGACCGAGTCGACCGGATAGCGTAATGACCTCATCTAAGCATCTCTCAATCATATCTCTAAGAGAATGTCTCGGACAAGAAGTCATATGGTGACTGGCTCACGAGTGAGCCCTATGGCTGCGGCTGATCAGCTGAAAAAAATGCGTGGAATATTGCTCTCAGCCCATTGCCATGCATCGACTATAGCCTCACTGGCTACAAAACTGACTAGTTGTAGAAGCGATCCTCGCTCATCAAGCTCTGACTTCTGCTGTTGGCCAACAAGCCATCCGACCATATAATCATCTTCATCAGCTACGAAAGAACTATGGATCGAATCTGTGTACTTGAACTACACTTCCTCCTAAATGCACTTCAGCCTCAACCTCAGATTGTGGTGAACATATACAAGATCGTTAAGGCCAAAGTCCGCCGTACCGGTACTGGTCGGCGTACCGGTGGCGGCCCGAACCGATACATACTGGTTCCATACCGATCCCGTACCGATCTGTACCGGTCCGTACCAATCTCGCACCGGTTCTCCAATGATAAGCTACCGGTACCGGATTCCACGCTGATCTGGTACCGGTCCCAACCCGAGCCGGTACGGCAGACCATGGTTGAGGCACTTCTATGTAAAACAGTTTCTCTACTTGCTGTGGATGAGGATGAAGGTAGACTAGTTGCGCTCACAGCCACTCAAGAAGACTGTCTGGGAGAGGATCTAAATAGCTAGCCGCTTAAGATATTTTGCGAACAAACCAAAATGAATCCACCATTCAACTGCAAAGCACTGCATACAATGGTCTGATAGCTTTTACTATTGCAGTAGCTCGCTGTCAGAATGTCTACCGGGTCATCAAATCCTCGATGCTGCTCTCTTCAGTGCCGACCCTCGCATATTTACTTTTCTGCCACTCGGGACTGACAAATATATGACATAGGATTGCTTTCTTCTCAAGAAGGTTGACTCAATGCTGAGAAGAAAGCAACCCTACATCAGGTGTTTGTCAGTCCCGCATGGTAGAAAAATAGATATGCGAGGGCAGCATTGAAGAGAGCAGCGTCGAGGACTTGGTGACCAGGTACATATTCTGGCAGCGGGCCACTACGATAGTGAAGGCTATCAGATCATTGTATAAAGTACTTTGGGCCGTGGACAGCGAGAAGTATCCAAGATGAGCTTTCTGTATCGCATGATGGAAAGGCAAAAGACTCAGATTATGAAGGCAGATCCGACGCAGGCCCATGAATACATCGACATCATTGAGCGATGATGGGACCACCAAATGGGTAGAGACTTGCATCTCGCAGGTAAGCAAGAACATTGAAAAATAGACTGCTTTTGTACTTGTACAATTTTACTAAGACAATAATGAACTCTATATACAGCATACTACTTGAACCCTCGGTTCCAATACAGCATACCTGAAATCAATATAGATGACGAGCTTCTGGCGGCTCTGCATAATGTGATTTACAAGAAAGAGCTAGATCCAGAAGTCGCGGCCCTATGTCTATAAGAGGTAAGTTAACTTAAGTGACATGTAAATTAACTGGTATCTTCTATTATTATTAACATAGTACAACACGGTTCTTTTTTACAGACCAAAATATTTAGAGAGGGCAGCAACAGCTTTGGAATCTTGACAGCTGTCGTAAGTAAGAAAGTATGAATCCAAATTTGTTATACACCAGAAGGATATTTACCTGGCGTTAGATGATTACTAATATAGTACTATCTTATATATAATTTTTTTCAATATTTTTGCTGCTAAATGGTAGATTCATTTTGGGTTATCCGCGAAAAATCTTAAGTGGCTAGTTATTCGGATCCTCTCCCAGATGGTATGCTCAAGTGGCTGTGAGCGCAACTGGTCCACCTTCACCCTCATCCACAGCAAGAGGAATCATCTGACATAGAAGAGCCTCAACGATCTTGTATATGTTCACTACAATCTGAGATTAAGGCTGAACTGCATTCAGAAGAAAGTGAAGCTCAAGTACACAGATCTGATCTATAGTGCTTTCGTAAATGATGAGGATGATCTTATGGTCAGATGGCTTGTGAGCCAACAACAGAAGTCGGAGCTCGATGAGCGAGGATCGCCTCCACAATCGATCGGTTACGTAGCCAGTAAGGCTAAGGTCGATGCAGGGCAATGGGCTAGGAGCAATATTCCATGCATCCTTCCAGCTGATCAGCCACAACCATAAGAGAACCGGTCACCGCATGACTTCTTCTCTAAGACATCCACTCAAAGATATGATCGAGAAATGCTTAGACGAGGCCACTATGCACTTGGTCAACTCGATCAGAAGGGCGACAAACATCCTCCTAATATAGCCAGGCAAAGAGAAGTACGAAGGATAAGAAAGCAACTGCCCAACACACAAAAAAAAAGAAAAACAAAAGGCACCTACAGCTCCAATAGAGAGTGTCGAGGAGTCAGTTCACTCAGATTCAAAGACCAAGAGTAGCAATTCTGATAGTTATTGATCCGCTAGCCATAGAGAAAGTAGAGGACAAGAGACCACCATTTATGAGACAATCGCAGAGTGGTCTTCAATTCATCGATGAATTCCAGTTTACGCATGTTACACAGGATAGGAATCACGATGCACGATCTGGTAGAGCCCGCGAGAATACAATTGTATATAAGAGACAAGCTCCTTGAGATCATTCAGGAGGACACGATACAACTGCAGATAACCTCGTACGTAGAGTAGGATCCATAGACGTATCAGATTTCGAGTCATATAATGGATCCTATTACCCGCAGCCACAGGCAGCCTATGTCTCATATGGATACATATATGGATATGATGCGTCTGAGACATCTTCGAGTGGCTACTACCTTACACAACCCAAAGCATCTTACGATTCGGATTTTTCTGCCGGCATATTCGGATAGACCCCTCCATTGTCGTATTATCAGCCAGAGGACACCTTTCAGAGCCAAAGCTTCAGCGAGAGATCCGAGAGTACTTCCTTATGGGATGAACGTACAAGACTGCGCCGCCGCTTGGTTAGAGGAATAGGCTGATGTGCCTCCTGACTATACTGATGATCCGGATATCTACAAAAGACATCGCCACTCGATCCAATTTTAGATATCGGTATGTATATTGGACTTTAAATATATATAATTGATTGTATTATTTTTTAATTTTCACGTCACTTCTTGATTTGAGAATATTTTATGTTGTTCATTGTAGAATGCAACGCCTTACTAATTATTTTATGATTTGTATCATTTTAAAGCAATAAGATGCATCATCTAGATTAAATCAAGATCATAGAAACATCAAAAAATATCAAACAAACAACAAATTTGACTTCAAAAAGAGTGATTACCAATTAAATATTCTTAAAAACTTCAAAAAAAATGGGTATGCTGATCCGTGAACCAGCACGCCCTACCCGTACCGGTTCGATATGGTACCAAACTGTACCGACCTGTACAAGTCCCGGTACTAATTCGGCGGACCTTAGTTACAAGACCTAAAAAAACATTAATTTAATCTTAAAATCAAAAAAATCGTGAAAAGTTACCTTTCAATCTAGTCAATCCACAAGACTTAAGACCAAGCTCCCCATCTTCTAGTTCCTCTCACTAAAGATCCGCACTCTACACTCTTTTTTTCTCCTTTAGGCTGCCTATTAAGTCTATTTATAGGGCAGGTAGATCAGTTCTAATAGGAAGTGGGGCCTGCTAGCTCGGTTCACATGCTTGAGTCGATTCCTGCCAAGTTAGTTGGTATTAGATATGGTTAAGTTTGTTGGCAAGTAGGTTGGTTCAGTCTGTGTCACAACAGCATTGCATGTAGAGAAGGAAATACCTTGTGTCTTAAAAAATGGCCAAGGTATCTGTCGATCAAGAAACTGCATAATGCACATATGGTATACAGGCGCATATGCAGTTAGTATTTTCTGACTATATATAAAATAAATAAAATATATTAAGTACAATAAAACAACAATAATGACAGTAATATTTTTCTAGGTAATTAAATATCAATACTAATGCTAGTAATAACAAATAACTAATGCTTATTATTTATTACTCAATACTAATAATTGTAGTTCTAATATAATTGAAACCCATATTCGACTTGACCATCAGCTTCATCCGCACAGGCCCACATAAGAGTGGGGCACATATTTGGCTCCATAATGCTAAGCATGTCACATATACAAATATCCATGCTAATTGAGGCACATATATGACCGCAAGATCCAAGTAAACTATCATTTCAGCCCGTAAATAAGATGACTGCATATAGTAACCACATATAGACAATGCGATGCAGTCAAGGGACGGCATACGCATACGCGGCTGCACATTTGGCCTTGTACACCTCCACTTGAATTCAATAAAAAAATCTTAAAACTTCAAATTCTTCAAGAATAAAAAGTTGTCCCATCTTTACCACAAATTCTCAATTTTAAACAAGTCAAAATATCAACTTTAAGTCTTTGAAGTTATTATAACTACACATTGTTAAAACCCAAAAGTTTGGTAAGAACATATGGTCTCTGAAGCATCTCATGTAACAGCACTTAGCACTTCAATAGAATGATTCATATTGGATTGCTAGACATGCATATTCATATCTAAGTACTGTTATAAACTTCTAATTATAGATTGAGCTATTACAGAAGCAAAAACTATTAGCAGCATTGAGAAAAAATATACACAGATTACCTCAAAATCAAGCAAAGGAGGGCCACTTTCTGATAGCAAGCATGCAGCAAGAAGATTGTGTAGGCTACATGAGGCTAGAAAGGCAATCTCATGATCTTTCTTATATCTAACAGACAAAAAACAAGGGAAAAATAAAATGGAAGCCACCTTCATGCTCAACAATCATATTTGACATAAAGTCAATAAGAAGCTATAGCAAAGCTTTATACTCACAGGTCCAAAATTGTTGGAATAAGCCTGGGCAATGCTGCTTTCAATTGTGGCCGCGTAACAAGGCCAACCATTTGTCCTAGTGCCTCCACAGATGAGAGCCGCACCTGTTTCAACAGATATTAGAGACAGAATACGAACCCCCACAACCTTAGTTAACAACGTTCGAATCATAACAATATTACAGAATAGAGAAGTCTAACATTTTAAGAATTTGACATCAAAAGTGCTACCAGACAATTCTAAGAGCAACAAAATCAAAAAAAATGATATCATAACATTCAAAAGTGCCACCATTTTAACTAATAAGGTGGCACGCACTTTCTCACTATGATTAGAATGCAAAATAACATAAGAATATCATAACATTGAAAGGTGCCAATGCTAAACATTATTGAAGTGTATTAACCAGTAATATGTTTGTTGTAACCGGCAGAACAGAAAATGTTGTAGAAAGTGTATTAACCAGTCACACGCATTTTTGCAAGCAGCAGTAGGTTTGGAACAAAAGCCAAAACTTTATCTAAAGAGACATATTTCTTTTTTTTCAGTAATGGCAGCAACAATAGGTAAATTTACTAAACAACAATACATAATTAGTAAATTTACATTATTCTATATTCAGAAAAGATATATGAAAACACATACAAAATGAAAAATAGAGACAACTGACACACATGGGTGTAGATGAATACTTGCTTCATAAACATTAAAATGAAAGAAGAGACAGTAACATATTAAAAGTCACACCGGCACCAATTCATACCTTCAGATCACGTGAAGTTGCCCAGACTCTCAACAAAAGTTCAAAGACAGAATTCATGAATGACCTGAAATAAATAAAAACGAAATTTTAAGAGAATGACAACTGACAAGTCCCCATCATTTAAAACATAAACAATATAGATTAGGAAACTTACATTACATCGCTATCAAGAAGTGGATGAGAGGGGAAATCCCCAATATACTGCCAAGTAGCCTGACACCAGCATTTGAAAGCTGGAAGCAAATGGCATATTATTGATCAAGCACAAATAAGATCATGAAAGAAATGAGGCAAATGCTACAGCAACAGCCTTAGCTTTCACAATTAATAAAATGTCAAACGGCCATTTCCTGGAACTTCTATGTGCATGTTAAAGCTCTAGGGAAGGTAAATACAGAGAAAGAAGTACCATTAGCGAAAACCGGTCGCTGGGCATCCCGTACATTTCCAAGAATTGGTAACACACGCAAGAGGACATCTTTCAGTCGTGGAGCGAACTGCAAAGCTTTGAACAAACAAAAAAGTTCCATATACAATTTCAACTCGAAGTCTCACCTCTAGAACCGTGATATAAACATAAAGTAGAAAAAGAGATGCATAACCTTCTGCAGAAGCAAAGTCCGCAAGTATCTGAACCATGGCTGGTAAAGCTGAATTAGTTCCAGACAGGTGAAGAAAAATTTCCTCCATCATCTAAAGCACAAAAAAAATTCATTGGTTACAGATTCACATTTAACGACATACTTACACAATAATTAAGAAAAACCATCACGCCATCGAATACACTACAACAAGAAAATTAAAATCTAAAAGCTGTCCTGAATCCACCAAGAAACATGTGCTGTTTGGAATTAAGGAGGAGTAAGAATTCAGGCAAAAAGGGATATAGCAGTGCATTATTCCCAGCTGGCGCTAGGTTAGGGCTGCCGAAGAAGAGCTGCAGGTCGCATTATGAGAGCCCGAAGCTCAGAAGCTGGATGGAGGATTTTCGGTGACAGCCCAAAAGGCAAATACAGCACACTCATCCGCAATTTTGGTTGGAAATACAACTTCCAGCAACCAGCTCAAACTAAACAAAAAGGGCATCCCAACACAGACTCAGTCACTAGGGATATGCAGAATCAGGTCAGAATACAACTCTGGTTCAAGTAAGACTATAGTCTCAGATATGTTCAGAAATCCAGAATTTTAAATTATTTAAAATCAAATTGCTTCCCTGGGCAAAGATTGAACAAGTCAGATCTGGACAAACATTAATGATAGTAAAATAATTCATGTGCACTAACTCTAGAAACACTGCATGATAGAGAAGCATGTAAACATGCTTATGCAGACATGCAAAAAATATACATGTATTCATTACACATACATAAAAAACAACTTACATTCAATATACATATATACGCACATACTAACCTATATTTATATGTATATATAATATAAGCAGAGATATGCATAAATATGCATATGTAAATCATGAAACATATGTATAAGTATTTTGTCAGCAGATGTAGTATGGCACACTCTATTGTCCTTATTAGGCCACTGAAACTACTAAACCAGCTACAGAACAGTGCGTACAATTACAAAAAACAAAATGATGGTATTAAGGAAACCTCTAAAATCCAAGTTTATCTGTCATAACATGTATTTGATTGTGAAAAAGGCCCTACGTGACCTAACTTTGATTTGTCTTGCAATGGAAATTAGTAACAATTCTCCAAAATGATGCTTAGCATAATTAAAGGAAGCAAGAAAATCACAAAGCATACATCCACAAGCTATGACAAAAGCAAAAATACATTACTTCCACAAATTCTTGTGCCCATCAGAAGAGCTTACCAGGTCAGGCACATGCGATCCTACTGAAACAAGTAGACCAGCTGCTGCCCTTTGCCAATCAGCATTAAGCTCCTAAACAATATATAAGACAAACTTTAAAACTTGCGGGTGATGTCCATTTTAGATGCAATGCATAGGCAGGGGAAAAGTAAAAAAAGAAATATTCAAAAAACAAAAAATGTGCCTCTCTCTAAGCAGATTATTTAATTCTCTGAGTAATTATTGGCCAATATCCTTTCTGTGTTCTAAGATGTTCCAATCCAAAGAATAAGTTATATGTAATAACTTTACTATAACTATGTCTAAAAAGATTGATCCTTAGTAATCTGATTCAAGCCAGATAAGGTTTAACATAGCATTATTGTTTGCAATATTAAACAGGACTTGTACTATCAAAAGAATTAGTTATATTGTACTTTAGAATTTTTTTATCTTTTCAGCTCTTGTTCATAATCATGTGTCAAGAAGATGAAAAAACACCGAAATTCAAGGATACTTGCAAAAAAGACACAATTTTATTTGGTATAATACAAGTTCAGTCCAGTAGGTGAACGTCAAATCTATACAATAGCTTTCTAGTAAGGAATCAACCAATTACCAACACACGGAGAAAAAGGATGAACAATCTGGAAAGCATTGCACAAGCAGAAGAAGTGAATACCCTTGCAAACATACTTCATTTGTTCAATTTCGAATTGCTGGTGCATAGCAATTTATATTATACAGTACACTTTGTGCAGCTGTGTACAAGCATGCCATGGTGGTGTGCAATGCCTATTGGTCTATGGCGGTCTGTAAAAGCCCTCTTTATATTTTTTGGCCACTTGAGCCTATTTTGGCCTCCCCTCACATGTAAGATCTCTCTTTAAAGGTTTCGATGGCCCAATCTTAGGATCAGACACATTGATGATGTGAAATAATCATTTTATTTCACAAAGAATCGAGATTGCATCCTTTAATATGTGTTGTTATTGATGTGATTATAAATGTCAACCAGTAAATGTGTTTATAACAACTTAAAAATGCACTACATCAATTTGCAAGGAGACATCGCATGAATTAATGCATCCACTTGCACCAGCAGATATAGTTTTCAATATGTGTTGTTATCAACACAGTACATTGATCATGCACAGATCAGTATCCTGTATTAATCAGATTTTTAATGTTTCCTTTAGAGGGACTAAAAAAAAGAATGTAAGATTGAAACAGTAATAGAACAAACATAAATGAAGGTTGAGGAGAAGAATTATATTGTAGAGTTGGTATGCATGGTATAGTTGTTTGAACATATTATTTTCTTACAATATTTTAGCTGCATATTTATTAAATGACCTATAGGTGCCCTTTACCTAATTTTTAACTTTTCATTAGTATTCATTTTTCTATTTATATGCCCACTTGTACATAGCAATATTTTAACAAGTAGTTTGTGCACCTATTTGTTTTTAATACCTAAATGAGAGTATGTTTTATGAAATATCTCAGAGATCAAAAGAGGCATAGGTGGTTTTTTTTCTCACTAGACATTATATGGTGGCGCCAGCAGGAAATTCAGATTGTTTAATGTTAGTCTGTATGGTATATGTTATATTTATGCATATACAGAAAGTAATGTTTGAGATTTAATAGTTTAGTTTATAGTAGCATGAATTTCAAAAGTATTTTAGTTTATAATGACTGAATGTATTTTTTTAATGTAAATTTGCATGTTGGGTCGCTTTAAATTATGCAATACACATGTTGAAAAGCTACCAGAGGTACACATTTGACTATTGATAATGTTTGTATCTTATAGATCAATTGGCATAAATGTTCAGCTGCATTAAATAGCTCTCAATACACTAAGAAAAATAAGTTAAAACTAATTAGAACTAAAATTTGTTATAAAAAGAAACCCTGAGATAGCATAATCATGTGTGCAAAACCATGCTCATCCATTAAATGTGGTCATGCTTGCAAATCCATGCCAATCCTTGACCAGATGGTGCAGATTGGATCCAAATGATTGGACACACAATAGTTAGTGATTATTTCAGATCTTAAAACACCCATAAAATCTGAAATATTTTCAGATTTCTGTGTATAATCTATACTGGGAACAAAATTATGCTCCCCAAGGCAATCATTTTTACAATCTGGCAAAAAATACCCAAGCCCAAAGAAGATGGCAAGAAGAGAGAAAAGATGGAAGAAGGGAATTTACTTTATTCATTCATCATCAAAACAGATTTACATTGTCTCCTCCTTCCATTTAATTAAAGACATAACACTTTACTCCTTAATTAACTATGGCAACTCTACACCTTATCCTGTTGGGGGAAAACAAAGAAAAAACAAATAACAATAATTTTTTAAGCATTTTAAACAAGTTTGTATCTCCATGAAATCCAACATAGAAAGCCATCAAAATCAATTCAAAAAAACAATCATCGTGACTTAAAACCTTTCTTAATCCAACCCGGACCCAATATAGGGCTTAAGGGCACTAATCTTGCTCAAAATAGGACTAAAGCATTCACTATAAAAATAGCCCCAAAATTAAGTACAAAAAATCACATAAAAACTTCTCCCAGAACAACTAATATGAGACAACAAAGACTCAATAGAATGGCAAATTAGCTGATAAAGACCCCCAGAAAAAAAAATAATGAAATATAATCCTAATTTAAACCTAACCTACATCATCGACACGAGTATAGCAGGCAACAGTTTAATTCTCAAATTTTCCAAGCAGAGAGTTTAATTGAAGAAATCCATGTCATGAAGAAGGCAATGCCTTAGAGTTTACATCCAAAGATGAGAGAGGGCATAAGCATACTGAAAGGGATAAATTGGAAGAATTTATTACATAATTATGGAGTTCACTACAGAAATGAAAAAGAGTTCTTTCAACAAGCCCTAAAAGACCCACCAATCATATTTCTGAGAGGAAATAGAAAAGGTCGCTAAAATGGTTAAATCTCATAGAACATATAGCTTTGAGCATGTCCAGATTTGCCATTGTTCTTCGTATTGCAACAACGTTAAGGGTTAGCAAAAAATTAATTATCATTCTTCATTGAAGTACACATTTGAGGAGGTTAGATTCTGTGGCATACAGTAGGGAAGAATTAGCATGAGAATATGCTTTTGTGCAAGTCTTAAAAATTGAGATGTGAAGCAAAGTATTTGCCACTATAAATTATTCCACCTTTGTTATTTCATAAAGCATTTTGTATGCCTTGAGGGTTTTATCCTCCTAATTCAGATACAACTTCTCCAGTTGTCTACCCTTCATATGATAACAGTACCAAACAAAGAAATAAGCAAATATGAGTTGAAGCATAATCCTAGGCTATCGGATAAAAGAGTTGAGCTTTAATCAAGCAAAAATAACTAAAGTTCCATGATAAATCCCTCCATAAAAGAAGAAACAAGGAATTAATTCAATCAAATTGAAGCAAAATTTCCCGTCATGGTTGCTTCTACCACCATTCTAAATGTCCATAGAGACGATGATACCTTTGAGGTGATCATCTCTGCTGTCGCTATCTTTGCAAGCTTAGCCATGTATGTCGGGTCCACATCTTTACGGTCCATCGCTCGCACCGCACACGCCATAACAAGAAACACCCCCGCCATGTTACCAAAACGCTGCAACCAGAAAACCCGCCCAATTCAAGAAACATAAGAGAACTTCCATCATATAAAGGATTAAAACCTTATTTTCAACCCGAAGCAAAACAACGCGATGAAAGAATCACATACCCGACGGCCCCCTCGGGAGACAGCAGAGCAGCAATCAAGAACCAGAAGAGGGTTCCTGCATCACCCCATCCGCCAAATCATTCAGAGAACAAGAAAAGAAGCAATATCAGAAAAAAAAAATGGGGAAAAGAGGGTTAAGGGATGATCACAGTGGGGCGATCTCCTTGAGAGCGGCCAAGGAGGCCTCCTTGACGACGGGAGACTCATCCGCCAGCGACGCTACCAGCACCTGTACAGCCTCTGGAGTAGGAAAAAGAGACGAAAAGAAGAAAGATTAGAAGCGAGGGAAGAGAAAAGGAGGAAGGGCAGTGGGAATTCGGCCGTGGCGGAGGTCACCTAGCGCTGGGAGAGAGGCGGAGGACGACGCCATTGTTGGGGGGGAGGAAAGAGGGGGGGAGAGAGAGAGGTGGTGGCGGGGAGAGGGACGGGGGGAGAAGAATAGAAGGTGACGGGAAAAAGAAAGAAAGAAATAGAGGGCGGTGACAGGACAGCACGAGCGAAGGTGTGGAGAGAGAGAGAGGGCCTGACGCGGTGGGGACCGGCAGCTCAAGGGACGGACGACGGGCAAACGGGTGGAGCCGACCGCTCGAGAGAAAAGTACGGTATCGAAAAGTCCTGGAAACAGATTTGGCGCTCGGGCGAGACTAGAACCGTGAGGTATCTGTCGGCCCAATGGAGGTGGCCTGATTGAGCTGCCGCTTTTCATCAGTCCTAAAACTTCCAGAGCACTCGTTGAGAGTGGAAGGAACTGACGGTGGTGGGCCACAGTCTCGGCCGTCGGATGCTTGCCGAGTGGGTGGCCAAGGATGTAGCCGCTTGGCTAAAGAAGGCAGGAGAGGTGGCGGTGGTGACACTAGCCGACGACCATTTCGCCTTGCATTTCCGGACGACGGCGAATCGGAACCGCGCATTGTCGGAGGGGTCGTGGGTGGTAGCGGGGCAACTCCTTGCTATGAAATCATAGGTTCTGGATTTCCTGCCCAGGGAGAAACCTGTGAAGACCGTGGTGGTCTGGCTCCGACTACCTGGGCTGCCACCGGAGTATTGGTCGACCTCGACCATTCTTGACATCGTGGCCCAGATAGGGCGGCCATTGGCCGTGGACGGGGTGACCGAGGAGCGGCAGGCCATGGGTTTCGCCCGGGTGAAGGTGGCGATCGACGCCACCAAGCCTCTCCTCTCGGGGACCCGGATTCACGGGAAGACGAAGGTGTAGAGGGAGGCCGTCTCGGGCAGGTCGGGTTGAATGGCGAGACCCGTTTGGCCGAGGACCAGGTCATAGTGGGTTGCCCCGTGGGTGATGCACTGGTGGGTCGGGATACGTCTACACCTATGCCGCCCGGAGCGGGTGATCTGGATGGTGATGAGGGGGTCGTGAGCAGGCCAGTGTTGGATCATACGATGGTTGTGCAACGGGTTAAAGCTGCTGTTATGCGGGTCATCTCCGGAGCCAGTGTGGATGACATTCAGCGGGGTGGCATTTATCCCGAGGTGGAGATGGACCTTGAGGCCCAGGGGGTGGACGTGCTTGTGGCCAACCTTTCGGACTTTTCTCCATGGAGATTCTAGCATAGAATTGCAGAGGGGCAGCAAAGTCGTCCTTCATGTCGTCTTTCAGGAGGTTGGTGCAGATCCGCGGACCAGAGACCTGCTTCCTCTAGGAGACGCATCCGTCCGGTAGAGGGCTATGCCGAGTACAACGGTGCTTAGAGGAAGACTGGGAGATCTACGCAGTAGAATCCCAAAGGCTGTCCGGGGGTATTTTAGCAATGTGGAAGCGAGGTGTGGCGTCAGTAGACATTTTCCACAACTGCTCTCAATAGGTTATTTTGGTTATTTCGGAACCCAATACAACACCGTGGGTACTAATCAGCGTGTATGTGGGTACTGACTATAGGCCTAGGAGAGTCCTGTGGGAGATTTCAATTGTATTCAGGACGCTAGTGAGAAGAGCGGTGGAAGGGCTTTTACTGATACAGTGGATAGGAGGGAGTTATGTGACTTCCTATCGTAGAACTGCCTAGTGGACTTGGGCTTCTCTGGACCACGGTTTACCTGGTGTAACAACCAGTCCGATAGAGCTAGGGTTTGGGAGCGGCTTGACAGGATCGTGGCATCCACTAATTGGATTATCCGGTTCCTTTCGTATTGAGTCGGCTACTTATCTCGGATTGCCTTAGATCATTGTCCACTACTGATCTCGACGGCATCCGACTCCAGTCACCACTGCCCCTTCTGCTTTGAGAAGGTTTGGTTGTCTTACCCTCAGTCCTGAGACATTGTCCGAGGAGCTTGGAGCTTACCGATGCACGGCGATGCTATGCAGAGGGTTTCTCGAAAATTGGAGCTGACCAAGAGGCGGTTGCGCTACTGGAACCATGAGGTTGTGGGCAATGTTGTTAGAAAGTTAGAGAAAATGGAGGTCACGATAGTCGACCTTCAAAGGAAAGATGATCTTGAGGGTGTGCTCCTTGAGGCCGATATGGTACACCTCAGAGGGCTTCTTGCCACTCATCACTCGATCTTACGACAATATGAGATATTCTAAAAACAGAAATTCAGAATCCAGTGGGTCAAAGAGGGAGATCAGAACACTAGTTTCTTCCATCGGACCACGGTCATCAGAAGATAGAGAAATACGATCTGATCTCTGCGAGATGGGACAGGTCAGCGAGTGGAGGAGGACCTAGTGATTAGACAGGTCTTGCTTGATTTCTTCCAATCTAGATGGACAGAGGATAGTGACTAGTGAGGGTAATGAGGTCGGCTGGCTCTTGAGGGCTGATAAGAAAATTGGTGGTGTAGGGAATGAGTTACTGGTCGACATGGGAATTGGCATTACAGAGAATGTGTTATTGGTTCGACTGGTGGTAGAGAGGGAGGTGCGGGAGGCAGTCTGGACCCTGGGAGAGGATAGGGCTCCTGGTCCGAATGAGTCCCCACCCTTCTTTTTTTGGAGATACTGGGCATCGTCTGGATGGCTATGGTAGAAGCGGTTTTGTGTTTCTTCAGTCGGGCAGGGATGCCTGACGACTGGAAGGCCACATTTGTCATGCTGATACCGAAACATCAAGATGCGGTAGAACTGAGCCATTTTAGGCCTATCGGCTTGTGCACAATCTTATATAAAGTTATGGTAAGAATACTGGTGGAGCGAATGAAGCCCTTGCTCCCCGAAATTATCTGCCAGGAGCAAGGTGCTTTCGTGGGAGGTAGGAGCATGTCCGATAATGTCATGTTGGCCCAAAAGATGATGTGGATCTTTAGCGGGCCCCGAAGTGACGGAGCCTGATGGCTGTCAAGCTGGACATGAAACGAGCTTATAATAGAATCAGGTGGAGCTTCCTTAGGCGAGCCTTGGAGAGTCTTAGTTTCCATGAGACCTAGAATTTGTAATGGGAGGCGTTCTCGGTCCCCAAGCCCCACATCATTGCCTTCCTTTGCTGCTTGGCTTCTAGCTGAGGTGCAATGCTGTCGCGGACCGATAGGAAGGCAAATGCCAAGGGTTGCTCGTAGGAATTGGAAATGGCAGCAGATTCCTATGCCTAAGTTAGTTGGAATACAACTTGGATGGATGGAAATTGATTGCACGGTGGCTATTTATTTAAACTGAATGATGAATACAAAATACAAGTACAAACAAATAAATCTAGTGAGGTATATAAGGTTTCCGCACTAGCCCAATCTACTAGGACTCGGAAAGAATCCCTAATAGCCTAATCTAATAGAGGTAGACATTTCTTTGGCTAGCCTAATCTAGTGAGAACTTGATGTGGCTCTCCCTAGCCCAAATTCTAAGGCCGAATTATACAAGTGGACTCTCCACTGGTTTCTTCACAATCTGGATGGATGCCCTGCACTTTTGCCCTTCAAGGGTATTTATGGACTGCAAGGTTCGATGCAGTTGCGGGAATGCAGTTGTCCCTTGGCTGCAGTTGACTGCAGTTAGCTGCGGTTGGTTGCAGTTGGCTCACGGAATCTAGCAGAATTCGGTTGGCCGGGCCGGGCATCCTAAAAAACTTGGCACGCACCCAGGCGGGGTTCTTTGCAATGCTCCTTGGTCTTTTGGACCCTTGGGGTGGGACTTGGGCAGATGCCCTACTAGTATAGGAGGGGGCCCCTGCTACGACGCCCCCGCGCATGGCCACGACCATGGGCGCCTGCACACGGCCCAGGCCACGGCTCGGCCAAATCCATTTGTAATGCTCCTCAGACTTTGGAACCCTCGGAGTGGGCTTTGGGTGGATGCCCTGTTGGATTAGTAGGCCGCGCAAGGCCACGGTCACAAGCGTCTGCACACGGCCAAGGCCACGGCCACGAGCATCCACGCACAGCCAAGGCCATGGAGCGGTCTGCCTCGGGCCAGACCCATTTGCAATGCCCCTCAATACTTTGGAACCTTCGGGGTGAGCTTTGGTCGAATGCCCTGTTGGGGTAGTAGGGAAGGAATTGCACGTTGGGGTCAGTCAAAAGCGCGTGCAAGGGCGCGCGCGGCTAGATGTGCGAGCCCAAGCTCGTGGATTGTGTGCTTGGGCAAGTGCGCACGCAAGGGCGCGCACAACTGGTCGGGTGCACAGAAGCTTGTGAGTTGCGCGCACGGCCGTTGCCTCATTTAGTTGGCGCGCGTGGCTGGCCGAGCGTGCAAGTACTTGTGCGTAGCATGCACGGCCGTTGCTTCGTTTGGCTAGCGCGCTCGTCTGGTCGGGCACGCTCGGGTGGTCGGACGCGCAGATACTGATGTGTAGCGCGCTCGGCCCTTGCCTTGCTCGGTGGGCTCCCGTTGTACTGATGAGGCGAATTCTGGCGCGTGGGCTGGTCCTGCGTGCTGTCGTTGGTGTTGTCGTCGTACACAGGCGCTGGTCTTAGCCTGCGCATGTGCTTGTTTGCCTTTGGCCGCCTAAGGCTTGGTCAGCCTCTAGGCTCATCAGTTGCCCGATCTTGTCCTTGACTGTTGCTTGGACCTCGCCTAGCTGAGTGCCATGGCTGTGCGGTTTTAGGAGGTTTCCATTAGTGTTGGGGTGTGTTCAGGGACCTAGATTTTCTATTCTGGTCAACGCCACACCGTCCCCCTTTTTCAAATCCACCAAGGCGCTTGGGCAAGGATGTCCTTTATCCTCATACTTGTTCATCATTTGCTCTGATATCTTGTCTCGGGCACTACGGGCTGCATGCGCCGCCTGGGAGCTGGAGGTTTACGTCCCAGCTCCAGGGGTTCAGCCGATATCTCACTTACTCTTTGCCGATGACTGTCTCCTCTTGACGAGGGCGCGGGTAGCAGACGCACGAGCCCTTAGGAGGGTGTTGGCTGATTACTGCGTTGCATCGGGGCAGAGAGTGAATACCCAAAAGTCCATTATCTTCTTCAGTCCTAGCACGACGCCTGAGGTTCGCTGGGGGATCCGGAGGATTCTGGGGATGCCAGAGTAGGATAGGACCTGGAGCTACCTGGGTGTCCCGATCACAGGTAAGAGACTGCGGGTATTTGAGTGCACCGAGCTGGTGCAACGGGTTCAAAGTAGGCTGGAGGGATGGCGAGCAGCGTCTCTATCTATGATGGGTAGATTGACGCTAATCAGATCCGTACTTGGCTCCATGCCCATCTATCTAATGGTAAACACGGTGGTGCCGAGGACAGTGTTACTGAAGATTGAGCGGCTACTTCGGGGCTTCCTATGGGGCTCGCATGGAGGTGGTCGGAGGGTGCACTTGGTGGTGTGGGAGAGCATTTGCCTCCCATTCAGTGAGGTGGCCTTAGGGTTCTATCTCTCCTAGAGAGACGGGAGGTGTTCATTGCCCGGCATGTAGTGCGATTCTTTTTGGAGCCGCAGGAGATTTGGAGCCAGACCATGGTAGCCCGCTATGGACGGGTGGGCCTAAGGGCGGAGATGTTCCTTCCTATGGCGAGATATTGCGAGGTACCTGCCTACTGCGTTGGTCCACACCAGATGGCTGGTAGCCGATGGGCGCAATATTGATGTGGCTAAAGACCCGTGGGTAGATGACCTCCCCTTGCGGCATTGGCTGACTATGGTTAGTGCTGAGGTTGCAGAGGGCCTGCATGTTTGTGATCTCCTTGTCCTCGAGGGGGCTGCATGGGACGAGACTAGGCTGGTTCAGCTTTTCGAGAGGCATCTGGCGGAGAGGGTCCGATCCCTCCTATTACCTGGGTGCGCAAGTCCAGACGTGCAGGTTTGGAGCACCTCTACCAGGACCAACATCAGGGTGGGTGACCTCTCCCGCATTCTCCAGCATCTGTCTTATATGGAAGTATGAGGGGCGGCACGGGTTTTATTATTCGGGACCCGTTTGCTAGAGTCGTGGCTGCATGGGACAGTCAACTCTTCGACATATCGGTTCCGGGTGCGGAGCTGAGGGCCTCTTGGGCGGGCCTTCGTTACGTCCGGTGTGTTTTACGAGCTAGTTCCATCGTCCTGGAGGAGGACTCGGCCACGATTATCAGCTGGTTCCGGAGGGGTCCAAGGGGTAACGGTTGCGTCCACCCTTTGCTCCGAGATATCTGGGCAATGGTAAAGGATGGAGGGGCCTTCCAAGCTAAGCATATTTTCCGTAAAGCTAATGGGGCTGCGGACTAGGTGGCTGCTTATGTAGCCAGTTACTCGAATAGTACCCTATAGGCTGGAGATGGGAAATTGCCCATGGCACTCCGAAGTATTTTATTTTTTGATTTTATTGGGTGCATCCGTACTCGTTTGATATGATCCACCTGCCTTAGCAAAAAAAAAAGAGAGGCTATAACCTATCACATTACATTATACCTACAGAATCGGGAGAGGGGCGAGGCAGGTGTTGAGGGCAGACCATATCATTTTAGAAGTGAACTTAGCCATAGTGATCGAGTGAATTTAGGATCTGGAGCGTGCTGCCGGCGGAATACGCCCGCTCTATGACATCTGCAACTTGCTGGGTGAGTGTGCCTCCTATCAGGCTTTTCATGTCTACAGAAAAACCGTATTGTGGATTGAGTAGCAGCTTATGCTGCGCAACACTCGGAAGAATTTATTTGGGAAAACTACTTCTCTATTCCGTTTCTACTATATTAATTTTTTTTTTTAATTTTATGGAATGTACTTATGTCCATTATGTGTAAGCCGTCGTTATAAATAAATAAATAAATAAGTAGAAGAAGAAGAAGATAGAGGTTGCATCTATTGCCATTGACCATTGAAAGAAAGAAGATCAGGAAATACAACCCGAACACGGTGTAAGGTTATATAACTTAACATATCGGTGGGCAAGAGACCGGCAGGTTTTAATTCATCCCACGGATAGAATCATACCTGAGACCCGCGGGGTTGTGGGTGGGGCCGGAGATGAGTTTGAGTGGGTCTTCCTACGGTTCGACCTGATTAGATCCAATTGGCTTGTTCGATCGGGCTGGAGTTTGTATGGAGAATGGACATGATTGATCGATGATGTGACCGTAATTTGTACGAAATGGAGCCTCTCTAAACAAAGCATATCTTAATGGATCAAATACATGTGCTGCAATCTTTTCAAAATAAGACCTGACTAGGGCTGCAAATGGGTCGGGTCGGGTCGGGTCCTGAGTGACCCCGACCCGACCCGGTTTTTTGTTCGGGTCCTAATTTTGGACTCAGACCCGACCCGGTTGAAATTCGGGTCGGGTCAGGTCGGGTCGATGCCGACCCCGTCGGGTCATTCGGGTCGGGTCGGATCCGGATCCGATCGGATCCGGGTTTGGGTCCGGTCGGGTCCATGAGATGAACAAGTTTTAACCCCAGAGCAAGCAAAGTTAAACAATTATTTTCTGCAAGCCAAGCCTATTCACACATGCAACCAATACGGAGCAGTAGAAAAAAGCAAACATTAGATGGGGGATGCTATGCATTGCCAATATCTTGCACTAGCCATATCCAAGCTCCTGATGTAGACAGTATCTTTATTAACAATGACAAAATCTGAATTGTAAATTGTCTTAGCATCCTAATAATTCATTTGTTGAGGTCTAGTAGTTGAACAACATAATTCTTTGCCAGTTTACCAGAACAATGTATATACCGGGATTGACATTTCTGACAATCACCAACACCGAACTTAGACAATAGTTCGTGTATTGGCACCCGAATACAGAAACACTAAATAAACTAAGGCACAATTAAAACACAGACCGGATAATTTCTAAATGGTACATTCAACATAACTTCAACGAATGCATTCACATCATCAGCAGGCACATCAAACACCGCTCCCACTCCATCAGCGGTAAGAGAAAGGCCCTTCACCCCGCCAATATTTTCATTAGGCAAGACTCTTCTCAAGATACTAAAAGCAAACCTGAGGTTGATATCAGAGAAACCAGAATCAGATAAGGATCACTATAAGACTAATTTTCTGGAAAAATGATTATGGGTCCACCATTCAATACAGAATGTCATCATGCCCTTTGTTAACGAGCAATTGATGTTTTTAGCAAGCATGGCAAAGAATGTTGTGTATTTTTTTCGAATGGTTATTTTAGAAAAAAAGTAAACTGCAATTGGTGGGAATCAAGTTCTATACTTACGCTGGTGAGTCGATTGTCTTTCCTGCCTGAAGAAGTAGGGTTACATAGTTCTCAATAGAAGAGAGCAGGGATCTTTGTTTTATGTCAGTGTATCCCTGCAAAAGGAAAAGGAACTTATCATAATGGTTGGAGGATTTTTAGCAATATTAAGAGCTCCGGAGAGAATAACAGTATTTCTTACTGCAGCCTTTGCCAGTGCTTTTGCAAGTAAATCCACAGCTGATAAACCAGAGGAACTCAAAAGTTGCTCTGCTTGTGACTGAAAAACTGGAATCACGCTGCATTATAAACCAAAATTTACGCACTGAGCTAACAATCAACATATATTTATTAAAGGCAATTCTACTTTTTCAAGTAACAGAAGCATTACCTATCAGAGATGTTTGAGATAGCTTTAGCCGCATCAGATCCAGCAGATTCAGCAACATCAGCAGGTTGCGGAGGAGAGATGTGCTCAAATTTGACACCTGATTCTCTTTCTAATCTAGAAATGCTATATGAATATCTGGGCTCGTATAGCAATATAGCAACTCCAGTATTGCCTGAGAGTAACTTCGATTTGTTAGCAACTCATCAAACTCCAAAATCATTATTGAAATCAAAAGTGATAAAATACCAGCCCTCCCAGTTCGCCCTGAACGATGGATGTAGGCTTCAACATCACGTGGGGGCTCACACTGAGAAATGTAAACATAGTTATTACCACCCAAATAATTAATAAACCAACCTTTTATTATGAAGTCTGAAACTTATAGATCAATAACTAACATGACACAGTCCAGGATTTACATGAATACCTGAATAATCAATTGCACATCCTGGATGTCTAAGCCACGTGCAGCCACATTTGTGGCCACCAAAACCAAAAACCTGCCTGACCTAAATCCAGCAAGTATGACCTGCATAAAATCAACTCCTACAAATTATAAAGGATTATATTGCTGAAAAGTCACTGAGGCAGGTGGTAAAATTTATTAGGTGCCTCATGTGCATTCAGCGTAATTCCAGGTGAAGCATAATTTTAATATCATCATTACTACTTACTTCCCGTTGAGCTTGCACTATATCTCCATGCAAAGCCCTCGACCCAGGTAATGATCCAGCAAGTTCAGATGCAGATTCTTTTGTCTCAGTAAAAATAATGGTACGGCCTCCACTGAACAAGGAAATTTTGACATAGAAAACATTTAGAAAATTTAGTGCAGAAAAGGAAAACAATAAAAATAAGACCGATAAAAGCTACAAACCGGCTATAACAGTGAATAATATCTGGAATAAGTTGTACTCTTGCTTGACGCGTACAGGGAAGAACAAGATGTCTAACACTGGCACTAGCCTTCAGCTTCTCATTACCAACAAGATCGGCAGTTTTCTTATCAAGTTTCAGAAACCTTTCATGAACTGGAGTCTACTTGACAATCTGCTGTATCCATTGCAACTAAGGTGCAAGCTTGTTAAAAGAGTAAAGCTTTGCCTCGCTTTCATGACATTAATTTTCAACTTATATGCTCAACCACAGCCACTATTAACTGGGCTGCAGATATAAAATGAAGCCACCACATGACATTCATTGGAAATTGAAGATATTTTGTGCATTGTAGAAGCAAGTCTAGTTGAAGACCATGGTTTCAGATCATCAAAACCCAAAATAAAGTGAAATAGATTGTATAGATGCTGGTGTATAGATTGATGATTTAGTGCTTTCAAATACCTCAACTTTCCACTGGGAAAGAGATGCTCGCAGGGCAGAAGCAAAGACATTTGCATTCCAAGGCAATCTCTCTGATTCGATGATGATTCCTCCATACTCATCTTCATAAGCATCCAAAACCTGGAAATACAGGGGGGGCAAAATCTGGTGACTGAGACAATGTGTTAGTGGTGTCAATGTGTCATCAATCATCCTAGTAAAATGAAAAAACTAGGGTTCATTAAAAACTAGACCTGCATGAAGAATAGCAAAGAAGGAGAGTGCTCAAAAAGAAACAATATTTAAAAGAGCTGACGAAGAGCTGACATAGTACAAAAAGGGAAAGCAGAAGATATTCATGTAGAAGGATGAAGCTCAAAAGTTGAACCAATTTTTCACAGAATTTTTCAAAGCAAAATTCAACCCCATATGACAATCCAAAAAGGATGCATCATAGCATCAACATCATATTCAGTGAATTTTAGAATTACATAACTAAGAACATGTATAATGAACCACAATTTTCTTCATCCATTCGACCACAGCTAAAGGATCACCCGCACGGCAGAAACAATCAAGAACATCAGTTAAGATAGATTACCACCATCCTGCATAACTCAAAGAAGCAACGTGAGATGATGCAAATTAGAGAATTCAAATGTCAACATAATAATGAAGATGATTGTTACTACTTACCAGCATAAGCTAATCATCGGTATTAATATCAACAACAGTTTCGTAATCTTCAACCTTGTATTTTGTATGAGGAGGTGGAATATCTACAAATGAAAAAAATACGAAATTAAAAATCTCAAAGTTTCTAAGCACTAGTACAGCTGGTACATGATAAAATTTATGAATGTTGTAGAAATTGAACCTGCAAGATGAGGCAAGCTATCTCGAAGCCAATCTTGTGCGCATATCAATACCTCAACCGTATTCGGAGATAGACTGCTACGAAAATCATCCAAAACCCTGCCAGCAGTGCTGAAGGCAGACTCAGATGCAACGGTAGAAACGGGAATTGCCAAGATATCACGTACCATCCTAGACAATATTGGATATTTAGATTCATTGAATTTCCAATACTGTAGAATGTCAAAATTTTGATCTTCTAATGGATGAACCTGCTCCAAAAAATTAAATAGCAAGTCATTTTTATTAGAATTATTGACTAATAATTTAATGTAAGCATCCAAATTAGAGATCGTAAAACACCTTCTCTTCCAAATAGGTCTCTAATTCTGACTTCGATGGTTGGGTAACTTGTACTCCGTGGATGAATTCTTTATAGCCATGCATAAAACGATTCTCATGTCTTCCACCTTGGGATGTAGACACCCTCTCATCCACTTGAACAAGAGAGACATTTGTGCCATATAAAATTGCATAATTATCATAAAAAGTTTGAAGAACTTCACGCACTTTGTTGATCTCAAATGAAGCACGATCACCATTACCATGGATTGTCTGAAAGCAATAAATAATAAGATTCATCTTATGTCTTGGATCAAGAACAACCCCTACAGCAAGAATGTGAGAGCATTCCTTCCAATATTTGTCAAATTTTTCTTGCATCTTTAAAGCCATCATCATCACAACTGCATTCTGACTTCTAGATTCTTCAATCAAGAGCATATTGATTCTCCAAATTTCATAGAAATACAAATTTGCAGTTGGATTTTTTGTTTGTGAAAAAACTTCAGTTATAAGATGAAAAGCCTTTAAGAAGTTACAAATAATAATGCCTTGAGACCAATCTTCCTCAGTTGGCGCATTATCAAAATTAGGATCCCGGGCCACAAGTCGCATAAATACATCCTTGAATTCTATAGCATCATTTAACATGAGATATGTAGAATTCCAACGAGTAGGTACATCTATGCATATCCTTTTCTTACCATTCATCTTGAACTGTTTCACAATTCCCATAAACAATTCCAACCTTCCTTGAGATGATTTTATATATTTAACAGCCTCACGGATCCTATGAATAGCACCCTCCACTACCTTCAACCCATCCTTCACAATCAAATTAAGAATATGTGCACAACAACGCACATGAAAGAATTTACCATCCAAAAGTAAATCTTTTCTAAATTGTTTTTGAAGTTCTGTTGCTACAACTGTATTTGCTGACAAATTATCAAGAGTGATTGAACCCAACCTTTTCTCAATATTCCAAGATAAAATACAGTTAGCTATAGCATCACTAATGACTAAGCCTGTGTGTGGTGAAGGAACCAACTTAAAATTGATAATATGCTTTTTCAGTTTCCAATCATTAGTGATGTAATGTGCAGTCAGACACATATATCCCAATGTTTGATTTGATGTCCACATGTCCGATGTTAAGCTGATTCTTCCACAGTTCGTCTTGAACAAATCTTCAAGTCTTCGTTTTTCCTTTTCATAAGTTTTAAAGCAATCAGAAGACAATGTTGTCCTTGAAACAATATGAAATTCTGGTCTAAGGTTCCTAATAAACATCTGAAAGGCTGGATGTTCAACTGTTGTAAATGGCATCTCTTGTAGAATTACCATCCTTGCAAGGTCCTCACGACTTCTTTCCTGATCAAATGAATAGGGAACTAATTCGTTCAACGGAACACCATCTTTCGAAGTCACAGTGCCTATTAATATTTTCTGTTTCTTATCATGAAATTTTTTTGCCTTACAAATATTTGTATGCTTGTGAAGATGACTTGTCCCATTTTTTGGATCAGCTGAAAAAATAAAACGACAATAATTACATTTAGCCTTGTCCTTTTGGTTTTGTACCTCACAATAGTGATTCCATATCTCCGATCTCTTTCTTTTGTTCGTTTTAGAGCTATCTGTATTAGAAGGCTCTATAGCTTGAGAACTACCACAACGAAGTACACTTGAAACTTCAGCCATATTTTCATTGCTATCCATCGTAGACATTAACCTATTTTGCATAGAAATCAATAAAAATGTATGAGCATAAAATGCAACTTTATAGATGCATATAATCTAAGCTTTATAATGTCTATCATGTTATTGCATGCATAAAAAAATCATGATCAGTTTATTTACAAAATTTAAGCTATGAACAACATTTCAGTATTCCTAAAAGCTGAAGTAAATGCCATGTCATGTAGTTAACTATTCAAAATTACTGACAAAGTGACACTACAGACTTCATATAACTAAAGCGTACTTCATATAACTAAAGCATCTTTTAAATAGTTATAAAATGGAGGTAAATATGATTACTAAAGCACTAAGAAACTTAAAATATAGTGCACATAAAAATGAAGACCAGGTGAGAACCAAAATGATATTCGGCCAGCCCATGCAGTAACAGACTAACAGTCATCCTGATTCTTTCAATTAAATCAATAAATCATTATCTTTCCTCAAAGATACTCGTACTGTTTTCTTGAGATAATCCCATATTCAGCGCTGCTGCACTAGTTCGGTCCCAAGTCCCAACATCAAGTCCAGCCTCGTTGCCCTGTTACAAGACAAGCCCCCCTCGCCGGAACCTCCTCCCGGCCTATGCTAAAAAAAATACATAGGAGGGACATACCTTGGGACGACGAAGAATGGGGAGAGGGAGATCCGCGGAATGGGGAGCCGGAAGTCGGGAGATCTAGGGCACCGCCGCACCGGGCACAGAAGCTGTCTTCTCTTCTCCGCCGCCGCAGCTCAAGATCTACTTATCCATTATCATAATAGAACAAGAATAGCATTAGCAAAATATTTTGGAAACGATTTGCAAGATATCAGGATGAAAAATATAGAGGACAAAGGCGACTAGCACCTGGTACAGGCGTACAGCAAGGTCCTTGGGACGCTGAAGAATGGGGAGAGGCCAAGGGGGAGATCCGCGGACTGGAGACTGGAGAGCCGGAAGTCGGGCACGGCCACACGGAAGCGGTCTACTCTTCTCCGCCGCCGCAGCTCAAGATCTAGGGCACGGGGCACCTGGGCACGATCGCACGGGATCGAAAAAGAGAGGAAGGCGCTCAAGATCCAGGGCACCTGGGCTGCTGGGCAGTGGGCACGGCCGCACGGGATCGAAAAGGAGAGGAAGGCTGGAAGGCGATCGAGATCTAGGGCACGGCCGTCGGCCACACGGAAATACGGGATCGAAAAGAGAGGAAGGCCGAAGGGATTTAGGGATTTAGCTTTAAGCCTTTATATAGTAACGGGTCGGGTCGGGTCCCGGATCAAGATTGGGTGGACCCGACCCGACCCGAAAAATAGATCGGGTCTAAATTTAGGACCCGACCCGGCCCCGCGGGTCCTAAAATTCGGGTCGGGTCGGGTCTAAAGCGGGTCGGGTCGGGTCGGGTCCCGGGTCGACCCGACCCATTTGCAGCCTTAGACCTGACAGCATACTATGATAATCAATTGACGAGGACAACTAGAGAATTAGAGGTGATGAAGGACTGCTCTTTCTATCTTGCAACAGCTTTTGCTGTCGAAAATGCCTGTAAGCCTCAGCTATAACAACAAAATGAAAATAATTAATCATTTTTTTGATAAAAAATACACATAAATATCTATTATTATTCAGTTTCTAAAAAATATTTTTTCTTATTTTAAAATATGAAAGTAAAATACTTTATTTTAATTTTTTTTAAAAAACTCTTAGTTTTTTTGCTGTTATCATTGATGTCTCCTCCACCATCATTACTACAGTCACCTCAACCAACACAGATTTTGTGCAGCAACCTGATTACCGATAACATCACTATTACTATGTTCACTGCCTCTATTGTACATCAGCACTGTCGTCATCGCCGCCTCCTATGCCGCAATACTAGCACCCCGCCACCAATACCACTGCTAGCTCACTTTGTCCACTGCCACTACCACCCCATCCACTTAATTATACCAAACATATTTATTATATTTTTTAAAATAAAAATATATTTTTTGAAAGAGTAAAATAAAAGTGATGCCAAAGAGTACTTAAAAAGTAATTATCTGTTTGTTCTTTGAGTTGATCATGACCAACTTCTTCAACTAGTTTCTTATTTTCCAATGAAAGGGATGTAAATTTTTGGAACCCTTTTTTAAAGATGTCTGAGGAGTTTTTTATTCTTTTATTTGGCTAATTAATTCCAACAATAAAACCATCTCGCTAAATTGTATATCAATTTAGCAACATCTTTTGTTCCAAGATACTAAAGAAATCTTATCATTTTATTTTATAGTTGTTTGGAGAATTCCAAGTACCAAACAAATATTCAAGTAACCATACGCCTCTCCTAGCTAATAGCTAGCCTAAGACAAGAGCATCAAGTTGATCAAGATACATTGCAGTCTAAAGTTAGTCCCTCAAATTTCTAGAACATGGAGAGACCAACACATGGCACATGGCATACATTCCTTCTTGTGCCAATAGTAAGAAATATCCCTAACATATTATTGTCACCCAACCAAGAGTTCAGATTGTACCATTCGTGCGTGAAAGATTGATTGATCTTCTTTCATAATGTCAATCACTAGATCGGACCTCGCACATATCTCCAAGCACTCTAAACTTTTCTTTCTTCTATCTAAACAAATCTTAAAGTGGCTATTGTTCAATCAAATGATTGACGTCATCAAAAAAAGATGAAACATTCTTCCACATAAAAGGCACAACCCGAACCCACTAAACAAACCTTGCTTACCAAAAAGACCCAAGGCAAAACTGAAGAAAAGATACGAGGTTTGAGATGCAACGTGCTACCGCTTTCATGAATTATGCTAAACAAGCTATAAATTTTGGATATAACGTGTTACAAAACAAAACCAAATATTTGCTGCACAAAAATAAAATAATGGCAATAACAATATCATCAACCATGAACCTATGACATAGTGAACCAAACCGAAATATAGATTAGTCTGATTCAGGTTAGATTGGATTTCCCTGGAACCAAACTGATCCAATTAGATTCTTTGAAAGGAGAACCAAAAACAAAACCAACCCATCCTACAACCGAACCACGACAGCACAATAAATCTAGTTCAGTTTGGTAATAGAGTTGACCCAGAACCCTAGGCACCCCTGCTCTAAACTCATATCTCACCATCTGCAGATTTACGAGGGAATTTTTGCATCCTCACTTCCCCAAGAGATCCCATCGATGAAGGGAGAGATAATGGTGATACCCCTGATATATTACACAGCTGCACTCTGGATGATGGCCAATTCATGGCTGCAGATAGTTTGACTGCCAGTGGCAGCAACCGAGAATATAATACAGGCTATGCAAACATAACATAGAATCAAACAGAAAACCAATTGACAACAGGGTGGACCTTTCTGGCCAGCCTCCTGAAATACAGCTTCCAAACTGATTGGGAAATATTTAAACATAAAAAGGCAGCACTTAAAAGACATGGGTTACTTTGTATCAGAAAAAGATATGGGTTACTTATTGTGCAGTGGCTAGGGAAAAAAATTTAGAGCTAAATCTTTAGGGATAACCCGACAATAGTAAATTTTGCCTATTTTAATCTGCAGATTTCAGGAAAGTCTCATTTCTCGAAAAAGTTCTAGAAATTATCATCTCCAAAGCCAAGCTCAGGTAAGCAAGTACTTGCATTTGATTTCAATCCCAGTTGGAGGTCATTAAAATATATGTAAATACACAACATGGACATTGAAGCCAAACCAAACAAGATCAAATTCTATAATGAGGCTCCACCACCATTTTCTTTTACCCGCTTCAAAGTTCACCTGTTCCAAGAGGCTGCCTTGAGATGTCACCCGAGGCCCAAGCCTGGTAGTCCTTAACAAGCTGAAAGAACACAGGTCATTGTTACATTAGATATTATGGACATTAAAACAAAAGGAGTGGGAAAAGTTGCTGAAATTTCATGAGCAGTATCATTCTACACATCTCGTACATTGAGAACTATCAAATTTGAAATAAATAGTTAAAATATTATCCAGGAGCTATTGGGGCAGCAGAAACTGATTTTAACAAACATATGGACAAATATGGCTTTGGCTGGATATAGTTTGAAAAATGCAAGCGTTGAAACGAAAAAAGAAAACACAATATCAAGCAAAGATACAAGAAAAAGAAAGGCAAGTGTTTCCATATTTATGGACTTGTATTCCATGTGACATCCATGGATTGCTCTGCCTCATTTACCGATAGTAGTTTTTCTTCATAATGACATGCTGCAGATATAATTGTCGAACATTCAGCAAAATTTCACAAATGGTTATGCAAAGGTAATTCCCAAAAATAAGTGACCGATTAATGTTTAATCACTAATAATATCACAAGGAGAGCTAAAAGGTAGTGCATCTTGGTAGTAACTGCAAGCAACCATGTCCTAAAATCATCGCCAAAACAAACTATGATGGGATCATTCTAATCGTAGTTTTGTGCAGGAAATTTTGTGACCATGTCAAGCCCTGCAAAGGTAGAACAATCTAATGGTAAAAAAATGACAAAAGTCAGGTATTCGTGCAGTAAAGAAGAGTTGCAGAAGAGCATCTTTTCACCATAGAAAGCAAAATCCTACCATCACCATGATGGGAGTTTCCAAGAGTCTACAAGGGGCAGAACTAGGATATTCCCCTTATGGGGGTGATAAGATAATACATGAAGTCATTGCCCAACATCAGTAGCCTTGTGATGCAGGAGCATGAGCCCTTCATGAGCCCAATTGAATCATGGGACACGCATGGAGATGGAATCTTCATTCTTTGGGCGAATCAAGCCGCTCAAGAGCAAGAGCCCTTCCTGAGCCCAATTGAATCGTGGGGCACACATGGAGACAGAGCCCAACCATGAAGCACCAAATCACAATGAGTTGAGTCTATTATTGAGTTATGAGTCCAACATTAGGTGTCAAGTCATATTGAGTCCATGTGTAGAGTATTTGGTTTAGTCGTGTGAGTGAAGTTGAGTCCAAGTTGTAGTGAGATTATGTCCATGTAATAAGTGAATAAATTCACATTGAGTTAGGGTTCTCAACGCCTAACTTAGATTGAGTCAAGGCGTTGAATGGGTCTTTGATTTAGTAGGAGTCGCCACATGTCACATCGGAATGAGTCCAAATAAAACTTGGACTTGGTCCACACGGCATGAAGGAGTTTCCATTGGACTAGGTCTCTTGCTTGTGGTTGAGTGCCTTCTTTTTAGGCCTTATCCTCACATCAAGAGAGGAGTCCAATTAGGTAAGAAACTTATTTAGTCAGTTGTTGAATGAGTCTTTGAAGAGTGGTTCACGTGTTATATGAGATCCCAATAAAATTAGGATTGATCTCATACGGCAAGGAGGTTTTCCACTTGGTTAGTTCTCTTGCATGTGGTGGGGTTTCTCAATTCTAGGGATCCATCCGTACGCCTAGAGTACAATCCAATTTTGGATAGGCTTTAATAGGTAAGGTGTCAAGTTGATCATTAAGAGGTTTGATCTTTAGTCGAGTCCTTATTTGGTTAGGAGTCCCCCAAAATTCTGCTGTTAATATTTATCTCTTGCCAACCTCTCTCTATAAAAGAGGAGGTATGATGAATGAAATTAATCAGAGAATTAATTTTGGTTTTCAATTGCCCTTGAGATTGAGAGGCGTGAGGCTTCTTCTTCCTCCTTTGGTGAGACTCCAAAAGTTCCTTCTTCCTAGGTGAGACGCCTTGGAAACTCTTGGTGAGACGCCGAGGTTCTTCATCGGTAGAAGCTGGAAAGGTGAGACTCCTTCTCCTTCTTCATGCCAACCTTGGGTTCTTGAGCGAAGGTGAGACTCTTTCAATCAAGACCTAGTTATCTTCCTTACATCTTTCTTGCATCCATCATCACCACGCCCTAACTCTAGTCCTAGTCCAATTATTCGTCATTTTCTTAACTTGGCTGCCATCCATAGAACCCAATCTCTTCATCATCTCCATCTTATTATTCCTTCATCCTTCCATCAATCAAAACACTAACCGCCACTTGAGAAAAACAAAAAGAGAGAGCAAAGATCAGCCCTTCCGTCCGAGTCCACCACATAAACCCCACCCCCATTCTACGTCAAACTATGATGGAATCATTCTAATCAAGGTCCGCCGTACCGAGTCCGGTTGGCGTACCGGTCGCCAACTGGACCGGAACCGGACGGTTCGAACCGGCCAGCTCTTCCTCGCCGGAGCCGGAAAAGAAGAAGAGAACGAGAGAGAGCGAGGAGAAGAGAGGGAGGGAGGAGACCTGTGGCCGCCATCGGAGAGCCACAGAGAGGCGGCGAAGGTCGGGGTGGCGGAGCCTGGCAGGGGGTGGGGAAACCCACGGGGGCGCGGCGGATTTCACTTAAAACCCCTAAATTAAAAACCTGCGGCCGCGGCCTTGGCCTCCGCCACGCCTCCGCGGGTTCCCCAGCCCCCTGCCGGGCTTCGCCACCCCTCCACGGCTCTCCGATGGCAGCCACAGGCCTCCTCCCTCCCTCTCTTCCCCGCGCTCTCTCTTCTTCTCTTCGTCTTCGGCACAGAACCGGCCCGTATCGATTTCCACGGCTCCGGCGTACTGGTAGCTAGCCGGACCGGTTCGTACGGGCCGGTTCGGCATACCATGATTCTAATCGTAGTTTTGTGCAGAAAATTTTGTGACCATGTCAAGCCCTGCAAAGGTAGAACAATCTAATGGTAAAAAAATGACAAAAATCAGGTATTAGTGCGGTAAAGAAGAGTTGCAAAAGAGCATCTTTTCATCATAGAAAGCAAAATCCTACCATCACCATGATGGGAGTTTCCAAGAGTCTACAAGGGGCAGAACTAGGATATTCCCCTTATGGGGGTGATAAGATAATACATGAAGTCCCTGCCCAACATCAGTAGCCTTGTGAGGAAGGAAGAGACATACCATGATCAGAAGCTTTCAGATCATGATATTTATTTCAATAGTCTATTAAATGCTTATCAGTATTATTATATCATGAAAGGATTATGCTTATTCTTAAACTTTACAGAGAAGTGCAAACATGGTTCACAACGTTGTCAATATCAGGATCATATTCTACACCATAGATGGGGGTGGATTGGATCAGAGATCACAAGATTCTAGTTTCTTTTAAATAATAAACAAAAGGGGTAAAACTATATGACAAGTAAGAACTTTAATTAAATATTAATGTGAACGGTGAATGAGGGCTCAACCCAGTGGTTACACCCCTCTGCCTAGCAGCCAGAGGTTCTAGGATGAGTGGAGCATCCCTAAGTATTTGGGCCTGGGTAATTATCATGCAGGTGGGAGTTCTTCCAAAAGATATTAACATGAACAAATAACAATACTTCCACCAAAACAATGAGAAATCATCATATAAGGACACAAGAAGTTCAATTTTCAACAATCAATAGCTCATAAAGAATTTTCACAAGAAACAAAAGTCATATTTGGTTATTCAATATACTATATGCCACCATATAAGTTCATAGAGTATCTTTGTTTGACCCAAAAAATGTAAACGTACACATATGCTTGCAGAACAAAGAAAATGATATGCAATATGTTACACCATCATCACCATTCCCTGAACCAAAATTGATATATAAAATTGCCTTCTTCCCTTGAACAACAATTAGTAGCTCATCTACTAGTTGAATGTTATGCAGCACCTTGATGTCTCTCATCCTCACAAGCAAATTAAATTCCAATTTGAATCTAACAACAAAGCTCGCTTTGCCCCTCAAACTGCATCAATTTTCTTTTGGGCTAGAAGATTGGAGAAGGAATTGGATTCTACTAACACTAGAAGAGTGGTGAATATGAACTCTAAGCCTTAGCTCCCAAAGAACTAATTTTTTTCATAACTCTTGGGAGCAAGTTGTAAAACTCAGTTTTGGTTTCAGTCTCCCTCCCTTGAGTGGAATCTTAGTTTTAGCAGTTTCAGTGCAGTGTTGCTCCGAGTCTTGGAGTTTTGACCAAAAAAATAGGAAAAATCTTTAAAAATTAAGAAAAAACAAAGAAAATCAAGGTAAGTTATTTTCCATCATTTGATTGTGTTTTATGTAGATTCATGACTTATATAGCATAACTCTTGGGAGCAAGTTGTAAAACTCAGTTTTGGTTTCAGTCTCCCTCCCTTGAGTGGAATCTTAGTTTTAGCAGTTTCAGTGCAGTGTTGCTCTGAGTCTTGGAGTTTTGACCAAAAAAACTAGGAAAAATCTTTAAAAATTAAGAAAAAACAAAGAAAATCAAGGTAAGCTATTTTCCATCATTTGATTGTGTTTTATGTAGATTCATGACTTATATAGTTTGGATAGTTCCAAGCTGCAAGTCAAACTATGAGCAAGTCATTTCCTATCATTTGATTGTATTTTAGGTTATCTAGGATCATAACTTATATGATTAGTTACAATCTGAAATTAAATTATTTGACTCTGCACGAAATATATTACATGAATGTACCAATCTCTTAAATAAAATACCAAATATCAACCAAGCAAGCATAAATTAACAAGATAAGAACACAGGAGTGCGAAGTAAACTAGGTGTACCTATTCAAACCCCATACTGTAGCAAGGTGACTCATGCAAATGCTAGTGGCCATCATCATCATCAAAATGTGGGTGAGAGTGTTGGTAGAGATGAGGAAAAATGAGAGATGGCTCCCCACCAGGGTGAGAAGTCATGAAATTTATTTTTGTATATAAAAAAAATTATTTTTGTAAAATATATTGTATTTAGTTTTTTATAGTAATGTTTGTAGAGTATTAAGAGTCATTAGAAACCTTGGCCATCAAGAATTATATTTATTATCTATCCCTTTTTAACTTAAAAAAAGAAATTCCATCAAAAATTGGTACTACATAGCTGATGTACTTGAATAAACAAGGAGATGACAAATGCATGATAGAAACATCAAAACAAAGTTTAGAAAACCACATACAGTTAGTTTCAATTTGAAACTGACCAAAATCACCAAAACTGACCGAAACCTGAAACTGGGGTCAGTTGCTTCTGTCGCAGCCAAAACCAATCACTTTCGACCAAAGCGGATCAGTTTCTGCCAAAATTTAAAACCTTGCTTGGAAGTTGAAGACTCTAAGGAGATTGCCAATTTTATCATCATGTTTTGGAAGCTCAATAATGATCAATCGATTATTATAAAAGTCAAGAAATGAATGGATCTTAAAAGACGGCATTCTAATTGCTTTAATACGTAATTGTATGACCTTTATTTGGATCTTACAATCCAAATCATCCCAGTTAAAGGATCATATATGGATCACTGAAAGCAATTTTAACCAAATAGTCTGATCCAGATCATGGATTTTCCAGATAACAAAGACTAGTAAATAGTAATGTTTCATCTTGATAAGTACCATGACAATTGTGTAATATCCCTCTGTGTCCTGTTCTTATTTTTCGGGCACGGTATATGTCATAGAGTACAGAGGTACAGTGCAATGTATTAATCCTTGATTTGTTTAAAGGAAAGGTTTTGAGGAAAGCTAAAAGATCAAAGACTACTAAACAGAAAGGTAAGGGACAGGGAGAGTGGCATTATTACTCTTTTTTGGGATTTTTTTCATAGGCATGCCTTTCGGTGCTTTCTAGAATCTTTCTCAGCTGATGCTTTTACAGTCTCCTGCAGGTATCTTAATTGGTTTTCTCAGCAACTTTCTGATTCATTTACTATGCGGTGTGCTTTAGGAGGGCTTTATGATCTTCAGAAAGGAAGTTGTTTTCCTAACTGTGGGGGTAACCTTTCCATAAAGAAAGTCTTGTAAAGACTAAAACTTATACCCTATTTCAATGCAAAATCTTTTGGCAACATTATCCTACAGATTTTACTGAATTCAGAAGAGCCATGTAAGAATCATTGTATGCTTGGTTTGTTTCCTTTTTCTTTTTCCTTTTTTCATGCATTTTTTATGTATTTGTTTGCAGAAACATGGGCTAAAGCCAGAATCAATGACAAGAAAGAAGGAATGCAAAACTATTGGACAGACAACACATTTCATCAGACAAAATATTTAAAGAAACTCCATATTAGTGGCTTGTGTTGTGCTCGCTTTAGAACCATAAAAGGATGTGCAATAAGCAATTCATTGAACTTCCACTGACCTGCTTCAAAAATCGTGGAAGCATTATTCTCAACAACTGTTCAAGGACCTGGGTGCCAGTGGATTCAATCACTTCTACAGGTATCACTCGAAATGCAAAAGGAATTTCAATGGTGACCTGAGTATTATAACATTTAAAAAGAAGTTCAGAATAGTTATTTCAACTTGCATAATGCTAATGGTTACAGCAATTGGGCAAACCTCAATAGTTGTATCTGATGTAAGCTGCTGCATTTCTGAGTTTTGCGTATAGCTGTTGCAGGAAATTCTATTCGCCATCGAAGCTGCATTTCCCATACCAAATCAATGTCAAAGGTGTCCTGAAAGGGCATTGAACAGTTCAACTTAGATGTAGAGCCTAAAAATTCTATTTGGAACATGATAATGCAAACACAGAAAGAGATGCTCCCGTTCACGTGTCAAATTGGCCAGTTAGATATTTCGAAACAAACCATGCTGACATACACTTCCTAACTTCCTTTTAATATATAAAGTGGACAGCATTATCTTATAGACAAGTCTCTCTTAAAGCCTGATATCACCCTTAAACCCAAACCAGAAACTTCTAATATTACTAAATCATTATGTAATAATCCCTAACTTGCTATAAAAACTATAGAGTTTTCAACTAAATTTTGCAAACTATGGGGCCTAGATAGAGTTTTCGAATGATAAGCTTCAGTCCCCTTATGGAGCCCAGAAACAGCTTTTGAATTTTACGAATTAGTTTTCAATTAGTTTCAATTAATAAACATTTCAACCATGTGGTTCACATCGACGAATAACTCGACAGACTTAAGCTTGCCCATTCTGATGCTTCGCTTTATTTTGCAGTTTACTTCAATCTTCTTGCTATCCTAATAAACCAGCAACATTTAAATTAAAAACAGATGCCTGTTGGGAAGTAATATGTTTGAAGTTATTCTTTCAGGAAGCAGCCCATATGAGGAATTCACAATCTAAATATAGATGTTCTACTTTGGTCAAAGATAGATCTTCAATTGGAACAAGAGACAATGAGGATATCAAGGAATCATATGCAATTCCAGAATAAAGCTTCCAGTTTAAGCATTTCAATAATGATAATAACCATTTTGAAAACATGTCTGAATATGTGCACCAAGAACAAGCTTCTTTTGGTAGTTGCAGCAACTACAACACAGCCCACAATAGAAAGAACAATAAGAAACTTGTCATGCAATACAGATACACAGCAGCATGTAGCCATAATAATACATGTATAAAGATAATCAAAGTCCCTCTAAAAATATAGCTGCACTAAGCAAGAATCAAATTGGGCGAGAAGCTGATTGCAGCAAATAATGGCAGCTCAGAGAAATGATGATAGGAATGAGGGAAGCATGAGAAACATTCATAGAAAAACTCTTTCTCCCTGAAAAAGCAAACTAATAGGCTCAACAATATAATGACTATTCTATCCAAATTAGCCAGAATAATTAAAATAATACTTTTACATAGTCATCGTTGAAATAGGAGTAGTACAAGCATAAGCAAGAAAGGAAGTGAGAACTAAAATACAGAGCAGGTACAACAAATTACTACACTTCCTTGTTCCTTCAGTAAAGTCGCAGCAAAGTGAAGAGATCCCCACATTGCCTTCAACTAGAAACAACACAATGCAGCTCAGCTGACTCCAGCTGGCTGAGTGCAATAAGTGCATGTCTATTTAGCAACATGGATGTTGATGCAGCAATACATTCATCCTAGATGAATTACCATCAACAGCAAAATCCTCAGCAATCCAACTAACTAATCACAGATGCAGCTCATTTATAGTTATACATCCAAATTAGCCAGAATAATTAAAATAATAATTTTACATAGTCACAGTTGCAATAGTAGTACAAGCATAAGCAAGAGAGGAAGTGAGAACCAAAATACAGAGCAGGTACAACAAATTACTACACTTCCTTGTTCCTACAGTAAAGCCGCAGCAAAGTGAAGAAATTCCCACATTGCCTTGGACTAGAAACAACGCAATGTAGCTCAGCTGACTCCGGCTGACTGAATGCAATAAGGGCATGTCTATTTAGCAACATGGGTGTTGATGCAGAAATACATTCATCCTAGATGACTTACTATCAACAACAAAATCCTCAGCAATCCAACTAACTAATCAGAGATGCAGCTCATTTATAGTTATATATCCAATTAGCCAGAATAATTAAAATAATAATTTTACATAGTCACAGTTGCAATAGTAGTAGTACAAGTATAAGCAAGAGAGAAAGTGAGAACCAAAATATAGAGCAGGTACAACAAATTACTATACTTCCTTGTTCCTTCAGTAAAGTTGCAGCAAAGTGAAGAAGCCCCCACATTGCCTTGGACTAGAAACAACGCAATGCAGCTCAGCTGACTCCAGCTGGTTGAATGCAATAAGTGCATGTCTATTTAGCAACATGGATGTTGCTGCAGCAATACATTCATCCTAGATGAATTACTATCAACAACAAAATCCTCAGCAATCCAACTAACTAATCACAGCTGCAGCTCATTTATATATTCATCCTGGATACATTGTTTGATTATGACTCCGTTAAAGTCACTATAAGGGAAGGGGTTTTTTCGTTTTATGTTCCCCAAGATATTGGGACACCTCCAATTGAGAGACCTTATTCACAAGTGCTGAAAGAAGATAAAACATAATAAAATATAAACTTGAAGTTTATTAATTTGCCCACTCAATATATTACATGGCTTAACCAGGGGAATACCCTAAGGTTACATCAATGAATAAAATAAATGGGAAAAATAATACATGATTTACATGATGTAGATAGAAGCAAACATGCAGAATGACGAGAAGAACTTGGATCTAGTCTAGGGACATGGGGGTCTAGAAGGATTTGGATTTGCCCAATTTAATGACATGAAGGCCGAGCTTGGATTTGGATTTACTCAAGTTTAACAGCGTGGAGGTCCAGCTTGCATTTGACCACAGTCGAAGAACTCTAATTCTGGTTAACTAGGTCAGAGGACTAAACCTAGCTTGGTTTTAACTTGAGTTAGAGGATTAACTCTAGTTGGATTTGATAAGGATCAAAGGCAATGAAGGCAGTACCAGAACCGGCGGGATGGTACAGTACGCCCCCATGCCATGGTGTCCCGATGTCAATCGCCAGCAAAACCGAAAGGGAGGGGGAGAGGGAGAAGGAGAGAGAGGAAAAGAGAGAGGGAGGAAGGGAGGGAGAGAGAGGTAGAGAGCAGCAGCCGGAGCAAGGGCGAGAGAGGGGAGAGAGGGCTTTCGAAGCCCTCCCTCCTTCGTGCATTGGAACAGGAGCTTCCACCACTTTTTATATATTATTTTGAATTTTTTAAGTGAAGCCAGCAGTGACTACATACTTCACTCTTATTTATTTTTTTTGAAAGGGGCGAAAGACCCTATTTCGTTTCAAAACAAAAAAAAGGGGCAAAAGCCTCTGTTTTGTTTCGAAACAGGAGCTCTATCCCTGTTCCAACGTACGAAGGAGAGAGGGTCTCTCCCCCCTCCCTCGCCCTTATTCCAGCCACCACGCCACGGGCCACTCTCTCCTCCCTCTCTCTCTTCCTCTCTCTCTCTTTCTCCCACTTCCCTTCTACCGGTTTTCTGATCCAGAGGTCGGACCCATCCCGGTCCGCTGCCTGTATAGTTCAGTCAGTACGCCCCAAACTGGGCGGTTCGGGACAAGTCCACCATTGTTGGTCAAAGGGCTAACCCTAGCTTGCGCTTGACTAGGATCCAAGGACTAACCTAGCTTGAATTAGACTAGAGTCAAAGGACTAACCATAGCTTTGATTTAACAAGAGTTAGAGGACTAACTCCAATTTTGATTTTGATATGGATCAGAGGACCATCTCCAATATGAGCTTGATAGTCGGGAACTAACCCTGGATTTAATTTGACTAGAGCCAGAGAACTAACTGAAGTCATATGAGGAAGAGGAAGACCAACTAGGGCTCAAGAGATCGAGTCGGCAACCATTCCATGTTATATGAGCTCACAAGACTAAACTCACATCTTGAATAATGGACTCAAAAGACTTAAGCCCAGATTTGACTTTCAACAATATCAGGAGACTAACCCAAATTTCATTTTAATTAAAAAAGAGAACTAACTTTAGCGAAGTTTGAAATTGACCAGGATTATAGGACTAACTCCGATATAATTGGAATTTAGCCAGACTTAGAGGACGACCTACAGTGGATCAGTAACTAAGGCTTGAGAGATTGAGTTGGTAACCTTCCCCTATTTTGGTTCCAAAGTCCAAATTTCATATGGACCACGGTTCCATACTTTTACTATTCAGAGGACTAACTCCAATATGGATTTAATTAGGGTCAAAGGACTAACCCAGATTTGAACTTGAGAAGGGTTAGAGGACTAACCCTACTTTAAGTTTGATAAAACTTTGAAAGTCACCATCTTTTATATTCAAATTGAATGAGATTTGTGGCTTGAGTCCAAATTGAGTCAAAAATTCATGTTGGTATGGCCAAAGAGTTCATAAGCCAAGAATCCAACCCGAACTTACTTTATTTCTATCTCTTTTCTTTTTGAGTCCATGCTTAATGCGATGATGCCCCGGATTTAGGAGGACAAGCTCAAATAGTTGAGTCTAGCACTTTGAACAAAATGAACTAAACTCAAATTGGATTAACAAGGTTATATGTCCAATGATCTGATCTGGACTTAATTGACCTATCAAAGACTCGTATTTGATATTTGATATGAAGAACCATTTTAGGAAAAGTTTCGGGTTATGAGTTTATGAGGGCAAACCTAAATGTTCAAACCTTGACATTTTAGACTCGGCACCAATTAAATAGCCAACTCATGGTCGGCTCAAACAAATTTATCTGTGTGGTGCAAATTTGGATAAGTCTGTAAAGGCCAGTGAATAATATGTTCCAAGATCGTTTGACACTTGGATTCTTAAGCAAGGAACTATCACAAATTGTGTTGAACATGTGTTTGCATGGACTTTCAAATTATTTTTGCATCTTGGCGACTCAAATATTGCAAGTTGTGCCCGATTTAGATTCAGTCACATGCCAAAGATACTTCAAATTGAAAGCTAGATTTATTCAGGTGGACCTCATTATTTCAGCATGTCTAAGCATTTTTGAGAAGAGAAGATTAGTATTCGAACCCAGAATATGAGTTCATGGTTTGAGACTTAAAACCTTGATGTAATTCTGAAAATTCTTCATTTTAAATCAGCTTTGAACTTGCTAAGGTTTGAAGTCTGTAACATCTTGGTTTAGAACTTAGAGGCTTAGTTTCGAAATGATTCCTTAATCTTGTTAATTCAATCATATAATGATTAGATGAGACTCTACTAGACTCAGGGTTTGCAGCTAATTAAACTTGATAGTTTTATTATCCAAGCCCATGCCTCAAGACTCCCTTGTATAAAAATCTGAAAATTTAGATATATCTCAAGTCAATCTTGAACCAAATCACAATTCCTTTTAGACCTGAAATCAGATCATTTGAGGTCTCAAACATCATAAGCTGGGACTCAAAAGTATAACACCTGAATGCTTCAATTTTAGACCTAGAACCTGGAAATTGGAATTTTTTTTTATGAGACTTGAAGCCTTTGACTTGCAGTCCATACCCCTTGAAAGAGATTCTTGACTTGAGACTTAGGACCTCAATGCTTTTAAATCTAAAGCCTGATTTTTATTTTATGAAAAATGAAATTTGGGGCTTGCCGAGTTTTTGACAGAAATTCTTAACATTTTTGTTATAGGTTTAAAATCTAAACTTGAAACCAAGGTGTTTGGGGCTTGACATCTGAATCCCTGCATCCTTGTCCTCTAAAATCTGAAATTAGATTGTCCTGGGATCTATAATATGATTGCCGAGATCCTAAAACACATGATATGAAATCATATTCCTGTGTCCTGTCATATAACTCAAGGTCCAAACATATCTTTTAGGGTTTCGAAATCAGAAAACTGACGGTCTAAAAACCTGATTCTAGAAGATGAGTGCCTGCAGTTTGCCACTCCAGAAATCCATAGATTCATACATGACCTCTCTTTCATTCTTTGCTTTGAAAACTTTGAATTCTCATCTTTTCTCTTAGGACTTTCACTGTCAAAGACTTCAGTGGCACAATGGCTTTAGTTAATCAAGCATTTTAAGACTTTTCTTGATTACTATTTAATTCCTATTGTTTACAAGCTTCAGCCCCTCTTTCGATTAAGTGCTAACAATGAGACTTGGTCCCCTTTGGTTCATAATTTTAGCCCACTTCTAATGCAACTGACATCAAATTTTTTTCTTAAAGAGTTCTCTCAATCAACTCTTATTTCAAACAATATAATAACTTGTGGAAGTTCAAACACCACTCTGCTCATGTTTAAAATTTTATAAGTTATCTTTTGAATCATTCAAAAGGACTTTTTAAACTTTTGAGAATTCCAAATTTTGCAAGACCTCATGTATATGTTACGGAATCTGAAATTATGTTTAAAGAAGCTCTTGAGACCTCTTAAGGACCAGCAATGTGCAAACGCTTCAAAGAGACCGATCTAATATTCTATTTGAAAATACTTAAATGCCCAAAAGGGATTGCTGGACTCAGCTAAACAAGGAGTGCATCATTATATTTAATCCACGATAACTGAAAAGGTTACGAAAAGGGACCTATCTATTGGGATCGAAGCATTAAATATGACTACCATGACATCCAGTCAGGTTCAGGTTCAGGTCGCTTTCAGGATTCAATACAAGATTAATGAGCACCAAGTCAGGTTCAGGTTGCTTTCAGGATGGGAAATAAGATAGGTCTGTGGCAGTAGGAAAAGTTAATCCCTTATGAAACAATTGTTATGCCTCAGCCAAGGAAATTCAAGCATAAAGCAACATGGCAAGAGCAACTGTAGCATTGTAGGAAAGGTAAGTCTAGGAAAGCATAGCTCTATGATTAGTAAGCATTTGCTTGTGAAAAAGATTAAGAGCATGAAGACTTTTGAAATATTGAGACTCAGATCATAAAGATTAGAGACATGGCTCTCTAAAATCAGAGGCACATCCCTTTAGAAAATGAGCATGCAGGCTCTGGAAAATAAGAGTCACAGCTTGATGTCAGATGCACAGCTCTAATGAGGCACGGCTCTAGAAAAAAATCAAGCAACATTTGAGAGAATGGAGTCACAGCTCCATGGAATTAGCCGCACAATTCTAAGGAAAAAATCAAGCTACACTCGAGAGAATGGAGTCAACTAAACACTCATCAGTAAAACGTCAACACTTATCATAAAACAAAAGAAAATAAAGCCTTCCATCCTCATCCCCAGAGGTATTAGGAAAGTATATCTGGTGTATTTTAGAAGTACACAAATTTTTTTCTTAAATTTTGAAAAATAAGATACTTAAAATAAGTATCTGACAAGTATTCCAAAAGTATCCTAGAGGTATCATTAACTGATATGTATCCGGCAGCATGCAACCTGAAGTATGCTTCCTAGATTAACATTCCCATTGCACTCCAAACATGGCCATTCACAGATACGTTCATGCTAAAACTAAGCCAAATAAAAAGAAACTAATACAATATTTAGCAAGAATTGATGCTCCCTTACCTGAGAATTTCTCGTTCTGAGCTTCCACCAGCGGCGAACCTTCCAGCTACCATCATTGGCAAACAACGACAGTATCGATCAATTTTTTTCAAAAAAAAAAAGAGCATAAATAAAGCAGGAGAAAGGGATCAGAAAAAAGAAAAACCTTGCAAGACAAGAGCCTGATGCAGCACCCAGAAGGTTCCTCCTCGACCCGAACCACAAGAACAGGACAAACCTCGAAAGAAAAGAACTTGATACGGTACACATAGCACCTGAACGTGTTTTCATCCACGCGTTCGATTCGCTCCGCGTCCAGAACCGAGTACTGGCTCGCCGGCAGGCTCATGTACTCCACTGCAAGTTTTTTTTTTTTTTTTTTCTTTCTCTTTTCTTGTTTGCTTTCCCAGAAGAATAGTTTAAAGAAAGAAAGGAAGGAAGATGCGAGGTAGAGAGGGCTTAATTACCCAGGGGGCGCCGAAGCTGTTGGACGGAGGTGGACTCGATGCGATTGGCGACGAAGCGAGCTTTGGGGGCGGAGGAGACGGCGGAGGCGCGAAAGGGGCCGGGGCGGAGAAGAACCCGGGGGCGTTTGATGGAGGTGAGGGGGACTGGGGTCGGGCGGATCGGAGAAGAAGAGTGGAGCGTCATTGCGAAGAAGAGGAGAGAGAGAGAGAGAGAGAGAGAGAGGAGTGAAGAGAGTGGATAAGAGGGCGACGGAGATGAGTTCCCGGGGAGCGGGGAGTTTAGTTCTGCTTGTCGTGCAAATGGAACAGCGATTGCAGCGAGTAGGAATCCAACATCTAAGACACACAGCTGGGCCTACGAGATGCACAGATTTAAATCTAACAGAGCTGCGGTCGGCAAGCGAGCAGCAGCAGCAGCATCCGCATGCGATTAATAAGGCGAAAAATTGGCAATTTTACTCCCTCATTCATAATTGGACAGAGCGTGGGGCTTGGAAACTATCCGGTAAAGGAGAAAGATTCATAATTGCAGAGGGGGTAAAACAAAAAAGAAAGGCCAAGAGTTAAAAAGAGAGAAAAATAGAATTTGAATACATAAGAAAATAAAACTAAAACACTTGATGAGTCACTGATGAAGCAGCAGTAAGGTCAAAGAAATGTTCTATCAAAAATTAAGGTAAAGAAATAAAGAATAGTAACTTCACACCATTAACAGCAATTGGTAGCTTAATTTGTTTTCAATCTATGGCTCTCTCTTGAACAATTTAAGAATATAACAAATTGCAAGCCATTGGATAATTCTTGATCAAATCAATCACAAGATATAATTCAATTTTTTAGTGCAAGTTCAAAGAATTGTGGAACTAAGCATCATGTGTGTCGGCTGAACAGCCGATACGTTAAGCCTTCAATTTGCGAGACTTGAACTTCCAGTTCTCAAACCCCCCCGACTTTACACAAATGATCGACTTAGCTGATCAAACACTTGTTGGTCCATGCACAGCAAAGAAGAAGACTTTCAAAAGGAAGACGTTAACATATAGAGACTAAAAATATGAGTAAAGAGAGAAATTAGAAGCTTGGAAATCTAACTTAAACTGAAGTGGCACTTTCCAGTGGCAATGCAAACCAGGTTAGATCAAGACATGCTACAGAAGCAGATGTGAAGAATAAAAAGATAACAAATCCGTCAAAGGTCCCTGCAGGACTGGTAGATAGTAAAGTAGGTATGAAATGATTCTATAATTTTATCCGATGTAGAGCAATTTTACGTATATTAAAAACATGGACTGAAAATGCACCATATCCAAAACCATTTCCCCTTGACAAATGTGAGTCACTGCCTTACTAACTCCACTAGTCACTGCCTTAACTAACTCCACTATATTCACAAGTTTAGAGAACAAAATCCTATATTTCAATCAACTTACACTACATGCGATACAAATACATTAAGACAAATTACTATACAGGAACATTTCTATCAGCAGCCAGTCAATCAATCTCAGCATGCACATAGTCCACAAAGGTGAAGTTCTTCTGAAGCTCATGCAATGCATACGCCAAAGCAGCACTCACGATAGCAGCCCCTGCCAGCAGAAGGCGAAGCTGGATCTCCGAAGGTATTCCCACAATTGCACAAAAAACCACAGTTGTACCAATCAATGACTTCTGGAATTTCTGGAATGCCTCGTAAGCTCCTTTGCACGAGGAGCATTTAAGGGTGTGCTGCTCATATCTGTCCAACATCTGCAGGTTGAAGTAATATTTCAGCTTTGTTTAGCAACACATGGATGCAATTTTCAGAACAATGACACCAGAAAGGAAGGAGTTTGGAAAGTCTTGCTTGTCTATGTTCCCAGTCAAATGGTTTGCTCATAAAAATTGAGTACATTATGATGCCTCGATCATACCACCTTAACAATAAACAGGTCACAAACCACTCATGAGGAAACAGGAGTTTGGATTGATCTGGTAGAATAGATGAATTGCAGACTGCCACTATTGCAGACCCAAACCATCACGGTGATTGATCTAGACTACCAGCACTTCCTTGGTTTTATGTGGTACCTAATGGCCCGTCAGAAAATACTAGAGAGAGAGAGTAGACCAGAAGGTCCATTTCAAATTTTCAATCATCATGTAGTTTATAGTGGAAAGCAAAAAATACCATTATTTTCCAGATAGTAGCATGAAATATCTTTAAATAACTGAATAAAGGTTTTCTGAAAATGCTTTCAGAAAGTTAGGTCAGGTTCCCACCTGTTGTTTCGAGAGAAATGTGGAAGGCAAGGATTGTTGGTCAGCATAGCCAAACCAGTCGGGCTGGCTGTTCCCGTATCTTCTCAACCAATTCCGGAATGCTAAAACCAAGCGGTCCGCCTGAGTGGGTGTAAACGTGATTTTTGTATACTGCTGATTGACATCAGCTGAAGCTTCCTTCGATTTAGAAAGGAATATCTTCTCTTGACCCTGAAGCACAATCATATCACCATCATAGACCTTATTTGAAGTCCAGTGCTCGTACCAGCGAGGGACCAGCTGCATCATCAAACAGAATCTAAGGAACATAATCTTTGTTGGTTATAGATCACAGCTAATTAAATGATCTGAATGACTGCCAAAACAAATCATTTAGTATAAATCCCATGATTGTAACATATCTAGGTGCCCCCCATTACAGGATGCAGTAATTCTCAGAATGCCACTAAAAGTAAAATCAATGTACCAGAATTATCTAAAGGAAACAGAAGAACCTCCATTGCTATAATGTAATTTACCAATCATACAATGTTGAGAGTACTTATAACCACTAACATGATCAGACAGGACCATGTAGTTCATTGTATTCCATGACTATTGACACATTAGACGCACAAAGAAGTCCACTCATCTATGCCCTAAAGGATCTCCAAAAAATGCAGCAAGTGGGAATGACCATGCATGTTTTGGTTGCACAGATTAACAGATGCAGGAATCAAAACAACATTCCAGTTGCCATCTTTATAGGTTTAATTCATTGCTGATGGATTTGGTTACTTGTGAGTCATTTTTGTTAATGCATATGCTTTTCCTGCAACGACATTGGAGTGGAGGAAATGATGCATAGGATTCAAGAAAAGACAGGACAGAATAAATGCATTAGTGCGCGAGACCTGGTTTACAATCTACAAATTTCTAACTTCGATAAGGATTGAGGGCCGCCAAAAGAGTATCAGGTTCAGAATTGAGACCTCAAGCACACCCATTGACCTCCTCAGATGAACAGAGGGTGTTATATCGAGGTACAAGAACTGACGAATCCCAGAATATGAATGCACTCATCTAATACAATGTTCTGAACATACAATTTCTTCATTCTATGTGGATCTAAACATAGCAACTTAATACAGAGTTGGTGGTTTTTTTATGTCATAAAACAGGTTGGTGACATCATTTAAGGAAAAGCCAATTCCTAGGGCCACTTGCTTGCAAAAATACATGCTACAAATAGCTCATCAATAATACATTAAACCTTGATCTCAGGCAACAATAGCTAAACTACAAACAATTTAGTGACAAAAAATTATGAACAAGCACATATTAGATCAAGCCTCAACATGCAGAATCGTATAGGATCACATATTAATCAAATGGAGCAAACTGCAGCAGCTACATTAGTTAGGAAAAAATACAATTTGTATCGCAACTTCAGTATAAGTTCCCAATATATTTGCACATATTAAGTTGAGTGGACAACAAAACTATACCTGCCACCATGCAGGCCCAGGCATTGTCAACTGAAAAAAGTTTCGAGCACTACAAACAATGGAACGAGTCTTTCCGGGGGCCATAGGAATGTTGAAGGAACAGATCCATATTACCCATTTCTGATCTCCAAACAAGGGAAGTTTTGTGTCAATTTCTATCCTGAAACAACAAATGCGCAAAAACAAATCGAAAGATTATTCGGAACACAAAACAAAACAGAATTGCACATTAGATAACATTATGTGCCAGCAAAGAGATGTGATAACACAAATTACAGAAGTAATACAGATAAATACCCTTGTAGTGCCAATATAATTTCATGACTTTGTAAATGCAACTTAATAAGCAAGAAATATCTTCCCAATATTAATATTAACACGACTACTGGACTAATTAATATAGAAGAAACACCACATCATAGAGAATCATATACAATATAAAGTCATGCATCATCACCAACCATGGGAAGAAGAGAAGATTTTCTAGACTTACTGCTATAATAATCACAAACATCGGTCCAACACAGGATGGATAATAAATGAGTACACTGGACTTACCATAAAAACATCAAAGAAGAGTAACATTTATTATCATGAGCCGTATAACAGTTCATAACTTAATTTTGAAAGTGTATCAACTGTTACATGCAGTATCAGTTACCATCTAGCCCTGATTTTAAATTAATACCAAAGAATCTTTTCCTTATTTTTATTATAGACCTCAAACTCATATCCAAGGATCCAGCTTGAAGAAGCATGGGTTTAAACAAAGGAGTTGATAAGCAAATCATATCCTTCTTGGTCCATAAAATGTAAAGAACTTGGAACTTACTTATTTATGTAATAACAAGGGGCAACAAACTTAGCACTGATACGAGGATTCCCAGAATCTGACCCAGCAAACCCCCAAACACCACTAGATTCCAACTTAAATGGCAAAGGTTTGGCTCTATCCCTTCTTCCAGTTACCTGTTAGGAGGAAACATGGTTAGAATTCTTGCTATTTAATTGCTCAAATTCTAAATTCATTAGCAATAAGACTTTTACAAATGAAATGAAGCATGAAAGAATACTGGATACCTAAAAACAGTCTATCACTTAGATCCTTTAAACAACCAGCACTAATGACAAATCAGAGTGTCAATCCCTAACGATGATATGTCATCAATGAGAAATAAATCCGGCAAGAGTTGAGAGAAATAAAATGTTCTCTGGATTTAAAATATAATTATAGTTTTGTAACTTAAGTCTAAAATCTTTGATAAGAGATAATAGCAAAATTTATGAGAGGGCCAGCTGCTACTGATTTTGGCAGCTATTGGGATTACAACCATGCTTTTTTGGTAAGAGAAAATGACAAAAGTTTGAATTTAATTGGTTGATGGATGTAATATGACCAGGTAAAGGTAACCAGCCTATTCTCCAATCATAGACTATCAAATACAGAAGTTTGAACCAACTTTGGAATTTGGAATAGTGAATAGACTCTTTATTTGCAGACCCAGGTCCACTGATCAAGGCATCAAAATCTGTTCAAAAGCCTGTTAAGTCTTAAGCAATTCTCCTATCATGTTCTATCAAATAACGAAGTCTCAACCGACTTTGGAGTTTGGAATAGTGATTAGACTCTGCATTTGCAGACTCAGGTCCACCAATCAAGGAATCAACATTTGTTCAGAAGCCTGTTATGTCTTAACCATGATGCTTAACTCTAGTAAAATCTTATGGAATTCATGCACTACATTGTTCTTAAGAGAGAAATGTGAATCCTGTTTCAGAGCTTGTTCCTGGAACCACACTCTCTAGGAGGGTAGAGGTGAACAGGCTCATTCCAGCCCTTGCAGCTTTGTCTAATCCTAGAAGCCGAATAACCAGAAACCTGTGCCCCATCGAGGCATCTAACAAAGAGTGGCAAATGATCACAATGCCGAGTGATTTCCCTGGAAGTGATTTGTGAGAGATGGCTAGGTGTCCTACTGGAATTATAACTCTGTCTACACATCCTTTGATGTAGCAGTCCCAGTTCCTGACACACCCAAATGACCGTTACCAACAAACTCATGTTCCAAACTGTCATGAGATATTGATAAGATCAAGTTCATGCAATAAGCTAAGTCATTAAACTATTGACGTGTCTCCATGCATTGTTCTTTTCGACAAGAGTGTCTCTATGTGTTGTGAACAAAGAATACAACATGAAAAGTTAAAAGATAAATTTTTAGGATCTAATCGGAATAGAACCAATGAGTAGGAGTTCTGGTCATTCTACAATAACGAAGCATACCTTATGATGTGCAAAATCAATATGAGATGGATCGGAGACATTCTCCATCAGCGTATCATAGCCATAGAACAGGTCTCGTTGGATCGTCACCGTCGAAAAACTGGGATCATTGAAGTCTTCTGGCAACCTAACCAAAAAATCGATCATCGATCTGAATTCAATCATGGGGAATTTTTTTTTAAAAAAAAATCTTTTTGGTGCCAAACGGCATACATGGGAGGTTTGGTAGCAGCAGCCTTCTCCCAACCATTCTCATCAGGCCAGACAAAGAGCAAACCCTCGGAGACGAGGGTGGGGAGCTTGGCCACGCAAGCCCTCGACGATCGGACGGCGCGGGCCTCGGGGCCTTCAGCAGTGGCCTGCGGTATCCGGACACAGGAGCCCGTCCGATCGAAGGACCATCCATGGTACGAGCACTGCAAGCAACCATCTTCGTCGATTCTCCCCTCCTGTTCAGTTGCATCAAAATTCTCAAATTTATCTCGTAGATCAGGGGAAAAAAAACAACTTTCTTCGAAAAGACGAAATCGAAGAAAAAGAGATGGCAAAGGAGAGTACGGAGAGAGGGGCGAGGCGGTGGGGGCAGCTGTCGTCGAAGGCAAGCCAGTCGCCAGAGCGGGGGTCCTTCCAGAGGACGAGATCGCGGTTGAGGAGCTGGAAGGGGGTGGGGAGGCGGGGGTCGAGGTCCTCGACGAGGGAGACGGGGTACCAGTGGTCTCTCCACGAAAAAGAGTCCTCCGGCGAAGACGACGAGGAGGAGGAGGACGTCTCCTCGGCTTCTAGGGCTTCCTCGTCGGACGTTGGGGTCGGGGCGGCGGGGGAAGAGGGCACCGCGACGCGGAGAGGAGGCAGCAGGCAGTAGCGCCGGCGCCGGCGCCGGCGGGGACTATAAGAAGAAGAAAGAGAGGGAGGAGGCGGAGAGGAGAGATGAGAAGGGGAGAAGGGAAAGGATTTGGCGAATACAGTTGAAGAGTAGGAGGAGGAGAGGAACAGGAGGGACGCCCCTGCCATTAGGGCGGGAGGAGACCGTTAATTGCACAGGGGAAAAGCCGTTTGCTTCCTGGATTTGAAGCGGTTGTGAGCATAAATAATGCACCAATGGAAAGAAAAGATGGGTTCTACTTTGAATTTGGAAGCTTCGGGAAGTCTGGTAGAAGAAGTACGTTCGTCGTATTTGTGGTGGAGAAAATATCATCGCCCATAAAAAAATTAATAATAATAATAATAATATCAAACTGCAATGTATAACGAAAATTCTGTCCCACCATTTTATCTCTCCATATTTGGTTCCATAGAAGCCCCTAATGATTATACGGTACCTTAATCTAAGGTTTGATATCATATTATTTATAACTAGATCTTAAACATTTAAATTTATAATAAATGGATCAACCATATATCTTAGATTTTATAGAAATTTTATATAAAAAAATGGAATATCAATGCCATTTATGTTATATATTATATTCATCATCAATGTCGTGGTATCTGTATTTTGATTTGTTCGAGACAATGAACTTGAAACACCTTCAGGTGGCATTTGGTGACTCATATAGAGTTACCAAGATGATCTTAAATTACTGATGATTCTTACTCCAGAATAATTTGATCTTCGATGATCTAAAAACGCTGCATCTGGTATGCTATTTCTAATGATTAAATATTTTCAAATATCTATGAGTAATCCATTTGGTAGTTCATAAGAATTAAAAATACTGATCATATAATACCAAAACTGCCCCTAATATATTTCATAAAATATATTTATTAATCATATAAAATATATTATAATAAATATTAATATATTAATTATTAATTAATTTCATAAAAATATATTTGTTAGTCCTATAAATTATTAATCCTATAAAGATTTACTAATTATTAGTATAGAATTAATATTTTTATTTATACTTAAATATATTTCTTAATACTAATATTTATTTTGATTGGAAAAATAAGACAAATAAAAGTAATATATTACATAATTTCGTTATACAAACGTAAGTACAATAATATATTTTAACTATAATTTAAAACTAACATTGAGTAAAAATATGGCAATAATATTATTAATAATATATATTAGTATAATATATATATCATAAATATAATATATAATATATTAATATTGATATAATATATTAATGGTACTTTAGTACACTAATTTTTTTTTATTTCAAATTTTTTGCATATAAATAACAAAATTAACGATACCATCCATAAATTCTATAATATAATCTTACCAACTCATTTAATAACTACATTCAAAAATAATGTCCGACAAAAATTTATCATTGAGGGTTCAGATTATTTTATAAAATTGGTAATTTGATTTTATATTGAATGCCAGGTGTATTAAAGATATTAACGATCGAATATTTTCGGTTTCAGATCCAGTTTTGGATTTGGTTTGAGTAGAAAAATACATCAAAACTAAAATCAAATTCAAAACCAAATAATTTTTAATTTTTAAAATCATCATTGAAATTATTTTTATTTAATTTCCGTTATAATCTTACGGTTTGACTCAGAAATAGGTGAAGTACTCGGATATCCATCCCGTTCCACCGGTTAGAGATGCGTTCAAGACTTTGCGTGAGGGAGAGTGGAAGCTCACCACACGCCAAGCGTGACAGCTGAAGCAGGAGTCGCGGGACGCCTCGAACCACTCGAATCGATACGCTGGACGAAAGGAATGGAACGGGTTAGACTTGGTGCTGAACCAAACAAAACCATCTTCCCTGCCAACTGCTCCTGGAGTTTTCAAAGCCAGCGGCGGACTTCCAAGCCACGGCCTGACAAAAAGCTATGGGCGGAACCAAATCTGCCAACTACCAAGCAATGCTCTCCTTGAGCCTGAATGCTCAAAACCAGCTTCTCTCTTTCAGCCAAAACTATGGGCAGAACCAAATCGGACTTGAAATTAATTTTGAGCCTGCATCTGAAATCAGACCTGATTCGTCTATTGTTGATGGAATTTAATCAGGCTTAATATGGAGTTCATATGCATGTTTTATTTGACTTCGTCTGGAATCTAGAAAAATCTATGTGAACTTGCTGCAATCTTGACTTGGGCTCAGTTCAAACTCGCATTGGAGTTTAATCTGAACTCATCAATGTACAATACATTCATTAATCAAACTTGATAATGAATCATAGATTTGAAAAGAATAACTGAAAATGAGATCAAGATAGGCTCCCTCCCTCCCTTTTGCCTAAAAAACAAAGGAAGAAAAAAAATCCTCTAAGCATAGGAAGGAGTGGCAGTCTGATAAGATAAGCTTGTGCTTTCTCATCCCAACTGCCCCAAAGATTACAATTGAATCTACTCCAAAGCATTTTTTCCTAAAGTTGTTTACTTATATAATTTATACATCTACTTGCAAGGCTTATGAACTCATATTGAAATTAATTTTGAGCTTACGGACTAAATTTGAGCCTAATTTTGTAGATCAATTGGCAGCTCTACAAGGGATTTTACTTTTACTTCTAAAAAGACAGAGAGCCACCATGACCATGACCCAAGATCAGTCAATAACCGAGACGTCTAAAATCCTTGCAAATTTCAAGTCCAGTGGATGTGATGTTTAAATTGATGCTCCACCACTAAAACTCATAACCAATGATTCAGCTCTAGAGCCAAAGATCATAGCTCTCGAACGAAACGATCGAAAAAATTCTACTCGCCTCCCCTCCCCTTCCTACAAAAACACACAAAACATGATATTTTTACCAAAATGACACAGATTACCAATTAGTTTGCGTTTTCAGAAAGGTTGACGAGGTTTGGTTCAAGGAGGCACAGAAACGAGCCAGGCTCCCATGTGGTTCGGCACGGTTTACGTCCTTTATTCGTCTCCCTCGGCGCCTCTTCTTGTCAGCTACACCAATTATTACAAGCATTCCTTCTTTTAGTCTAAAGAGAACTAACAATATCTACATAGTACGCTAAAGACTAATGTCTTTCAAATGGCAGCTTACAGGCCAGCTACAATGTGTATGGCATCCAATAAAAGCTAAAGAGACGAGGTGAAAGGAGGCAGAAGGAATGTAGAGGCCACTGCTAGTGAACTGCTAAAAACTTAGCAATTGCTGCAAACAACGTGCTATATGCAAGATGACATTGTTTGAGAATCACAAGTAAACATGTACGTGCACTACAGCTTTGTTTTGATTTATGTTATCAATGAGAGTTTATGGCCAAAATCAGGGTAAAATACCACTCATTATTACCAACCCCTTATGATTTCACCAACTGCACCAATTGGCACTCAAAGAAAAGAAAAGAAAATCCTGATAGGCTGGAAGCAAAAAGGAAATTTGAAAATTTTACAATATAGAAGATGAAAATATAAAAAACAAGCAAGAAAAAAAAAGAACTTAGACAAAGTTGAAGCAGTTGTTAACGGAAAAAAAAAAAACCAAGCAGTTACACAAAAAAAAAGGAAAAAAATAAAGAAAAGAAAGAAAACCACCACCACCACCACCACCACCACCACCACCACCACCACCACCAACAACAACAACAACAACAACAACAACAACAACAACAACAATAAAAAACCTGGCAGACTTCACCGTATCTTCTGTCTGTAAGACATGCCATGTTGAAGACTTACTGATTATGTTCAGTTTCATTTACTCCCACGTTATTCCTGTTTCCCACCACAGAAGCTTCACTGCAAGGAGTCATATATTGCAATAAATGGGTCTTCTGGTTAATAATCAAAGCCATACAGAAGCAAATAATTTTGTTTGCATATGTTACATAAAGAATTTTCTAGCACTCATTAACGCAATTGGTGGATTGTACAATGAAGACTTGATCAAGCAAGTTCCTAGTTGGATCGCTTGCTTCCACTTCGGAGCCAACTTGAAAAATCAGCAACCTAATATGGAAACCAAGCCATTTTGGCTAATTTGGATATTCAACTTAGCGGAGTTCCAAATTCCCATCACAGTGTTTCACATTTGTGATGTACTTACTCATTGCATGTAACTTCGCTTCAGGATGTATTTAAGTTTTATGGAGTTATTTCTGATTTCTTTATGTGGTTTGTATTATTTATATTTAGTTTGCAGTCAAATGCCATCATAATCGTAGTGACGACTAATTTGTCAAAGTCGCCAACTAATGGATTGTTAGAAAACTTCGATTCTGAGATTTATTTTGATAGGACATTCATACTTCATAGGAAGCTAATTCCTATTCAATATGAGAAGTGACATCAAAAAGACATGTTCAAAGAGAAGTTAGAACATGCACCCAAATGTTAATTGAAACCATACAGACCTTATGACAATGTCGCTGAGTTCTGAATGGTAAGTAAATTTGCCCTAGAAGTCCAATAGAACAGAACTTACTGTGCCTGCACCGAAAATTTTGTTCACGATATTGTTAATTACCGTGTCCATATTCGCAATACATTATTATCCATTAAATCAAAGACTAGAGGGGCAATTAACAAGATGTACTTATGTTGATTATAAAGGCAGCTATGGCCATCAGAATGATAGCATTTTTAAACACTATTTTGTTGTTTTAGTATTCCATATCTGGTCAATCATTTGTGAATTACCTTACAATTAAATGCAATTGTTTACCTGCAATGCACATGCATCGCCTAGCTTGCAAAGAGGAGTATTAAATCACTGATAGAGATAAAAGCAATCACGAGATGGAAAATGAGTGCCAAAGCTTTAGGCATGGACAATGCTAATATGTCTGCAAGAAAAGAAGCTTTTTCTTCCCATACATCCATACCACAGACACAAAAAATTCCAAAGAAAAAAGATTTCTCAGAATCCATAATTAGTTAACCTGTCCATTCTCACACTAACGCATAAAAGGCAATCAAATAGAAGACAAGAAGAAAGCTATTGACGACAGTACAATAACAGACAATATCAAGAATATAATTTCTTAAATTATTAATACAGAATTCACAGAAGATAGTTTCTCTATAAGTGAAAAGAGACTGTTATCTGACCAGCAATTTATACTTTTGGATAGGTGGAAGAGTCTGGCCCAACATCACGAGATCCAGTGTTCACATACGGCCCTCGAAAAGTAGCCTGCGGTGGCAGAGGCTTTGATGAATCGATTATAGGTTTATTTTTCGATGTCCTTCAAAAAAGAAAAAAGAAAAAGGAAAACACTTATCTCAGTTAAACACGCATGCACATGCCCGATGCACTGACACGCACACAATGCACTGAAAATCCATCAGAAACAAGCAAATTGTACTTACACGAAGAAGAATGGAAATGATAAGCCAGCAGCTGCAAAGGCTAATAAGCCTGTTGCCATCACTACATTACGTAACCGGGACATGAAATTAAACAAAACTGGCTAAAATGACAGAAACAGAGATTTATGTGAGTGCCTCTAGCAAAACATCGATCAGAACATATTAAGGAACCATCTAGTATATTTTGATAGTTTCTACAAGATCTTAGCAGAAATGCACAAACCTTTCACAGGCATATATAAAATAAAATTCGGGTACAATTACATTCTCAACATGCAGAATTTCGGGATCATTTGATGGTTCTACAAAGACACACAAAAAAAAAACATTTTCCTTCATGATCAAAGGCTAATAGTCACAGATAAAATGGAAGAGCGAAACAAATAACACATCACTGATTCGCTTAATTTGTACAAGAAGAAATCTAGACGTTCCAGTTCAGTTATAATGAAATATGAAAGAGAGAAAGATTTCATCACCCAATATATGATTAAATATGTATATGTGCAAATTAATCTCCATATGATAGATGAAAAAGAACTCTAAATGAAGAACAGATGAGGAAAAATCTCTGGGATAGCTAAGATTTATTCGAAATTAAAATATTGGCTTGCACTAGATTGTTATTTATTAATAGCTCAGAAGATATATTTCCTAGAATAGTAGATTAACACTGGATTTACCTTGGAAAGTTTGATACCTTACGTCTTGTTTTAATGACTTAACATCAACAGTGAATTGGGGCCTCCCCCCATGGTCACACCCGTCTACTTAGCAACTAGAGGTTCTGGATTCGATTCTTGGGAGCTGCATTCCAAAAACCTAAATTTGGGTAATTATAGTGCTAGTGGATCTCCCTCCCTTTCTCTCACTCTCAAATAAGGACATCAACAAATAAACTTCTTGACTCAAGCTGCCATCTTAGTAGAATATTTCTGCTCTTTCATTAATGAATTAGCAAGTTTAGAGAATCCGATAGTTGTCCGGTCGCCAGATGCAGGCATGCCATATTGATTCTTGGTACACTAAATGCATGCATGGACTAGGTAGTCGCACATAGGCAGTGACCTTTGACAACATAAGTCTGCAGCCAAATAAGAAGCTCTTTTTCTTCCTATCAAATAACCATGCTCTCTTCTCAAGAAAAATGAATATTCACATTTTAATTCTTCTTAACATCCCATGGATATTATAAGTTCCATTAGCTAGAAATTGTATAGGCTATATCTGATCAAATTCTACTTCACATCAGATTGCCAAAGTCTACATAAGATTAGATCATAGAACAAATTAGATTGGACAACATAGCTGCGCAAATATTGGATCAGATTAACCAGCAGTTACTTAACTCCACCATGCACCTGTTGGAGTACAGGAAGTTTATATGATTTCTTTAATGTGCTCAAGTGACATGAAGGCTACATTTCTTTGGAGCATCATATTTAATAGAATAATTCTATATAAATCTCTTCATGCTTGCTTCGCCCTTCTATCCTTATTTCTTCATTCTTATTGCACAAATGAAATTGGCATCTTTTGCATAGTATCCAAGCATGTCAATCAAATCTATTCATTATTTCAAGTTTCAGTCAAACAAATCAAAATTCATGTTGGCGATTTAACATTTAAAAAAAAAGGAGGGCGGCATGCATACGTGTAGGGCAGGAAATAGAAAAACCACCACCATACCTCAGTTTTTTTTCCCTTGGTTGGGGGGGGGGGGAGTGGAGGAGATAGAAAGGAAGAAAAGAATTATTCTAGCCCCATCCGAACGACCTGCATCATCTGTATCCATCATTGTTACGTATAGGTAAAGAATGTCCCAAATGTACACCCCCAACCATATCCTTAATATAATTCAAAGCTTCAATCCCTTTATGTACCTCATGTATAAAGCTTGTGAAATCTTTTGTCCCCCTTCATGCATCTGAGTTTCCAAGAAAAACAAGCTGTATGTTTTACCGAAGTAATGATCTTCATAGGCATGGATATGTAGATTATTATGCAACATTTTCCACTCCAAGTTTTCTAGAAAAAGGTTCTACCAAATCTTATGTAGTTATGGTTTAACATCATTCAGATTCCTGCAGTCAGTTTCAGCATTTATATATTTTCCTACTTACTCAAATAAATAATTGGAATATATGAACCAAATCACCATATCTGCTTGGGACAAAAACCAATTCCTCAACTTCCTTTTCCCTTAACACCCCCCCCCCCCCCCCCACTAGTGTTCGGATCTATTATGACATAACGATTAGGTGCCCCACGGACCCTTTTTTATCTTGGAAAATCCTTTACCGGCGTGATGAAAAAATGATTTTTTGTGCAACCTAGTGTATTTATATCTGAATGTATAAGTGTCCATACGGATCCACTTCCATGGAACATAATATCTTATTACTTGAATTTCAAATCACAAGATAACTCATTAGAATTAATAAGATCCATTCTGATGATATCTTATAGTCATTCGAAAGTATCTTTTATTAGCTTTATTTAGTTTTTTTCTATACTGTATCCGTATCATTTATCCCTATGAGATACCATACTAAAATATTCGATTTTAGAAGAAAGGGATATAATGAAATTCTTGATTGGATCTTCTCATAGGAACGATCTATTTTATTTGATTGATGGATCCAACACACAATTTTAATGAATTAAACAAAAGAGTGGTCTTATTCGAATTCGAAACGTCTCGTGATCTTTTACCAATTATGTGTTTCACTATAATTACCTGGAGTAAGCGCTATTGCTTATTTCCAATACTCAGCAGCTTGATCGAACCAAGCCTCCGCAATTTCGGAATCACCCTGTAGAATGGCCTGTTCTCCCCGGTCAGAATAGGCCTTTCCTTAGAACCGTACTTGAGAGTTTCCTACCTCATAGGGCTCAGCAATCGATTCTTTTTGCGTCCCATCTTAATCTATCCTATGCTACCTGAATTAGATTTCTTATAAATCTATCCCATTTTTTCTTGGGTTAACAAAAACAAAAGAAGTTAATTACATTAAGTTTCAAACTCTTATGTAGATTATTATGCAACATTTTCCACTCCAAGTTTTCTAGAAAAACGTTCTACCAAATCTTATGTAGTTATGGTTTAACATCATTCAGATTCCTGCAGTCAGTTTCAGCATTTATATATTTCCCTACTTAAATCAAATAAATAATTGGAATATATGAACCAAATCACCATATCTGCTTGTGACAAAAACCAATTCCTCAACTTCCTTTCCCCTTAACACCACCACCCCCCCCCCTACCCTCTCTATTGCACCCAATCATATCATCTTTATCCAGTCAACCACCCCACACTTTAAGATACAGGGTTCGTGCAATCTTTTCAAGTTCTGTGATGCCTTGGATACTAATCAACTAGTTAAACAATCTTAAACACTAGATTGAGTGTCTCAAAGATACAAATGGAAATTGACGAGTTTTCCCTTTAAATATCATACGCTTTTTATACACAGCCTCAGAAGAAACTACTGCATCAACATGTACATTTGGCATCTACAGTCTTCAAACATGCACTCCCCTTGTTAAAAAACAAATTTCAATTTAAAAAATGCATCTTGAGTCCTCCAAAGAAATTTTCCCACAACAGAAGTTAGCTGCAATAAGATATAGTTGAGCGCGAACACCGAAAGAGAAAAAGAAATCTTTGGAGAATAAGGTCTAAATACAACCATTCTAAAGCAGCACAAGAAATGCATCTTACAAAGAATACAAACTAAAACAAGACTAATGAAACCAACAACTAAGAGAGAGCTAAAAAGAAATTCTGTTGATGCCTCTGTTAGATAAATATGACACAAAGCTAAAAGTAAACTTATCAATAAAAACAACGCTCGGTGGGTGAAACGTAGATGTGATTCTGGACAAACAGTTGCAACTTGAAAGCAACTTGAAACACTACACTACATTCCCACGATATGAAGAGAGTAAGAACAGAAAAAAAGCGAGAACAAAATTTAAAATACAAGGGAAAAGAAACGCATCCTCAGCCCAGAATAAGATAGGAAACGTTTGACTTCATTATTAATAATTCTGGGTCTTTGACCTGCTAAAACCCCTGCCCTACCTACAAATTTAGCTCGACAGAGCCATAAAACATCCTCAATAGATTCTTTATCTGCGCGATAGGAGGAGCCCAGCATTCCAAAGGGCTCAAATAAATTCGTGATTTAGCGCAGAATAGCCAGAGATAGAGAGATCGAGCATTTAGCATAAAGTTATCTTCCAACTGGGCCTCAATATGAGGAGAGAATTCTTGAATATAAATTCAATATAATTACATGAAACAAGAACTTACGGAGTTCACTACCAGAGTCGGGTAGAAATCAAGTATTTCGAGGTACCTAAAGAAATAATAATTTTTTTTTAAAAAAAATGAATCTATTTTTAAAATATATTAAGGGTGATTCTTTTCATTGAATCTATGCATATTTCTAAGACAGTAATTATCAACGAGGAGGAAGAATTCGCAGACCAAAACTTCAGGACAGAAACAAAAAAGACAGCAACGAATTCGCGTCTCGCCATTAGCAAAGGTAAAAAGAAAACCTTGGGAGGAGATTCGAGTTGGTACCTGAGAATCCGGGCGAGAAGGGAGGGAGGGAGGGGTGAAACCCTAAAGGGACAACGGGTGAAGTGAGAACTGAGAAGCGAACCCGGAGAGAGGCCGAACAAAGGGGGAGGTTCATCCGAATAGTAAATAACGCCGATATGCCCACAGAACGGCGTCCTTGCCGAAATTGTTATTTCCTTTCCTGGTATGATAACACGGAAATAAAGCCTGCTATTTGCCCCATTCAGCGGTCGGGTTAGCCTATGACCAGGCCGGATTAGATCCATCCTTATTTGAAAACCAGTGAGTTAGGTTAGATTCAATAATTGGACTAAATCGGGATTCCAGGCCAGATCTGGATCTTATATTTTTCAATTCAATATAACATGACACGACCCATATATCACCTAAGTCTAATTTAGGTTAAAAAAAGAAGCCCCATCCAAGACCTAATCTTATCTAAAAACTTCAATCACCTAAACCTCTTTTATCCTTTATTTAAAAAAACTTTTCCAGTTGATCGATTCTTATTTATAGTGCCCTCTCCACTCAAGTATGTTTGTATGTATGTGCATGCATGCGTGTGTATATTTATATATATATATATATTATAATTTGTAAACTTAAGAGCAAACAAGTGAGAAAATTAAAAAATTTTAAATGTAAAAATTTATGTCGACTCTATTTAGTTCTATATAATTTTTTAATGAATTTATATCTAACCATTACTTGTTATGTTTTAGTTATGAAAGAACAACTCTATGCCAACTCGACTTGGTTGCAATGTACAACTGAATATTTTAAATTAGTTCAAGTCATGTTTGATCTCGATCCGATTTGAATGATATGCTAGTCTTTCCATGGACTTGACTTGATTGGACCCAGGGTTCAGGTCCAAAATCAAAGCAGTAATATAAAATTGGGTTGAATTAGGGTCAATGATGTCCACATCTTACGTCCGTTTGCAACTCTAATTATTAATCATCGAAAATGAAAAGTCTTTGAACTTTTGCAAGAACAAAATTCAAGATTTTCACTAGCTAGGTTTTCATGGAGATCTCGAGTTGTATCGATTTATAACAATATTGACTCTATTATGTCAATCGATATAAACAGATAAAATTAAAGATGCCAACCGATATAATATATTTATATCTAATGATATTTTTCAAACATTTTTTTTTACTTTCTCAAATAGATCTTTTAATTTATAAATGTTGAAATCAATACTTAAATATTTTACCTTCTCATTTGATATTCCGAAATATAGGTTCGAAAATATCAGCAAATATCTCAAAAATTCTTCATTCCCTTCAAATTTTCCAATTCTCTGTATGGACCAAGATAAATCAAAATCTCAGCTCATCTCCATGTTAACCACCTAGCGAGATAATTGATATATCAAGACTTACAAACTTTGCAAGAAATCACTAGCTAGAAGGTATTAATAGAGGTCAGCAACATACTAATCTGATCCAAAGCCAACCCAAAACATAGGATTTGAGTTTGAAAAACAGATTTAACAAACTATTGAACTAGGTTAGATTTTGAAATCGCATCTATAATCATTTTTGGTTGGAGATCAATTTCGATAAACCCATGCTCGACGCCAATGCCTCTTGCCGTGGTGACAGAGTACTTCTTCATTATGACCTTAGCAAGGGTTTGAGGGACGACACCACTCTCTTCCCTTTCAAAGATAAACCCAGACATCTGGTACTCAAATCTTACCACAGGCATGTACATCCATGCATATAATTTTTTAGTTGTAAACAAATAAAAAACAACCCTTTTGTTCCACAATATTCCTTTATGTGGCTTATCCAAAATCAAATTCGATTATCTTAAGCAAGGTAAGACAAACTCATTGCTCAGAATTTTTGTCATTTTCATATCATTATTTCTTTCTTATGGATCACAATTCATGCAGTCGTATTCTAGGTGCGTCACATAAATTGGAAAAATAGTTTTGAGGGATATCTTATGGTGGCTGGCACCTTCCCTACAACGGATTCATGCATGCCTTCGGTGAAACTTATAGGTCTATAGAAGGGTGCTAACTTTGTTGTCAGGTGTTCCATGCTAATTCTCTTTGGATTGAAGGTGATTCGTCAACAGTTTTTTCATGGATTCATCAATATTACAGTGCCTTGCATCTTTCATGGCTCAGCAACCTAAATGATATACTAGTCCATATTTAAAGTCAATGGATAGCAACTTTCATAAACATACCACCAATACCCATATAAGATGCCAAAACCAAAATGCTCCACCCGCAATACCATGTACATCCCAAGCCCAAAGGCCGCATTTGTAAATCAATACTCCGTGTGCCAGAGAGAGAGAGAGAGAGAGAGAGAGAGAGAGAGAGAGAGAGCATGCTTAGACAAACATCTCACAAAAAAACTAGTCAATTTTTTTTTTATTTCTTAGTACTATGTAAATATAAAGAAGTAATATTATAGAACTAAACATGCTCATGAATTTTTAGATATCTGACATCCTCAAACACCTATAGTGCATCACCCTCCAATATGTCCATTTAAGCTCGGTTTGGCATGTATTTTTTGGGTTACGGTACTTTTAGGTATTTTTTGGCACCCGTTTTATATGCATGCTGGCCTAAGAGGAAATAAAACTAAAACTATGCCCATCTCCCACGAACACCTGTAATGCATCACAGCGACAAGCATACCGTCGCCTTGCGAGACCCAAATGCCTGCTAAAAATGTGGCTTTGGGTAGGCTGCTGCTAATAGTGAGTGCACTTCGGACTCTCTGGCTCGCCATTCAATGGCACGGCATCTCTTGTGCTGATGAAAGAGTGTAAGATAGAAGGGATGGCAGGGATCAAAGGACAAACAGGTTCACAGTAGTTGTCCAGAGTTCCAAGATCAGTGTCCCAAAAATCTAATAAAAGACAAATTACTAAGTATAAATCCAAACCAGAGACAACCCAGCAAGCTTTCAGAACAATTAACCATGTCCCCACCAATGTGGGATAAGTCATCAGATAATTGCCTCGACAAAGTGTGGAAACAATCAGGAGGGTGCGTTCACAATAACCGTTGGATCCCTGTGATGCCCTGCCATCATGAGGCGATTAACCTAAACTCGTGGTGGAAAGAATGCCTCCTAAATATCGAAAGAAAAAACAGCAGCGCTTCTCGAAGCTTCCTTCGCACTCTTCACGCCTCTCTCCGTGTACTAAATCTGAGTGATTATTTTCATGATCACGCCATCATCATCATCATCCACGAAAGAAAAAGGAAAAGAAAGATTATTTTAAAGGAAAATAGCAAGTATTTTTTTTTTGTTTTTGTTTTACAAGCGGAGGAGTTCCGAGCGAAGGACATCCACAGCCACAGTCAGTCTCAGAGATTGACATTACCACAAACACAAGAAGAGCGGCAGAAGAGAAGAAACGAGGTGGAAGGTGGAGGGTAGGTAGGCGATAGGGGAAAGAAGGGAGGGATGAGGCAACTCGAGAGAGAGTGAGAGAGAGAAGGAAAAGCGAAGGACTTGGGGTTCACTTATGGAGCATCTGGGCGGCGGCACCCTGGTTCTCCTGTTGCTGCTGGTAGTTGAGGGGCCTCCGGAAGAGCATGATGTGCGGCTCCGGGCGGTGGATCGCGTAGTGCACCCACCCCCGGCTCTGCTGCACGCCGATTGCCCGCCACTCGTTCTGATCGATCCAATCCACCCACAAATCCCACCGATTCATCATCTCTGCCAAAAGATTACGAGGAGAAAACAAAAAAGGAAATCCGAGGATTAGATTTGGATTACCTCGGAGAGGAGGCGGTTCTTGGGGAGCAACTTCGCCACTTCCGGAGGGAGAACCACGTGCCTGCGATCAAAGAACAGCAGAAGTAAATCCTTTGGAAGAAGAAAACGGCTAGGGTTTCGGTGGTGCAGGAAATAAGAGATCTGAGAGAGAGAGAGAGAGAGGAGACTGGCGGAAAGGAGGGCACCTGTATTCATAGGTATCGTCAAAGTACTTCTCCGAGTACTGGATCTGGCCCATTTCGCCCTTCTCTTCTTCTCGATCAAAAATTCCCTGGAAAAACATCAACAATAAATCAAAATCAGATCGGTTCCATCGTTCTTCGATCGAAATCTGAACAAGAAATTAAAGAAAAAACCCAAAATTACGAGCAGGAAAGGAGGCGCCCAAACCCTAAAGCAAGAAACGGAAGCAAGCGTCTCACGGACCAGAGGGAGCGAGACTGCGAGAGACAGGGGGACCGCTCCTCTTTATCAATGGGAAAGGGGCCTGGGCTTCTGCCGATCTAGAACTGGCGATGGGGGGTTTCAAGGACCGTGATTCGACGTTGCGGGCCCGAGCGGTTGCCGGATTTGGGGAAAAATAATACCGAGCAGCATTTTGAAATTTGAAATGTCGGCACTCACCTCACGCGACCGAATAGCCAAGATTATACGATGTATCTGCCACATCTGTGGATTGCTGCCAACGGTAAACTAGTGATGCGTCCGCTACGTCCGCGTATGGACCACTTCAAATTGAATGGATTAGATTGAACCTTGGATCCATATTCCAGACCCTAAGTAGCTTGAACCCTAACTGGACTTGAGCTCCAACCTCCCAATGAGACCCACACAGATCCTCCAATGAGATGGAGGCATATTGGAGTAATCACAATCCTCCATTGCCTCTCTGTGTGCATCATACATCTTGAGTACTAGTTAAAAAAAATGGAAACATCTAATTAAAAATGTTTAGTAACTGAACTTGTTCTTAGAGTAGCAGCATTGTTTTGTGCAATATTTTGCTGTTCTCAAGAAATCTTTCAAAGCCAACGTACATATCCTTTTGTTTGCCGCCAGTCGATAGGCACCTAGTGCGCCAATAGTCATGCGACGGTTGAGGTATTCCCTCCAACATCTGGTGAGCGAAAGGATGGACGAAAATATGCTGGGGAGGAAGAAAGGGGCGGCCAAGCATCCAAGCAATTGTGTGCCTGATACTGTGCCAGGGAGCTCGGAAACTACTCCAATGTGGGGGGAGATGGCTGGAGGCTCGTCGAATCGGATGGTTTGGACCAATCATAAGATTTCGGCTGCGGAGTTAACAGTTGTCCAGAGGTACTTCTCTGGCATGCTGGAAGTGGTGCCGGAGAAAGTGGAGAAAGTGAGGAGCTCCTGGGTTTCCTCGGCGGTGATAGTGAGAAGCTTGGGAAGAAGAGTCCCGGCAGAGTGGATAGGTCGAGAGTTCACCTTGAAAGGAAAGCTGGGGTACGAGGTTGAAATCTTCCAATTGGTTGAGGACCACATTGCTGTGCGCTTTAGGAGGGAGGAGGATCGAGAAGCGACGATCATGGGCGGGCCGTGGGTGGTTGCGGGCCAGCCAGTTGCCATGGAGCGGTGGAGGGATGATTTTGCTCCTGGGGTGAACAAGGTCAATAGCTTACTGGTTTAGGTTCGGCTCCCTGGATTACCGCTGGAGTTCTGGAAAACGGATATAATCCTGGAGGTAGCAGCGGTGGCGGGACGTCCAATAGTAGTGGAAGGCTTCTCCGATGGTCGACGATGAAGGAGATATGCTCGAGTCAAGGTGGAGATCAATGTGGGTCTACCATTAAGGCCAGGCATATTCCTCAGGGGCAAGGAAGAGAAAGTTTGGCAAGCTTTTGTAAAGCTTACCGATACCTTGCTATCAGTGTGGTCTCATTCAGCACGGGAAGGGGACTGTTGGTCGGCCAAGGTGGTGGTGGAAGGGGGAGCCAATGTTAAGGGATTGGGAGCCTCATAGATCCGAGAGGTCTCTAGAACACGGAGGCAACCGGAGAGGGGGTTATTCAGGGAAGGTGGAGAACGTGTATTTGGGTCGTGGCTCATCACTAATCAGATCAGGGTGTCAAAGCCAACTGGGAAGGGAACAAATGCAGGGAGGAAGATGGAGAAACCGGTGGGGAAGCCGATCGAGCAGTCCAAGGAGAGCAAGGGAAAGAGCCTAGAGGCAACTAGGACGGCTTCGCCAGCCTCGCCACCAGACTTTCAGGGGTGGCAGAAGCCGACGAAGCTCGCCCGCCTAAAATTGCTGGCGACCTTAGTCAAAGAAGGCAACTTGGAAGTAGCGTTGGGGGTGGTGGGTGCACTCTGACCACTCGGGCGAGTCGCAGGGCAGTACTCGGGCCGATTGGAGGCAAGGCCCAAACCAAGTCGGACGGCCTGGCAAAGAGAGGAGAAGAGGAACGAGCCAACTTCTTTGGGCCCCCCAAGAATTCAAGCCCGGGGGCTCTAAAGAGAGCCCGAAGCCCAGTTAAGATGGACTCGACATCAGGGCTTACAAAAGAGGTACTTGGGCTGGTGGGCCAAGGCCTGGGGTCGGAAACACCAGGCCGGGGGAAACCGGCCAGGTCGGGCCACCGAGGACGCAACACGGAGCTGTTAATTTGGCCGACTATTGAGGCGGGTTGCGGCAATTTGGGTGCCCAAAAAGGAAAGGCAATCGCGATAGTGGACCAAGCCTCTTCGAAGATGGTGGTTGATCTGGAACACGATGGGAAGCCTGAGGTCCGGAACTCGGCCACGACAATGGCGGAATCTAGTGCGGAGGAGGAAGGCGTGGACCTGGAGAAGAGAAGGGGGCAGGACCAGCAGCGGGTGGCCCCGGTCAGGCTACCTCGGGTGGTGTCACTTTCCCAGCTAGCAGGTAGCGCAGTACCGAGCCAAAAGTTGGGTGCGGTGCCGAGGTCCATGGGGGTACCCACAATGGCGGCGAGGCATAAGCTGGCGTCGGGGAAGGAGAGAGGGTCCCAGGCGGTGGAGAGGATGAACAGCACGACTCGTGGGCCATGCATGAATGGAGCTCATGAAAGGGGGCCGGTCGGACTACGGATCCAGGAGTATTCTGGGAATAGTAACAAAAATGGCACGGTTGGCACAATTGGCACAGTTTCCTCTAGCATGGCTGTTAGGGGTGAATGTGCAGCATGCTATAGTGGGAGGGGAGGAGTCAGGGAAGGCTAATACTCAGCATGCCCAGATTCTCCAGCAGGTCAAGGTGGCCCTAATGGAGCCACGGGGAGGAAGTGAGGGGGAGGGGAAAGTGATGGATGGGATGGGGGTAGAGCCCGAGGGGAGGGCTATACCATTGGACCTGAAGCATGAAGATACTTTTATGGAATTGTCGGGGGGTGGGGAAGCCATCATTAGTCTTGGCATTCAGGAGGCTGGTGTAGAATCATAACCCTCAGATTTGTGTCCTCTTCTGATGCCCAAAAAAATAGAGGGGAAAGATCCACCGGCAAGATGGAATTTTGACCTTGCAACCTTATGGTACCTCTTTATTTTCAAAGATGCACTTTACCATATACAACCAATCAATGAATTCATCAGGATGCGCCCTTCCTTCAAAATTAGGAATATTAACTTTGATGTCAAACTCTAGTTGAAATTCACGACTTCTTCGGGAATGATTCGATGTTCGGCTATGATCACGATGATAAGGATTGGTCTCCCTTCCTCATCATGTGAATCTTCTTCCTCTGATTCATAATTTGGGATATTATGTCTCAAAGTTTGAAGATGTGCCAAATTTTGTTGAAGCCGTTGCACTTCTCTCCGCAGTTCTTTATGTGCAACATCATGAAGATCCCACTCGCGGTTTAGTCCTTCAACTTCTTGCCCTCTTCGACCATGACCTCGATTTGCTATGACAACTTGGGACGCTCTCATACCAAATCTGATGCCGAAAAAAATAGAGGGAAAAGACAATAACAAATACTCCAACACCAATCGAAAATTTGATAATAATGGTAAACCCAAAATTTCCAAGAACAAGAACAATAGATAGATAGAAACTCACCACTCAAAAAATCTACCCAAGAGATACAGAGTTTGATAGAAAAAGAAAATTCACCAGCCAAAGGAATCCACCCTAGGGATACAGAGTTCTAGTGATCACTACTCACAGACAATCTTTCTGAGATACAGCGCAAGAACACGCTCACCACCCAAATAAAAGTTTAGAGATACATAACACCCAAAAGAAGAAAAACAAGCCACAGACTTAATTCCTTAATTCACTCAATCTCGAATTAAATTTACTTTAAAAACAAAACATAGGGCATGCCTTTATATAGGCACATTTGGAATGCTTTTTAAGCAACTACAAATAATCCTAAACTTAGGAAGAAAGACAAAATGCCATAAATAGGTGTTTCCTAAGTAGGCATCCCATAAGAAAGAAAAACACCATATATTGAAATTCCATAAGAGTCCTAAACATGAGGAAAAAGAAAAAGACCATATTTAGGCGTTCTAAAATTTGCTTTTACTTAGACATAAACCAAAAATAAATTGCCATAGAAAGAATTTCTTTTTGGCTCTTCCGGTTGAAAAGAACTCTCCTTAAGCACCCATGTCAAAATCGTCACAGACAAAATTTTTTTTGGCTCCCCTGATTGAAAAGAATTCTCGTTGCGCACCCATGTCATCTTCAAGATGCGATTATCAGGGCGTAGACTGCAACGGGCTAGGAAGCCCTTGCCGGGGGGTGGGGGTCATATGCTATGGAATCTCGAGGTTTGTCGGGAGGTATCCTTGTGACTTGGAGGGTAGGAGAATGCAACCTGCATGTGTTCAATGTTTGTGAGCAACAGGTTATGGTGATATTGGAGGAAACCAGAGTGTTATAAGTCCTAGCAGTTGTATATGCAAGTACGAAATACAGAGAGAGAGAAGGGTGTTATGGGATGAAGTTATGAAACTGGTGCAGCAGGGGCAGCCTCTAATGGTAGCAGGGGATTTTAATGTAATCGACAAGCCGCAGGAGAAGACGGGGGGAAAGACCTTCACAAATAAAAGAGAAGTTAGGCAGTTCCAAGAGGTCATTGCGGAGAATGGGTTGGTGGATCTGGGCTTTGTGGGGCCGCGCTTCACATAGTGCAACAATCGACAGGTGAATGCTAGAGTAAGGGAGAGGCCGGATAGAGTTTTTGCCACGATAGGATGGCTACAATGATTCCTAGATTACCAGGTGAACCACCTTTCGCACATTGCTTTGGATCACCGCCCAATATTGGTGAGTACCTCAGCTCCAATTGCTTATTGCCTTTTCAGATTCGAAAAAATTTGGTTGTATTATCCTAGATCATGGGAGATAGTTCGGGAGGCCTAGAGAGTACCAGTGCGGGGGCAGCGATGTACTGGCTCGCAAATTGGAGATTATGAAGCAGAGATTGAGGTGGAATAGGGAGGAGGTAGGAAATATTTTCAAAAGGGTGGAGGAGGTTGAGGCGAGTATTGTCGAATTGCAATCACAAGAGGAACAGAGGGGGATTTGATGGAGGAGGAGATAAGTAGGTGCAAGCTTTCTATACATGACTCACTCCTATGGCAGCATGAGATATTATGGAAACAGAAATCTAGGGTACAGTGGATCAAAAAAAGAGACGGGAACACTAGATTTTTTCACCAATCGATGATCATTGGGAGCCAGAGAAATAAAATTAGAGCTGTTAGGAGGGAGGATGGGTAGACTACAGAGGATTCGGATGCCATCAGGCTGATCTTTGAGCAGTTTTTTTGGGCCAGGTGGACAGATCGGATGAGCAGTGGAAGTTAGTAGGATGTACAGCCCCACGACTAGAGTCTCGGAGGAGGTGAATGCAGAGTTGATCAAACCGATTACTGTGGATGAGATTCAAGTGGCGTTTTGGTCATTAGCTGAGGACAAGAGCCGGGGCACTACCAATCAAGCAGTTTGTACTCCACCCTGTATAAAGCCACGGCGAAGGTGTTAGTGGCCAGATTGAGGTGTATCCTTCGGAGGCTCATAAGCCCAGAGTAGGGTGCTTTTGTTGGAGGTCGAAGTATTTCCAACAATATCCTTATTGCTCAGGAGTTAATGCATGACCTACATAAAGCCCTATGCCAGAGGAGTCTGATGGGTATCCAGTTGGATATGGAAAGGGCCTATGACATGGTATGTTGGAATTTTTTGCAATGCTCACTGGCAAGCTTTGGCTTTCATGAGAACTGGATAGGATGGGTGATGGGGTGTGTGAGGCCTCTTTCCTTTGCTTTACTTATTAACGGGACACCTACACAGTTCTTTGAATCCTTAGTTGGTATACGGCAGGGGTGTCCACTGTCCCCACTGTTGTTCATCCTGAGCTCAGATGCGCCATCCAGAGCTCTCCGACGTGCTATGGAGACCCGAACCCTAGAGGCATATAGCCTAGGGGAGGCGGTCTTTCAGGTATTGCATTTGTTTTTTATGGATGCTTGTCTGCTTTTGGAGCGACCTATAAGGCAGGCAATGTGGACTATACGGAGGATTTTGGGCGAGTATTGTGCAATGTCTGGTCTGAAGGTCAACCGGGCTAAGTCAGCTATCATCTTCAGCCCGAAGACCAAGCCGCAGGTGAAGACAGCTATCAAGGAGATACTAAGAGTGGAGAGCAGGAGGGGATTATGAGGTATCTCAACATTCCTATCACAGGCCGACGCTTATGTTGTAGGGAGTGCAATGACATTGAGCTCAGCATCAGACGGAGGATTGAGGGGTGGCAGGTGGGAGCATCATCGATAATGGGTAGAGTTACATTGGTACATTTTGTTCTTAGCTCAATACTGATCTATTTGCTATCAAAATGTGCTGGTATCACTATTGAGATCTGTGTATTAGCTATTCAGGAATTTTATCTAGGGCAGGAAAGAGGGAAGGAAGGGAGTTCACCTGATGGCTTGGAGGGTGGTTTGTTAGCCAATTCAGCAGGGAGGCCTGGGAATCCAATTAGTGGTAGCAGGGCGGGAGGTGCTGGTGGCATGGCATGCAGCTAGGTATGTGTTGGAACCTGAGTGTCTATGGAATGCCTTACTGAAAGCAAAATATAGAGTATGCACGGTGGCAGAGGATTTTTAGGTGGGGCGTCGGTGTTCGTTCATGTGGCGGGAGATTTGGACTCACGCTTCGACGATGTTAGCTGTGGTCAGATGGGAGGTGGGGGATGGGAGTTCCATCGGAGTCTTGGAAGATAGGTGGGTTCTTGAGCAGCCGCTTAGCAGTGTGCCTACCTTTGTTGACTCGACGAGGGTGGGGGGCTTGAGGGTGAGTGACCTAATAGTCCCAGGGCAGAGCAGGTGGCATGAGGCGCTGATTAGGGAGGTCTTCAGGAAACACCTAATGGAGAGGGTCCACTACAGAAAAAGGAAGATTTTCTGACGCTTTTTTTCCGACGCTAGGAGGAAGCGTCGGAAAATTTTGGTTCAGCGCCAAATTTTACCGACTGTTTTAAAAAGTGCCGGTAAATCTTTAGAATCGACGATGCTTAAAAGGCGTCGATGTAAGCTGGACTTACGATGGCGCTTATAAGCATCGTCGGAGGACAAATCACTTCCCAACCCTCGCCCCACTCTCGATTGATGCCCTAGTCGCCTTAAAAATCTCTCTTCTCCTCTCCTCTCATTCCAAAGCATCGTCGAGCTCTGATTAGCGTCCCTGCGCCGACATCAATTCATCGCCTCCCCATCTCGCTTCCCGAGCTCCGATCAGCATCTCCGCGCCGACATCAATTCATCACCTCCCTATCTCGCTTCCCAAGCTCCAATCGATATTCTTCATTCCGCTTTCCCGCCACTGTCGACCTCGCCCTCTTTCGGTGTCCTTCTTCTTCCCTCATTTCTTGCATTTTTTGCTCTTAGCGAGGCTAGTCTTTTCTATTGATTTTTTGGGGGGTTTTGCAGATCTCTTTCCTTTCTTGGTGCTTGCAGCTGCTTCCGAGCCTTAAAAATTATAGGCGCTTTCTTTCTCATTTCTGAAGCAGCTTAGGGATTTAGAGAGGACAGAGAGGAGCTCTTCTTCTATAATTCCTCCTCCATTACGGATCATTCGCGATCATTTCTATTTCTTCTCCTCGAAATCGAATCCATGGCATGGAAGCGGAAATCGGACGCGACGCGCCTCGACGAGGTAGATCGGACGCTCTACTCCATCTTTTGCAGCGCGGCTAACTCGCTCTCTCAGTTCTACACCCAAGCCATGAACCATCATAAGCTCTCCTACCAAGCCGAAGGCGCCATGCCTTGATTCCTCTCTCTCTCATCCTCATCAATCGACCGTTCCCAGGTTCATCTTTGCTTTATGGTTCCTTTAGATATTTGTATTGGCTCTTCTTTCATGGAATCTTTGTAAAATTTCTCTTTATAAAATTTCTCCTTCCAGGCCATGAATCATCAGGAGCTCTTTCTTTTTTTATTTTTTTTAAAAAAATTGAAGGCTAAAGCTGACGCTTATAAGCGTCGACTTTGAGTCTTTTAGCGACGCTTTCAAGCGTCGCTAAAAACTAGCTTTTCACGATGCTTTTCAAAAGCATTGGAAAAACCTTTTTCCACTCAAGTATCGCCGACGCTTCGGTGATGCTTTGGATAGCGTCAAGCGGATCTTTACCGATGCTTATAAGCGTTGGTAAAGGATATAAAAAATACCGAAAAAGACCATTTTTTTTGTAGTGGTGTTAGCCGCTCCATTGCCGATGGAGGGGATGACCGACAGGAGGGTGTGGGCGGCCACAGGTAGATCCAGGGTGAGGGCAATCGACCTATAGGAGGTGATGGGAGGGAAGGATACCAGGCAGTTGGATGGAAGGTGGTTCTGGAGGATGCGGGTACACCTCCGGGTGGCCCTGTTTCTATGAAAAGTGGCTTAGGGGTATCTTCCAACAAGGAGTGTGCTAGCGAGGAGGGGTGTCAGACTTACACCGAGCTGTGGGTGGTGTTCGGATATGGAGGAGTCCATCAACTGATGAATTTCTTCGTCAGATGAGAGAGGCTATGCAGAGCCCGAGGACGGCAATTTGGGAGGTGACGAGTGCCTATTTGGCATATTATATATGGCTGGACACGAATGCCCGGGTGTTTGACAACAGACAGGAGGCACCTGGGCGGGTGGCAGAGAGGGCTATCATCCAGGTTGCAGAGGTCATCAGGGCCACAGAGACAGTTTCATCTAGGATGGTCCGGGACATCTGAGAGTCTCATCTAGCTATTTCAGCGCCTTGGTTCGTCTCTGTTTCTTGGGTGCTCCCATCCCTTGCCATCTCAAAGTGAACTTTGATAGTAGTGCTACTGATGGAGGAGATAGAATAGGAGTGGGCTTCGTGATCAGGAGTCATGACTCCTAGGTCATTACTATGGGCGGGCGGCGCAGAGATGGACTGTCAGCTACAGGGGCAGAATTATGGGTAGCATGGGAAGGCATCTCCCATGCGAGGCGGCGGCTGCAGGCGGAGCATGTCATCCTCGAAGGTGACTCGATCATGGTGATCGACTGGTTGTGCGAGGAGGGGAGGAGAGAGGATGAAAATCCTCTACTCAATGACATCAGGTGAATGGTGAGGGATTGTATTGTCTTTCAGGCTGTGCATGTGTATAGGAAGGCGAATAAGTCTGCCGACTGGGTTGCATCTACGCAGCATAACACCCAGAGGAATTCTATGGATGGACCAGGATATCCCTCCTCCATAGTTTTGTCAGATTGCTGCTTTTGATTCTGCTGGTTGTATCTATACTAGAATTGGATGAAGTAACTGTTGTATCAAAAAAAAGAAAAGAAAAGACAACCGGGTTCTAGGAACAGACCATAGCCTTTTTCAGATTTGCCACCAGCATTGCAGCTGGACTAGAGAAACCTTGAATCCTTTGCCAATTTGCCTGAACAACATCATCCAAGTTTCATTCCTTAGCCTACCAAGGTTCAAATCTGAAGATCTTATTCCTGAGACATTTAATTCTACAATCTATGACCAAGATAACTAAATTCATAGTCAGCACTATTTCTTTTTTAGTATCAAGTATGGGGCAACATAATAGAGACACATATCACTGAAACTAGATTTATTGTAAATAGCATGGTTTTGGCCAAAGAAGATGACTGTACGAAACTTTATCTGGAACAATATATAGTTAGAGATAAGATTGTCTGAAAATCCAAGGGAAGGGAGGGAGCTGGGTAACCCAATTAAGCTAAGATCGAAATTTTGCTGCCTATAGATGAAGTTCCAACCTAGGTCAATCTCTGAAGCCACCGAAACATCGAAAATGCTCTTAAAAGTAGGCTGAAAATACTTTCTTGATTTCCTCCCCAGATGTGACTTCAAATCCATTCCATTCTACCTCATCAATCCAAGATCGAATTAGAGCTGGGGAAAGGGAGGGAGAGCTGGGAGAGGACATATTTGGAGGGAGAATTTGGGCATTTTAGGTGTAAAATTTCAGGACTTGGGGGGTTTGCAATCCCATCTCAAGGAAGCGAGAGAGACCAGGGGACGGAAGCCGCATGCACACGCGGGAGAGAGAGAGAGAGAGAGAGAGAGAGAGAGGATGCGTGGGCAAGATGAAGAGAGGACGCGTGGGCAAAAGATTTTTATTAAGCAAAGCTTGGGCTGGTTCTATACGGGACAAAGCTAATACATGAATGGTCCGTCGGCTCAGTTTGAGTTGGTTTTTTAAATTTTAATCCTAATCGAATCATAATTTTCTGAATTCAAATCTTTAGTTAAATTTTAGAAAAGATCGATCTAAACTAAATTGAAAAAATCGATTCGGATTGGATTCACGATCCAGCCGGTTTTTCCATCACATCCTAGACTTGGATTCCAGATCTGCTGATGTTTTGACATTCCTTCGTGGCGTGGTATATTTTGCACCTAGGAATTCACAGGTGGGTTGGGTCTGCTGTGGGTTTCTTGCAGTCACTGCATCTATGGGTTGGTTTAAGCTGTCGCTATCTCGTACTGCTTTAGTTTCCTCTCTCGGTGTAATTAAAAAACTGTTTCAGCAATTTTTTTTTTTGAAAATATATAGCAAAGCCAAAAACGGTAAAATAATACAGAAGAGAAGGAATCTCAGTTACACTAATTCAAAAAACTTCTCCAGAGTGCTGAGTCACGTAAGAAGCGATTCAGTCTGCATATCTGTTTGCATTCCAATATACGTGCACTATCGGAAAAGTAGTCAAACTTCTGACCAGTCTGCGAGTCTGGTTGTGTGTGCCTACTCTTCACCAGATGCCACCTGGTTTTTCCCCGACTGTAGCCGTGGTGGTAAACAGATAGGGAGCAAGCCACGTTGAAGTGATCAACTCATGCACAAATCCTCACCCAACAAACCATTTGCGTAGTCCAGCAAGGAAGATTATATCATTGGACAAACCCCAGTGTCGCCGCTGGCATCCGTCACAGCACTATTGTAATGCGTAAAGAAAGCCCGGTCTTCTGCACGAAGGTTGTCACTTGTGGGCTTGGTAGGATCCGAGGGAGGCTCATGCAGGGATGTCTTTAAGCTCGAAGTTGACTCGAGCCTTTCTTCTTTCTTCTTTATCTCCTCTCCCAACAACTCCTCCACCCTTTCTTCCGTAGAAGACGAGCAATAAATTGCTCCATTCCTCTTCTACTAGGTGCAAGAATTTAGGAGATAGTAGAGGCCTCAACCCTGACATCAGGGGCCGCTCCATGCTTTCCAAGTAACTCACAAGCTTTCCAAAACTATGAAGGAATGGACGATATGTTCTCTCCCTCCCACAATCTTCTATACAATCTCTCTGTCCTCCGAGACAAGGTCCAGCAATTGGAAACCCTTGCGGCTGCAGCTCTCTCTCCGAATGAAATCCAGCAGGAATCTATAGTCATGGAAATCTCGAGTGCTGGAGATATTGTTCAGCAGATCATCACTGCAGCCTCATCCACAGCGTATATTCTCCAGCAAATAGGCCTCGATGCCGCTGTCCTGAGTCGTGATCTGCCTCAGCATCAAACGAAAGTACTGTACCAGCAGGGATCCACCGAAGCCATGAACCAAGTCTTCTACAACAACTCGGAAGGTGGTAGGAGTACCGTCATTAGTTTCGAAGTCCAATATCACAATGCCAACCAAAGCAGCAATGCCAGAGATCATGGCATAAGCGTCAGTAGCGGTGGTAATGGAGCTAAAACTGCAGATCATCGAAACATGGGAATGCCTTATGAGGTCGAAAAATGCGGGGAATCGCATACTTTTCCGCTAAATGGATGCGACGACATCATCGAAATGGATGCTGCTGCTCTATTGGCCAAATACAGTCACTACTGCCAAGTGTGCGGCAAGGGGTTCAAGAGGGAAGCGAATTTAAGGATGCACATGAGAGCTCATGGCGACGAATACAAGACCGCCGCAGCTTTGAGCAATCCCTTGAAGAATAGTGGTGGCTCCATGGCACAGAAGAACACTGGATCGGCACAGAGGTATTCGTGTCCCCAAGAAGGGTGCAGGTGGAACAAGAACCATGCCAGTTTCCAGCCGCTCAAGTCGATGGCTTGTGCGAAGAACCACTACAAGCGCAGCCACTGCCCGAAGATGTATGTATGCAACCGGTGCGACCACAAGAAGTTCTCGGTGCTGTCAGACCTCCGCACGCATGAGAAGCACTGTGGGGACCTCCGATGGCGGTGCTCATGCGGGACCAACTTCTCAAGGAAGGATAAGCTCATGGGCCATGTAGCTTTGTTCTCTGGTCATACTCCAGTTAAAAGTTTCTTGGGAAAGTGAATTCCAAATGGATGAAGGTAAGGTGGTCTAGACTTGAAGTATATATGTTTTTATCTTTATTTTATGTTAAGCAACGTAACGTTTTAGGAGTAATTGATTGTTTTTAGCATGTAATAAATTTAGTGCATGAGTTCAGATCACAGATGTATGTATCTATATCCATGTCGAACTCTTAAATAGCTTAGAGCAAAGATGTATGGTAATTTGCTTGTTATTTAGTAAGCATACCTTGAGGTTCACCATAAACACCAAGGCAGGTGTTTCACTGGAATTCTATGTCTCTTTGTAGAGTAGGGAAACTGAAGAAGCCGAAATGCTCTACATGCTAAATTCCTCTCAGTTAATCCTTCTCTACTTCTACTACTAGCTATTCGCTTCTTCCTTCAAATTAGCTCAGTTCTTTTTAAAGCTAAAACTCCCAAACATTTCATCATGTAGTTTCTCCTTGGAATTAATCACAATCACTGAAAAAAATTTTTGTGCATTCATGAATTGCACAAAACATATTAAATCGAGTTAGTTGCTTAGGATTTAGTCATGAATTGAAGACCGATATGAAGTTAACTTCCTATAAATCCATTGTAGTAGTAGTAGTAATGTCCATGGTCAAATAATCTAAATTAAATACCATGTCATGATTCTTAAATATCTCCTAACCTGTGAATATAATTTAAGGCCACATCTTGTCGAATATATTTTCAAGTTCCTTTGCTGCTTTTAGCCAAGTTCTTCATAGCATGCCCTTTTTCTTTTATGAGTCAACCTTTAACCTAAGTTGAATATGAAAGCCAAACTCAATGTAGTGATTTTTGCTGATTCTGCACAGTCAAACTGTGCTGGTTTTGCTGATAGATTCCTACACTGTTCTGAATTCTAATAAGTTCTTCCTAATTTATAAACATTCACCCTAGCTTTCTTCATTTCACCGAGATCATCTTATATAATATGTGGCGCTCTTCATTAACTGAATATGTATCCAAATAACAATTCTTATACTTGAATATTTTTGAGAAATCAGTTCATCACTGTACAAGAATAACCCTTCCCTGTAAACTTAAATTGCATGCTCAAGTTGTATTATCTTCTATACCTCAAGCTCCACACCTCCACCTTTACCAAATTCAAATGACATCTCTCTTTCATGGTTTTACCTTGATTTTGTTGTTTGAAGCCTACCTACCTCCCCGATCTTCAAAAGCAAATTTCTTTTTGATATGATCGGGGAGAAAAGTAATTCCTCAATCCACTCAACTCGAACGTCTCCGACAACAAAATCTAAGAACCATGAAAGTAAGATTTTAAGTCCTTTTTGCTTTTTATTAAATATGATAACAGAATTTATTGCAGTGCCTCTGTTTATACTAGTAAGGTCCGAATATCCAAATTTGGGTTAGATTCTTCTTTCCGTTTAAAGAGATCAAAGTTTTCTTAAAATAGTTAGCGACTAGTTACTTGTAATCGGTTTGCCCGATCTATTCAAGCCCAAAGTCTTTTAGATAGGTTTGGACCAAAGTTTGAGGCCCCACGGGGCATGCTAGGTCTAGAAAATAAGCATGCCTATTAAATGGGCTAGACTCTAGCTTGGAGATTAAAGACCGGCCCAAGCTTAGATTGGCCCGAAATTTTAAACCCTAGTTCTTTATGCTTAAATCCTAGCCTTTTTGATATGTAAACTTTATGGAGAAGATCTAGAATCTTAGAGAATCTTATTTTCGCCATTGAGTATTGAAATTACTTTAGGTAATATTTAGTTATTCATATTTAGCATTTTTATGCACTTCCAGTACATTTTAAAAATTGAAAAAAAAGGTCAAAAAAGATCAAGTCCTGGCCCAAGTAAAGGCCAGGATTGGGCCAAAAAAGTAGGCCCACAAGCTCGATTGGGTCAGGGCCAGGCCTAAGTAAATCATATTGACCTTCGGCAAATCTTGTCCTCAACCTAATCTAGCTAGCTCGGCTTGTGAATAGATCTAGTGACCAGTATGTTGAAATGTTAAAATCTTCTTAGAGGTAAATCTCATCTTCTATATCAATTATATATTTTTCATGTCACCCAATTCCTCATAGATTGGAAAATATGTCTTGATAAAATATTATAAAAGAGGATAAAAGTTAATTTGTCCAGATGTTTCAGACCTAAACGACTTTGAAACAGGGTCATCCAGAGCTTGACAGACATGTCCAAGTTATTATATTATAGATCTTGAAAAGATATCCAATTTCACTAACAAAAAAAAATTCAAAAATAGATATGCTAAAGTTATACTTTGAAGAAGATTTGATGTGAGAACTGGTTTGGGTGTAGCAGATATGCTCTGCACCTGCCTGAGGTGGTCAAATGGTCCACAACAATTTTAGTAATCCTCTTGATTCATTCTTGGTTTGAATGCTTGAATTTGATGTCAATCAACTAACAAGCAGGTGCATTTAAAAATGGCCATAGCATTGCATAAATGATTTCATCTTTGATCAAATGATTTTACCTGTAAGACTCTTAAAATCACATAGGGCTCGTTTGGTTCGTGGGAAAAAAAGGGAGGAAAATGTGGTCAATGAGAAAGTAATGAGATGCCTCTTGTTTAGTTGGAGTTTTTAAAGAAGAGAGACAGAAAAGTTGTATTTCCATTGGAATATAATTTTCACATTTCATGGAAAAGTCTTTTCCATGAGAAACATGAGAAAGTTACTTCCCCATGAGGCGGAAATCACTTCATTTTTATTTTTTTCCCCAAAAGGCCCTTAAGCATTAAAGAAGCATTAAAAACCTAATTTTTATTAAGGGCATAATAGGAATTATACATAACTTTCCCAGAAAAGTGGATGGCCAACCAAACATAAGCACTTTGTAAATTTGTCATTTTTCCATGGTCAACCAAACATACCACAAGTACTTTCCTAGGTATCTCTTCGTAGGAATTTGTTTTCCAGAAATCATATTCCTACGAGGAAAAATGCTTCCTGCAAACCAAACGAGCCCATAGGCATTAAGCAATTTCAAACAATATCCATACGTACGCACATACATACATACATACATTTGCCGGCCGACTTTATGGAGGATAGTTATTGTAAGTGCATTTGAAACGTATTAATTAAGTTGTCGTTAGTAGAGATGTACCTTGTTATCAAACCTCATACCTCTTTGGGGGTCTTGCAACCAATTACAAGGGACTCGCTAACTTTCTTTGACAGATTACAGCAATCCACATATATAAGGTTATAAGATGCGTTGTGGAGCTTCCATCAAAACGCGAGTCTTTTGCTAATGGACGAAGAGCTTCTGGAAAATCATCACTGAGGAGAGGAAAGATTCTATTCGCCCGGATTCTCCTTGTAGGCCTAGTTTGGTATTGTTCATGGGAAAAAAGAGGCTTGATAGCATCGATTACATTGCATAATGGATGGGTAAAATAACTACCTGAAACATATCTATGTTTTTGGTAAAGGAAATAATTTTGGGAGCCAATTTAGCACATTTGCTCACAAAGCCAGTAAAGGGCGCACTAATAACACCAGGATTAATAACAAACAAAACCAAGCAAACGATTTCATCGCTTTAATTAATTTCCTTAGGCATTTAGAGACTAAAACTGACATATACTCATTTTCCTCCATTATAGAGTTTTTTCACCATCCAACATCCTTGTGCACTATCCTCAATTATATATAGAGACTACTACTATAGTTTATCTTAATACATTATGCCATTTAATCAAGTACTAATTAGCCAAAAATATTAAGGCTACAGTCGACAATATTCTAAGCCCTCCAGTACTGCCTTCCACTTCAAACCTAGGGGCACAATGTAATGTTGAAATCAGCTCCAGCACATGAGAAGATCCCTCTCTCTTTCTCTCTTCGGGTCCATTCGGGTCGGGTCGGATCCATTCGGTAAACCCAGACCCGACCCAGAAATTGATTCGGGTCCAATTTTAAGACCCGACCCGAACCCGCGGGTCTTAAAATTCGGGGTCGGGTCGGGTCTATGCGGGTCGGGCCGGGTCGGGTCTCGGGTCAACCCGACCCATTTGCAGCCTTAGATTTGCAGTGAAGACCAAATTCCTCTGGTGAACCGGCATTCAATGAAGAGATGAGAAACTGTTACCGCTCAGGTGGCACATAGAGGAGCTGACCGACCAACCTTTTTTTTTTTTTTGCTAAAATAAAGAGGAAGGAGGGAGGAAGGGGGAGGCCACCCCCGCGTAGCAGCCCCCACTAGGCCCCCACCCCGCCAGGAGAATGTTCGATGCGGGCAGAAATGACCGTGTGTTGGGCACCCCGGCCGGTTTTACTCATACCCTCCTCACCAGTGGGCTCGGCTCGGTTACCCCTCTGGGCGTCACACCTGGCACCACTGAAGCTACCAACAGGGCGATACGCCCTTCCAGACTCTATGTCCGAGTAGAGAGCATCTGGTCTCCACAATTTAATCGACGCCCGTGCGTTTCGAACTCGGAACCACTTGGTTGGAAGTAAGACCACGTTCCCATTGGGCTACCACCTCAGTGGCAAACCATAAAAACCATAAAAAAAGGTTAACTTTCAGATTAATTAGAGACAATTAATAAAACCGTTACTATTCGAAAGTAACATAGCTCATATATATATCAGGATATAGTTTTTGCAAAGGTTCGAGCGGGCATGTGTTTAGTTCGACATCAGTTATTTGCTAGATAGATGTTGGGTATTTATACAGAATCAAGTAACCCAAAAATAATACGTGAGGACCCATGCGGCGTATTTAGTCCCACATTGGTTATTTACTGGGTGGATTTTGGGTACTTATATAAGATCAAGGAATCCAAATAATACATTCCAGCTATCCATTTTAGGTGAGATCCTGGGTTGTTATAGTTTTTCCGTCCCTTTGGCAACTATAACAAACAAAAATTTTTACATGCCAATACTGATCATTGCCTGAAATATTTTTGGTAAACTACTCGGTATTATAGACTCAATTTCTCTAAGTTCGTAGCATACTCTTTGTGTTGATTTCTTCTATCAAATAAACTATGGAGAATTAGGAGCAAGGTGAATAGCACCCTCCCCTACATGAGTAAAGCAGAAATTAGAATTTTGTTTGGTATTTGAATCAAAAGAACTTTTCATACAAACCAGAAATTTCCACATCTTCAAAGATACTTTTAAGCAAAAATCCTATCCATCGGATTTCATTTTAGTAAATCCATAAATTGATTCTGGGGAAGGAAGAGCTCTTCTAATGTGAAGAATTAGGTCAAGTTGACAGGTAAACTGTGTCACAATGGTTCCATTGTTCTCCATGGACATGCCGATTCATTTGAACTGCTTCTTTGTCGTCGTTATCAGCTGCTTTTATATTCTCTTAAGGCTAAATTTATCTTAATATTAAAATAACTTAGTACAATATCTCCAATTTAACCATTGAGCTCATTTCACAAGTGAACATTGTTCTTGGATATGATTCAATGCCTCAATTAGTCAATCAGTATGTGTTTTTTCCTTAAGGTGTTAAAGAGTGGAAATACCTTGATCACTAACACAGGCTGTATTCCTCAGTAAGTGCATGGTATTAGTAGCCCTATCAATTTGTTAACTTTGGATGCTGAAATATGGTAAAGGCAAAGCTTGATACAGAATTAAACTTTGATCTATTACCTTCTCAAGAAGTGGTGTTCTGGCAAGTATGCCATTCTACGGAGTGGATATAGATTTATTCATGATCCTATCCACATCTGATATTTTAATAAGAGCATATATCAAATTCAATTTGTGATATGGGTAAGGCTAGGTTAAATACAAAAGATAATCTATTGCAAAATGCAATATTATCAGAATGGTTGAGAACTTATAATACAGATGAAATTTTACATTCCTGAATCTGAACACTTGATTACCCTATTGTATGGTGGAGGATATTCTTTGTCAGATCAATTTTTATAGATATCCTTGATCATGGATAGATGTCAAAGGGAACACTTCATTTAAAATCACTCTGTCAAAAACCAAAATGGCACTTCATGGCAGATACTACTACCAAAGAATACCATTCATCTCTTCATCCTACAGAAGGTTTCTTTCTATGCAAAACATGTAAGCCCTCTTTGGTTCAGGCTAGTTTTTTTTTTTGGTGGGGATGTTAGTTTTGAATTGGAAGCAGGTCAGTTCGATGCATTTGCAGCCCTAATTGTACCCAAAGATTTTATTTCTATTATCCTAGTTCATGTGAACACAAAAATCATCCAAAACATAAGCTCTTAATGCTTATTTGCACCACCATGTTCGTAAATTTGAGCTGAATGCTTTATTATACATAAGCTAGTCAGCAATTTCTTCTTTCTAATCCCTCTTTACGCCTTGCACTATAACTGCTCCAACTAATATCATTCACGTTTTACACAGATCGATGTAATGTCCTGGCTGCTGTCAACCTTCAGCAGACTCCTATAGTCACCAAGCTCAGAGATATTACTCTAGTAGAAGCTAGACAAAGATTGGGCTTAGATTGTTAACTGTTAAGCCAAATTTGCTCAGTACTTGAAGTTCTTGCCTTCAAAGGTCTGGCCAAACTGCCAATTGCGAGGGGTGATGTGCCAAGAGGTTGATTTGCGTCCATCACTGGTTATGACTCTGAATGTTAGAGATTGGCCAGTCAAGTCTTTATCAGTTTGCCAGTACTGGCCCCAGTTCCGAGTCAACGACACCCATGGCAACTTGTTTCCTTTAACTAGCACATTGTGCACATCTCCGGCGCCGGCGACATTCCACACAAGGACTAGGTTGAAGTAAGGATTTCCAGTGATGGTGAATCTGATGCCACCTTGTCTCTTGCATGGAACCCTGCAATTCAATTGGCCATCATATAAACTTTCACCTTTTTGAAAAATTTATGCTTTTTATCATGTTCTGCATGTATAATATTTTGTTTTTGAGAGAGCAAAATGTTTTGTTTTGGATTGAATAAAAGAAGGCCATGGAGAAGGGAATATGTTAGCTGATTGATAGCAAATTCTTGCAAAGCTAATGAGTAACAGGAATATAATGTTCGCATTTCCTCCGATATGCACCAAATAAGGTAAAGTTCCTCTTACAGGGACAATAATCTAATCTAATTCACATTGGAGAAAACATGAGCTTTGGAATTTTACGAAAAGAGAAAAAGGAAATTGATCGAAAAAGTTACTAAAAGTTACAAGATCAGATATAAGAATCTCATGTTACAATACATATTTGTCATCCTATTCAGAGATCTTACCAAATCTTTATTTCCTACACAAGGTCACATATCTACTGTCAGGCTCTTGATCATATAGTGACTTTTAGTTATATGCTTTCCAGTCCTTCATTTGCTCGGTTTAATTGATCGCATATTGTAGCAACCTCGGTAATAGCTTGATTAATTTGGTCCAGAGCGCTGCTTGATATAAAGCTATCATGTAGTTCTGAAAATTTCTTATCACATACTGCAAGACTCGTACCATCAACATTATGAATTTTCCTTCTACAAATCATCTTCTTAATACAGTGGGTCGAGCTTGCTCAACCTCCTTCTGGAAAAAAGGTAAAAACATAAAGTCCTTCTCCAAGAACATCTATAGATACTACCCTTTTAGAATCTAAGAAAGCTATCAAGAGTGGCAATTCAACAATGCAACTAGTCATGGACTTCCACGTCCAATATTGGAGGTTAAACATATATTTCCCGAATCTCCATCTTCATAAGCAAAACTCTATCAGGTTCAGATTAGGATCTGTTCTATTTTGCTTTATGTTGGGGGGGGGGGGATACAGTATTAAGTTGAACAAAGCAAGGCTTTAAATGACACTTGGACACCAAAAATGAAAACCACATATTTTATTGGGATAATGTAAACTTGAGGGGGAAAAAAAATGGCCATCTGGGTCATTTGCTTACTGTTTATTGGGATAATGGCTGCAAATGAGAGAAAAATGCAAAAGAATAAAAGGCCTATGAGCTAATGTGTTACCTCCGGTATGCAACGGGCACGATCCCGGCTTTGTACTCGGCGATTTGGAGGAAGGCCGGCTGTGTAAGATCAAAATGGACGCGAGGTGGGTTGCACCAGCCTCCATTGTCACTGGGCAGATTGTAGTTGGGTGGGCATTGGTTGGTAGCAGTGACAAAAATGGAAGGGTTGCCGGGTTTACACCATTTGGCCTCGTTGTGGCACTTGATCTCGAAACAAGCTCCACATGACAAGCCATCATTAAAGAGAGCATTACTCAATGCAGCAGTCTGCAGCCCATAGCCCTGGCTCACAGTGTCTTGGTAACCACATGCTCCCGCTGCCAGGATTTGGAATTCTTGGATTAGAGTCATCAACTAATTTGTCATCCACATATACATATATATACATAAAAGATATAGATATAAAGGAGGAAGAAGAAGAAGCAGCCAGTAATTAAGGTGCTACAAAATATATTATAGCGAATTGAGTGGATAACTAGTAGGTACGAATGGTTTCAGAGAAATCTGAAACCATGGCGTCTCACCTACCTACAGGTATATTGTAGGAGAAAAATGGATGGAAGACATAAGCAAATTAATTGTGCATTGTACATTCAAGATCATCTATTCCCTGTATGCAGCAGTCTTTTAATTATTTCTCCAGAAAAATTAATAGAACTTTACCCCTCGTATCGGAGCCATCGCTGCCTCCATAAAACGTAGCATGGGCAAAGTTCCATTGGCTGGCCGTAAACTTGCCATGATGACCTCTGAGATGGTGGGACTGACGCCAGGAGGGGGAAAGATGCTGCTTGAAATCGATGATGCTATGCTGGCGGTCGTTGATGGCCTCGATGCAAGGCGTCATGAGCAATACTAACACCAAAGCGGCTACAAGGAGGGATTGCAAGGAGGATTCCATGGCGCCGCGGCGATGGTGATGGTAGCAAAAGCTGAAGATATATCTAGCCTGGCACTCTATATATATATATATATATGTATGTATATTTATATGTGTGTAGAGTTTGGTTATATTGGCCTGAATCTTTTGCCACTTTTAGGATGCGTTGGGAAAAGGAGGCCCTGAGTGATTGTGGGTGCTCAGTTAAGGGTTCATTGATTTCGGCCACTGTTCCGCCGGGAAGAACGCATGGTCTCAGATTCTAACGTGCTCTCTCTAAACCATGCACGTTAGGCGCATGTGGAAGCCTTTAGAGATCTATCTCAATGGGCTAGGCCCAGGATGGTTGTCGACTGCTCATGATATGGTATGTTTCATGATTATTTGGGCCGATTTCACCTGCTCGATCAATTAGATGTAATCCAAAACAAAGTCTTAGGCATGAAGCAAGTACTGATGAGCTTTAGAGTTGCACCCGACATGGTCATGGCCAAACTCGATCTGACTTTGCACATCTCATTGGTGTTTTGGCTTTGAGTTAAATCAATTTATTTAGGTCTTAGCGGTAAGTTGCTAGCTTGCAGGTTCGGCTTAGTCATATTGAGTTGGGCTACGGGGTGCAAGTTTTGCTAGATGAGAAGATGAGCACTACAGTAAAATTAGAAAAAGCCGACCTTTTTTTTCCGACGCTAGGAAAAAGCGTCGGCAAAATTTTCTGCTGCGCCAAATTTTGCCGATGCTTTTTAAGAGCGTCGGCAATTTGAAAGAATCGATGACGCTTAAATGCATCGTCACAGTCCTCTAGCGAAATCGTTGCTGGAAAGCATGGGAACTGGACCTAGGACGATGCTTTTAAGCGTCATTGTTGTCCTCTGCCTAAGACGATGCTTATAAGCGTCGTCTAAGACTAGAATCCCTCAAAACCCAGTGCCCGACCCCGATCGAGCCCTCATTCTGCCCTGGCTACTTCCCCTATTTCTCCTCTCCGGCTTCCGTCTTACCCACGCTTTGGGGGGCATTGGCAGGAAATCTACCGACGCTTAAAAGCATCGGTAAAGACCAAACAAAGCACCAGGAGATATCCTTTCTTTTGTAGTGGAGCCATGCAAATTTTTTTGGTAAAAGAGATGTGCACGGTCCATAAGATAACTTTTCGCTTTCCTTGGGTTGCTAGGTCAAGTTTGTGTAATCTTGTTCCTCTACAAATTAATAAAGGACCATATGGAGATTGATATCGAAGATGCTTGCTTTTATGTTCTCTAAATATTTATACAATTTTGGAAAACAAAGAAGTCTCATTATCCATGTTCTTCGGTCTAGTTCATTTTTTTTCTTAGATTATTGAAAATAAAAGTAAAAAAATAAAAGCGATACTAGATGCGGTCACATCCGTACATTTTGATCCAAGTCCATCGTTCAAAATCAAATTTGGAATTTCTTTTGTTGTCTGCTTGACATACTACATTGATTTTATTAAAGAATCGTGTTGCATTCTCAAATGAGCTCGTTTGGTGGCAGTGGATCAGGACATGCCTCGAGGCAATTAGATGGTATCTAATTTGCATGTTAGAATTCATGTTTTAGTTATCCTTCCTATGCTTGAGCAGATTATCATGTGATATTCTTGTCTATGATTTTTCTTTCCTCATCTTGGTATTACTGTCTGTATCATTACAAGAACGCCAATCACTAAGATGGCTAGTGATCATGCATGATCAAAATAATACTTGGTAGGAGATGAGAGAGCTGTCACAATGCCAACCATTGATTCCAAGTATATTTTTGGAGTTTCTTAATAATTTTAATTTTTTAGTCGCCCTTGACTTATGCACACAACCATGCATCGCTTTTATTATAGTCAGTGTCAAGAAAGCATACCAATTTTAGGATTCACCTTTTATAATTTGTTAGGTACAGAAGATTAAGTCTTAATTTAGTGCAATTTACGCTATCACCCCTTTTTTTTTTCTTTTTTTTTTTTCTAAAACAGAAGTATCATACATGACGTGTACGAATACAGCCAAGAAAATCAAAAAGCAGTACATCATGGAGAGCCGTAGGCAGCTTCGTCTCATCCTCCCATAGGTGGTCTCCTAAATGGTTAGCAACAAAAGATACTATCCAGTCCGCCGCCCCATTAGCCTTTCGAAACACGTGTTTTGCCTGGAGCACCAATTCCTCATGAGCCATAGCCCGGATATCTCTCAAAAGCAGACCGTAGTCATTGACTTCATTCGAAACCTGCAGGATTCACCCAATCACCGTCACCGAATCACCCTCTAGGAGGATGCCTCTCTTCTACAAGGCACGCCGAACATAACACAGGTCAGACCAAGCCGCTCTAAGCTCCGTCCCTGGCACCGATATATCAAACAAGTGGCAGCCCCCAGCCGCAATCACCCTAAAATCGGAGCTTCTGACCATATAGCCTGCCCCGCCCCACCTACCGCCCTGCAGGACGCATCCGTCGAAGTTGACTTTGAGGAAACTCGGAGTTGTGGGCTCTCAGGTGAAAAATACCAACCTGAATATCCAATCCTATACTGCCGCGGATGGCTGCCATGTCATCGATATCAAAAATAGATTGTTAACGTTTATTTTTTGAAAAATAACTATGTGGCATATCCTGAAAATGAATGATAACCGCCCGCCTTCAAAATGGATGATATGGTTGCTAGTATAGTTTTTTTTTTTTTTTTTTGCGCTAAAGACCAGTATAGAACTTTATGGTGCAAAAGTCAAATGTCACCCACTAAGAGTGCTGCTAATGACACCCACCAAGAGTGCTGCAACTGCCATATAGCGTTCTCAAGATGGATCATTACCTTAACATTGCATCATTAACTTGGCCTGACAGCGCAGACCATCAAGGCCTGCCTTGGCATCTCAAGATGGAACATTAAGTAGCAACACAAGACTATAACCTGAACTATATAGCTAAGTAGCACCCAACAAGAAGAAAAGATCTACAATAAACTTTTCTTTAATTATTATTTAAGTAAAGATACCCTCTTTTTCACACACTGGTAGGACGAAAGCGCACATTTATTCCAAGCCACATCAGAGCATGCACATTGTAGACATATTAAGGCATATTATGGAGTGGGGATTTTCTATTAGTAGTGCCCGTTTTCACCCCCACCACTCCCATAGCCAGAACCATAACCAGACCCGTAGCCGGAGCCAGAACCTGAGCCGCCACCCGACCCACCGCCGCCGCCGCCTCCAGAGCCCCCGCCATGCGCACCACCTTCACCATACCCAGAACCACCTCCCGAACCATACCCCGATCCACTCCCGCTTCCGTGCCCCCCACCGGGGCCGCCACCACCACCACCACCACCACCACCACCTCCGCCACTCCCATAGCCTCCGCCTTGCGCACCGCCGGCGCCGGAACCATAACCATGCCCAGAGCCGTAGCCTGATCCTTCGCCACCACCTTCTCCACGACCCCCGCCACCTCCACCACCGCCTCCCTTTCCGTATCCTCCACCAACTTCTCCGCCAGCGCCCTCACCGTATCCCTCACCATATCCTTCACCGTAACCAGACCCAGAACCAGCACCAGACCCTCCTCCACCACCTCCACCGCCACCACGGCCACTGCCACCTCCACCGCTGATCCCGGTGAGCGATCTAGCTGCGGAGGTGAGCCCGATGCTGAGGAGAACAGCGAGGGCGAGAGCCAAGATCTTAGTGCTACTACGACCAGCCATGGTATATAGTTAAGAAGTGAACTGAGGGATTGGATGGTAATGGAGGGGGTTATTTATAGGGTTTTTTGCATGGCTAACAGACGAAATGTGTGGCCCCATTGCACGTAGTTTTTGGAGGGGACCACCGTCGTGTGAAACGAGGACTTTGAGGGCCGTCCGTCGGTGGTTGCTTTTTTGACACTTTGGTGCCGACGTGTCCTCAGCCTCCTCCCCTTCTTCGAAGCTCGTTTTCACTTTGTTAGTGGGATTCGATCCAATTAATAATGTGCCCACCCAGCGACCCTCATCTACCTTTTTTTATTCTCATTTTCTTTCTTCTCGTATATTCTATACGTTTTGCTTTCCTACGTTAGCTAGCTTTTACACTCACACGGGGTTTGCGTGGTCGCATGCAATATGTACAGTGCTTGGGCTGCTTCCATGAACAGCAGAGTAGCATGCGATACCACCTCTCTCGATCGGTTTCATACGCACTTTTGTCCATGAAAACAGTGTTTGAAAATATCAATGCAAAGAGACTTCAAATATCTAGAGTGGCCAACAACATGGTATCCTATGCGGCTCATCACTCTGAAGATTTTACATAGGAGAACCACACATTTATTTTATCTCTTTTGCATTATTTTTTACTGTTTGACTTTTTAGACTGTACTTACACCCATTGTATGTGAGCTACCGATATATCAAAAAAAAAAAAATTCATCGCTTTGTACCAAAAATTAATTATAACTCAGTTGAATTTTTCATGATCCGGTTCGGCTGGTGTTTCCATCGAGTGAGCTTTAGAACTATCAATCATAATAATTATTATACTACTACTAGTTGTAGTAAATAATATGAAAAATATACATGAAATAAATATAAATATAATAATATGGAAAATATAATATACATGAAATAAATAGAAATATATATACCATATATAAAGTGTCAACAAATATATATATATATATATATATATATATATATATATATATATATATATAAAATCATGGCTAACAGATATATTCTAATTAATAATGGTTATACTGGATCCAGATCATTGCCTAACCTATCTCAAAGTTTGTTGGTCCCTCCGAACAACTCTTATTTATATAATTCTATAACAACCCACCTCCTTGAAGTCGGTTCCGCTCCAACTCCATGTCAGCCACTTTCCACAACTCCAAATCATTGAGCACCATATACTTTAAACGCCACGCAAACTCTACATCGATGGCTTCTTTTAGATTTCTCCACCCAACCAAGCAGCTATTTGTCTTCCTGTCTCATTCCCCTTCCTTCTTGAATGACTTGCATACCCACAACTCATCCGTTGTTTCATCCAAGGAAATTAATTTTTTTTTCAAATAAATGATTGATTTTCAAAATATAAAATTTTGTTATTTATTTTATTTTCTCATTAATTGTTTGAAAGATAAATTTCAATAAAGAATTCAGATCTACCAAGACTAAATTTTAGCAAGAATTTCTCATTATATATTAAGATAAATAGATTATCATATATGCTTAATAATTATATCTCTCCTTCTATACATGCATTTGCACGCAATAAATAATAATAATATATATGGATATAAATGCATATAATATAAATAGAAAATACTCTTATGAGGGTAATTTTGAAGATTAACTTATGCTAGTTTATGAACCAGTAAAAATTTAAGCCAAGTTACATGGTTGGAATGCCAGAATTGTGGGTCGGATCATTTAATCTGATCAATAGTAAAATCCAATAAGCGATCTGACAAGGAGTCATGCTGATCCGATTGGATTATCCTCGAGTTCTAAAACATTGGGATGGAAGAAGTAGGTAGGCCCGACCTTTCCAACCATCTCTTTCTTGCTCTAATTAATATATCGTAAACTGTGCATCAAGTATTAATATCCTTGTTTCCGTTGTTACCATGCACATTGGACCTAGCTTGCGACCAAAGATGAACGAGAGCCAGTAGTGCCATCTAACTAGCATTTGATGCATGCAAGTACATGCCATTTTTTGTTCTAGATTCGTTGTTTTCCGGGCGAAGTTAAAGATCAAAGCATGAGCCCATTTGAAAGAGCTTTTGGAAGGGCAAAAAGTACTTTCTGACCCTCCAAAAGTACTTTTGGATGAAAAAAAAAGTGTTTGGTAAAAATTTCGGAAAACTATTTTAACTTTTCCAGAAAGCTAAAAACAGCTTTTTGAAAGAAGCTCCATTTTAGAACTTTCCGAAAAAGTTGTTTTGAGTTTTGTCGGAAAGCTGTTTTTTTGACCAAAATACCTATAATAAAATATAACAATTACATACTTTATCTCTTTATAAACCTAAAAATCTGCTGGAGTCCTAACAAAGAACCCTAACTGTGGATCAGACTCCCTTCCATGCAAAAAAAGATATTCTTGTTTCCTATTATTATTTTATACCTTTATTATTGTATTATACTATAAATATAATATTTTATTACATTATATAATAATATATTAATAAATTATATTAAATCATTTAATATTATGTTATATTTTGTAAAAATTAATTTACGTTAATAATTATAATATTTTATACCTTTATTATTGTATTATACTATAAATATAATATTAGATTACATTATATCATAATACATTGATATGTTATGTTAAATAATTTAATATTATATTAAATTATTATGCTATAGTATACAAGATTATATTATTATATTATAATAATATTATATTACATTACAGTAATATTATACTATATTATATATTTATATATTAATATATGTTATATTTTATTACGCTCTATTGTATAATACTATACAATGTTCTTTATGGTAATTTTGTCATACAAAAATACTTTCTCAGTTTGTTTACCAAACACATGTTAAAGTGCTACAACAGTTTAGAAATATAGTTACCAAACAGCAGGCAACTTTTTATAAAATCTCTACTTAAAAAAGTTCTACTTTCAATAGCTCTATTTCCAAAAGCTCTACTGCCAATAGTTTTCCTAAACGGGCCTTACTCCTTCATTAGTGTTCATACTTTTCGCACAATATGCCATTAAAAAATATTTTTTTATTTTTATTTTAAATAATAATGGAAGCATGTCAGAATACGAGAAAAGAATAAGGGTACCACCACTAGGTTACAGGAATTTTCTCTTCGACAACGTTCATGTCAAGAGAGAGAACAAAAAGGAGCTTGAATTATACAAAAGCATAAGTGGATCGATCATGGTCTGTCTTGAACCTTTGTTGAGCTAAAGTATTGATGTCGAGAGTAACAGCCGAAAATTTATGAAACTAAATTGTTATTGAAACTATCTGTAGCCTAGCTTGAGCGAACACAACTAGGGCACCTACGTGCGATGAAATTGGAGCCATGCGATCAAGCAGGGTAAGATGAAATCAAGTACACAATAGTGCAACCTGTCGATGCTAGTAGAAATAAGATAATTAATAGATAGATATATTTTTATTTATTTTTTATATTTAAAACTCGAAATGAAAAGTACTTCTGACAAGAATTAAAAATCTTAGAATTGAACACTATTCCCCTTATCATCGAGCAAGGCACCTAATTAAGCACATTTAAGTATTAAAATGTTTTAGCCATTTTGCAAAATTAGTGGTTGAAGGTGGAACTATTATGTTTCACTCGTACCATCAAGATAAAGGAGTATTAAACGGCATAGTTACAACAAATATTGGGTGTACCCAAAGATTTCACAACCGCCATCAAATTCAATATTGATGGCCAAAAATAAGAATATCAACTGTTGAATATAATGTAAGAGATGCAGAATGCCTATTTATGAAATCATATGATTTCTAGACCCTAGCCTATGCACCAAGCCAGCATAAAATCCATACACGATATCATTAATCACAACTATGTATTTATGATGGCTTGATGAATAGACCAGGATTATCAATAATATATGTTTTTATACATAAAAATTTTATACTTTCTAAATCACATCCAATAACTTAAGTTTTCATTTCTCGATCATCAACATTTAATTTGCCAGTGGGTCATGAAGCTTTTTTCTTTACACCCTCATATGTTTATAACTAAACCCGTAATAAGTGAATTAATTATTTCAAACAAAAATCTGAAGGTGTGCGATATGGAGTTGTTTTAGGTGAGAAGAACTATAGATTTGTCAAGGAAAATCATAGCACCACAGGCTCAAAAAATAGCAAGTTGGGGTCACTTGATTTGTCAAATCGAACCATGACGAGAGCGTAACATCTATTTATATGAATTACATCTTATGTGTAAATATGGAAACATTATATAGTTCTCACACTATTCAAATTTAAACTCTTCCTATCTACAAAATTGAGATTTTTCATCTTAAATTTGTCCTTGTATCTCTAACTAAAATTATTCGTTGAAATACCATCACCTGGTCGATTTAACTCCTTTTTATATTTTTCTATTTTTTAATCCTCACTGATTTAAAGAAAAAAATGGCTTGAACTTTTTATTACTAAAAATGTGTTTTCTTTGCTTTTATTCGAGACATTTTTCTTCGTATTTTATTCTATCAATTTGAGGTCTACTACTATCCATGATATTCTAGCCTTTCTGACATGGGCTGAAAATGATACAGGAATCTTAACATCCTATGTAATAGTACTAGTAATCATCGTTTCATGCAATATTTTGTTGTATTTGAGGTCTAATGCGAACATCTTTCACTTTTTTTTTCAAAAAAAAAATAGAAGGTTAAAAGAGAAAGCATCCTCCGCATCTGCACCCACTTTTTAAGTTGGGAACAACTAAGAAGAAAAGATGCGGATGTCTACCTGCACTACTGATTGATTCCTGATCATGCCCGCAACCTAGCGGCCGCGTTTGAACCACTTCAAAACAGCGTATTGTCGACGTAACCACTTCCTTTCTTCTTTTTTTTCTTTGCGCGGGGGAGGAGTAATTTAAATATAAAGAGTACAAATGCATTCAATAAAATCAGAAAAATAAAATGCCTTCTTCATCTTCAGCTCATAGAGTATTACCGGAATGATTGATCACGTAAGCGGTCATTCAATCTACAGCTCTATTGACTTCTCGAAAATATGCTTGGCTTGAAATCTCCATCCCGATAGCCAAGATGGTCACGTAACCACTTCCTCAACGGGTCAATTCCATCCCCCCTGGCGCCCGAGCTTATCGGCCGGCATCTCTCTCCCACCAAGCAACCAATAGTCGATGTCCTCCAAGACCGCCCATCATTCCTTCTTCCTTGACTTTTTGTATCTTTTAAGTCATAACCTCGATCTGCGCTCCCCCACTGTCCAACCCGACCGACCGCACCCACCAACCCCTCTTCTCCTTGCCTCAGTCCAAAGCTTCCGCTGCATCTTTTATATCTATTTTTGGTGAAAGCTTCGATCCCTAGCTCGGCCATGGTGCGTCGGTTTCAACGGGAATTACATACGATGACCCGTATATGGATATGCTCTCTCTTATCACTATTTGTATAATTAAATAATAATAAATATATAGAAGCAAGAAATTTGAATAACATCTTTCAACTAATTTACTTAGATGAGATATTTGATTACTGCAGATCTGGTTCATAACGTTTGTGACGTATGGGACATTGCAGTCCAGATTCTTTTATGAGTTTGGATCCTCTAATTCATGAATTTGAATCCTCTATGGTTGCATGTTTTGTATTGTAGATGATTGTACAGTCCTCGATTGCTGCCGCATCATTCATTTATGTGCTCTGCATGTGAAGTACCTGTGTATGACCTATGTAAGCTATAGGATACTATAGTATGGGTTCTTCCGAAGAAATCTTGGATGGTATGGTTGTATGGGTTCTTCTGAGAATTCTTGGATAATATTGTTGTGCTTGATGCATGGACTGTTTTGCGAGTTTAAGTTTTTTATGGTTTGTGTCTAGCACGGCAGATGGCTGTATAGCCCTCGGTCGCTGCTGCATCATCCCATCAGGGAGAAGGATAGCTATTTGGTACCAACTACACTGCTGTGTTTGGCATGCATGCAGTGATGCAATGTGCCGCGTTTGATAGAAATTAGTCTCTGCAATGAAATGATGTGGCAGCAATCAAGCTTTGTATAGGTCTGCAGTGCAAAAATGCACCGCAGAGACTGTCGACTCCTTATATCTGTGCCATTGCTCGCTAAATTTGCGGTTTCTGTCACGCCCCGAGCCCAAAGCGCGGCAGACGCCGCACGCCCGTACGGCAGACCGCACAGGCGTGCAAGACAGCTGATCATATCGAAGCAAATACAAATACTTAAAATTGACATAAATAATTTAATCAAAAAATTTCAAATAACATATGCTGACGTAAGTCAAATACTCTAATCAATCTAACTAAAATGCTCATAACTGATGGAATCATCGGAACATCTAACGCACTCCCCAATCCCGTGTGATCAAGCTTCTGGATATGAAAAACAGAGAAAATAAAATAATGAGCTACACTAGCCTAATAAGCAACAAAATACCCCAAAGTGGGGTTAGAGCATATCAGATCAAAATACAGGATAATGTCTGGAATAAATCATAAATAACATTGTTTTACTGTTTTTAAAACTTATTATCATTTTTCCAAAAACTCTGATACCAGAATTCCAACACAAACAGGCTATGGCCACGTAACCCAGTGGCATAGGTTGCACAAGGTGCCAAATCCACTATTTTTATCCACCGATGGCAGCCGGTATTGCACAAAAGTGCCAAATCTACTATATTTACCCACCAATGGCAGCCTGTGTTGCACAAAAGTGCCAAATCCACTATATTTACCCACCGATGGCAGCCGGTGTTCAGAAACCACCATTCTAATCACCGGTGGCGCGGTGTCGAAACCGGTTTCTCACAGATTATAAGTCGACAGGTCCAACGTATAATCCCCATTGACAGGGCCAGAACAGAACAGAACAGATCGTAGCCATGCTGAGAATGTATATATATATAAATACAGATTTCATAAATTGCCCAGTCATAGTTTACGGATTTTAGAGCATATAACATAATTTTCAAATAAAATTTAACATGCCAGACCCATTTTACTAAATACAAAATATATAATTTAATCTACTAATAATTATTTTAGAAAAATGCACTTTGAAGCATTAAGTTACTTACATCTTCTCGCTTAACTCGTACTTCAGATAAGCAGATTAGGTTCACCTGTTTAAATTTAATTAATCTTTGTGTTAATTTCAGAGCTAAGCAAAATAAAAAATAATACTATTGGACGCAGCCCAACAGGGCCTAGAGTTGGCCCATAATGGGTATGACTTGATAGGACCCACATCGGACACGGCCCAATGGGCCCGCATAGACCCACCCATTAGGGCCCCCAAAGTTGGTCTCTAATGGATTATTTATGCAATAAAATTCATTGCAGGGACTAATACTTAATTACAGGGTACTGTTCTATAATAAAACTTGAGTAAAGGGACTAAATAACATATTTGAGGACCTTTATGTAATACAACTTTCTAAGAGGGATCAAACCTAAATTGCAGAAGACTCTTTTGTGAAATAATATACTATCAAGGGCTTTTCTGCAAAATTTTTCGTTACTGGCCAAATGGGCTCGGGTTCGGGTTCGGGTTTGGATTTCGGATTCGGGTTTTGGATTTCGGGGTTCGGATTTCGGGTTCGGATCTGAACTGGGCTCAAGTTAGGCCCACAAGTGTACTGCCCAACTGGGCCCCAGTTGGGCCTAAAATGGACAGGGCCCAACGGGCCCGATTTGGCCCGTGATGGGCCTCCTCCTTCCCCAAACCCCCACGGACAGGGGAAGAAGGAAAGACGGGAGAGGAAGGGGGCCGGCGGGGTGGTCGGAGGCCATCTCCCGGTCGACGGCCAGCCGACCGCTGCAGCGGCCGACGTCAAAGAAAAACCGAGAGATCTCGATTGTGTCTAGAACAAAGAAAGGGATTGGCTTTGGTTTAGTTAAAATCAGAAGAATAGAGAGAAGGGAGGCTCACTGGCTGGCCATGGAGGCAGTGGAGAGGAGGAATCTCAGCAGAGGAGCGGCTCGATCCGGTGGTCAAGCAGCGGCGGCGGCGGTGCTTACTGAAGATGAAGAAGATCTCAATATAGGAGAGGCTAGCTCGGGTGGTGATGGTGGTTGGCTGAGGCGACTCGCCGGCCACTTGGGAAGCGGAAGCAGAGGAAGGAGAGGGAGAGGAGAGGAAGGAGAGGGAGAGGAGGCGGCTCAGAGGTGATCTAGGAGGAGGGGAAAAGAAAAGGGCTTTATAGACCTACGATAACGGCTCTCCGCCATGTGAATCACAGCGGTTGAGCGAAATCCACGGCCGGATTGGCGGCGGATTAGCTGGAGGAGGGGGTGCCGCGGGATGCCTGCGGCGCCCTCGCCCCGATTGCCCCCGGAGGAGCCGGAGAGGATCGCGTTCGCGATCCTCTGTTCCGGCTCTTCTCGAAAAGAATGGGGCTGAAGTCGGCTTGGGCTGCCGACTTCAGCCCGTATCTCACAGTTTCAACTAGAGATCCTCCGACTTATTTGATCTCTCTCCATACGTGAAACGTGGCTTGCATGCTAGCCCATTAGAGGAATTGTCGGTGAAGCTCTTATTCTTTATTGTCGGCAGCAATGATATTTGCGGGCCAGTTCATTTTGATATTGATTGCTGGATTAGGGTCGCTCTCTTCCAAAATCATTTGCTTGGGCGGGCATATCTTATGCGGGGCGGGTGAACCTTGAGGGAGATTCATCTATAGTTATAGATTGGATCCGATGTGCGGACAGGTATGAAAATGGTCACCCTCTTATTCGTGAGACTCGCAGGCTGGCTATGAAGATAGATGAGTTTCAGGCAATACACGTTTTTCGAGAGACGAATAGGGTAGCAGACTGGGTCTTCTCCTATGTTGCACGGCATTCCGGAAGTTCCGCTGGACATCCACAGTAGAGCTTCCGCTCCATTTGTATTTTTTGATTTCTTCTGATTTGGCAGGATGTACTTACGTTAGATCTATATGAATTGCCATTTTCAACAAAAAAAAAACAAAAAACAAAACAGAACATGAATTTCTTCGACGAACATATCTTGGTAGAAATGTAAACTATGGGAGGAATACATCACAGCAATGTAAATAGTTTTAGCATTTTCTCTTGGTACGATAAACTAGAAGTGACAAATCAAACGAAGTCATTTTGCCAATCATAAGGGTTCATCAGATTCTACTTTATGGCACGATTCTGTCTCTCGATGCAACTGTTCATGAGAGCGTAGGGAATGCTCTCAAGATTCCATTGCAGAGCTCTTGCGCAGTTGCATCTATGTGATAGTTTTCTTGAACAAACGATCTCTTAAAGTAAACAGAAGAAACAAATTAAAGCCTGACAGAGTCAGATCGAGTTTCAACTTAATATTGGAATTGGGTGTAGCGATTGCTTCGAGTTGTCTAAAATTGTTTGAACTCTAGCTTATCCTGTGCGGACATATGTTTCAACTTAATATTTTTTTATGTCTCTTGCCTGTATAAGTATCCAATATTTTTTTATTGCATAGCTAATGCTAGACTAAGCATACACCCGCATGATTTCATGCAGAATACAAGCATTTTTTTTTTTTTTTAAGAAAAAAAAGGTATCTAGTAGGCTAGAGAGAAAATATTAACATGATATATGTTTTGCACAGTCATAATAAAATATTCATCAAAAGCATCATAAACATGCATAGGAGATACATTAGGTATAACTTGAACTCGACCTTAGATGTAACAATCTCCGGATGGCTTCCCAACCAGAAAAGGGATTAAGAAAGTGACCATCAGCTAGTGGATTGGCACGTGCGTGGCTAGCGGACTCGTGGATTTCCTCCACATATTTAGCTCGAGGAAGGTGCATATGTGGTATACTGCCCCTAAAACTCTAGCTGGTATCCCTCATTTTTCGACCTCAACAGCTAGCTATTAGTATTTAGTATGATGTTACTTGGCCTTTGGACGAGCCGGTGGGTTTTAGTAACCCAATTAATCTTGTTAAAAACGGAGAGGACTTGGGTTAATTTCATAGCAACTCAACTTGTCACGGCCCATCGGATGGTTCTAGCCTAGACGGCCGCACAATCTTAAAATTTAACTTTGCAAAGCTTTTTTTTTTTTTTTTTTTGCAAACAGTGTAATTATACAAATTCATCGTTATTTTCCTAATCATACCGGGAAAGGAATTTATCCTTGATCCATAATTATTATGAATTATCCTATTATATAAACATGCACAATATTCATAATCATGCATATTTTTTCAAAATTTTTAATTTTCAAATATTTAAATATTTTTTTAATTATTCCTTCAAAACTAGTAATTATAGATTCTAAACAAATGCATAGCATGCATTATAAAATTCACCAGGTAGAGAAAACTTATTGACCAGATTTACTCAGATTCAAAAATCATTCTAACAGACTAATCACAGCTTCCAGCACATGGCCCGATGTCCAAACTTGTTGCTCTTTTGGAGTTGAAAGCTATGATGAAAAAGGATCTAATACCGTTAGCTTTCAATTATGAGAGAGAAAATAAGATTAAAGTGAAGAGAGAGAAACTTGGTTTGGGTTTATTCAAATGTCTGGTTTATCTAATCCAAATCGACCATTAGGGAATGATTTAAGGATGGTCAGATTGAGGACCCGATCTAAAGAGGTGAGATCAGGGGATGGGTTCCCTTTTTTTTCCTTTTTTTTTTCTCTTTTCTTTTTTTCTTTCTTTTCATAGCAAATTGGAGATGATAAATGGGGTTCCTCATCCTGTTCAAAAGGGAAACAAATAGAAGGGGCGAGGTTGCTTGGTGGTCCAGCGGTGGCTTGAGTTGTAGTGAGGCATCGCGGCCTGTGACGAGGTGGCCACCGTGGTTCAGACACGCACATAGAGGAAATAGAAAAGGAAAAAGGGAAGGGCAACGCCTCTAGCTTCTTTAGGTGGCAACTCCCTTAATCAAGGAAGAAGCAAGAGAGGGGTAGGGACTCACGGGCGAGCGGCAGCTCTCGGTCGATGGTGGTTGATTCCTGTGGATTTTGGCGAGAAGAGAGGTGATGGATCTTAGAACAAGAAAACATAGCACCCAAGAGCTAGAGAGAGAAGGGGTGTTTCGGGCAGTGATGCTCGGTTCCGGCAACACGGTGTTTGCTGGAGATGAGGAAGAAAGGGAGAGGAAGTAGAGAGGGGGTGCAGTGATGGATCATTCAAACGGAAGAAGGGATTTAAAGAGAGTTTTGGGAGGGGGTAAACTCGACTCAATGGCGGATAAGGCCAGTCGTTTCCGGTTGGAATGGCCCCAATGGCTGATGGCTATTCATACCGCCCAAGGAGTTCACGTTGGCTATGCCTTCTTGATCTCATTCCCAATAGTGAAGGATTGGGCAGAGGAATATGGTTTCCTCTTGTCAGATTTTAATTTTTATTGAAATTTTTGAACTGAAGTTGGTTAGGCCTGCCAATTCTTACGTAAACTTTGAGAGCTTCTCCACTGATTTTCACGGTTTGTCTCATATAAATTAATAATTTTTTGTCCACTTTTGATTTTGGTGGTCATTCGACATGCTGTCTGCTTCCAATATTCACTAGAAGATCATTGAAGCATTTTGTCCATATGGTGGCTATCTTTTTAGTACGCTTTCCTTAAACTTTTCCATAGTGGCACGAGAATGTCTTTAATTAGATTGGACTTCTCTAAGATAGAATTCTCATTTGAGAAGAAAATGATGCTCTTCAAATGTTGTGCAATCTTTGATTATGATACCTGCAACATACTAAAGGAGATTAGGAAATTTTAAACATCAATTCATATGCTCATTAAAATAAAACCAGTAGAATGGAGTAAGCTAAATCATTTCTGTTAAAATTTTTCTTTCAAAAAAGTCTATTACATCTATCGAGAAAAATGTTAACAAGATATATGATTCCCACATCGTGGTAATTAAACAATGTTCATCAAAATCAAAATCAATGTTCATGCATGATCCAATTTTTTAATAAATTTGTTTTATTTTTGATTAATTGTGGTCTGCTTCAATTGATGTTGAACCAACACAATTCCCTGGATTGACATTGATTCATGAAGATCTTTTTATTTTTTAGCCTGTGAAAATGAAGAAACTACATAAAAAATTAATTCTTAAATATTATTTTTTAAAAGAAAGAGAACATAATTTTAAAAACCTAGGATCTTATCTAAAAGGGTTAGTTGGAAGGTGTTATTTAGATTTCTAGGCCCTATAAAGTATCCAAAATTTCCTTGATAAATAACCGATATGGGATCAAACATACATTTGTATAAGTTCTCATATACTTCCTTTGGTTTAAACCCCAACATCCTCATGAACTTGGAGATTCAAATTCATTTAAATATAATCATCGACACGATTATGAACATATGCTTAGTTTCAATGGACCTGTATGTCCTCTTGTTTGCTTGAGCTATGGGCTCGATTCATGTTGATAACATCCATAACGACCTAAGATCTTATTCGAAAAAGATAGATAGAAGGAGTTATATAGGTTCTTTAGCATTGTGTAAGCATCCAACATCTCTGCAGCACATAATTTATGTGGGATTAAACACATACTCCTGTTGTTTGAAGACTTGGCATCGTCGCTAGAGTAAGGTTCCACTTTGATGTCTTTTGTAGGCATCTTCGCTTGACTAATTGATGTGGGACTAAACACATACTACTTGGTAGACTTGGATGTAAGCCCGTTTCATTCTGATACCTATTGTAATGATGTAGAACATTATTTAAAAATGTTAGCTTGATAGAAGGTGATATTTGAGTGTCTTGGTTTTGTATAAATACTTAAGATTTTTCTAATGAATAACTGATACTGGACGAAGCATATGCTTGCATGTGTCCTCTCGTATATATTATCAGATAGTATAGAAAGTTTCTACAATTTATAGCATAGCATTAGAGCTGATCATGGGTTGGGCTTAGGCATAGAAAAGATCAAATTTTAAATAGGCCCGACCCAAGGTCTGATTAAAAATGAATAGAATTTAGGCTTAAGGCCCAGCCTATAATCAGTTCTATATAGCATGCATAATTTTAATGCAATTACTAAATTCACCTAGTGAGAACAAGGTTTTCTTGTGAAACAATGGGAAAAGAGGATGGCTATGTACCTATCTAATTGAGTAGGTTTAGATTGATTCATTGGTTGACTCCATCTATTTTGCTAGATAAAGATGCTATTGCCCATCTTTTTAAGTCAGCATACCTTGTTTTTAGACCTAATATATGTGGGAGCTATTACAAAGTCACTATTCACCATCTTTTCTTAGTGAGTTCAGATCTGATGCAATTTTTGGATAGTAGAGTCTTGAATTACTATGGATAGCCATCCCATCATCCATCTCGGAGATGGACTACTCTTATTTATCCTAGAAATATGTCTAGATACTTTTTAACATGAGTGGAGATAGAAGAGAGCCGCTTGTTTGTAAAATGGATGATGTGGTGGCTATCCATGGTTATACCGCACTCTATGGAGCAAAAGTCGCACAGTAAAGGTTAGCAAGTTTGATTAGAATGCTTTGGGGGATTTGTCAGCCAGAAACACTTCAATGTGCGCAAAATGAGGGTATTTGGGTAACTAGAACAAAGTCCACGCAATAGTTTGGCTCACCACCTATCATGATTGCCACCCGCATGCGTCCGGTGGATCCGAGAATAGGTTAACGGCTCTGTTTGTAGACTCATTTGGAAAGCTTATGCTTTGGCGCCTTTTCTGCGCATCGGGGCACAAAGAGGAAAGATCAATCGGTAAAAACATAGGATATTTCATATTACATGGGGTAGAGGTATGACTAGAGTTGGGCCCTGATGCAATTTTCTTATTTAGAGAAAAAAACACATTAACCTGTAAAATCTATCCTATTTCTGTACTGATTCATTTTTGGATTTTTGTATGGATACCCTTCTAAATATCGGATTTTGCGTGAATACCCTTCCAAAAGTGATATTTATATGTATACCCTTTTAAAATACTTGTTTTGCTATTCTACCATTTTTTATTCTTATTTTTGTATATGTACCCATACCATCTAATGCCGTTAAAAAATTAACGGTTTCAAATTAAAATGACTAAAATACCCTTAAAGTGATGTGTTTCAGGTGGGGGCCAAAGCTGCTGAGCACTTATGGGTAGGTGTGCAAATAGAAATTTTTATAAGGGTACACAAACAAATAGTAACTTTACAAGAATATTCATCAATTTTCTATATTTTGAAGGGTATATATGCTAAAAAAAAATTCTAGTAGATGGAAAGAATTTAGATACATTAATTAATATGATAGCCTTTATAATCCTGTATTTATTAGAAAATGCATTTGGTTCTATGATCATAGGCCTATTTCTTTATCATGAATATAACAAAAATATACAATAAGATTTACAAATTGGCTGTATCTGATGGACTCTTCATTGTGAATGCTGTGAGTAGGTCTAGATCTCAGCTATTCTGTCAACTGATTGTGTTGAGCTTCTTTTCTAAATTCAAATTTTATGTTGGATAGTGTGTTAACTTCTATGAATTAGCATATAATATCCAATTCCAAATACTGTCCTATGTGTCTGTTAGAATGGAATGTGAAGCATTCCATAATCAAGGTATATTAGAGTCAGAGGAACAGATGGTGTGAATTATAATTATAATTATTATTATTATTATTATTATTAAAAATTTTTTATTATTATTTTGGTTTAATAGATGTTGCATTGAGCCTGAGTCATCGTTGTTTACTTATTTTCAAGGTAGATATCTAGCTTACAACCACTTGGCACATCTTTTTAATTTTTTGTTGTGCCCTCTTTGATTAGATGTAGAGATGCATCCTGACAATGAAAGATAAAGAGAGATTTGGAAGATTTGAAAGATCGATCGTGTTCATGACTAACTTTTGGAGAGGATAGATTTAGAAGTGAGAAGAATTTTTGTTTATCATTTATTGGATTACAGAACAGGGAGGAAGGAGGAAGGAGATCGCGAGCGAGCTGCATCGCGATCTTGGGCTGATCTCGCTCACCATGGCCCATGGAATCGGGATCACGATCGCGAATGCCCGCGATCTTGTGATCGTGAACGGTCGAACGCCCGCAATCACGATCCCGATATGCGGGGGGCGGGCGGGACGCCGCTGGGGGGGGGGGGTGCAAGGTCGGGGCGGAGGGGAAGCCGGGTGCCAGGGAGGGGGTGCGGGGTAGGGATGGCAATTGGGTCGGGTCGGGCATAAACGGGTCGGATCAGATGTAGGTCGGATCAAAAAATTATACATCTGAATCTGACATGTTTATTAAATAGGTCAGTAATTAAAATCTGAACCCGGCCTGTTTATTAAACAGGTAAGCCGACCCGACCCATTTAACCTATTTAATAAATATGTAATCTGTTTAAACAGTTTAAACAGTCCACCCGACCCATTTAAACAACCCACCTGACCCGTTTAAACAGCCCACCTGTGACCCGACCCCCTCTCTCCTCATCAACCTCCTCGGCTCGTTTGTTCGCTGAATCTGAGGGGACCGAGGTCAAATCCCACGAAAAGTTCAAATCTGAGGGAACGGCCGGAGGGAGACCTTCGGCGGCTCGGTAGCCTGGAGAAGAGAGGGAGAGATTGAGGAGGGAAAGAGCCGTTGGATCTCATCTGGTGATCTCATCTCCCGCTCCCAACCGGTGTAGGAAGAGTAAGGATAATAACATTATTTCAATTTTTAATTTTATTTTTAGTTAATATAAACATAATTTTTTTTAACATCGTTAGAACAACCGTTATATTAGGGATATGTGTATAATAACAGAGTTTTACGAGGGTATACATGCAAATATTAATTTTGAAAGGGTATTCACGTAAAATCTGATATTTAGAAGGGTATCGGTGCAAAAAATCCTTCTTTTTTTAGTATCCATATTTGCATATTAATCCTGCAATCTGCTTTGTTGTCTATACTAGCCCTTCGATAATATTCCTTGACCAAAACATGGTCAAAGATTATTAGAATTGGAAAATGACTAAAAGGTCCCTGGAGGGTTCTGAAGGGATAAGAGATTTGGATTTCCGTTGTTTTTTTTAAATTTTCCATTCGTTCTTTCACCTTAGCCCCCCTAACCGGTAACCACCCGTCGTCCTCTCCACTCCGTAGACAGCCCACGGAGCACTTTATTGACTTTTTGCTTGACTTGAATCGCAGCATGACAGAACCTTAGATTTTGTTGCAAAAGATGAAGTCTGGACCATAAAGGCTTGCGGATGAACAAGAAGAGGAGTTTGTAGAATGTAACGAAGAAAATCCAAAATTTGACTGCATTTTGCCTGCATTTATTAATTAGCAACTGAAGCCCCCTCCATTATTTATTACATGCATAACAAAAACACGGTGTACACAAAATCAGACAGAGGGAGAGAGACATGGACATACAAGGAGAGACGAAGACAGGTGGAGAGGAGTTACAACGGAGTAAAAGCATCTGCATGCCGGGCTTCATGGGCTTCATGGGATTATCATAGGGCTAGAATTTAAGGGTGGCTGCGCCCCCCACCACTCCCATGCCCAGACCCATAGCCGGAGCCATACCCAGACCCAGAGCCGGACCCAGAGCCGCCACCGCCGCCACCACCGCCACCTCCTCCGCCACCTCCACCTCTCCCATATCCTCCACGTGCTCCCCCAGCTCCATGTCCAGAGCCCGACCCGTACCCGCTTCCCGACCCAGAGCCACTGCCGCTTCCACTCCCTCCACCACCTCCACCTCCACCTCCTCCTCCACCACCACCGCCCCCACCACCTCTGCCACCAGCCCCAGATCCTCCTCCTTCACCATAGCCATAGCCGGAACCGGACCCGCCACCTGAGCCGCCACCTCCGCCGCCACCTCCTCCTCCTCCACCACCACCTCCTCCGCCACCAGCCCCAGATCCTCCTCCTGCACCATGTCCAGAGCCGGAACCATAGCCGTAACCGGAACCGCCCCTTGAGCCACCACCTCCGCCACCACCTCCACCACCCCCTCCACCACCACCGCCACCACCGCCCCTAGACGCCAAGGATCGGCCTGCCTCGGAGAGCCCAATGCTGAGCAAGACTATGAAGGCAAGTGCAACAAGCTTAGTCCGAGCCATGTTTGTTGAAGGAGAGATGTCAGGATTCGCTTGTGTGTCGGAGGGAAAGCGAGCATAGGTATATATAGAGAGCAGCATGGGTGGCTCTTAAGGCATGCAAGCTTTATTTACTCCACACGGACATGGTTTCTTAAATGAAACCAGGGAATAGGGAATGGCTATTGGCTACTGGGTAATCTGGACTGACGGTTCCAGGATCTTTAGCCAGCTTTAGGTTGAGAGCTTTAACAAATGACCAACTCATGGGTTTCCTCCATGCATTTAGATCGATCAAGGTGCCACCGCCCATAACCCGTAGTTGGTAGACCTAACTGATAATAATTTAGTACATCATATATACCGTACTTTATATTTCATATTTTGACCTTCGGGAGAGTAGGTGGATTTGAATAGTCTAAAGTATGACCTAACATACCGAACCTGAGCCGTATGAATTAATGTACTGTATCGTACTAATTAAAAACCGATATGTGATACGCTCTCATACTATGCATCCGACATAAAATATAACAACATCCATATGGGACTTGGTTCCCGAGACGGCATAGAGTGTGTTTAGGAATAATTTTTTTGTGGCTCTCCATTGCACTTTCCAACGCATACATGACCGGGCGCGCCTGGCAGCTAGAGAGCGAGATTAACCAAGTTCATCTGGCATTTGGATTCTGAGATAATGAATCACAATACGGGGAGTTGGGAGAAAAGGTTACCTAGTGTCCGACGAGATCGCTGCTGAGTAGACGTGGGGCAAGAATCTTCCAACTATACGATATGTGGAGACGACGAGATGGTCGACCATTTGTTGTTTTAGTGCATGTGGGCGAGGAGATTCTGGTGTCTTTTAGGATTTCCACAAGATGGCTGGAGTATGCGGAACCAATTTTTACAGGTTATTCGGTACTACTCGAGTAGTGCCCAGCAGCGCCCTGTGGCTATTGGAGCTACCTGTATTGCTTACTAGATCTAGTCGGCTAAGAACGCTTAGACCTTAATTTGGTAAGCGTAGCTTGTCTCTGAGGTTTGCGGTGAAACGGGCATGGGTACAGGTAGCGGAGTGTATTCATGGTACTTATTCAGATGGACCTTTGACAGTTCGGGACACCTGAGGCTCCTTTTCAGCTCAGATAGCGCATCATACGGTATTCTTCACCTGGGAGCCTCCACCCTCGAACTTTCTCAAGGTCAATTTCGATGGGTCGGTAGTAGATGGAGGGCATCGAGGAGGCGCAGAATTTGTCATCAGGGACCTGGCCAGGTTCGAGGGTGGTGGCGGCTGGTGTTTGTCAGATAGCTGATACCTCGGTTTCTAGTGCTGAGTTGCAAGTTGCATTAGCGGGTCTTCAATTTACGTGACAGGTCTTCTATCATTTTGGAGGGTGACTCGGCTACAGTGATAGGTTGGATACAGGGAAGCCCGAGCTTGATGGGGGGCCACCCTCTGATTAGAGATATCTAGGTAATTGGGAGGGAGGCCAACGGGGCCGCGGATTGGGTAGCAGCTTATGTGGCTAACCATTCGAGTAGTACTCTATGGACCTGAAAGGGGAAGCTGCCCAGGGCATCGGCGATGTTTTGTTTTCAGAATTTATTGGGTGTATTCGTACTCGTGCAGTATAATGCACCCACTCTAGCGCAAAAAAAAGAAAAAAAAGAAAAAAAAAAGGAAAAGAAAAAAAGGTTGCCTAGTGTTGAGTTCAAACAGGATTACCGGGCCCAAAATTTCTATTAAAAGATAGGCTTCTCACTATGGAGCCCCACGGATCATTCTTCCCAATGAAACAAGAACTTTTCGTACTGTTGTTTCCAGTGGTCCAGTGGACGATGGAACAGTTCAATTACTATCAGCTTCGAATCATGCTGCTACAAGATCCACTGCAGCTTGTTTTGTAAATAGTCATTAGCCTCCTTGTGCACTTTCGTAATCTTTTCCATGTTGGCGGCTGCACTGTTTTCAATTTCATTTTTCAAAGATAGTATCTAATTTTTAAAAGAGAAAACCACCGTGTGTAAAAGCTAATAAAGATATTTTGGGCCATTTTACAACGCCGAGAGCTATATCGGCTGGATATTCAGAACATAATTTTAATGTTAGCGACCACCGAAAGTAAGGAGAAAATTTGAAATTGCATCGATCTAGGATTGACCCCGAGCCTCAAATCAATGCACGCTTACAGTAAAATAATTTAGCCAAAGATAATGGAGTATTAGCACCTAACTCTTGTTGATAACTGATACGTGTAACCAGGGCATGACTGGGTTAAGAGATTGGATTCAAGTGGGCCAACATTAATCTACGGTTGAGCGAGGGCGAAATCAAGGCAAGATTTAGATCACATTTTGCTATGGCATGGTTCTAGTATGTAAGTATAAGATGAGTCTCCAACAATGATTCAACTAATCTAATCTCAAAATAAAATGTGGTTTTAACTAAGTTTTTTATGCTCAAGAGAAAAAATGGAAAAGAATTTTCTAATTAGAAAGGATGTTTCTTGTCTAAGGTTTGTGTTGAATGTGTAAGTTTAAGCTGGCACATTTTGTGAAGCAATTGGAATTCAATTATATTATGAGTTATGCTGTTTCAATCAAAACACCGGCATCTTAAAAAAAATGATGAAGGTACGATAGCCTATCTGCCTATTTTTCAGAACAAGTTTTATCTTAGTTGATTGGCAATTCTCCTCCCTTAGGAGAAGTCTAGGTTTTGAATCCTTGTAGTCACATTCCTTTATCATTTCTTGGTACAAAGATATATTATACATTTAGGAGTTAGAAAGTATATCCAAACTTGTGATAATTTCATAGCAAAATCATTATGAAATTTCTTTACTTATTCTAATAATCTTGAACAAACGATCTCTTAAAGTAAACAGAAGAAACAAATTAAAGCCTGACAGAGTCAGATCGGGTTTCAACTTAAGATTGGAATCGGGTGTAGCGATTGCTTTGAGTTGTCTAAAATTGTTTGAACTCTAGTTTACTCTGTGCGGACATAAGTTTCAACTTAATATTTTTTTATGTTAGCTGATGTTAGATTAAGCATGCACCCGCATGGATTCTCAGAGGTAAGGTCGAGCACTAAAAAGAGAAAAATTTGGACTACAGACAAGGTGGCCCCTATCTCGTGGTACTTTTCTAGGAGTTAGGGAAAAAAGTCTCCAAGTATTAAGTTCAAAACAGAGTTACCCGGTCCAAAAGTTTTTTTATAAATGATCAGGGCTTCTCTGTTGAGCTTCATGATTTCCAATAAATCAAAAACTTCTTTTTCACCATTGATTTTTTTAATTTCACCATTGATCTTACCATAGAGGAAATCAGGAAAGGCTAGATAGCAATATCTGAAAGGTAAAATCTTGACTGTGGGAAGGGATGAATGATTTTGATGGACAAAATTTTATGCTTCCAGCAAGCTGCTTGAAGATCATTTCCGAGGGTTGTGCACGCGCACAGCGACTAGCAGCCAAGTATTATATTCTTTCCTTAAAATTTTCCAAATTACTAGGACAAATGTTTAATATTGTTTCTCTGAGATAGTATTCACCTTTTAAGGCATTAAAAACAAAAAGCTCACGGAATGTCATGCAACCATTACCACGTAAGTGTTAACAAGCATGAAACCCACATGGCATGCAAGAAGAGATCAAAAAATTTTGCACATCAAGTTAGATGTGAATTAAAATAGAACTTGCAGAATACAAAAGTGTTTCTTTTTAAGAAAAAAAAGGTATCTAGTAGGCTACAGAGAAAATATTAACATGATATATGTTTTGCAGAGTCATAATAAAATATTCATCAAAAGCATCATAAACATGCATAGGATTGAATATAGGAGATACATTAGGTATAACTTGAACTCGACCTTAGATGTAACAATCTCCGGATGGCTTCCCATCCAGAAAAGGGATTAAGAAAGTGGCCACTAGCTAGTGGATTGGCACGTGCGTGGCTAGCGGACTCGTGGATTTCCTCCACATATTTAGCTCGAGCAAGGTGCATATGTGGTATACTGCCCCTTAAACTCTAGTTGGTATCCCTCATTTTTCGACCTCAACAGCTAGCTATTAGTATTTAGTATTATGTTACTTGGCCTTTGGACGAGCCGGTGGGTTTTAGTAACCCAATTAATGTTGTTAAAAACGGAGAGGACTTGGGGTCAATTTCGTAGCAGCTCAACTTGTCACGGCCCATCGGATGGTTCTAACCTAGACGGCCGCACAGTCTTAAAATTTAACCTTACAAAGCTTCTTTTTTTTTTTTTTTTTTTTTTGCAAACACTGTAATTATACAAATTCATCGTTATTTTCCTAATCATACCGGGAAAGGAATTTATCCTTGATCCATAATTATTATGAATTATCCTATTGTATAAACATGCATAATATTCATAATCATGCATATTTTTTCAAAATTTTTAATTTTCAAATATTTAAATAATTTTTTTAATTATTCCTTCAAAACTAGTAATTATAGATTCTAAACAAATGCATAGCATGCATTATAAAATTCACCAGGTAGAGAAAACTTATTGACCATATTTACTCAGATTCAAAAATCATTCTAATAGACTAATCACAGCTTTCGGCACATGGCCCGATGTCCAAACTTGTTGCTCTTTTGGAGTTGAAGGCTCCGATGAAAAGGATCTAATACCGTTAGCTTTCAATTATGAGGGAGAAAATAAGGTTAAAGTGAAGAGAGAGATAAAGCTTGGTCTGGGTTTATTCAAATGTCTGGTTTATCTAATCTAAATCGACCATCAGGGAATGATTTAAGGATGGTCAAATTGAGGACCCGATCTAAAGAGGTGAGATCAGGGGATGGGTTCCCTTTTTTCCTTTTTTTTTTCTCTTTTCTTTTTTTCTTTCTTTTTCTAGTAAATTGGAGATGATAAATGGGGTTCCTCATTCTGTTCAAAAGGAAAACGAATAGAAGGGGCGAGGTTGTTTGGTGGTCCAGCGGTGGCCCGAGTTTTAGTGAGGCGTTGATGCCTGCGGCAAGGTGGCCACAATGGTTTGGCCACGCACATAGAGGAAACAAAAGAGGAAGAAGGAAGGGCAACACCTCTAACTTCTTTAGGTGGCATCTGCCTTAGTTAAGGAAGAAGCAAGAGGGAGGTGGGGACTCACGGACGAGCGGCAGTTCTCGATCGATAGTGGTTGTTTCCTATAGATTTTGGCGAGAAGAGAGGTGATGGATCTCAGAACAAGGAAACATAGCACCCGAGAGCTAGAGAGAGAAAGGGGAGTGTTTCGGATGGTGATACTCGGTTCTAGCGATATAGTGGCTGCCGGAGATGAGGAAGAAAGGGAGAGAAAGTAGAGAGGGGGTGCAATGATGGATCATCTGAAGGAAAGAAGGGATTTAAAGAGAGTTTTGGGAGGGGATAAACTCGACTCAATGGCAGATAAGGCCGGCTATTTGCCGGTTGCAATGGCCTCAATGGCTGATGGCTATTCATACCAACCCAAGGAGTCCGCGTTGGCTGCGGCTTCCCGATCTCATCCCCAGTAGTGAAGGATCGGGTTGAGGAATGTGATGGTGTGCGTGCAGAGGGCTAAGCATGAATTTCAAAAATTTTATGCGGAAAGAATTAGCTAACCCATTACCCCATGAATTATGCAATGTCTTAGATGTTCAAATCACATTTAAAGTCTAGGATCTATATCATTACTCAATTTATAATTAAGTATATTGCATTATTCATGTCTTATCTTTGTTTTGCATGCTCCATAACTTTAAATCCTTAAAACACTTTTAAGATTCAAGTTAATCATGCAAACAAACATGTTCATTCATTATATGAATAACATAATGAAATAATATAATCAGTTTACATCATATGTAAAAGATCACATCCTGCATAGATATTTGATATCACAAAGAACCTGGACGAGCTATGATACCACTGATGGTGTGCATGCAGAGAGCTAAGCATGAATTTCAAAAATTTTATGCGGAAAGAACTGGTTAAACATTTTACCCAAAACATGCTTGATATTTTAGACATTTTGAATCTGGTACCAGTCGAAGACAGTCTTCAACTGCACATCACATGTGGCGCGGGCTCAGTCCCAATGGATAGGGTGACACCCGCGCGTACCTATCAAAGCACTCATCACATGAGCCTCCGGGTGGAAAGCCACGCTTCGTCACATGATCATGCGTGAGAGTTTTCGGGAATCGGATAGTCTCCACTAATCCTTTGCTTTGACACCAAATATCACAAAACCCTCAGATCCCGAGGATTGTGTGAGGTGTCCAGGCCTGCCACTTGTCACACATGCAAGCAAGAATATGCTTAAGAGCAGGCGTCGGGATGTGGGTCGCACATACAGGACGTGGGTCCCACCTAGGCAGGACGTGGGTCCCACATACAATATATGGGTCCCACAAAGGGAAGGGAGTCCTAGTCATACTAGGATCATAATTGATTTCAATCCAATTTGACTCAAGCCAAATCTGATTTGGTTGGGGGCAAATTAGACATTTTCACCAAACCAATTTTGGTATCAATTACGGTTTTACCAATTTCAAATCATATTTGAATTTGGTCAAGCCCAATCTCTATTACTCAATCAAATTGAGTCTAATCAGAGATCCAATCACCAATTAACTTCTCCAAGCAACAATTGTTTAGGGTAATCAGTTAATCACATTGACTATTTTACCTCTAGATGATTCTCAATCGTCAATCAGCCATTTGATCAATCCAGAAACTTCTAAACGTGTGACCTCACAGGTTCGAACCTAAGTCGGTAGTACAAGAACACTTCCTGCACTAATCGAAGTAACCATCTAGCAATGGGACCAGATGACCGGATAGGCCGAATAGATGCAAAGCAATATTCTAGAACCTATGGACTATGGTTATCGCATAATTCATCCTCTTGACTAGAAAATGCCCAGAGTGGGTTCAGAGTCTGTCTACCCTGAAATGATCCATCGAAAATATGTTTCAATTCAATAAGTCAAGTGATAGTGATTTGACTTTTTCTGGCCAGGATACTACTTAATTGAAAATACAAGGCATTCACCCTTATTTCTAAGGGAGGTCAATCCCATCTTGATCTGCAGCTGACTACCACAAGTACTTGACTGGATCCAGAAACCTTCCGTTGTTGGATTAGAAATCTAGGTAGTCCGGCACCAAAGTACAGTGAGTTGCTTGCAAGCCATCGGTTGCAATTTCAGGTCTAAATGATACATATACCCATATCCACTCGGAACAACTCTTGACAAGAGAGAGTCCGTTAATTGGTCACGTTCAGTGAACGTACACTACCACTCACCTATATATCATACTAATATCTCTATACTCTTTGGTTTGGAAGACAACCAACAAATATGATACACAATGACCTACGCCCGATAATACTATCGTCCTATTAATAGTATATCATACGGTCATGAACATTTAAGGACTTGTGTGACAAAATCATATTTCATTACACAAAGCAGTCCTAAGGACTTCATCACATCGGAGTTTGTGAAGATGTTCTGGTGATGAATAAATACCATGTTATTTATAATTGATTCAAATACATTTACAATCAGCAATTGATTGGATTTAGGATATAATTTCCAACAGAATATGGTTTATAAAACCAGTAGAATGGAGTAAGCTAAATCATTTTTGTTAAAATTTTTCTTTCAAAAAAGTCTATTACATCTATCGAGAAAAATGTTATTAAGATATATGTTTCACACATCAGGGTAATTAAACAACATTCATCAAAATCAAAATGAACGTTCATGCAGGATCCAATTTCTTAGTGAATTTGTTTTATTTTTGATTAATTGTGGTTTGCTTCAATTGATGTTGAACCAACACAATTCCCTGGATTGACATTGATTCCTGAAGATCTTTTTATTTTTTTAGCCCCTGAAAATAAAGAAACTACATAAAAAATTAATTCTTAAATATTATTTTTTAAAAGAAAGAGAATATAATTTTAAAAACATAGGATCTTATCTAAAAGGGTTAGTTAGAAGGTGTTATTAGGATATCTAGGCCCTATAAAGTATCCAAAATGTCCTTGATAAATAACCAATATGGGATCAAACACACATCTGTACAAGTTCTCGCATACTTTCTTTGGTTTAAATCCCAACATCCTCACGAGGTTAAGGATTCAAATTCTTTTAAATCTAATCATCGACACGATTATGAACATATGCTTAGTTTCAATGGACCTGTATGTCCTCTTGTTTGCATGAGCTATGAGCTCGATTCATGTTGATAACATCCGTAACAACCTAGGATCTTATCTGAAAAAGCAAGATAGAAGGAGTTACATAGGTTCTTTAGCATTGTATAAGCATCCAACATCTCTTCAACACATAATTTATGTGGGATTAAACACATACTCCTCTTGTTTGAAGACTTGGCATCCTTGCTAGAGTAAGGTTCCACTTTGATGTCTTTTGTAGGCATCCTCATTAGACTAATTGATGTGACTAAACACATAGTCCTTGCTAGACTTGGCTGTAAGCCAGTTCCATTCTGATACCTATTGTAATGTTGTAGAATATTATTTAAAAATTTTAGCTAGATAAAAGGTGATATTTGAGTTTCTTGGCTTTGTATAAATATCCAATTTTTTTTTGATGAATAATTATATTGATGTAGGATGAAGCATATACTTGCATGCGTCCTTACATATATATTATCAGATAGTATGGAAAGTTTCTACAATTTATAGCATGGCATTAGAGCAGATCATGTGTAGGGCTTGGGCACATAAAAGGTCAAATTTTAAATAGGCCTGGCCCAAAGTCTGATTAAAAATGAATAGAATTTAGGCTTGAGGCCCAGCCCATAATCAACTCTACATAACATGTATAATTTTAATGCAACTACTAAATTTACCTAGTGAGAACAAGGTTTGTCTTGTGAAACAATGGACAAAGAGGATGGCTATGTATCTATCTAATTGACTAGGTTTAGAATGACTCATCGGTTGACTCCACCTATTTTGCTAGATAAAGATGCTACTGCCCATCTTTTTAAGTCAGCATACCTTTTTTTTAGACCTAATATATGTAGGAGCTATTACAAAGTCACCATTCACCACCTTTTCTTAGTGAGTTCAGATTCGGTGCAGTTTTTGGACGGTAGAGTCTTGAATTACTATGGATAGCCATCCCATCATCCATTTCAGAGATGGGTTGCTCTTATTTATCCTAGAAATATGTCTAGATACTTTTTAACACGAGTAGAGATAGAAGAGAGCCGCTTATTTGTGAAATGAATGATGTGGTGGCTATCCATGGCTATACCGCACTCTATGGAGCAAAAGTCACACCACAAAAGTTAGCAAGTTTGATTAGAATGTTTTGGGGGATTTGTCAGCCAGAAACACTTCAATCTGCGCACAAAGAGGGTATTTGGGCAACTAGAACAAAGTCCACGCAATAGTTTGGCTCACCATAATCCACATTCTCTGGAAGAATTTAGCTCGAGCGTAGGACTGTTTGAAGTCGTAGGCGATTGCCGCCCGCACGCATCCGGTGGATCCGGGAACAGGTCAATGGTTCCGTTTGTAAACTCATTTGGAAAGCTTATGCTTTAGCGCCTTTTTACACATCGGGGCACAAAGAGAAAAGATTAATCGGTAAAAACATAGGATATTTCATATTACATGGGGCAGAGGTAGGAGTAGAGTTGGGCCCTGATGTAATTTTCTTATCAAGAGAGAAAAAAAAGCACATTAACCCATAAAATCTATCCTATTTCTGTACTGATTCTTTTTTTAGTATCCATATTTGCATATTACTCCTGAAATCTGCTTTGTTGTGTATATTAACCCCCCGATAATATTCCTTGACCAAAACATGGTCAAAGATTATTAGAATTGGAAAATGACTATAAGGTCCCTGGAGAGCGCTGAAGTGAGAAGAAGAGATTGGATTTTCATTGTTTTTTTTTTAAAAATTTTCCATTCCTTCTCTCACCTTAGCCCCCCTAACCAGTAACCACCTCTCGTCCTTTCCATTCCGTAGACAGTCCACGGAGCACTTTATTGACTTTTTGCTTGACTTGAATCGCAGCAAACCCCTCGTTTCTTTTTTGTCCAAGAAAACATGCACGTCGGAGTTCCATGTTTTATACCAACTTAAGCATGACAGAACCTTAGATTTTGTTGCAAAAGATGAAGGATTAGTCTGGACCATAAAGGCTTGCGGATGAAAAAGAAGAGGAGTTTGTAGAATGTAACGAAGAAAATCCAAAATTTGATTGCATTTAGAGAAGCCTGCATTTATTTAGCAACTGAAGCCCCCTCCATTATTTATTACATGCATAACCAAAACACGGTGCACACAAAATCAGACAGAGGGAAAGACATGGACATACAAGGAGAGACGAAGACAGGTGGAGAGGAGTTACAACGGAGTAAAAGCATCTGCATGCCGGGCTTCATGGGCTTCATGGGATTATCATAGGGCTAGAATTTAAGGGTGGCTGCGCCCCCCACCACTCCCATGCCCAGACCCATAGCCGGAGCCATACCCAGACCCAGAGCCGGACCCAGAGCCGCCACCGCCGCCACCGCCGCCACCTCCTCCGCCACCTCCACCTCTCCCATATCCTCCACGTGCTCCCCCAGCTCCATGTCCAGAGCCCGACCCGTACCCGCTTCCCGACCCAGAGCCACTGCCGCTTCCACTCCCTCCACCACCTCCACCTCCACCTCCTCCTCCACCACCACCGCCCCCACCACCTCTGCCACCAGCCCCAGATCCTCCTCCTTCACCATAGCCATAGCCGGAACCATAGCCGGAACCGGACCCGCCACCTGAGCCGCCACCTCCGCCGCCACCTCCTCCTCCTCCACCACCACCTCCTCCGCCACCAGCCCCAGATCCTCCTCCTGCACCATGTCCAGAGCCGGAACCATAGCCGTAACCGGAACCGCCCCTTGAGCCACCACCTCCGCCACCACCTCCACCACCCCCTCCACCACCACCGCCACCACCGCCCCTAGACGCCAAGGATCGGCCTGCCTCGGAGAGCCCAATGCTGAGCAAGACTATGAAGGCAAGTGCAACAAGCTTAGTCCGAGCCATGTTTGTTAAAGAAGAGATGTCAGGATTCGCTTGTGTGTCGGAGGGAAAGCGAGCATGGGTATATATAGAGCAGCATGGGTGGCTCTCGAGGCATGCAAGCTTTATTTACTCCACACGGACATGGTTTCTTAAATGAAACCAGGGAATAAGGAATGGCTATTGGCTACTGGGTAATCTGGACTGACGGTTCCAGGATCTTTAGCCAGCTTCAGGTTGAGAGCTTTAACAAATGACCAACTCATGGGTTTCCTCCATGCATTTAGATCGATCAAGGTGCTACCGCCCATAACCCGTAGTTGGTAGACCTAACTGATAATAATTTAGTACATCATATATACCGTACTTTATATTTCATATTTTGACCTTCGGGAGAGTAGGTGGATTTGAATAGTCTAAAGTATGACCTAACATACCGAACCTGAGCCGTATGAATTAATGTACTGTATCGTACTAATTCAAAACCGATATGTGATACGCTCTCATACTATGCATCCCGACATAAAATATAACAACATCCATATGGGACTTGGTTCCCGAGACGGCATAGAGTGTGTTTAGGAATAATTTTTTTGTGGCTCTCCATTGCACTTTCCAACGCATACATGACCGGGCGCGCCTGGCAGCTAGAGAGCTAGATCAACCAAGTTCATCTGGCATATGGATTCTGAGATAATGAATGCCAATACGGGGAGTTGGGAGAAAAGGTTATATACCTAGTGTCCAACGAGATGAGTAGATGTGGGGCGACGATTCCCTGACTGTACGATGTGTGGAGACTATGTGTTGTTTTAGTGCATGTGCACGAGGAGATCTTGACGCCTTTTAGAATTTCCACAGGATGCCTGGGTATGCGGAACTGATTTTTACAAGTTATTTGGTACTGCTCGAGTAGCCCTCAGCAGCGCCCCATGGTTATTGGAGCTACCTATATTGCTTGCCAGATCTGGTTGGCTAGGAACACTCAGACCTTTGATGAACGTAGGTTGTCTCTGAGATTTGCGTTGGAACGGGCATGCATGGGTACATGCAACGGAGTGTATTCATGGTACCTATTCGGTGGACCTTTAATAGTTCGGGACACCTGAGGCTCATTTTCAGCTCAGGTGGCGCCTCGTACGGTGTTCTTCATCTGGGAGCCCCTACCCCCGAACTTCCTCAAGGTCAATTTCGTTTGGTCGGTAGTGGATGGAGGGCATCGAGGAGGCGCAGAGTTTGTCATCAGGTACCTGGGTTCGAGGGTGGTGGTGGTTGGTGGTTGTTAGACAGCTAATACCTCGGTTCCTGGTGCTGAGTTACGAGCTGCATGGGCAGGTCTTCGATTTGCGCAACAGATCTTTCATCATTTTGGAGGGTGACTCAGCCATAGTGATAGGTTGGATACAGGTGGGGCCGAGTGGGACGGGGGCGACCACCCTCTGATTCGAGATATCTAGGCAATGGGGAGGGATGACAAAACCTTATAGGCCCGATATGTATTTAGGGAAGCCAATGGGCCCGTAGATTGAGTGGCAGCTTATGTGGCTAACCATTCGGGCAGTACTCTATGGATCCGGAAGGGGGAGTTGCCCAGGGCATCCGTGATGTTTTGTTTTCATAATTTATTGGGTGTATTCGTACTCGTGCACTATGATGCATCCACTCTAGCGCAAAAAAAAAAAAAAAAAAAAAAAAAGGGAAAACGAAAAAAAAAAAGAAAAAGAAAAACAAGGTTACCTAGTGTTGAGTCCAAACAGGATTACCCGGCCCAAAATTTCTATTAAAATATAGGCTTCTCACTATTGAGCCCCACGGATCTTTCTTCCCAATGAAACAAGAACTTTTCGTACTGTTGTTTCTAGTGGTCCATTGGACGATGGAACAGTTCAATTACTATCAGCTTCGAATCATGCTGCTACAAGATCCACTGCAGCTTGTTTTGTAAATAGTCATTAGCCTCCTTGTGCACTTTCGTAATCTTTTCCACGTTGGCGGCTGCACTGTTTTCAATTACATTTTTCAAAGATAGTATCTAATTTTTAAAAGAGAAAACCACCGTGTGTAAAAGCTAATAAAGATATTTTGGGCCATTTTACAACGCCGAGAGCTATATCGGCTGGATATTCAGAACATAATTTTAATGTTAGCGACCACCGAAAGTAAGGAGAAAATTTGAAATTGCATCGATCTGGGATTGACCCCGAGCCTCAAATCAATGCATGCTTACAGTAAAATAATTAGCCAAAGATAATGGAGTACAGCACCTAACTCTTGCTGATAACTGATGCGTGCAACCAGGTCATGACTGGGTTAAGAGATTGGATTCAAGTGGGCCAACATTAATCTACGGTTGAGCGAGGTCCAAATCAAGGCAAGATTTTGATCACATTTCGCTATGGCATGGTTCTAGTATGTAAGTATAAGATGAGTCTCCAACAATGATTCAACTAATCTAATCTCAAAATAAAATGTGGTTAATTTTAACTAAGTGTTTTATGCTCAAGAGAAAAAATGGAAAAGAATCTTCTAATTAGAAAGGATGTTTCTTGTCTAAGGCTTGTGCTAAATGTGTAAGTTTAAGCTGGCACATTTTGTGAAGCAATTGGAATTCAATTATATTATGAGTTATGCTGTTTCAATCAAAACACCAGCATCTTAAAAAAAATGATGAAGGTACGATAGCCTATCTGCCTATTTTTCAGAACAAGTTTTATCTTAGTTGATTGGCAATTCTCCTCCCTTAGGAGAGAAGTCTAGGTTTTGAATCCTTGTAGTCACATTCCTTTATTATTTCTTGGTACAAAGATATATTATACATTTATGAGTTAGAAAGTATATCCAAACTTGTGATAATTTCATAGCAAAATCATTATGAAATTTCTTTACTTATTCTAATAATCTAGGATCCTAACTAAAAAAACAAGCTAGAAGATGTTATTTGGATTCCTTAGCTTTTTATAAGTATCCAAGATGTCACTAGCGTATAACTATTGTGAAACTATAGATAAATGCTCACGAACTATCACACATATTGTAGGAAATATTTATATAGTTAAAATATTTTATTTTGGTCATGTGACTATTTACATAGACTATTATGACATCCCAAAAAAAATAGTGCCCAGTCAGACTCAAAGTTAGAACCGAAACCCAAAACTCATGCTTTTCACATTGTCCTGCAACAACCAAAGATCTCATCCAAAAAGGCTAGCCAAAAATGATATTACTTAGGCTCATTAGCCTTGCTGAGGAAATCAAAATTTAAATAGTATATATGAAAATCTGTGCAAGCATATATTTGGTCCCACATCGGTTGTACTTTAGAAAGATCTTGAGCATACACAGGGCCTAGGCATCCAAATAAGACTTTGGCTAGCTAGTTCTTTAGGTGAGGTCGTAGATCGGTATAAATGATATCAGAGTGGATTAGACACTTGCCCCATGTGGACTAGAAAGATACTGTATGGTAGCACGGTCTCTTTTGAAGCTAACGAAAGACCAATCGTAACACTTATGATTAGATTTGATTGAATTTTGACTTTTAGCCTTGTAAGGATGCTAGAGCCTACATTAGGGGATTATGGGAGTACTCATGCTGACGTTCATACAATTTCACATCGGTTATGTATTAGAAAAATATTGAATACTTAAACAAAGTCAATGAATTCTAATAATAATTTCTGGCTAGCCTTTTTTTGGAGACTTTCTCAATTGTTGCACCAGCTGTCTTAAACTAAAGTTTCCATTCCATGATTCATAACTAGCTTAACTCGAGAGTTTGATATAAGGGAAATTGACTGACTGCTTGGGAATTATCTCCATGCATTAGCTTAACCAAGGTGCTGTCGCCCATAATCTAAAAGCCTGTGGGTCTCGTTTTTCCAACTCATCTGCTATTAACTATCTGAACAGCTTGTGAATTGACTCGGTGTATTTAGCTCAACCAAGGTGCTGTGTCGCCATAATCTCTAGTCCATTGGCTTCGTTTTCCTACTTCGACTGCTATAAATTTACTATGCTATCATAATTTTTGATAGAATATTTGTGAAAGGGTTGGGGGCTATGAATAAGTCCATTCTGGCTTAAAAACAGTGAGCTCCATGGGAACTTAGAATCAATTTCACTGTAGCTTAACCTGCCACCTTGGTGATCACCGCCGACTTCCGGTCAAAGTAAGTTACTCGCGGCAAGCAAAGGGGCTCACACACGTATGGACCGATCGCCACCATTGGCAAGTCAAACCCAAGAGTTTATAAAAATGGCGTTTTTTCCCCAATAAATCAATTTTTTTTTTTTTTGCATCGTTGACTTACCCGTATTGAGAATGGAAGAGTTGGATGCTGTCAGCTTCAAAATTCTGCTACAAAAATGTTGTGCTGCGATTAGCCTCGGAGTGTTCTTTCCATGAACTTTCCACGCATTGGCGATTTCAGTCTTAGTTTTTAAATATATTTCCATAATTAAGATGAGATATCTCGGATTGCCATGCTCGGTTTACCGTCTAACAGTAAGATAACGCTCTCCTTATCCATAGAGGTGTATTCAGCTATAGAACTGGTAGTAGTCAACGTAATTTGATTAAAGATTATTTTGAGAAATCAATTAACGACGAGATCTGGAATATTTTGAAAGTTTGTGAGGTGCTACTGTTTCAAAATCCAGAATATTATTTTAATGTAGGTTGCTTATCAAATGTTAATTCAGAAGTTAGTAGAAGTCTGAGATTGAATTCAGCCTCAGCTTATGCGCACACAGATTGCACTCACTTGGCATAAGTGATGTTTGACCAAGTCATGGCTTGGTCATGACGCTTGTTTCAAGCCTAACGTAGGACGAAGGTTAACATTATGGTTGAGAACGTTCCAACTCAAGCGTAGAATCAGATCATCCGTCCATATGGTCTTGATATATGTAAAATTATTCCTAGCTGAAACTCTTGTAGTTTACTGAAAATAAATTTTTTGCTTGAAGGATTAGGCCTGTTCTGAGAGGTTAGGCTGGTGACACAAAATAGTTGGGTTTTAATCATATTGTCAAAAATTGTTGATTCCTTAAATATAAATTGTCAAAAATGCAAATCAACATTGTCCAAAAGTATACCTAGAGAAGTGAGGAAGCATAAACAATTATATGCAGAGATACATGCAACCTTTTGTTCAAGAATTGGGGCTGCAATTTACTCCGACCAATCAGATGTTCGACTAAACCCAACCTTAATGAGGCTGGTTTTTACTCGACCTGTTCAGAATTAGCAGTGAGTTTGGGTCTTGATTTCAAAATCTGAACCATTTTCGGGATGGGTATGGATAATGGTATAATTCATCTCGAACCTAATCTGAATATATATAACTCCACTAATTCCCTTCCTATCCTTTGCTCCCGTTTCTTCACTCGCTTGTCCTGTGACTCTTGTTTTTTTTTTTTTGCTGAAAGTGACTCTTGTTGTTTGGTCGATGACCGAACCCTAGCCGCACTGCTGCACCCATTCTCCTCTCCAAGCTGATTAGATGCAAGTCGATTTGCTACTCTCTATCTCCACCCAAATTTTATCGACAAACTCGATAAAATTCGATCCTTTATTTTTTTGGAGTTCTGCATTCAATTTTAAGATTACATATTTTTTGCTACAGTTCCCACGAAGCTTCTTAATATGATTACATATTTTTGCTTCAACTCCTATGGATCTGAGGTACTATTCTTTTGTCGATTTTTGACTTCCTAAATAACAATATTTTTATCTATTATATTTCTATTATTATTGAAAATTTATTTTGTTATATTTTATGTTTTAAACTCTTATTTTATTTAATAATATGTGAAGTGCTAAGATTTATTTTAATTTTTATTTATTTTATTTGTATCTAAAAATTTTGACATTTGCAGTTTTACCTGACATGGTCCATCTAACCCTACCCGGCATGCTCCATCTCGAGGTGGGTACGGGACAGGTATGCCTATATAGTTCTCAGTTGCGGGATAGATACAAGTAATGGCCTATCCGATCCATCCCTCTGACTTGTTGCCATCTTTATTAAAAAAATAAAAAGAAGAGTAACTTCACCATATTTAGCTATTGAAGGATTCATATCTTTGATTTATTTTTTCAGAAAGTAGGTAAGAGAAACTTTGGATAAAAAGTTGAAAACAGATAATGGCAATATTCAAACCCAGGTCATTGGTTCATACACTTTATACGGTCCACCTGTACATATGCTCACCCATTTCCCAAGATGTCTAACGCTCTTGAAGCCCCTAATGAAAGTTAGAATATAGTTAGAAGAACTAGGGCTTATTTGGAGAAATTGTTAATTATTTTCCCCGTGTAAGCAAATGTTGCTTGGCACTCATCTTTGCCAAAAAAGAGATGTATTTCCAGAAGTTCTCCACATGTCACTGGTAGACTAGCTAGCTTGCCTGCAGCTTGCTTGTTGACTGGTATCGTAGCATAACTTGTTGATACTTGCGAATCCAAGACCTTATCAAAATTTATTATTTCATGGGTGGTGCTAATGTAACACTAAATTTTGCACAAAAGGATCATGCAACGGCACCACAATGTCTTTTTATCATATTTTTTTTTGTTTATCGCGAATTTTATTTATAGAGGTTGGACATCATAGGCAAATCCCCTCTTTTGCTAGGAGAGTCTAGATAAGTGCTTCCTCTTGGGTTGGGGTTTTGTGCTCCGAAAGAATGATGAATCTTCTTTGAGGACCTCATATATTGAGTCATATTTTGCATACATCTCGAAACAATTTGGATTTTTTATTCATCTATTTATATAGATTTTAAAGTGATCATTGCATGGTTGAACGGTAAACTCAAGCGAAGGAAGGTGAATTGTCCTTTCGTGCGTGAAGGATACAAGCTCTGTCCTTTGAGTTTTGAGAGCTGGATGGTATCCCGGCATGTCCTTTCGGTTGATGATGAGGGAGGCTGTCACATTGCAAGTTGTGTATGTATATCACGAAGCTAATTGGGCCGCGGACTGGGTGGCGGCATTTGTAGCGTGCCATTCAGGAAGCGCCCTATGGGTTAAAGTGGATGAGATGCTTGGTGTATTTCGGAACCTTTTGCTTGTCGATTCTACTGGATGTATTCGTACCCGCATGGTATGATTTGTCTGTTTTAACGAAAAAAAAAGAAAGAAAAAAAAAAAAGCAAAGTAGAGATGGGGAAGTGACAACTTATTCCATTGCTTTATTTTGGTAAGCCTAATCATACATTTACTTAGGTACAGAAGCCCCTTCATTATTATTACAAAACAAACGCCAGATGTGATGCTCACACTACACAGACAAACAAAGACCATGGCACACGTGGGACACTGAGCAGAAGCAAAGTGGGCTTCATGCAAATGTAGGGCCCGTATTTACGGGTGACTAAAGCCTCCACCCCTTCCATACCCAGACCCGTACCCTGAACCATGACCAGACCCAGAGCCCGAACCTCCGCCGCCACCGCCGCCTCCGCCGCCTCCCCTTCCATACCCTCCACCGTGGGCGCCACCTCCCTCGCCGTACCCGGACCCACTACCGGACCCATAACCTGATCCGCTCCCACTTCCGTTCCCCCCACCGGATCCACCGCCACCTCCACCACCTCCGCCGCCACCCCTACCATACCCTCCACCATAGGCACCGCCTCCCTCACCATAGCCAGACCCACTACCGGACCCGTAACCGGAACCACTTCCGTTCCCATTTCCACCGCCACCCCCGCCACCACCTCCACCACCTCTTCCATACCCTCCACCATAGGCACCGCCTCCCTCACCGTACCCAGACCCACTGCCGGAGCCATACCCCGACCCGCTTCCACTCCCACCGCCGGAGCCACCGCCGCCTCCACCGCCGCCGCCGCCGCCCCGTCCATACCCTCCTCCATTGGCGCCACCTCCCTCACCATAACCAGACCCGCTGCCATACCCGTACCCTGATCCAGTCCCGCCTCCGCTCCCACCACCCGAGCCTCCGCCACCTCCACCACCTCCGCCTCTCCCATATCCTCCACCGTTTGCTCCCCCAGATCCATAACCGGAGCCTGACCCGTACCCGCTTCCCGACCCGTAACCGGAACCACTACCTCCCCCTCCACCACCGCCACCGCCACCACCACCTCCACCACGGCCGCTAGATCCGGCTCCTTCACCATAGCCAGAGCCAGAACCATAGCCAGAACCGTGGCCGCCTCCCGAACCACCCCCACCCCCTCCGCCACCACCGCCGCCACCTCCCCCGCCACGAGCAGATGTCAGGATTCGGCCGGCCTCCGAGAGGCCAATGCTCAGCAAAATTATGAATGCAAGAGCAACAACCTTAGTATGAGCCATACTCGTTCAAAGAAGTGACGCGAGATCCAGTTGTGACTTACCACGGACAGAAAGCACGAGTATTTATAGCAGTGCATGCATGACTCTCAGGGCATGCAGGCGTTCTCATTTTTAATTTATTTATCTGGAGGGGACATGGTTTCTTGTCTAAAACGAGGGAATAAGAGGATGTCCATGGGTTCTCTTGACCCACATTTCCATTCCATCAGTCTTTAGCTAGCTCTGCTCGAGAGTTCTAGTATGGGGAGGAATTGACAAACTTATGGTTTGACTTCGCGTATTTAGATCCACCAAGGTGCTGAGCTATCAGCTCTAGTTGGAGGGCCTCGATTTTCCAACCTAAACCGCTACAGATTCAGTAGGCTACCACCATTTTTATGGAATATTATTTGTCCTTTTGAAGAGTTGCTGGGGTTGAACAGTCGTCCATTTTGACAAAAAACAGTGGGCGTTGTGGGTGACGACTGACGAGATCGATTTGATTATAGCTCAACTTGTCACCTTGTTGTTCGTCGGGCTATGCGGGTCGAGTTGGACCTTTTTTAAATGAAGGAGCTTGCAGGATAATCTTGGGACTAAATTAAGCCGGGTCAACCACAAAAAAATATTAAAATACTATCTAAAGTACTTCATAATTTATTATTTTTTATTTTTTTAATATATTCATATTAAAATTATATGAATCGTCTGTTGTAGGAAATAAATAAATAAAATATAGCCATTCTAAACCAACAATTTTTATATCATTGTTGTTTTTCTTGGGCAATGAAGAGCTGAGTTACGGTCAGCTTCGAATCTGCTGCCACAGGGCCTTTGCTGCATGTTCTGTATACAGTGATTATTTGTACATTGAGGCTGTTAATTATGGTTCTTTAAGATAATATTTTCATTAAAAAAAATACATCTCTCTGATTGTAATCCACCACTACCATTTTAGAGTTAATATAGGGAGTTTGTCTGAAAGATAATGCTGACCTTATCCACAGCCGCGTGTTCACCTAACTTTGAGATTGGTCAACACAAAACCCTTCTAGTTCAATTTCTTTTTTTCTTTTATTTTTCTTGTTGGGAGAAACATATCAGCTTCGTGATTGGAAGCACTTCGATCGATACTTTGTCATCTACAACTAATATTGGCCCAATATTAGAATATGATTTTTAACTCAGGCAGCAAGCTTTCGAAGTAACAAAAAAATTGAAATTGAATCGGCTTTGATTGTTTGTCTCAAGAAATGCACAATGTTGGGTTCATGAGGGATGCGGCACCTAGAAATTTAAGTAATGTGGAAATAGAATTAATCTAGGAAACTATAGAAGAGTCTCCCTATGAGCCAAAGCCTTTCATAACCGAAATGATCTCCTATCTATTAAGTAGGTGCCCATTTGTCCGTAGTTTATGGACAACAATTAAAATACAACTAAATCTGAGAGGATGGTCTACCGGCAGTGATCTGTGGACAAAATGGAGAAACTGAAAATTCCAACAATCAATAAGAAAAGTTGCGGATTAGTTGATTGTTTCTGTTTGTTGAAAAATATAGAAGAAGTGAAATGCTTAAATTTTCTTAAAGAAATCAAGTTCTATTAATTGTGTTTTACAAAAAATCTTATGAACTTTCTTCAGCCGGCCGGAAGCATTTGTGTTCAGAGAAGCTGCTTGACCCTATTCTTAAACTTGAGAATAACCTTGCAGCATTTGCACCTTACGTTGAGAGACGCTGATCTATCTTTTTAAGAAAAAGGCTAAGCTTATCAGGATGCAGAGCTTATATAGTTCCATATTGAAGATATAGAGATTCTTCAAATCACTTATAAGATTGTTCAGCTTATTGAATACTTTAACAGGTCTATTTACAAACCACTATCTTTTGTAAAAGTTTTTTTATGGCTTTTTAATATTTTTCTTTCTTGCAAATTCTTTATAAATAGTTTTTGTAAACTCTATTTTTCTAAGAAAAATCGAGTGGCTTTGCCTCCCTCTTCATAAAAATAAATAAATAAATAAATAAAAAAGCCTGCCCAAGTTGCCACCACCTCTACGCGGGGAACTGAACAAGACATGAGCCATTTTACTACAGCAACCAACAAGCACCCTTGCTCATCTCTTATCACAGAATTTTTCAGCTTTATCACTGGTAACAACCCATCAAGGGGAGGGGGTGGCTAACGAACATATACAAGTAATATTATAAGCAGAGTTAGGATGAGAAAAGAGGTTGGACTACCCCAGGGCCTTAACTTTGTAATGAGGCCAACTTGAGTGTTAGTCTGGATTCAAATCAGCATAAAGCGTATGCTTTCCTTACCAGCTGCAAAGGTATGGAAGTAACAGCTCGTTACAACCTTTCATGTCTTGCTGTCCATAGTAACCACATAGTGTAGGCCACAAGAGAGCGACTCTCCCTCTCTACCAAGGCATCAGCCAATATATAGAATGACCAATGCCTGCAAAGAGTCGGGGCAAGGCCTTCCAAAGAGTTCCGCCAAGAGTCGCCAGCAATATTGATAAGTCGCAAGTGATGAGTGATTTTATGGTCGTAAGCGATACTTCCGAGCAAATAAAACCTTGGGTTCAGGCCAATACAGGGCCAAGGTTGATCTTATGGTTGAACATTTTATATAGTATAGATGTAGCCTATAAGTCTAAGAAGAGTATCTGACAATATCATTTTTATTTTCAGTCTTAAAAGAAAGATAAAGATTTTTTTTTTTCATCTGCATGCTTGTTGGTTGAAGTAATTAACTTTCCTTGCTTAAACATTGGCCTTATCCTTAGAGCTTAAGTTGGCAAGTGACATATAACAATTAAATTTCAACGATACTAGGGTTTTTATTGATTCCATAAAATTAAGCGACAAGACAAATTGATTCAAGAAAATCATACTAGCAACCAGAAAAGCGAAGAAACATACGTAGAAAATCATACCCCGATATCCTACCTTTTGTCAGCCAATAAATTTAGCTAGTGAAAAGATAATTTAGTACTCCTTCATTAGCAACCATCTATGTCATATTTGTGCTATACTATTGTCTGAGTTGACTAATATGTAAACCTTCAAATTCGCTGAATGGCTTGCTCCCCGGAAATCGTGTGCAACGTTCCAAGTGATGCAGCTGCATTTTGTGATGCTCCCTGATGTCCCATAGATTAGAATAGAGCCATCGAAGCTTTGTTGATCCATTAGAAAATTTCCCTTCTAGCCACACAAGGCGACCGTATCAGCTCCCCATCAAGAAAGCACATTTTCTATATTATAGCTAATTTGCTAGTAATTTTGTTTTCTATAAAGATAGTTCTATTTCAAAACTTTATCAAAATTATTCGTTTATTTAGTTGCACTATTATAATACCAAGTGATTGCACAAAAAATATTTTTATTTGAGTTTGGATCCTCATCCACCTGGGATTGAATTGGAGAGTTCTAGTCCTCTTGGCTCCACTTAATTAGGGCCATCGCACGCTTATATAATAAATAGTCAAGGATTAAGGTCTAGATCTTGGTAATTTAAACTCGAAAGGATTTTGCAGAGAGTAATCTGAGATTTATTTAGGACCAGAAGCCCCTTCATCTTTTGTTACAAGAAAAACAACAGGAACGCTGGTTTGCGCAGACAAGGATCGGGCGAAGGAAATGTGTTACACGGAGCAGAAGCGTCCGGGGCTTCGTACAGTTGAAGAGATAGGAGTCAAGGGCGACCATAGCCCCCACCACTTCCATATCCAGACCCATAGCCCGAACCATAGCCAGACCCAGAGCCAGAACCGCCGCCGCCGCCGCCGCCGCCGCCGCCGCTGCCATACCCTCCACCATAGGCACCGCCACCCTCACCGTATCCAGACCCACCGCCAGACCCATACCCTGATCCACTCCCACTTCCATTCCCACCACCGGAGCCACCACCACCACCACCTCCGCCACCTCTTCCATATCCGCCACCATAGGTGCCACCCCCCTCACCATATCCGGACCCACTGCCGGATCCGTATCCTGACCCACTCCCACTCCCATTACTGCCACCACTTCGACCCGCGCCGCCGCCACCCTTTCCATATCCTCCGCCGTAGGCACCGCCTCCCTCACCATATCCAGACCCACTGCCGGACCCATATCCCGACCCACTTCCACGTCCACTGCCACCACCAGAGCCGCCACCACCTCCACCACCTCCGCCGCCTCCTCTTCCATACCCTCCGCCGTAGGCACCACGTCCAGAACCATATCCCGACCCACGTCCAGAACCATATCCCGACCCGCTTCCACTTCCACTGCCACTCCCGCCGCCACCTACTCCGCCGCCGCCGCCACCCCTTCCATACCCTCCGCCGTAGGCACCACCTCCTTCACCGTACCCAGATCCACTGCCTGAGCCATATCCTGACCCACTCCCGCCTACGTTCCCACCGCCGGAGCCGCCACCACCTCGACCGCCTCCACCCCTTCCGTAGCCTCCCCCGTTTGCTCCTCCAGCTCCAAATCCGGAGCCCGACCCGTACCCACTCCCCGACCATAGCCAGAGCCACTACCTCCCCCTCCACCACCTCCACCACCGCCACCACCGGCACCACCTCTTCCATATCCTCCACCACTAGCCCCAGATCTACCTCCTTCACCTCCACCACCACCTCCCCCAGCAGAAGCCAAGGATCGACGTGCCTCAGAGAGGCCAATGCTTAGCAACACTATGAAGGCAAGAGCAATAACTTTAGTACGAACCATAGTGGTAAAAGAACTATGTGATTGAGGAGTGAGTTGTTTGTAAGAAGGTCAGGGTGCACAAGTATTTATGGCGCAGCAAGCACGGTTCTGAAAGGCATGCAAACTCACGGAGAGCACGGTGTGGCTTGGCCTTTTGTAAACTCACGGAGAGCTAAAGAAAAATCTGCACGGCATCCTTAAGCAGTGTGTGAACCGAAATCTTATAGTCATCTTGGACTCGTGATCTCATTGGTTATTTGAAAGTGATAGCGTAGGCATTTTAAACTCCTGAAACTGGATGAATTAGTGCGCCAAAATTCGTGCCTGATTGCGGAATTTTGTCGAACACCCTGTGAGCGATTCCATGGAGGGTCATCAAGGGGGAGTCTAGAAGGTGGGGGCGCAATGGTGATGGCTGAGGAGGAGCGCCCGACGCCGGTGGCTGCAACCAAGAAGCCGTGGGCTGTGATTGTCAAGGCCCCGTGCGGCGAGGCACTTGGTCAAGGGACCAGATCTCTGATGGCGAGTTGAAGGAGTTGCAGCGGTACTTCACCAAGGTGTTGGTGATTTTGCTGGAGAGGTTGGGGAATGCCTGGTTGGCCTGGAGTTCCACGGCAGTCATTATACGGAGCCTAGGGAGAAGAGTGCTGGAACATCTGGTGATCCGAGAGCTTCGTGCTAAGGGGAAACTTAACTGTGATCCCGAAGCCATCCCAATGGCAGTGGATTTGGGGGGAGTATCAAGCGTGCCGGGGACTGTTCATGCGTGACGGCACAACCACCCACCCGAGGAGTTAAGGGCCCATCAGGAGGAGAGAGCCTCATCCCCTCATGCGAGGCTCTTTGGCCTCCTAAAGAGGGCTCTGCAGGGAGTTCAGGGTGACAAGAACTTGAATGAGGAGGATTGAATGGAGATTAGTGCTACAGTGGAAGCAAGGTCTGGGGAGGGGATCCTGGGAGCCTCTCTAGTTATCCAATGAAAGTCTTACTATCGAACTCCTGGGGCAGGGAAGCCCTCCTTTGCCCCAACCTTCCATAGGCTGGTCCAAGTCCATAATCCAGATGTGTGTCTTATTCGAGATTCGGCTATCCGGTAAAAGTTTGCTACGGGCAAGGAGAGCCCTTTCTAGATCCTGGGGGTTCTATGCAGTGGAATCCCGAGGATTGTCGGGAGGAATCATCGTTGTATGGAGACTGGGGATCGGCGAGCTAGACATTTTCCATGCGTGTATCCAAGAGGTAGTGATGGTGATATCGGATGGCACGATGAGGCCTTGGGTCTTTGCTGCTGTTTACGCTAGCACGGACTACATGGAGAGGAGGATCCTGTGGGAGGAGGTAGCCAAAATCACTCAGCATGGTCATTCTCTTCTAGTGGCAGGGGACTTTAACTGTGTTGATGGCCCTCGGATCGCCTTAGACCATTGTCCGATTCTGGTGAGTACTTCTTCCTCTGCTCCATTTTGTTGTCCCTTTAGATTTGAGAAGCTATGATTGGCATACCCCCACTCTTGGGAGGCGGTTCGTGAGGCTTGGCAGGTTTCAGTCAGGGAGAATGCTATGTATAGAGCCTCCCGTAAGTTTGAGATAACCAGGCGGCGACTGAGGAGGTGGAACAGGGAGGAGGTTGGTAATATCTTTAGGAGGGTGGAGGAGGCTATTTTCAGGCTGTAGGATCAGGAGATGCAGGATGGAGGGTTGACTTCAGGGGAACTGGAGGTTCTTAGATCCCATTTAGCTTTCCATGATTCACTTCTTTGTCAGCAGGAAACCTTTTGGTGACAGAAATTCAGAGTCCAGTGGATTAGGAAGAGAGATCGGAGCATTATATATTTTTATCAGTCTACTATCATTAGGAGGCAGAGATATCGGATCAGGAGCATCATAGGATCAGACGGTCAGATAACAGAGGACCCGGTTGACATCAGGAGGGCACTGGAGCTGTTTTTCATGTCTAGGTGGATGGATCAGTCGGATAGGGTGGGTTCTTCCATGTTACCACTGACTCAGGCCAGAGTTACAGAGGAGGAGAATGAGGTCTTGGTCCGACCTGTCACGGGAGAGGAAATCAGGGAGGCTATGTGGTCCTTGGGGGAGGATAGGGCCTCGGGACTGGACGGTTTTCCCTCGATTTTCTTTAGGAGATATTGGTCGATCATTGGTCAGAATGTGGTGGAGGCGATACAACAGTTTTTTAATTCGATAGTCCTTCAGATGGATTGGAAGCGGACATTTGTCACTTTGATTCCAAAGAAGCTGGACGCCTCGGGGTCGGCTCATTTTCGGCCGATCAGCTTGTGTACTACCTTATACAAGGCTACGGCGAAGGTTCTTGTTGCGAGACTGCACGACGTTCTACCTAGGCTTATCAGTCTGGAGCAGGGTGCTTTTGTGGAAGGGCGAAGTATTACAAACAACATTCTTATTGCCTAGATGTTTATTCATGATCTTCGGAAGGCCCCGTGTAGGAGGAGCTTGATGAGTATCCTGTTAGACATGGAGAAGACCTACGACAGGATGCGGTTGGATTTCCTGCACAGTGCATTGGTGAGCTTTGGGTTTCATGAGCAGTGGATTGAGTAGATCATGGGGTGTGTATGCTCTCCATCCTTTGCCATTCTGGTGAATGGCTCACGTACACAGTTCTTTGAGTCAGCGATTGGTCTTCGACAGGGCCGCCCGCTGTCCCAGCTACTATTTATTCTCTGTTCTGATGTGTTATCTAGGTATCTAGGGCTCTTTGGCAGGCGATAGAGCAGCAAGTCTTGGAGGTGTATAGTCCGGCGGTAGGGGAGTGTCAGATTTCGCACCTATTATTCACTGATGATTGCATGTTGTTGGCACAAGCGACCCGTCGGGCTGCGAGGGTGATCTGGGATATCCTAGATGATTCCTATTCTACTTTTCGTCACTTGGTAAACGGGGGCAAGTCTGCTATTTGTTTTAGCCCGAGGACCCAGCCACAGATTAGGGCTTCCATCAGGGAGATTCTAAGTGTGGGTGAGGAGGATGGCACGATGAGATACCTTGGGGTCCCTATTATAGGCAGATGTCTTCGGCATAGTGACTGCTCCGAGGTCCAGTTAAGCATTAGATGCAGACTGGAGGGGTGGCAGGTAGATGCTCTATTCATGATGGGGCGCATTATCCTGGTGCGGTCTGTTCTGAGTTCCTTGGCGAGCACACAGGTGCCTATGTCTCTATTGAGGTCTATGGAGCAGCTGTTCAAAAACTTTATATGGGGCAGACGAGATGGTAGGTATAGCATTCATCTGATGGCATAGGAGGTTGTATGTCAGCCACTCAGACATGGTGGGCTAGTGGTCCTGTCATTATGGGCAAGGCGTAAGATCCTAGCAGCGCGACAGGCGGCTAGGTTTATCCTGGAGCCGGACAACATATGGAGCGCCCTGATGAGGGCTAAGTATGGTGCCCTCCCATCCGGAGGGGAGCTTCGGGCTGCGCGTCATTGTTCCTATATTTGGCAGGAGATCTGTTCTTCTGCCCAAGGGTGCTCAGGTGGATGGTTGGCGATAGGCAGTCTATTGATATTCCAGAGGATAGGTGGTTGGCGGAGCTCCCGCTATGCAGGATGCCGACGATGGTTGATTCTACAAGACTGGCTGGTCTTAAAGTTCGCAACATGATGGTTCCTGGAGCAGGCCGGTGGGATGAGCCCTTGATCCACGAGATTTTTGGGGCATAGCTTGTGGAGAGGGTACTTGCCATTCTGATACCCCAGGGTGGACATGATAGATTGGTTTGGGCAGCAACTGGGTTAGCCAGGGTGAGGGCAGCTGATTCCAGGTTGTGATGAGGGTTGAGATGGCCAGGCACTGTGATGGGAGCTGGATCTGGAGGATGCAGGTTCACCCACGTGTGGCGCTATTCATCTAGAAGGTGGTTTGGAACTGCCTGCCGACTAGAAACATATTGGCAGAAGAGGGGTCAGAGTTTCGCCGTTGTATGTAGACTATCCTGACTCAGTGGAGACTGTCAGTCATGTTTTGTTTGAGTGTCAATAGGCTGCCCAGGTATGGAGGAGGGCATCTTTCCCCCTTTTGGGATCCGGTTTTGCGATAGAGGACTTTCTTCGACAGGTGAGGTTTGTCGTTTGATCACCGGGCACTATGGGGTGGGGTATTGTTGCGGTCTACTTGGCTTATCATATTTGGCTGGACAGAAACACCAGAGTCCTTGAGGATAGAAGGGCCCCCCTGAGGGCTGTTGTTGAGCGGGCTCTCTATCAAGCAGTGGAGGTCATTGAGTGTTTTGTGCAGGATTCACCGGTGATGGCTAGGGACATCTGGGACCCCTCTTCTGTTACCATAGCACCCAGGTTTGTTCTTATTTCTTGGGAGCTCCTAGCCCCTGGCAATCTCAAGGTGAAGTTCGATAGGAGCCCATCCGTCAGTGGAGATTGGGCAGGTGTGGCATTTGTGATCAGAGACCATAGCTCCAAACTTATTGCTGCGGGGGGACGTCCTTCCTTTGAGGCCTCGACATTTGGGGCAGAGCTCAAAGCTGCATGGGAGGGGCTATTTCATGTGATACATGTGCTGGAGGCTGATAGGATTATTTTGGAGGGGGATTTCGCTGTCTTGATTGTTTCCTCCAGGCAGAGGGGTGGGAGGAGGTGGAGCACCCGCTACTGTACGACATGCGTCAGATGCTACAGGAGTGTCAGACTATCCAGGTCAGACACGTTCTTCGGGAGGCGAACCATGCTACTGATTGGGTCGCCTCCTTCGTTGCTCAACATTCCGAAGAGTTTTTATGGTTCCAGCAGTCTTTAGTTTCTTTTGCATTATATAGCATTCTTGATAGTGATGTAGCTGGCTGTGCTCATATGAGAGCAGTCTGAATAGCCGAACCACCAAAAAAAAAAAAAAAAGAAAAAAAAAAAGCCTGCAAACGCCTTTGTTAAAAATTAAATTTACATGGACTGAACGTGGTTTCTCGAGGATGCGTACTGGCTTGTAGCTATCTTGCCTGACTAATGCGTTTTTTTCGCGACTTGACTAACGTTTCCACGACCTCTAGTTAGCTCTAAGTCTCTAACTCACAAGCTTAATCTATGTCTGACTTGGATTTGTGCTCCTTGTATTTAATTTGCTAAACCACGGTGCTACTGCCAAGGGGCTGTTGATCATAGGCCACGTTTTCAGACGTCTGTGCGAGCCCTGCTATAATTTTTTTAACACTACTTGTTGCATTATTTAACCATGAGAAGATATGGGTTATTAGCGTTCTGGCACTGCTATTATTTTTTAACCACTACTTGTTGCTTTGGAAGGGTCGGTCTACTCGATGAAAGATCCGAGTAATATGGCAGCTTGACACGCAATCCGTGGCGAATGCCACCTGGTGCGGGCGCCTGTCAACGTCCCTCTGGATTGCACCTACGAGGAGTGTATTGGTGCGGCAGCCAGCTCAAACCCCCTTTTTATATCTAAAATAAATAATTACAAGATAAATCGTTTTGAGGTCGCAATCTTCGTTCCAGATCCTTGTTCAAAGACTAAGGTCAATCACTTCAAAGCTTTGGATTGTCGATAAGGTTGTATCCAAGTGGCATTTCTCGGAATTTTTAAGTTGGGGCTGGTTTGAAACAGGGTTTGCACAAGAGTATGCAGCAAGTTAAATTTTCGGCGTTTCGTCCCAGCAAAGCAAGCTTCCAATGAGCTGCTACCACATCATCAATAATAATTTTGTTGGAGATGCCAAGCTTCCAATGGGCTGCTGCCATATCATCAGCCATGTTTCTATGTAATTAAAAAGTGGCCAACGTAGCTGTAAGTGTAGAGTTGCAACGTATGGCTAAATATATTTTTGTTTCATAATATTTTTATATTTCTAAAATCTATTAGGATTAGACTGAATTTCCTACGAGAATCTGATCTATTAGCTTGCATAGTCGGTATTTTGCTAAAAATCCATTATAGTTGGTCTGGTTGAAAGAAAAAAAAATCTATGAATTTGAACTAAGAACAAAAGAAGGGTATTGGGTTGATATGGGTTGTATCCAAATATATTGCCCACTCTATAAATCCAATAGAAAATTTAGTATAATTCTGTTGGATTTTACAAACAGACTCTATGGTTGCATTAAATCTATGATTACATTATCTCTAAGGTAATTGTAAAGCCGTTCATTGATGTGAATTCACGAATGGACCTAGAGCAATCTATAAAATCACTATACTTGTACAATGTCAATTGGTCTAATCACAATTATTAGGAGGGTCGCACTAGTCCCAAAAGGACTTGTGCTGCAGCATTCCCTGGCAACCCTGGACGTGGGCGGATTAGTCTGATTTTTGATTATCCAAGAAATCACCTAAAAGGACTCTGCTAAGACGTCAACTCACTCACAATGGAAGAAGTTGTGGAGTCTTTATGAGAGGAAAACAAGACCTGCCAATTTGAAGTCCAAGGAAGGGTGTACAATGGCCGAGCATTTGAATGAAATGGAGACCACAGCTAGTCAGCTCTCTACCATGAACATGAACCTTGATGATGAGCTGCAGGATTTGCTACTTTTTAATTAGCTTCTTGCCCCATAACTGGGAAACCTTGGTTGTGTTTCATAAGCAATTTGGGTCGGGAAACATATGTGGTCACCATGAGTCAAGTAGAAAGAACTTTGTTAAACGAAGAAACGAGGAAATCCTGGGTTCTTTGCAGTCAGAGGCAGTTGCTACTGAACAGAAGGGAGAAGTAATGGAGCTTTATGGGCTACAGGCTTGTGAGAAATCTCAGAACAGGAAAACCGAAGCTGGGAAGTCTATTGAAACCGCATCAGAGGATGTTGGTTATACACTCTGCTGCTTGTTTTTGTCTTGCAAGTTGAGGCACTACCTAGATAGTTGTACCGGTGCCGCACTATAGAGTATTGTGCAGCCCTCAATGGCCACCATCAGGAGATGGTCGATAAGTTTAGTGCTGCTAGAGAGGAAAATAGTGGTACATCAGGGACCATGGGGATGGTCAATGTATGCATTGGAACTTCCTATCTTCCAAATAATGCTACATTTGTCCACACATTTTGATATTGGCAGTGCCCATGATTGAAGCTCAAATAAGCCCAATAAAGCAAACTATATAAGCTATCCAACCCCATGAACGAGCAGAAGCCTTTTCCTTTATTTATTAATTATCACAGGCAGGAACGTCTCGCCCATTCATCATTTTTTTTTGGTAAAAAATAGGAGGGAGAGGGGAGGGACGAGCTCACCCGCGTAGCAGCCCCACTACTAGGCCCTCCTTCCACCAGGGAATGTTTGATACAGGTCACATATTTCGCATGCTTTCCCCGACCCGAGGGTTTATCCCACTGAGCTCACCGCCTCACATATAGGTACGTCATCCCAGCACCACCTCGGTATAGATGGAAGGAAAGCATATCCGCCAATGAGCTGTCCGGGCATGAGGCATCCGGTCCCCTAATTTAATCGACGTCCGTGCATTTCGAATCCGGACAACTCGGATGGAATTATTGCCCCCTTACCACCAGGCTACCACCTTGGTGGCAACCCGTTCATCATTCATTACAACCAAAACTCGTAGATGAGTTCCGGAAAGGGAAAAATAAAATGACGGAGAAACAAGAGAGGAGCGCAGAAGGACCAAAGATACGAGAAGGGCTTCAAGCAATCATGGGCGTAGGATTTAAGGTCGACCATGTTTCCCACAACTCCCATAACCAGATCCATAGCCAAAACCATACCCTAACCCTGAGCGTGACCTAGAGCCCGAACTGCCGCCGCTGCTGCCACCCCTTCCATACCCTACGCCGTGGGCACCTCCTCCCTCACCGTATCCAGACCCGTTGCCGGATCCATACCCCGACCTGCTTCCATTTCTGCTCCCTCCGCTGAGCCGCCACCACTATTGGGTGTATTCTGTTTCAGAAAAATTAAAATCTAAAATATTCTACTTCAACAAATAATAGGCAGAAATAGGCTTAAAGAAAATAAAGAGAAAATAAAAAAATAGAACTCGAGATGCTGAGGCATGGTATGTTGGTCACTTTTTTTGAAGTAGATTTCGCCACCTTACAGTGCACTAGGCTTGGATGGCGTTCTACTCCTGAGATGCAATAGCCTCTCGCAATAGCCTCAATGATTTGTACGGATCAAAGAAGCTTTTGAACCCAGAATCAGTATGTAGCAAGCCCGTTGATTGAAAAACAAGTAGTAGAAAGGGAGAATAACAGTTCTCTACTTTCGTTCATCCTCTCTCAAATCTGTAGAGATCTATTTATAGATTTCTTCGGAACAGATGTGACCAAAAACCGATCCAATGGTCAAAACTGGTAAGAAAGTTTGAAAAAAATACTAAGAGTAGGGCCTGCAGATGCGAGGTCAGTCGCGAAGAGGTGCAAGTGAGGAAGCGACGTGGCTCCTTGCGTTTTAGGTGCGAGGCACGGCCCACACACCTCGGCTTATCGCACCTGTGGTGCGACCTCGGCCTCGGATCCTTGCGTCTCTGGCGCGAGTTGCGACCTCGGCTCCCACCTGCTTCGAACGAGCACGGGCGAGATACAACCTCGGCTCTTCGTGCTTCGGACGAGTACACACGCGAGGTGGGACCCACTTGCCTCGGAAGAGCACACGCGTGAAGGGCCTCGCACTACAAGAAAAACTACCTTTTCCGACTTTTGTCTGCCGACGCTAAGTAGAAGCGTCGGTAATTTTTGCTAAGCACCAAAATTTGCTGACGCTTTTAATGAGCGTCAGTAGGTCTGGCTTCCGGCGACGCTTATAAGCGTCGTCACAAGCCATAGCAAAAGCATCGGCGGAAACAAAAAAAATTCCCCAACCGAAGCCATCTCCTTTTTTTTTTTTCTTTTTTTTCCTTCCAACGACGCTTTAGAAAGCATCGTCGGAGGCCATTATCCCTCCTACCCTCTCCTCGCTGCAAATTCCTCCTGATCCCTAACCCATCCAGCCGCCCCCTCCCCTTCTCTCTCCGCCGCTCGCCCCCTCCCCCCTCCTCTCTACAAATCCCCTCCCCCCTCCCGATCCCTCAAACCCCTCCCTTACAAATCTCTAACCCCCTCCCGATTCTCGATCAGATCCCTTCCAAGAAGTGAGAGAGAGAGAGAGAGAGCGGCCATGCTTCATAGACAGTTCGATGGAGCTTCTTCCCTCTTCTTCGGCGTCGGCTTCATGCCTTCTTAGGCCACCCAGGCCCCCGATCCCTCCTCCTTCTCCCCCGCCAAGGTACCCATCGCCTCTCTCTCTCTGTAGAGATCGCAACCTTTGACCCTTTTCATTTCACTCTTCTCTCCCGATCCAATCAAGGTTAGGGTTAGGGTTAAGATCTCGCCCGCCTTTCTTCAATCCATAGCGACCCAAGGAGCCGATCGATCCAGCGATCGAGAGAGCTTGTTCGGCGGCGGCCGGAGGAGGAGGAGGAGGAGGAGGAGGAGGAGAGATGGGACGCGATGGCGGTGGGGGACCTCTACGTCGCCTCCGTCATCCCTATCGGCGCCCTCTACGCGTTCTCCCTCTGGTTCGCCAACTCCGCCTACATCTACCTCTCCGTCTCCTTCATCCAGATGCTCAAAGCCCTCATGCCCGTCGCCGTCTATTCCATCGGAGTCATCTTCAAGAAGGACGCATTTAAGATCGAAACCCTGCTCAACATGCTCTCCATCTCCTTCGGCGTCGCCATCGCCGCCTACGGCGAGGCCCGCTTCAACGTGTGGGGCGTCATGCTCCAGCTCGCCGCCGTCGCCTTCGAGACCACCCGCCTCGTCCTCATCCAGATCCGCCTCGTCCCTCTACTACGTCTCCCCCTGCTGCCTCGCCTTCCTCCTCCTCCCCTGGTGCCACATCTCCTTGGATCGCGTCGGAATCCAAGAGATAAGAGATTTCCCCTGATGCCCCCCTCAGGTTACGGTAAGAAAATATATTTTTCTATATTTTTTTCTTTAAAAAAAATTATAACGATGCTTTAAAGCGTCACTAACTTAAAAAACCGGAGTTAAATCCGACACTTTAAAGCGTTGCTAGACGGATTTTAGGGATGCTTTTAAGCGTCGCTAAAAATAACCTTTAGCGACGCTTTTCAAACGCATCAGCAATTTTTTTTCCACCCCGACATAACTGACGCTTTGGTGACGCTTTGAAAAGCGTCGGAAAGAAAATTACCGATGCTTATAAGCGTCGGTAAAAGCCTTAAAAAGCGTCGCCAAAGCCCCTTTTTCTTGTAGTGTCGGCACCTCACGCCTCGGAAGGTGGGAGTCCCGCCTAGGACGAGCTCGGGCGCAAGGGGCCTCGGATTAGCAACGAAGTAGCCAAGCTGCCAAGGGAATAAATCCTCCAATGAGCGCCTCCACAGGAAAAAATTATCCACGTGAGAATAAAACCGGGGGAAAGGAGAGTCGAACCCACCACCTCCGCCACTTCCATAGCCTCCACAATGCGTTCCTCCAGCTCCATGCCCACAGCTAGCCCGACCCGTACCCGCTTCCCGACCCATAGCCCGAGCAGCTGCCTCCCCCTTGGCCACCTCCGCCACCGCCGCCGCCTCCACCACCTCTTCCATACCCTCCACCACTGACCCTCAATCCACCTCCTTCACCATAACCGATCTAGAACCATAGCCGGAGCCGGAGCCATTTCTGGAGCCACCACCTCCACCTTCACCACCTCCGTCGCCATCTCCACCGCCACCAGACGGCTTTAACCGGCCTCGAAAAGGCCAATGTTTAGCAAAACTATGAAGGCAAGAGCAACTAACTTGGCACGAGCCATCGTTGCTAAAGGAGAGTTGTTAGGAACGAGTTGTGGGTTGCAGCGGAAGATGGCACTATAGAATATGAAGAGGATGATGCTGTTATTCCACTGAATATGATTACAGAGAGATGTTAAATAGAGAACAAGATGACTGCATGAGCTGTAGGATAAGCTCGACTGTTACAACAGAAGTAACAGCATACAGAAGGCTACGAGTGCAACAGAAGGGAAAGAGAAAGATAAAGGTTATTGCTGTAACAATAGCTTAAGTAATATCCCATATACGCCCCCGCAAGATGGGGGATCCATCGGCAACACCCATCTTGGAACAAAGAATTTGAAAACGCTGACGAGCAAGTGGTTTGGTGAGAAGATCAGCAAGTTGATCCTGGGTACTAACATGAGAAACATGCAATAACCCCTTGCGAACAAAATCCTGAACAAAATGTAGATCAATGGCAATATGTTTTCGAGTGAAGGACAGGATGAAGACTCAACTGAGTTGCACCAATGTTATCACACCGAAGAATCGGGGGCTGCAAAAGGAAAACACCAAGTTCCTGAAGCAACGAAACAACCCAGGCAAGCTCAGAAGTTGTTGTTGCTAGAGCGCGATACTCAGCTTCAGTCGAGGAACGAGCAACAGCCCATTGTTTGCGAGTAGACCAGGAAATAGGCGACGAACCAAGGAAAAGCAGAAAGGCCAAAGTAGAGGTTCGGTCAGTGGGATCCCCCGCCCAATCGGCATCAGAAAAACCATGAAGACGAAGTGGCAGAGAATGAGCTGATCGCCTTAGAAGGAGACCATGAAAAATAGTGTGCTTGAGATAGCGAAGAAGCCGCTTCAGCGCAATCCAGTGAGTCTCAGAAGGCTGATGCATGTATTGAGCGAGCTTAGTGACAGGGAAACTAATATCCGGTCGGGTGAGAGAAAGATATTGCAAAGCACCAAGGATGCTGCGATAAGAAACCACGTCCACAGGAGGAGAACCATCATGAAGATGTAAAATCGGCTTGGTTGCCATGGGCGTGTGAACTGTTTTGGAGCCATCCATATGAGCACGTTGTAAGACATCCCTGATATATCTGTGCTGGGTGAGAAACAACCCCTGACGTGTAGGGAGAACCTCAACACCAAGAAAATAGTTTAATGAGCCAAGATCCTTCAAGGAAAACCGCCGACCAAGACATGCAATGACATGAGAAATAAACTGAGGCCGATTCCCGGTAAGAATCAGATCATCAACGTAAACCAAAAGATAACATTGAATGGCATCTTTGTTGTAAATGAAGAGAGATGAATCAAAACGAGAATTAATGAAGCCGAGCCCAAGAATAAAAGTATGGAGTTCCTGATACCAAGCACGCGGTGCTTGTTTGAGACCATAAATTGCTTTCTTGAGACGACAGACATGCCGGGGAAAATTTGAATCCACAAACCCAGCTGGTTGCGCCATGTAGACTTCATCAATGAGAGTCCCATGCAAAAACGCATTGTTGATATCCAATTGCTGCAACTGCCAACCGCGCTGAATAGCTAGTGAAAGAATCAGGCGAACGGTAACAGGTTTAACAACCGGACTGAAGGTTTCAACGTAATCGATACCCGGACGCTGATGGAAGCCCTTGGCAACCAGACGAGCTTTAAACTTGTCAATCTCGCCAGTAGGTAAACGTTTGATACGAAAACCCCATTTACAACCAAGAATATTCTAGGAAGGAGAGGAAGGTACCAACTCCCAAGTGCCATGACGAAGTAAAGCCGTGAACTCAGCAGACATTGCAGCACGCCACTGAGAATCTTTTAAAGCCTGAGTCACACAGGTTGGTTCCAGCATAGAGGGCAAGGGATGCTTCGTAACGGAATAGAACTGCTTAGGCTTGAATATATTATTCATAGACCTGGTGACGATGGTATGACGAGGAGGAGAAATGGTAGGAGAAGACCGGCAACCAGAAGAAGAAGCAGGACGGGGCGAAAAAGACGGCTGATGAGCCGACAGCAGTGGAGACGAACGAAGAGAGTCCGAGTGCACACCTGATCCAGATGAAGTGGCCGAAGAAGTACCCAAGAGAGAAGACATGTCAGATGTTACCACTGGAGGGATAGGTGGAAGAGACACATCCAGCGGTGCCTGTTGGAACAACTTTGAAGAGGAAGCAGAAGAACTGGACGATCCAGAGGCTCTAAAGGGCATAGTGTCTTCATCAAAAACAACATGCCGAGATAGAAAAACTCTATGTGTATTTAAATCCAAGCACTTGTATGCACTTTGATTGGAAGAGTAGCCAAGAAAGACACAAGGTCTGGATTTTGCCTGAAGTTTGGTAGAGTTATACGGCCGGAGCCACGGAAAACACAAACAACCAAAGGTTTTGAGAAACCGATAGTTCGGATGGCGCCCAAATAAGGCAAGAAACAAACTCCGAAATTGAAGAATAGTCGTGGGCAAATGATTGATGAGAAAGACTGCGGTTTGATAAGCATGAGACTAGAATTTTAAGGGCATGGAAGCTTGATGAAGGAGAGTAAGACCTGTTTCAACTATATGTCTGTGACGGCGCTCACAGGTGCCATTTTGCTGCGGTGTATGAGGAGCCGTCATGAACCAGCCAATACCATTTGCTGAGAGAACGGGCTTGAGTTTTAGAAACTCTCCACCATTGTCAGAGTATAAATTCTTAACAGGCATTTCAAACTGTTTCTCTAACAGTGTTCGATGCTGAATGAATATCTGCGCAACTTCAGATTTGTAAACCATGGGAAACAACCAACAATATTTCGTATAGTGATCAACAAAAATAACATAATAACGATAGCCATCAACAGACTCAGTAGCAGCAAGACCCCAGACATCAGAGTAAACAAACTCAAGTGGTCGAGACGTAGCAATAGACGAGAAGCGGAAAGGAAGTTGGTGAGCTTTATTGCAATGATAGGAAGTACAAGTAGAGTGAACTGCCGTAGACGTAGAAACCGGAAGAGAGTGAAGCTGAACAAGCTTGGAAACAACCTTGGAGCTGGGATGACCAAGTCGCCGATGCCAACCAGTAAGAGATGTTTTCTCACCAACACAAGCTAGAACCCCTATGGAAGATGACCGTGAAAGAGCACGCAGGGGATAGACTCCAGCTTCACATTGCCCCCGGAGAAGTGGGACTCCCGTTCGCAGATCCTTTACCAAATAATACCATGGAAAGAATTCAACGGAGACACGATTAGTTTTGGAAAATTCATGGACAGAAATAAGATTTTTGTGGATGGCAGGAACACACAACGTGTCATGAAGCTTAAAATTGGAGGAAGAAGAAGGAATAACAACACGACCAACATGAGTGATGGGCAAACCTGAACCATCACCAATAACCACTTCATCAGTGCCAGTGTAATCAGAATGAATGGACAAATTTGCTAAGTCAGAAGTAACATTGTGAGAAGCAACGGAATCAAGCAGCCATTTCTTCTGATCAGAAGTAGAGGGAGCAGCAGTATAGTTTGCATGAACATCACCTCCTTTGGCCTTAAGCATTTGACGACAAGTGCGAGCAGAATGACCAAACTTATCACACCATTGACAAATGACTGGATGCTTGGATTGTTTGGAGAAGGGTGATCGATTACTGTTGGGAGCAGTATGACGACTTTGTTGACGATGAGAAGATTTAGGAAAGCTTGCCTGCGGTTTGTGGCATTAGCTGTAACAACCAGAGGATTCACACTAGCATCCAGACGTCGAAGATAAGCTTCATGAGACACCAAGAGATCATGAAGCTCTTCGAAACTAAAAGGTTTCTCCCCGGCACGGATAGGTGCTACAATATCTCGAAATTCATAACCTAGTCCATTTAGAATGTAAAGAGTGAGATCATCAGGTGATAACGGGGTGTCAATAACAGCGAGCTCATCTGCAAACCCTTTGACAGTTCGCAGGAAATCAGTGATAGATGTTGTTCCTCGTTGAGCCAAGGACAAAGATTCTTTGAGTTGCATCACTCTGGAGCGAGACCTATTCGCATATAAGCGAGTTAAAATCATCCACGCTTCATGGGAGGTTTCACACGTTGCAATGAGTGGGATAACCATCTCAGAAACGGAGGAAAGGATAGCATGAAGGATCAGCTTGTCTTGCCATAGCCAATGCGAGGGAACAGCCGTTGAAGAATCATCTTGAGTGAAGGAGACAATAGTGGGTCGTCGGATTGTTCCATCGACATACCCCATAAGATCATAGCCAATGAGAAGAGAGACGAACTGAGCTTTCCATGACGGAAAGTTTGTCGGTGTGAGCTTGAGAGGAAGCTGCGAGGATGCATTCACAGCTACTAAAGGTGTGGTGGAATTGGCTGAAGCTGGAGTATGCAAAACAGGATGGCTGGAGGAGCTAGAATTTGCCATGGAAGAATGTCAGAGGATCCTTGTTGTTCGTGGGAACTAAGGAGGCTCTGATACCATATAGAATATGAAGAGGATGATGCTGTTATTCCACTAAATATGATTACAGAGAGATGTTAAATAGAGAACAAGATGACTGCATGAGCTGTAGGATAAGCTCGACTGTTACAACAGAAGTAACAACATACAGAAGGCTACGAGTGCAACAGAAGGGAAAGAGAAAGATAAAGGTTGTTGCTGTAACAATAGCTTAAGTAATATCCCATATAGGCACGGGTATTTATAAAGTTTCATGCACGATTTTGAAGGCATGCTGGTGGCCTCACTTAATTGATGTGGCAGGAACAAGGTTTTTCATGTGAAATGCGGGAACAGAATAAGATTTTAGCCATTGGCTAGAGGCTTATCTTGACTAACGCCATCAAATGGTTCACTAGCTTTAGCTTTGGCTTTTTCTTTTCTTTTTTTTTTGGAATTTACTGTACCATGAGAATCAGAATATAAAATATTTAAAAAGTTAAAAATAAAATCTATATCTGAATCTTATGATGTAGTCACCGTATGGATAGCCATATAAGAAGCTATCCAATCAAGTCTATTATTAGCTTTTTTGTAAATATATATTATCTTGAAAAAAATCACGAAGCATACTAATAGCCAATAATCCTGAACAAAAGAATGGAGCCGAGTATCTAAAGGTGGTAAGTCTGAAAGCCACTTGATAACTATCAAAGAATTTTCCTCTAAGTAGATGTAGGAGGCCCTTAAATTATGTAAAGCATATCTCATTAGTTTCTCCCAAACAACACGCAATTCCGTCATTAGAATTATAATTTTAAAGAACCTAACACCATCAGCAACAATTAGAGCACCACTACCCTGCTGATAACAAAATTTGCTCCACTAGAAGTACCTTTTCTTATGTACACTATTATCGAAGTTAACCTTAACGAAGCAGGGTGTGGAACTCCTAAGAGAAATATATCATACGGGGAATCGTAGAAGTTGCATAGAAAGAGCCATAAATTTCTCCTGCTATCAAAGGTCACTCTCGAACAGTCGCATGGATGAACTCTTCGGTATGCACGGCTAAGGAGAATTAACCACTCCATGTCAAACCTTGGAAGATATATATGGTCCAGCCTAGTATGATAAGCAATATAACATACCAATACTGCCTTAGTTAACTTCTTTCTTCTTGACAAAATCTATCTTCAATAACCTAAAATCATCAAGGAGAGAGTATTGAAGATATTTGAGTCCCGGTTCGAGGCTTGCCTCCAAACCTAATATGCCAATCTGCATTGTAATATGATACGTAGAACAGACTCCTCAATATCTGAACATACGTCACACCATCTTGGGATGTGAAGATCACGTTGATGCACCATTTAAGATTAAAGTAGACTAGTGAAGCATAGGAGCAAATCTTCCTCCACAATAGAGAAGCAATACGATGACAAATTTGGAAAGACACGAACTACCATGACCCATATTTGTCCCTCATATACGAACTCCAGAAGACATCCAGGGACAATAGAAATCTCGCAGCATGTTTTGCCGTTAAAGAATCACGCCTAGCAACCAACAAGGGAATCCCCAAACCTCTATCTGGATGAGCTGATATATGCAGTTTCGTGATATCAAATGCACCTTTTTTGATGTAGAAGATGAGCCCTATAGGAAATTCCTGATGATGCCGTCTAGTTTTAGAAGCACATTCTTGGGGATAACAAAATTTCTCATCAAATAAATAGAAAGCACAGATAATACTGGCTTAATAAGAGTGACTGTACCCATCATAAATAAAGCCTTCAACAACTAACGCTCTAATCTGTCTAAAAACTTCTGTATTAAATCACTAAAATTGACTGAGGATGGTCTCTCGTGACGGGAAACCCTAAATACAGCCTTGTTCTCACAGATTTTGTGATATGAAGGTTATTCTTGATGCAAGCACTATCTGGTGAAGGTATTATCCTTTGGGTTGAATTTGAGTGTGTACATCAAGGACTCTTCCATTGACTCCGTGTATCAAGTTAGCTGGACCAAGGTGCTAATTCCCATCTTTTCAAAAAGTTGCAAGGCTTGGTGGGTAGGTATCCGTCCACGTTGGTAAAAAAACAAGGAGCATGCATGGTGTCTGTGACTCGTTAGATCGACCACCAACTTCCTTGGCCTGGAAACGAGAGCGCTCCCATGTTGCTAGTCCAAAACAGGGTCCCATGGAGCAAGAGTTTTCATGAAAAGATTGGTCCTCTCAACTATTTTTCCGTGTTTATTTCCTTTATGTAACAATGATTCCTTCTGCACCGTGGATTTTAGTGGAGAACGGAACACATTGTATTATAGTTTCTGAACCAGCTGCCACAAAATTATTGTTTCGACGTATCCCACAACTGCAAGCAGTGTTTAGTTCGCCTAGTAGTAATCTCTCTTCATTAACTATTAAGTCCACTGCTAGGGATTTCTAACTATATTCCAATTGAAACACAATTGTGTCTGAATTTTTTATTTTTAATTTTTTTGGAATACAAACTACTGACCTACAACCATACCTGAGTTATTTATTTTCGTTTTTTGAAATGAAAGTGTGTTGCAAATTAGAAGGAAATTCTGACTGCAAATCAGCGTGCCGTATTATGTAGACGTTGATAAATGTGCACCCCACTTGGACTAAGAGGAATCAGTACAAATATGTTTAACTGGCCTGTTGCAGCAATATGGGATCCTCTGTCGGTTCCTCCGCCTAAGAAAGATCTGCTATCGGTTCAGTTTTTAAACTACGGTTATAATCTAGGTATTTTGTCCTTCCCTACTTTGTACCCCCCCCCCCCAAAAAAAAAAATCTAGGTGGGTACCAAAATGAAGACAAAAAGAAAGGCTATCTACCATGGATTTTAGTAATAGAGGATGGCGTTCATTAAGATCTCGCGGTTCGTTTCCATCCAACATTGAATCCAAAACTGTGCTGTTTTGGGTTGAGTATGTCCAAGGATAGATATATAATTTTTCGGAAACCAACGCAATTTGATCACACACACACGCACATGTATGTATAGTATAAGCTTGATCTGAATGTACCCTGTCTGACCTGGATGAGGACTAAATCTATATCATCAATATTTTGTCCATATGTTTATGTTATCAGTAAGCGAGTAGTCTTAAGGGCACGAAGGCGATTGACGTTTATACTGAATTAATTGCAAAACAGATCAATGAGTAAGATGGGAACCTTCTTGTTTTTGTGAGATCTACACTGATAGCTTTTTCGCTCCAAGTAACTGCGGGAACTGCAATGGCTTGCCTGGACTCAATGGGCTAGCGTATGCCTTTTTTTTTTTTTGTAGGAAAGGCTTGGCTACGCAAATTTGAGCCTATTATTTGCAAGGTGATACTCCACTGGAGAGACAGGCTCTGGCTGTTAGCGAAACCTTAAGAATTTGCTAGTTCTTTTGGTTGACTAATAACAGCGGAAAGTAGCTGTCAAATTGTGGTGAATATGATAAAAAATAGCTCGCTCGGAATGCAGATTGTATATGCTGTGGAAGATTGTTGCAGAATGAAGCCAGACTTTCGCGTAACATGCTTCTAGCATATATTAGCACGCTTCGAACCTATCATACGGGTTGGCCACATGACACAGCCGCATAATTCTTAAGATAAAGCTTCAGAGAATATGCAAGACCTAAACATTTATTACAACCTCAATATCATTAAATAATAATGATCTTAATTCATAACAAATAACAAAATTTGTATCAGTATAAAATTAAATCATGCAACCGGCATCAATGATACTCTATCTGTTTACCCATTCACCCGTGATCCCAATCATAGCCAAGTATTAAGCAACCTGCAACTCAAAAAAAAAAAAGATGATTGTGAGCTTTGTAGTCTAATAAGAATCTCTGCATTTTCATACCAATATAATGATATAGTTTGAAAATAACAATAAACGATATCAAAATGAAAATATAAATTACGAAGCTGCTTTTCAAACATCTGATATAATTCAATTAAATCGACAAATGTTTGCATATACATACATCAAATATCCAGCTTTTCAAATGAGATCTATATCACAAATACCAACAAGTAAACTTTTTATTTAGCATTGGTTTCATGTATCTTATCATCCGTTTCTCATTATCTTAATTCCAAAGCTTCATAACAATTATCTTTCCGATTTTAGATTAACTAAAATTATGACCTAGTCCAAGATTGTTAAACAAAATTCTATGCGTAAGCCCGTGGAGGCTATCTCACGCATAAGCTCATGGAGGTTGTCTCATGCGTAAGCCTATGGAGGCAATCCCATGACGAGATTAGTCTAAACCACTTTTTATCCACATGCGCATTACAATTATTCTCGTCAAATCAATTTCAATTACACAGTGTATTTCTCACAATTTCAAGATAATTATGATCATAGTTCATATAATCATATCTTCAATAGCTAATATCCATATATAATAATCATATAAGTATGTTCACACTGAAAATCATATAGAACATACCATTTCATGCAAAACCAAATCCAACAATACAAATTTCGCGATGCAAAACTAGAGATACAAATTAGTAAACATGATTATATAATGGTGATCAAGTACAGGAATTCTTACCTCTACCGCAACTCACTCAGCTATAATCACTGCCAGTCCACCCCTAACATATCTAGTTCATTTAATACCAATATATAACCAACTTATCCTCGGTCAACTACTAATAATATTAATCAATCAATTACTCACTAATTCCATAAATTCATAGTTCTAATATCTAAATTATTCTAAAATCTAATTTTCCAATGTTACCTTGATTTATAGACTAGTGCATAAAATCACTTGCTATCTTCTTCTTGCCTAAATGATTGTACCTCCATACAAAATAAAGGTCGCCTATGAAAGAAGATTTGTATAGAAACAAGTACGAGGCTGGCTAGATGATAATGCCCAATTATTCAAATCAGTCAGCATAATGCAACCGAATTCATTTGATCAAGAAATATCTACCCAATCAAAAAAAGAGTAATATATTAGGGATTATTAATTAATTATGAGTTAAATGGTAGCCGACAAGGAATGGGGTGAAGGAAGGACATAGTTAACTAGGGAGTAACGTCCGATGGGTCAGTCCAGTCTAGCCAATCAAATTGGTCTACTCATGAAACAAGAATCAGACTATGGTATAGGTAACACAATAGGAATTCAGGATGATGGAGTCTAGTGATGCTCGGTAAGGGTTGGGGTAAGGCTGATTGCATTGCATAGCCACAAGTGAGGTTCAAAACTTTCTTTTCCAAGGGCCAACTAGAGATCCATTAAGGAGGCCAAGACTCTCCTCTAGGATCCATAGATCCATGTAAAGAGAGAGAAAGACAGAAAAAGAAAGTAGAGAGAGAGAGAGAGAAGGGAGAAAGAAGAGAGAGGGCTCTCTTCTTCCCCAAATAAGGAAAAGCGCATCTCCTCCTTTCCTCTTGGATCAGGGGTGACGACAGCCAAGGCGGCCTAGCCCCGGCAACGATGGCCACGGGCGGCCTTCAGCTGCGACACCACTATTGATGATGGCCGGCCGATGCAAGAAAGAAGAGAGGAAGAACCAGAAAAAGGTAGGGAGGATGATCCACTCCGAAGTCGGATAAATCTTGGTTGGCCCACTAACCAGCAATCATGCAATCTCAAGTTCTTAGAAGGCGGCGAAACCCGACCAATCTCAGTGGTTGAAGGTAATGAACAAGAGAAAAATGGCCGAAACTAGGCACTCCTACTTTGAATGAAATTCTAGTGAATCGCTGGTGCAAATCAAGGAGGATGGTGGCTAGATGACCAAAAAAGAAAGAGAAGAAGATGTAGAGCGATTATCTCGGTCCGGCAAGGTGGTCTGATGGCTTTTCAATAATGAATCAAGGGAGAAACTCGAAAGAGAATCTTCAGATCATCGACGATTCTTGGAATGATCCGTGGTGGTGCTCACCAAAGGAGGGTGATCTTAAATTGATAGAATCCCAAGGGTTTAGATAAGGTTAGCTCGCCCCTAGGTGTCTCAGATTCAGGTGAGATAGGGGAGGAAGAAGACTCCGACCAGAGTCTTCTTTGTCTTTCACGTGCAGTTTGAGTGCTCAACGGGCTTGGCCTCTTCAGGCCAGCCCATTAGACCAAGAAAACTGGAGTTCAAACCCGGTGGCTAAGGAGGTTGGTCTATGGGGATGTACATGTTGGTTCAAAAGCTAAATAGGTTGCTTAGACCGCCTGAGCCTGGAAAATTTTGGATGGACTGGACTTTGGTTTTCAAGATCAGCAAGCGGGGCCGGATCTGAAATTTTAGCTGCCAATAGATAGGATGGGCTCAGATTTCAATCAACTCGGCCTAAGCCCACCGCCACCGCTTCCGTAACCCTCTCCATGGGCACCACCGCCCTGGCCATACCCTGAGCCACTCTCGGATCCATAGCCTGATCCACTTCCACTTCCACTCCCTCCGCCAGAGCCGCCGCCACCACCTCCACCACCTCCACCGCTTCCATAGCCTCCACCGTGCGCTCCACCAGCGCCATATCCAGAGCCAAACTCGTACCCTTTTCAGTAAGAGTGAGAAACCTTATAAAGGTGGCAATTATGATCGATCCATCAGCCAACTTGCTTTAAGCATTTTAGGAGGTTCTAGTCATAAATGGGTCACCCTAGTTCGACCTTTTATTAAATCACCCAGTTTCAGATTTTGACTTTTGACTCATTTAACTCATTCTGATCTGTTCAGCAATGAAAGAAATTCAGGAGTGTAATCCGGTGATCTGCAACAATTATGATTTACAGGAAGTCAGGCCAAAGAATGCATATGTTTTCTATCAATGTGAGTGATTGATGAGAAAAAAGAATGTTAATTATGGAAATCTTCCAAGATAGATGATTTATGCCACGAAGCCAATGTGCACGGATTTAAAGGAGCCTTTATCATCACTTACGAATCGCTGAGAAGTGCACATCTTGGAAAAGAATGCTTTAGCAGCATCGTTTCACAAGATATTGGAAATACTACAAGAACCTTCTTCTAGGAATTTGAACATAGACACCAAGTGAACCTTTCTTTTATAACAACTACCTAGCAGCATATAAAATCCTCATACGAAAGGAATTGCGAAGTAACTGCTGTAAGACGAGAAGGAGAAGCTGTCGACATTCTTGTCGATTCTGCTAAACATCTGAGTTGTAAAACTGTCTAAATATTTATGGCGACTGACTAGTAGTGGGCGAAAAAGTCAGAATAGTTTATATCTTTTGCGTCAACGAACAACGAAAGTTTTTCTTTAGCAAAAAAAAAAAAAACAACAAAAGTTTTCAGCAAGGGGGTGCACGTTGTTTTGTTGAGAGGTGAAATGGAAAGTATGGCCTAGGTGTATGGGAACACGGGAGGGGGGAAGAATGTTGTTTTGCCGGTGATTCCGATCGATCTAGACTTTGTTCTCAGAAGTGCTAATGATATATTCATTGCAGTAGATAGAGTTAGAATTTTTAATACTACAATTTCAATGGCAGAATTGCATGCTGCATAGGAATGATTGAATTATACTATATACACATTAGGGGCTTTACAAATTTGTTCGGAGGATGATTTTATGATAATTGCTAAATGACTTTCTAATCAATCTCTTACCAATATTAGTCTGTGTTGGAAAAAATATGGCCATCTCGACCTCGGGCCAGACCGACCTCCTTGACCTCAGATATAAACTGAGAAGAATGACTTTGACCTCAGCCAAACTGTCAATTAGCCGAGGAGTTCCATGCCGAAGAAACGAACAGTCGAAGTGCCACCAGCTGAGAAGCCAATCAGCTGAGTAGAACAATCAGCATGTGTCGACAAAGACTGACATGTTATAATAACCGACAATTCTGGCCACCCACGATCGTGGCAACACCACAGTCTGTGCCCGACCAGCGCTGCATGTCGCCCATGCGGACTAGCTTTCATACTGTGGCTATACTATCGGCCGTTATTTAACCATCAGTGTATGCTACAACAGTCCAAGTAACGATAATACGGGCTCCCCTATAAAGGGGCAGCCAGAGGACCTTAGGGACAAAGATAATATACTTTTCATAGAGCACTAAACTCTGTTGAAATATCTTCCTTCCATATTGTTGGCTCTTAGATAAAGGAGGGTCTCTCACTGGAAACTCTTCAGCAAGTGGACTTTTTGCAGGATCACCTTTTGAGTAGATCCACTTTTCCACACCTCGGCCAGCCTGCCCAGCTCGTCTCTAACTGACCTTAGGGACGTTCGAGATGCACTTTAACCTCGATCCCGGATTACAGAATTGTTGGAGCATGATGGGCTTATTACTTGCTATTGACATCTCACATATTTATAGAAAAGCTATAATAGTATTGCGGACTGGATAATACCTTATATGGCTAACCAATGTTATGAGTTTTGACATGTGGCCTTTTGTTCATTTCACAAATATTTTATTTTTGGATTCTTATGTATCAAATTTTTACCGATAGTAGTTTGTATCCACTATTACAAGCTAGATTGCCCGAGCATGATGTGCTTATTGTTTGCTATTGACATTTCACATATTGATTGAGAAGCTAATAGAGCTGCTAACTAGATAGTATCTTATATAGCTAACCAACATTATTAGTTTTCTTATGCAACCTTTTTTTTATTTTTTAACTATTTTATTTTTTTGATTATCACGTATATATCGATTCATATATAGTTTAATTTAATGCATCCGCTAAATTAAAAAAAAAAAAAAGGCACAGGAGCTAACTATTGATAACCATTATTATTTTAATTATGAGACAGAAGCCCTTCCATTTTTTATTACAACAATACCGATAAGCAAAATAAACAAGCCGATAAGAATTAGGATCGATTGAGTGACGCGATACGCGAACTACGGCGAGGAGGGGCTTCAAGCGGACGGTTGCAGATCTAGGAGTTAATTAAGGGTGTCCACCACCACCACTCCCATATCCAGACCCATAGCCAGAACCATAGCCGGACCCAGAACCAGAGCCCGAGCCACCGCCACCGCCGCCGCCGCCGCCGCTTCCATAGCCCCCTCCATGGGCACCACCGCCCTGGCCGTACCCTGAGCCACTGCCGGATCCATAGCCCGATCCACTTCCACTTCCATTCCCTCCGCCGGAGCCGCCGCCACCTCCACCACCTCCACCGCTTCCATAACCTCCACCGTGCGCACCACCGGCGCCATATCCAGAGCCAGACCCGTACCCGCTTCCGGACCCATAGCCAGCTCCGCTACCTCCCCCTTCACCGCCTCCGCCACCGCCGCCTCCACCTCTTCCGTACCCACCACCATGAGCCCCGGATCCACCTCCTTCACCATACCCGGAGCCGGAACCATAGCCTGAACCGGAGCCGTTTCCAGAGCCACCACCTCCCCCGCCGCCTTCTCCACCACCACCTCCACCTGAAGATGTCAAGGCTCGGCCTGCCTCGGAGAGGCCGATGCTCAGCAAAACTATGAAGGAAAGAGCAACAAACTTAGTCTTAGCCATGGTTGTTAGGATGAGATCGGGAAGTGAGGAATGAGATGTGGGCTAGAGGGGAGGACGGCGCATGGGTATTTATAGAGCTGCATGCATGAACGACTCCAAGGCATCCAAACCTTACGGGGTTCCATATGCGAAACGAGTAGGGTGTAGTAATTGACTAGCGCTATCCTTCGCTAGCTTCTGGCTTGGTAGGTGATTAGATCGCGGATTTTCTCCGAGTTTTTTCTAAACCAAGGTGCTGGTATTCTCCGGTTTTCTACTCGGCAGGCCGACGTGCCTGCATTGCTGACAATATTAACCAAAGTTTTGTTACCGGCGACTCCACTGCCGAACTACATAGTCTACATGCATTTGGTGGGACGTCCGTCAGTAAAATCCGCTGACTTGGGTCTGGGCGTTAGGTGACAGCCAAAGTGAGTCCAAAACAGGGTTGGGAGAGGGGGCAGAATGAGTTGTAAGCCAGAGGGGAAGAAGACCTTGGTATTTGTGGCGTTGGATGCACGACTCTGAAGACATGCAAGTGTCCCAGCTCATATAATTGCTTTATTTACGCAGCGAGGATAAGGCTTATCGTTTGGAACGAGAAACGGGAGGAATAGAACGTTATTATTTGACCAGCGTTATTTAGATTTTTCCATAGTTTTTCTTTGGTATATGATTGACCGGTGAGTTTACTCCAAGCAGTTGCCAGAACAAGGTGGCCATGGTTTCCAGTGGGCAGGCCCCGTGTGCGGACTTACATGCCTCAATTATTGACAAACTTGAGTGACCACCTTTGCTTAATAGGTCAAGCGCCGGGTGGTTTTGTTTCAACTTTTCGATGAATTGGTGGGTTGGAGGTCGTCCGCTCTAGTGGAAAACAAGGTGGATTGGAGTAACCAGACTGCCGCAGAACGGCTTGCGGATATTAGCTATAGAACGGTGAGATGAATCACTGAAAATCTTTGAACTGGATGTCACTTACCAGGTCTGGCCAAGTGTTAGCCAAAAACAGGACGCCCCTCACAAGTTTTTTTGAGGCTTAGTTTCCACGTTGGTTCTGAAAAACTAGAAATTTTAGTTTTTTTTTTTTCCATCAACTCTGGGGACGGCCTTCGGAACTAGGATCATAATAAGCAAACAAGCAGCATCCGTCCGGGTCAGAGTTTTGGCAGGCGATCAATGAAAAATCAGCCAGCCAAATAGTCTTCCATGTTTTTGAAAGGTATGGTAAATTAGCAAGCACAAGCATTGCCTTGCGTCTTACTACAATGCCTTTTCTCCATATTGTAGATATGTTTGCAAAAGAAGTTTGTAATATCATTACATTATTGGAAGATGGTAACTCTTATATACCCAAGTCTTTTTGTATGAGTCGTAAATGAACCGTCAACACTTTACTATTTTCTGCTCAATCGCTTATGCATACTACAAAAAAAGAACCAAAGCCGACTCTTGAATGCCGACGCTAGAGAGATGCGTAGGTAAATTTGGCTCCCGCACCAAATTTTGTGGACGCTTCTAATAAGCGTCGGCAACTTAAAATTAAGAGCAGACGACGCTTAAAAGCATCATCGTAGGCCTCAAGCGAAGACGACGCTGCGAAGCATGGGGAGTGGACCTGGGATGACGCTTTTAAGCATTATTGTTGTCTTCTGAGCTAAGACACGCTTACAAACATCATTGAAGGTGAAGACCCCTCCAAACCCGGCGCTCGACCTCGAGGCCTCATTCTGCCCTAGCTACTCCCTTTTTTCTCCTCTCCATCGCTGCCCTAGCTCTCGTTTTCCTCCTCTCCGGTGCTGCCCTAGCCCCCATCTTCCTGTTCTCTGGTGTCGACCGTCTGAGCCCAATCTCCTCTCCTCTTCCCTCCTCTCCGGCGTTGACCGACCGACCCCAACCCCCTCCGCTCACGGTATTTTTCTCCTCCTCCCTCCTCTCCCTTCTCGCTTGTTCTCCTCCTCCTCTTGTTCGTGTATTCGTGAGTGTTTTTTCCTTCTTTAATTTGTTCTCTAGCTTTCCCTCCGCCCGAGGATCTCCTCCTCCTCCCTCTTCTCCGACGCCAACCGAGCAGCCCTCAAGCCTCGATCAAACTTCGCGACCGCCCTCCTCTCTGGAGGCCGGCGTCAACTGACCGGCCCGAGCTAATGCACTATCTTTCCTTTATTCTTCTGTGCTTAGTCAGACACTCTAGGTTTTAAATTATCAATTTAATTTTTTTTGGTATACAAGAATTAGAATAGAGCTATGCTATCATTAAATTATCTGATCAACTCCTAAAGCTGAGATGCAATCATTAAATTATCTTGATGTCATGATATGAATATTCGAATAATCAAACAAAGATATTTGTCAATGAATTGCATTCCAGAACATTAATGCTTGATCCCACAAGCAATTCAGTTAAGATTTTGCAATTGTTGGAGCCCTTTGGAAGAGAAAGAGAAATGGAAATCTCTTAGTTTGAAATATATCTGTTTAATTAGAAAAATAATTTTGAAGAAGGTGGGCAAAGAGAGTGATTCGAAAGCCTAATATATTGGCCGTCTCAGTGATGAACTGAAAGCTTAATTGGCTGTTATTTAACGGCTAAGATATTGAAGTACCAGCTGATATAATAAAACAAAGACTATCTTCTTCAACCATGATTTAATTTTTACAACCAAAAACTCATTTGAGATAATAAAACTAATATTAATAATCTTAACTGATATATTCAGAATAAAGGAGTTTTATAAAAGAAGAAATAGAGGGTGAGAATGAGGGAGAGGGAAGAAACAAAGAAGGTCAGTATTACTAAGACAGATATAGGTCCATCTATCAACCTTGAGCCGAGAAATCCACTTCGAGGGAAGATCAAAGTACCCCAGAAGATAGACTCTCATTCCTTTCCAACCAATTACGGTCCACATATAGCATACATCCAAGACCAACAGGAGGTACTGAACTTGTACCTTCTCCAATTTTTAGAGAAAGATATCACTGCAAGCTCTGATTATTTCCCTTTCAAGTAGTAGTAGGAGGCTTGCTGAACTTTTGCACCCTCCATCTTGCAGCTGAAGATGTCTCCATGGCAAATGTTCATGACATTTGGCCTATCATTAGTGTTGCTAATAATAGAGGGTAAATTTATTTAGCTTAAGGGAGGAGATAAGGACGAAGAGGGACAAGCCAGCCTTTAATTTGATGTTGCCCACAATACTGAACCTTCTTTCATGTCTTCTTTTGTTGTTAGAGAAACAAAAGGATTAGAGACCTAATTTTGTTTATCTTTTTTATATAAATTGCAGTTCAATAGGTATTCTAATAGAATGGATAAAAGTTGAATAAATAAGTTGAGATTCAGTGCCGAATATTTGGATGGAGTTTAGAATTTCATTAAGTTTGATTTTGAAAAATTTAATATGAACAGAAAGATTTTATGTTCATATCAAAAATGTGTAAATGGATCTGCTTTTGATCCAAAAATTGTTGAAGAACATTTGGTGTGGAATGATTTTCTAAAGGGTTATACTGAATGGGTACTTCATGGAGAGTCCATATTGTCGTCTCCATATAACCAACCCTTCTATCTAGAACATACTTTCAATTTTGGATCCAGTAACACGGAACAAAATTCTGTAGGAGAAGATGATATAAGGGGCTTACTCAGAGATGCTCTTGGACATAGTATTAGAAATTTAACAGATTTCAGTGGAGGACAAGAAGCAGCGGTAATAGGTGATGAACGTACAGTTATTGATCAGTCCATGCATATTGAGGAACCTATACATTCTGATGATATAGCTCGATATGATAACTTGGTGAAAGATTGTGATCAAGAACTATATCCGGGTTGTAAGAATTTTATGAAGATTTTTTTTTGCATTTATTACATTTGAAATATTTGAATGGGTGGTCTAGTAAGTCTTTTACTATACTTCTTCAATTATTAATGAATGCATTTTCGGAAGGTGTTACTTTGCCATCATTTTCATATGAAGCCAAAAAACTAGTAAAAGAGTTGGATCTTGGATACGAGAAGTTAAACAGTTGTCCGAATAACTGTAGTTTATGTATATTGCGGTAAAAATATCAACTAAGAGTCGTGCCGAATATGTGAAACTTTACGATGAAAAAACATAAAGAAGACGAGAATGATTCGTTGACTAAAGTGGATGCTGTACCGACTAAGAAAAAATCGGCTAAAATTTTGAGGTTTTTTTCTCTTATACCTAGATTGAAAAGGATGTTTGCATCACTGAAGACGGCTTCCTCGATGAGATGGCATGACGATGGCTATACAAAGGATGAAATATTAAGACACCTAGCAGATAGTCTCGCATGGAAAGCATTTGATGATGGGCATCCCGAATTTACTTCTGATGTTCGCAGTGTTAGGCTAGGTTTAGCTACTGATGGGTTTAATCTATTTCGAACGATGAGTTCTACATACAGGACTTAGTCGATTATTTTGATTCTATATAATTTGTCACCATGGATGTGTATGAAACAATATTCACTAATTCTGTCAATGATTATTCTAGATAACAAGGGTTCAGATAATGATATTGATATTTTTCTGTAGCCTTTAATAAAGGAATTGAAACAATTATGGGAGGGTATTGATGCATTTGATGCTTTCGCTAGCCAAAGATTCAAAGTACGTGCTGCTCTTATTTGGATAATCAATGATTTTTCTGCATGTGCTAATTTATCTGGTTGGAGCACTAAGGGGATTATTGCATGTCCTTCTTGTGGAGATTCAACCCATTCGTATTGGTTAAAACATAGAGGAAAGTTTTGTTATATAGGCCATCGTTGATGGTTAGAAGCAAACTATCCATTTCGATTTTAGAATGACTTATTTGATGGTACCACAGAGTTGCGATCTGCCCCTATTCGACCAACTGGAACTGAAGTCTTTAGACAAATGTATGTCGCCAATTATATGCCGGATAAAGTCTCTAAATATTCAAAGAAGAGGGGAAGGAAGCATGTTTGCAGCACAATGAATAAAGGATTAGTGGCAGAGGTTGCTGAGGATGCTGACAACTTTTTTAGGAATGAAAACAATGTATATGGTCAGAAAAATGATGATGACTCAATTGCAGCATCTACATAGAAACAACTTTAGAAAAAAAGGAGCATTTTATATGATTTACCTTATTGGGAGTATAATCTTCTTCGACATAACTTTGATGTGATGCATATAGAGAAAAATGTTTGTGATAACTTGATTGAAATATTGTTAAATTTTGATGAAAAGACCAAAGATAGCTTGAAAGCGCATTTTGATTTGAAAGATATAGGTATAAGACAAGAGCTTCATCCAAAAGAGCTTGTCAATGATAAATTTTATATACATCATACTTGTTATACAATATCTACTCAAGAGAAAGATCTTTTTCTAACGGTTCTGAAAAATATAAAGGTTTCTGATGGGTATGCATCGAATATTTCATGATGCGTAAATCTCAAAAAGTGAAAATTTTCAAATCTTAAAAGTCACGATTGTCACACTTTGATGCAAGATATCTTTCTATTGGCTTTAAGATCGTCAACGCTGAAACAAGTTCTTACAATTATTTCTCAGTTGTCATCATTCTGTAAGGCATTATGTTCCAAAGTTCTTGATCCTAAGAAGCTTGATCAATTAGAGTCTAATGTTGCACTTACACTATGCCATATGAAAAAGATCTTTCCTTCTGAATTTTTCACTATTATGGTTCATCTACTCATTCACTTAGCGGCGGAAGCTAAACTTGCTGGACCGGTTTACTACCGATGGATGTATCCTATTAAGAGGTGATTTTTTTAAACTCTAGAGTCCATATTTAATAATCAGTTTGATGTTGATATTGATATTAAAAATTTATTGTTGAAGGTTTCTTGTACACTTAAAAGATTATGTACACAATCGAGCCTATCCCGAGAGTTCGATTGCCGAAGGATATATTATTGAGGAGTGTTTGACATTTTGTTCGAGATATTTTGAAGGTGTTGAAACAGTTTTCAATCGACCTCAAAAGAATTATGATATCATAGAGAATGCAAATGTTTACAAGTTCTCATATGGTGGAAGAGTTTTGAAAAAAGTTGAAAGTATTGTTCTTGATCAAAAATTGTTTGCACAGGCACATCGTTATATCTTATTTCATAGTGACATAATATCTGAGTGTAGCAGGTTAGTATGGTTATTTAAAATCTAAATTTACTGTCATATCTGGAGAATGTAAAAGAAGGTATTTAATTAAAGATTTTCTGATCGTGTACAGAATTTTAAATAGCTTAACTAAGTGTCAATCATAACATTCATTCTACACTAAGGATTGAGCAACGATGGGTGGTTGAATTATTTCCTAAATGGCTTTTCAAACAGGTTAGATGTCTAATATATTAAGCTTTATTTTAATTTCTATAGAGAGAAATTAATCATTATTGCTGTAATTATTTTTAGGTACCAATAATGATAGAGAGAAATTATTCTGATGAATTATTTATCCTTGCTCGAGGTCCGAATAATATTATCAACAAATATAATGGGTTCATTATAAATGATTTTAAATTTCACACTAAAGAGCGTAATAAATTTAGGAAAATCCAAAAACATTGGGTTATGGTTGAGGCGGATGGAAAAATTATTATAGTGCCCTAATAATTATTTATGAGCTAGATTATTATGAAAAGTTTAAGGTAGTATTATTTCGATATGATCGAATGGATATAAACTCACCTAGAGATTTTATGCAAGACATAAATGGATTTACACTTGTAAATTTTTCAAGGTTGATACATACTGGTGTATTATTGAAAGATGACTCATTTATTTTTTCATCCCAAGCTCGATAAGTATTTTTTGTGCTAGACTCAAAAGATAAAAATTAGTCTGTTGTTATTAAGATGAAACCTAGAAACTTGGATGATATAGAAAAAGGGTTGAAAGAGGAGGACGATTATACTTATACTCAATGTATGCCTTAGAATGTTGTGCCAACTGATGAAGTAAACGCGCCAACAAGCTTGGTTAGGACGAATGTTGAATGAGAATGTAGTGTCTTATTGGTAAGTAAACTTTATGATATATACATTGAATGAATTATTATGTTCTCTTTTATTAGCAACTCATTTAGTATAGATTTATCATTTACCTCATATTGATTCTTTTTTGTGCATACCAGGTAACAACATGCCCCGAAAAAAATGATTTAGAGATGTGGAGTTCCAGTATCTCAGGTGGGATCTTCTTTTGATCAGTCTCTACAGTCCCAGCAGCCCTGTGAGCACCAGCAGCATGAGTCTGGATCTCAGCACGAGCCTCTTGCTGAGATCCCAGGGGAGGATGTTGTTATAGATGACCTCAAGATCCAGGGTAATTCGATTTAAAGTTCATATTTTGACTTCAATTTTTTAATGCATATTTTATTTAATTTTAATAGACGGACAAGGGATGGTGAGGACGAGACGGAGATCCACTCATGCAAAGGATGTGTGGCAGCTTCGTGAGGGTGAAAAGATCATCATCTGAAGCAATGAATTGGGGCAGCCCATCAAGAGGGATGGAAGTATTTTATCAAGTTTTTTAGGATCGGTTGAATGCAAGGGTCAGCTGTGTCCGCTCAACTATATGATGTGGAATGAAATGCTTTCTTCGTATAAGGTTGAGCTTCTTAGACTTATACAGGTAATGAATTGAATTTGTTCTTTTTAATTTAATACCTTCCGTATGTTAATTTGCTTACTATCATAATTTTAATTTTAGATTTAATATTATTATAACATTTTGTATCTTTTTGTAGGATAAGTTTGTACTTCCTCTAGAGAGCCATGATTGAGTGCTAAAGTTCCTCAACCACAAATGAAAGGAATATAAGGTGAAGTTGAAGACAGACTTCAAGCGCAAGAGTATGACAGAGGAGAAGGTTGCTCGTGTTTGTCCTGCTGATGTATATCTTCAACAGTGGAGGGAGCTTGTTCATTACTGATTTCTGAAAGAGGACAGGTCATGTATATTGTTTCAATATCTTATATTATCTTTATTATTAATATAGATCGCAAATATATACATTGAATATATTATACTGTGTACTTTTATTTTAGCAGACATATTCTAATATTGGTAGAGCAGTATGAGCATTTCAAACAGTTCCTCACACTTCAGGCTTGAAAAGTTATGGGAGACATAAAGATGAATTCGTAAGTTTTTTAAAAACTATTTGAAACTCGATCTACTAATATATAGCATGTATCATAATATATAGTTTGCCAATATACTCTTCGTGTGTGTAGATAGAAGAGCATGGGAGAGAGCCTGGTGAGGTAGGTTTTATAGGATGACTCACACCCACCGAGATGGCAGCTTTGTCCGAGAGGAGTCGAGAGATATAGTCGTATGTATTCATCTTTGATTTGTTCAAAAAAAAATTTATTAGTTTTACTTTTTTTTAATTATTAATGTGACTATTTTTTTTGAGAGAGATATAAGATAGGGCTACATCTCTTATTTTAGAGTGTATCGGGGAGTCATCATCATCCAGCGCGGCCAGTCGCATCGAAGCTCAAGTCTTTGCTGAATTGATGGGCCCAGAGCGTTATGGTCGAGTAAGGGGTTATGGCGTTGGAGTTACCCCCACCAAGTTTTTTGCAGTGAGCCGATATACCCAAGATGCCAAACAAGGTTGTAGCATTGCAGAGGCTTGTAGTTTGAAGACAGAGATAGCACAGATAAACCAGACCTATGAGTCACAGATAGAGGAGATGAGGGAGAGTCATGGACCGATATTGCGGAGTTGAAGCGGAGCCATGACTTGAAGATACAATCTTTGCAGGATCGACTTGACCATATTTAATCTTTTTTGTAAAGATTTGCCACTCCAGTAAAAAGCTAAATCTATTTGAATATTTCACATAATTATAATTTGTTCTTGTACGAGTGTAATGACTTTCATATTCTTACTTTCTAAAGTGTCTTTTTTTTCTTGTAGGTCTCTGATACTTCATCTACTTGTAGAAATGATGATGTCGTCAACCCCTGATACATCATAGATTGTTTATTTAGGAATTTGATATGTATGTTTTTAATATTTTCGAAGTACAACGTAATCAAATATGATAATATAATTTTTTTTAATGAAAAGTTTTTGTTTGTGATGTGACTATTGTAACCTCTATGTGATTCAAGTTGTATATTTATTATGTTGGAAAGTAATGTATACAGGTTTAAAAATTACTTTTATAATTTTTTCTCAAAAAAAATCACTATTGCTGATGCTTTTAAGCGTCGACAATAACCAACCCGGCACGGCTCGGCTGGCCTTTGTGGATGCATTAAAGCGTCGGCAATAAACCAACTGGCACGACACAATATGCCTTTACCGATACTATAAAGCGTTAGCAAAGGCCATTGTTTGGGCCAACGCGACTAATAAGCATTAGCAGAGTCCAATGCAAGCCGACCCAAGAAAGCGCTGGCCTATAATGTCCAACGCTTTTTAGCTTCCATTATCTGCAAACGATGCGACGCTCAAAACCATCGGCATAGAGTCAGGTAATGTTGATGCTTTCAAAAAGCATCGGAAAGAAAAACTCCCACCCCCACCAGCTCGATGCTTTCGCGACGCTTTTGAAAGTGTCGGGACGAAAAATACCGATGCTTATAAGCGTCGGCAAGGACTCTAAAAAGTGCCAAAAAATATTGTTTTTTTTGTAGTGGCAGTTTTTATTTTTATTTGTCAAAGAATAGTCCTTTGCGTCCAGCTAGGCATGTATTTTACATGCAATTATGATGGATATTTTTTTGTTGCATAGTTATCCCCGTTTGTACGCATATAGACATGTATCTGGTATTAAATGGAAATAGGTTATGGAAACCGATACAATGGAATAAAGTTTTAAGTCAGAGCGAGACATAAAATGGCAGATAATCAAAGGAAAAACCTTATAAAGGTGACCATTTATGATCGAATCGTCAGCCAACCTGCTTTAAGCAGGTTCGAAGGTTCTAGTCATAAATGAGTCAACCTTGTTCGACTTTTTATCAAAAAACTCAAATTCTGATTTAGATCTTTAACTCATTTAACTCATTCTGATATTTTCAACAATAAAAAAAATTCAAGAGTATAATCCCATGATCCGCAAAAGTTATGATTTATAGGAAGTCTAACCACAAAATGCATATGTTTTCTTTCAATGTGAGCGATTGGATGGAAAAAAAGGACGCTTATTACTGAAATCTTCCAAGATAGATGATGTATGCCGCGAAGCCCATGTGCACGGATTTAAAGGAGTCTTTAACTTACAAATCACTGCACATCTCGGGGAAGAATGCTTTGGCAGCATCCTCACACAACACATTGGAAATACTACAAGAACCTTCTACCAAGAATTGGAACATAGACACCAAGTGAACCTTTCAATTATAACATCTACCTAGCCGCATATAAAATCCTCATACGAAAGAATTACGAAGTAACTACTGTAAGAGGAGAAGGAGAAACCGTAGACATTCTTGTTGATCCTTCTAAACATCTAAGTTGTTACATTGTCTAAATATTTATAGCAACCGGCTAGTAGTGGGTGAAAAATGTGGAATAATTTCTATCTTTGGCGTTAGCGAACCACAAAAGTTTTGATGATGGATTCATTGCGGTAGATAGAGTTAGAATTTTTAATACCACAGTTTCAATGGAAGAGTTGCATGCTTCATAAAAAGAACTGAATTATGCTATATACAAATTAGGAACTTCACAAATTTGTTCCGAGTATGATTCTATGATGGTTGCAAATCAGTCAAGAAACCAGTTAACCGAGAAGAACAATTAGCACATGTCGATAAGGACTGACAGTTCCAACAACCGACAACTCTAGCAACCCCTAGTCTTGGCAGCACCACATTTTATGCCTAACTAGCGTTGTACACCGCCCATGCGGACCGGCTCTCATGGCGTGGTCGTACTACCAGCCGTCACTAGGCCATCCGTGCATGTCACATCAGCCCAAATAATAACAAAACGAGCTCCCCTATATAGTAGGATAGCCGGGTACCTTAGAAATAGAGGTAATATGCTATTCACGGAGGATCACACTCTGCTAAAATCTCTTACTTTCATATTATTGTTTCTCTATTCTAACTTAGGCTTAGGAGGGTCAACCTAGTTTGGCTTCTAATTAAATGACTGAGATTCAGATTTTGACCTTTGACATGTTTAACTCATTCTGATTTATTCAGCAATGAAAGAAACTCTGGAGTGTAATCCCATGATCTGCAAAAATTATGATTTACGGGAAGTCTGGCTAAAGAATGCATATGTTTTCTATCAATGCGAGCGATTTGATGAAAAAAAGGATGCTAATTATGGAAATCTTCCAAGATAGATGGTGAATGCCACGAAGCCAATGTGCACGGATTTGAAGGAGTCTTTATTATCACTTACGAATCGCTGAGAAGTGCACATCTTGGAGAAGAATGCTTTGGCAGCATCTTCACACAAGACATTGAAATACTACAAGAACCTTCTTCTATGAATTTGAACATAGACACCAAGTGAACCTTTCCTTTATAACACCTACCTAGCAGCATATAAAATCATCATACGAAAGGAATTGTGAAGTAACTGTTGTAAGAGAAGGAGAAGCCGTGGACAATCTTGTCGATTTTTCTAAACATCTGAGCTGTAAAACTGTCTAAATATTTATAGCAACTGATTAGTAGTCGGCCAAAAAGACGGAATAATTTGTATCTTTTGCGTCAGCCAATATTAAACAGGGCACCCCTGTTTTGGATGAAATTTCGATAAATCGGTAGTGCAAATCAAGGAGGATGGTGGCTAGATGACCAGAAAAGAAAGAGAAGATCCAGAGCGATTAGCTCGGTCCGGCAAGGTGATCTAGCAGCTATTTTCAGCAATGAGTCGAGAAAAACTTGGAAGCAAAGCTTTGGATCGGCGGCCATTCTTGGAGTTATCGGCGGTGGTGTTCAACGTGGAGGAGGAGGATCTTAAATCGATGGAATCCCTAGGGTTTAGATAAGATTAGCTTGCCCCTAGGTGTCTCAAATTTCGGCGAGATCGGGGAGGAAGAAGACTCCGGTCGCCTCTCACGTGCAACAGGCATGTTTGAACGGGCCTGGCCTCTTCAGGCCGGCCTATAGTCCAAGGAAACTGGGCTATCACAATATTACTTGTTAGAGTACAGACCCAGTGGCTAATGAGGTTGGTGGGATGTACAGACTTGTTCAAAAGCCAAATGGTGGCCCAGCCCGCCGGAACCTGAGCATTTTGGATGGCAGGAGTTTGGTTTTCAAGCTCGGCAACCCAGGCTGGATCTGAAATTTTAGCTACCCCAAGCTGGCTAGATCTCAATTTTAAACAGGCTGGGCTCAGGTTTCAATCAACTCGGCCCAAGCCCACCCCGAGCTTGGTTATTTATATAATATAATATATTACATATCCCCCCCTTCCCGCGACTACTTAACGATGTTTAGCTGTTCTACCGTACCCAAGAATAGATAAAATTGGGGAAATAGTTTAGGTGGCAAGTGATTGCAACAGCAATGTTAAGCCAATTAAAGATTGCACTAAGTGGTTGAGATCTCATGCAACTCCTTAAATTATTCTGTTTCCATTGGGGAATCAGTACCAATAATCCTGTGTCTTCCATCCATATCTATATCTTGATAGCAATATAAAATTTTATTATAAATATTATATGTCCTGCCCGGGAAGCAGACTTATAGCATGCACCCGGTTAATCGTCCGCCAACCAAGTCAAAGTTTGTAAAATCAAACAAAACAAAAGGAGAAATAAAAATTTCACACGATTTTATGGCGCTGCACTTGTAAAACTATTAAAGTATGGACCAATGACACGAAAATATCTCACAAATAAAAACTAATGCAAGATTAACAAATTTTTCTTCCACTGCTAAGAACAAGGAATTTAACATTTATTCAGAACCAAAAGCCCATCCATTTTTTATTACAAAATGCGCACAAGCAAAAAAACAAAAAGGCGCAGGGAGAGAGTGAGCGAGGCAGTCTGCGGTACGTGGAGTAGAAGTGTAGAACGCGGAAGGGCTTCAACCTCAAGCTAACTGGCCTAGGAGTTAATTATGGGTCCACTCCTATATCCAGACCCATTGCCTGAACCATAGCCGGAACCAGAACCTGACCCAGAGCCCGAGCCACCGCCGCCACCACCACCGCTTCCGTGACCACCTCCATGGGCACCACCACCCTGGCCGTACCCTGAGCCACTGCCGGATCCATGGCCCGATCCACTTCCACTTCCATTCCCTCCGCCGGAGCCACCGCCACCCCCACCACCTCCACCACTTCCGTAGCCTCCACGGTGCCCTCCACCGGCGCCATATCCAGAGCCAGACCCGTACCCGCTTCCGGACCCATAGCCAGATCCGCTACCTCCACCTTCACCGCCTCCGCCACCGCCGCCTCCACCTCTTCCGTACCCACCACCATGAGCCCCGGATCCACCTCCTTCACCATAACCGGAGCCGGAACCATAGCCTGAACCGGAGCCGTTTCCAGAGCCACCACCTCCCCCACCGCCTTCTCCGCCACCACCACCTCCACCTGAAGATGTCAAGGCTCGGCCTGCCTCGGAGAGGCCGATGCTCAGCAAAACTATGAAGGAAAGAGCAACAAGCTTAGTCTTAGCCATGGTTGTTAGGATGAGATCGAGAAGTGAGGAATGAGTTGTGGGCTAGAGGGGAGGACGGCATGGGTATTTATAGAGCTGCATGCATGAACGACTCCAAGGCATGCAAACCTTAGGTGGTTCCTTATAGGAAACCAGTAGTGTGGTAATTGACCAGCGCTATCCTTCGCTAGCTTCTGACTTGGTAGGTGATTAGATCGCGGATTTTCTCCGAGTTTTTCCTAAACCAAGGTGCTGGTATTCTCCGGTTTTCTACTCGGCAGGCCAACATGCCTGCATTGTTGACAATATTAACCAAAGTTTTGTTACCGGCGGCTCCACTGCCGAACTACATGCATTTGGTGGGACGGAGCGTTGACGTCCGCCGGTAAAAGCCGCTGAATTGGGTCTGAGCGCTAGGTGGCAGCCAAAGTAAAGTCCAAAACAGGGTTGGGAAGGGTCAAGTTGCCGCGTTTAGTAGCCATTAGTCAAGAAAACGATACTTATTATATCTTTTAGTTGACGATCGTAAACAACGAGATCCCGAAATTACCGATCAATCGACAAAGTACTTGATGAAGCATTGTTATATATGGAGCGGTTTTCTTAAAAGAGAATTAGAAAGACAAAATTCCGAGTACTTTTTGCTGGTGATCTTTGAATGAGATCCGCTTCTCCGCACCTCGGCCAGCGTTATTGGGGGAAGAAAGAGTATTGGATAGAGAAGAAGAGGCATAAAACAGAAAAGTGTTTTTTTATTGTTCTAAAACAAGGGAAAACAGAGAGAGTTATTTCCACCCCTGAACTCAACACTAATAATGCCTCTTTAAAGGCTTACAATCTACAAACTCTCTAATCAATCAGATAACTACATCAAAACAGAAACTAAAGGGATAAGCCCCATCTAAAAACAAACTATCTAAGAATTTTACTACTACTCCAAAAAAAAAAAAACTCTTCCGAAACTCGATAAACATCACTTGATATCTTGCTGAAAATTTCTGAATCAATCTTCAACACTCCTCTTTGATTAAAAATTGTACACACCAAGCTTCAATTTGAGATATGCATGTTTCTCACATGGGAGCGATTTTGTGAATATATGTCACCTGTCCATTCGTGCCACAAAATTTCAGAACTATCAAATTAACAACTTGCAACTAAGTCTCAAATGAAATAAAACCGAATGTCACAGAAATTGTTGACTTGTTGTCACAGAAAATTTCATTTACTTCTCTTGGTTCTTGATGTAGATCAGCAAGAATTCTTCTTAACCACACGGCTTGAGAAGAGGTTGTTGCCACATATTCAGCCTCTAATGAAACAATGCCGTTGTTGCTTGTTTCCGTGAGCTCCAAGTAATAGCCGCTGAACCAAAATTGAGAACACTCCCCGAAGTGCTTCTCCTATCATCACCTTGCCCAATCACTGTCTATAAAGCCAAACAATCTGAAGTTGGGAACATGTGAATACCATATTCCAAAATCCACCGTGGCGGCAATGTATCGCAGAATTCTTTTGGCTGCACCAAAATGCTGTTTTGAGGGATTATGCATAACCTTGAAACCATGCCAATGGAGAATGCAATATCAGGCATAGTGTGAGTTAGATAAATCAAACCACCAACTAAGCTTCTGAAACTCCTTGCATCTGCCTTTTTGGTCCTACCTTCAAGCTGTAACTTTTCATTAACATTCATAGGAGAAGGTGTCATCTTGCAATTCAGCATATTGAACCTTTTAAGATTCGTTGCATACTTCCTTTGTGAGACAAATACTCCATCTTCTCCTTGCTTCACCTCAAGGCAAAGAAAGTAATGCAACAAACCTAAATATGATATTTCAAATTCATTCATCATGCCGAATTTGAATTCAACGATAAGAGAATCGGATGAGCCCAAATAAATTATGTCATCAACATAGAGACATACTATCAGAAAATCTGTGTTACCTTTCTTCTTCAAATAGAGAGTCGGCTCATTCTCACTCCTTTCAAATCCATTTTTGTGAAAATATGAATCAATTTTGTTGTACCATGCCCGTGAGCCTGTTTTAATCCATATAGTGTCTTTTTCAATTTATATATCTTCTTTAGCTTGCCATGAATAACGAAACCTTCAAGTTGAGAAACATAAACTTTCTCTTTCAGTTTACCATTCAGAAAAATAGATTTAATATCAAATTGAAAAATAGGTCACTGTAATTGTGCTGCCAAGGCTAAGATAATTCTCACCATTTCAAACCGCGTAACCGGAGAGAATGTTTCTTCAAAATCAACACCTTGCTGTTGTGAGTATCCATTTGCCGCTAGTCTTGCTTTGCGCTTTTGTATCCTTCCATCAGCATCATACTTTGTTTTAAACACCCATTTCAAACTGATGGAATTTCTTCCTTCAGGCATATCTACCAAATCCCAAGTTTTATTTCTCTCTATTGCCATAAGCACTTTCTTCATTGCATTGCCCCATTCTTCTTTTTTTGTTGCTTCTTCAAAGGATATAGGATCTACAGGATACAAAGAAAATGTTCAACTCCCATAGATTTCTTTCAAGGACCTGAATTTTCTGGGTAGCACCGCATCAGAAGATTCTGCCGAATGTGATGAATTTCTATTGCTGGAACTTGAGGGAGATGAAACGGGTGAATCTAAGGGGTTGTTTGTGCTGGAGGTTGACGAGGAAGGTGCTAAATTTGTTGTTTCATTTAATGGATTTTCAATCCTTATCTGATCATGAACTTTCTCATTACTGCCATGCCAATTCCAGCTTGCATCTTCATCAAACACAACATTTCTATTGATGATTACTTTGCCATTAATTGGGTTATACAGCCGGTATGCTTTGGATTGTGTACAATAGCCAATAAAATGCACTTTTCTGATTTTTTTGTTCACTTTATGAAGATTCTATGAATTTATCAAAGCATTGGCAATACAACCAACAATTTTTAAGTGGCTTACGGAAGGCTTTGTACCCCTCCAAGATTCATATAACGTTTGATTTAAAACTGCCTTTTTTGGTGAAATATTTAGAAGATAGACCGCTGTATCAACTGCTTTTGCCCAAAACTGATTTGGAAGCTCTTTAGCTTTAACTAAACTCCTTGACATCTCAACAACATTTCGATTCTTGCGCTCCGCAACTCCGTTTTGCTTCGGCGTGTAGGGTGCTGTCAACTCCCTGTGAATGCCATATTCCTCACAAAATTGATTAAATTTCGTAGACAGAAACTCACAAGCCCTATCTATGCGAAGAGATGCTGGTTTCACCTGGCTTCTCAACCAAGGATTTGAACTCTCTAAAACTATCAAAAGTTTCAGATTTGTATTTTAAAAAATACACCAAACTCATGTGGTTGAAATCATCAATAAACAACAAAAAATACCGACTTCCACCAAATGATTCGGCGTTCATCGGTCCACACGAATCAGCATGCATTAATTCAAGACAACTAGAATCCCTCCATGATTTTCCAGTTGGAAAAGATTTTCATGTTCATTTACTGTAGATGCAGTCTTCACATAAATCCAATGAATCAATCTTCGGTAGTCCAAGAACCATACATTTCTGACTTAGCAATCTCATGCCTTTCAAGTTCAAATGCCCATACCACAAATGCCGCAACTATGATTCAGCCTTTTGATCAGCCACAAGATCATAATTCTCCATATTCAAAACTTCAAGCGGAAACATATTATTTTTTGTCATGCATGTGAACATTCACCAAAACTTGCCTTGAATTTTTATCTTTAATAACACATGATTCATCTTCAAACAATATTGAATATCCACTGGCCATTAGTTGCCCAACACTTAACAGGTTTTACATCAAACCAGAAACAAAATGAACATCATGGAGTAGTTTTACCTTACCATGGCTAGTCTTGACTGCAACAGTTCATTTTTCTTCAACTTGTATTTGCTTGTCATCGCCAAGCCTCACTGTCTTCTTTTGGGTTTCATCAACCTCTCTAAATATTGACTTCATGCCACACATATAATTGGAGCAATTGCTGTCCATAAACCACACATCATTAGAGACTACATCGACATCACTATGGGCCATAAATAGCCTGGTTTCTACTTTATTTTCTTCAACATAATTTGCTTGCTTCTCTCTATGCCAGCAATCCAAATGTACATGACCGAATCTCTTGCAATGATAGCATTGAACACCGCTCTTATAGCTTCTTTGTTCATTGCAGAACTACCTTGTTTCTGCTTGTCCATCAAACCATCCTTTTTCTATACTTCTGCCTCGACCTCTACCTCTGAAGCCACCTCTACCACGTCCTCTTCCTGCTACTTTTTCAAACTCCTTTTGATTAGATGCCTCCCCCTTTACTTGGAATGCCTTCTCCTCATGCTTCTCAAGCGATCTATTCAGTTTTGCCTCATAGGCTTGCAAAGAATTCATTAGTTTATCAAATGAAAATTTAGTTAGGTCTTTAGAATCCTCAGTTGCAGCAACTACATAATCAAACTTTGGAGTTAAACTCCTCAATATTTTTTCAACAATAATTTGATCTATAAGGTGTTTACCATAGGATCTTATCTGACTAACAATTGCACTAACTCTAGACAGAAAAGCTTGCACCAATTTATTATTTCTCATAAGCAAGGTTTCAAACTTATACCTTAAAGTCTAAAGTTTTACAGCTATTACCTTTGATGATCCTTCGAACTCCATCTACAGCGTTGTCCATGCCTCCTTTAAAGTAGTAGCTCCTACAATCTTTGAGAGTATAGACTCATCGATAGCTTGCTGAATGAAGAATGGTGCCTTAGAGTCCTTCATGTTCTCCTTCAACCGGTTCTCGTCATCAGGATCAGTGTACCTGTTGTCTACTAAGTCCCACAGATCTTGGAACCTAAATAGAGTTTTTATCTTAATGCTCCAATACTCATAACACTCTCCTTTAAAAACCAAAATTTGGGGTTGTCAGAGGCTGAATGTATTACTGTTGACAGCCTGATACCATAATTGTTGGAGGAAGAAAGAGTGATGGGTAGAGAAGAAGAGGTATAAAACAGAAAACTGTTTTTCTATTGTTCTAAAACAGGGAAAAATAGAGAAAGTTACTTCCACTACTGAACTCAACACTAATAATGCCTCTTTAAAGGCTTACAATCTACAGACTCCCTAATCAATCAGATAACTAAATCAAAAACAGAAACTAAAAGGATAAGTCCCATCTAAAAACAAACTATCTAAGAATTTTACTATTACTGAAACTCTTCTAAAACTCTTTCGAAACTCGATAAACATCACTTGATATGTTGCTAAAAAATTTTGAATCAATCTTCAACACTGCTCAGCTTGCATCTAGTTGACCTTGTGGTTGTTCGAGCTACACCATGATTTCGATCCCGGATTACAGAAATATTGGAGCATAATACACTTATTGTTTGCTATTGATATCTCACATATTTATGAAGAAACCAATAGTGCTATTCACTGAAAAATATCTTATTTGACTTGCCAACATTACGAGTTTTGCCGTGTGATCTTTTTGTTCATTTTTTAAATATTTTATTTTTGGATTCTCATATATCCATCTTTTGTTGATAGTAGGATTGCTGGAGCATAATGTACTTATTGCTTGCTATTGACATCTCACATATTCATAGAGAAATTAATAGTGTTGCTGTGGATAGTATCTTATATGCTAACCAACATTGTGAGTTTTATTATGTGATCTATATCGCAGCACGAGTCCAGTTGAGGATGTCGCATAATATCTATACTGCTGTGCACTTAAATCGAGCATTTGAAATTATTTTTAATTTAGGTACAAAAATTATTTGCGACTTCAGAGAGCCCAAGTGCAACCCTCTCAAATTTGGACAATCAAATGGATCGTCCAACATTGGACTACCTGTAATTTATCCGCAAGGCTAACTCTTTAATGTTCGAGCTTCTGCCTTACTTCCAACATAACGTTGCCTAGCTCTTTTATAAGAAAGGCCTGAACTAGACCTAGTTTTAGTATAAACATATTGCTTGTAGACTTTATATGCTGCCTCAGCAAATCACGTCAGAGCTCTGAGTGAAAAAAGAAGTGCAAGTTCTCGAACAGAACATGGTAGTTGGTATAAAACGTCATCCATAATTTTCCTTTTAATCAGCTCGACAAATATCGAGCGGCTAATTAATGTGCTTAATTAGCAACACCGGTGGAAAGTGCAACAAGCTTCGTACGAGCCATAGAAGGAGAGGAGGTAGAATGAGTTGTATGCTTGGGGGGACGCAGACCTTGGTATTTGTGGAGTTGGATGCACGACTCTCAAGACATGCAAGCGTCCCGGCTCCCATTTTTGCTTTATTTACGCGGCGAGGATTAGGCTTATCGTTCGAAACGAGAAAGGGGAGGAATAGAACGTTATCAGTTGATCAGCGTTATTTAATTTTTTCCATAGCTTTTCATTGGTATATGACTGACAGGTGGGTTTACTCTAAGCAGTTGCCAGAACAAGGTGGCCATGGTTTCCAGTGGGTAGGCCCTGTGTGCGGACTTGCATGCCTCAATCATTGACAAAATTGAGTGACCACCTTTGCTTAATAGATGAAGCGCCGGGTGGTTTTGTTTGAACTTTTCGATGAATTGGTGGGTTGGAGGTACAACTACGCATGTATTGGGCCTAGTTGGGCCAATGCATTGGAAAGCCCTGCCCTTTTTAGAGTATTGGGCCTGGTCCATTTTGACAAGCCCAGTTGAATTTGGCCCAAAACAAAAAAAAGTGACTGGTACCTGTAGAGGAAGGGGACTCTTCTTCCTTCCGATCTCGCCAGATGGAATCCAACTCCGAGTTAGATTTCGATCGCGGCTGCCTCTATGTAGAGGCTTCGTGAGTTCTCTCTCTCACCCCCATCGGAGTGGCAGCCATGATCGGAGCTCACCGCCGGTGATTCTCTCATTTTCCTTTCCGAACACCGATCACCTTCTCATCAGTTGCCACGATCAATTCTTTCCAAAAAACTAGGTAGGGACCCGACCTCCCCCGAGTTACCCTTTCTCCAGATTCTTTGTTGCCCGATGACCGGCTGGTGCTCACTAGATTTTGGCCTAAAAAGGAAGCCTTGTTTTTCCCTCTTTTTAGATGTCCAAGTCTTCTTGTCTTTCTTCGATCTTTATCGGCCGGCGACACTCATCGTCGAGGCCTTCCCTTAGTTCCTCACAGTGGTAGGAGGTCATGGCCGAGGTTTTAGCCGCTAGGATGCTCGGAACCTCTATTTAAAAAGGTTGGAAATCCCTATTTTAAATGAAACTAAAACTGTCAGTCGACCGTCGCCAAGCATGGCACGCCGCCGGCACCGAGTAGGCCATCGACTGTTGGGGGTCGCCGGCCATGAACGATTGCTGTCGCCGAGCACCCTTCTTCGTTCGGAAAGGAGGAGAGAGAGTGAGTGCCTCAAGATTCTCATCTTATTTTCTCTCGATTCTCCACTTGTTCTCTCTCTCCTCTCTCTAGATTCTCACTCTTCATGTCACTCTCTTTTTTTTTTCTCTTTTCTCTCTCTATCATGGTATTTTCTCTCTTTGTATGGATCTAGGGACCTTAGAGGAGAGTTTTGACCTCATCAATGGATCTCTAATTGACCCTCGAGAAAGAAAGTTTGGAACCCCACTTGTGGCCAAAAAGTGCATAAGCCTTATCTCGACCATTACCGAGCACCGCTAGACTTTATCATCATTAGAACCTCTTGTGTTACATGTACGATGGTCTGATTCTTGTTTATGATTTGACTAGTTAGATTTGCCAGAGCGGATTGACCCGGATCGTCGGATGCTGCTATCTAGTTGACCCTATCCGTCCTGCATCCGACCGCTGTCAACCACCATTTGACCCATTATTGATAATCCCTGATCTATTTTCTTGATTGGATATGTATATTTTGATTAGATGTATTGAGATACATTGTACTAACTCATTCAAACAATTGGGCATTGCTATCTAGTTAGCCTCGTATATCTTTCTATATTAATCTATTTTTATAGTCGGCCCTAGGTTTGCATGGAGCTATAGTCATCCGGACAGAAAAAAAATCCAACAAGATCGTATACTCTAGTTTCTCCCTTTTTGTTTCTTTCTCTTGGTACTTTCTCTCTCTCCAGCATAATTTGCTAATAATTATAGTATTTTATATCTTTATTATTGTTATACTATGGAATGTACTTTATGATCATTTTGTCATACTAAAAGTACTTTTTCAGTTTGTTTACCAAACAAATGTTAAAGTGACACAATACTTTACAAATGTTTACCAAAAGTATTCCACTTACATTCCCTTCGCCGAAGCCGCCGCCTCCTCCACCACCTCCACTGCTTCCATAGCCTCCATGGTGCTCTCCACCGGCGCCATATCCAGAGCCAGACCCATACCTGCTTCCTGACCCATAGCTAGATCCTTTACCTCCCCCATCACCGTCTCTGCCACCTCCGTCACTACCATGCCCTCCACCATGGGCACCACCGGCCCCATATCCGGAGCCAAAACCATAGCCGCTCCCCGACCCAACCAGAGCCACTACCCCCCCCCCCCCCCATCACCTCCTCCGCCACCGCCGCTTCCACCTCTTCTGTACCCACCATCATGAGCCCCGAATCAACCTCCTTCATCAGAACCGGAGTCAGAACCATAGCCTGAACCGGAGCTGTTTCCAGAGCTACCACCTTCCCCGCCGCCTTCTCCACCACCACCTCCACTTGAAGATGTCAAGGCTCGGCCTGCCTCGGAGAGGCCGATGCTCAGCAAAACTATGAAGGAAGGGGCAACAAGCTTCGTCTTAGCCATGGTTGTTAGGATGAGATAGGGAAGTGAGGAATGAGTTGTGAGCTAGAGGGGAGGATGGCATGGGTATTTATATAGTTGCATTCATGAATGATTCCAAGGCTTGCGGAGCTCCACTAGTGCTTTCGGCGATCAGATGGGTCATTGGTGATGGAGGGTCCGTTAATGTTCTTGAGGACAATTGGGTGACAGAGATGCCGATTTGTCGACTACCGACCATGGTGGACATGACCCAGTTAGCCGAACTTAGGGTTAGTGACTTGCTTGTTGCTGATGAGGATAGATGGAGGGAGGGGCTGGTCTGGGAGGCTTTCGAGGAGCACTTGGTGGAGTTAATCTTGGCCATTCCTATTCCATTTCGAGGGAAGCTTGATAAACTGGTATGGGTGCCGACAGTGCGATCTAGGGTGCGGACCAGAGAGCTCCATGCACTGTTCAGTAGGGAGCCAGCTCGACAGATCGATAGAGGTTGAATTTGGAGAATGTGGATTTACCCGCGCGTGGCACTGCTTATATAGAAGGTGGCTTGGGGCTGCCTACCGACCAGAAAAATGTTAGCAGGACGAGGTGTACGGACCACTCCATACTATGAGATGTGCCCAGACTCTGAGGAAACCAGTACCCATGTCTTCCTCAGATGCCTTAGGGCAGTACAGATTTGGGAGTGTTCCTCTACTCCTCTCCCACAGGCACTGGAGTCAGCAGAGGACCTACTACACTATTTGAGGGACTCCATGAGGAGATCGAGCTCTATCGAGGAGGCGATCATGAGGGCATACCTGGCCTAACATTTGGTTGGACAGAAATGTCCGAATCTTTGAGGATAGTAGATCGGCGCCGAGGATGGTGGTGGACAGGGCTTTTCGTCATGCAGCGAAGATCATCACGGTTACCGCATCGAGATCCTCTGGGATGGCTAGAGACATATGGAATATCCGTTACGTTGTCATAGCGCCTAGGTTTGTCCTTTTTTTTTGGATAGCCCCATCTTTTGGTCATCTCAAAGTTAATTTCGATGGCGGCATGGCAACGGATGGAATGCATGGAGGAGTGGGATTTGTGATTAGATACCATCATGATAAACTGGTTGCAGCAGGAGGTCGGCTCATCCTCGGCATGACTACTATAGAGACAGAGTTTCGGGCCGCCTGAGAGGACATCTCCTATGTGAGGAGAGTTCTTGGAGCTGATAGGGTATACCTCGAGGGAGACTCCTCTACGGTGATTGACTGGATACAGGGAGTGGACCCTTATGGGGATAGACATCCATTGATTGGCGAGACTCGCAGATTGGTTAGGGAGGTAGAGTCATTTCAGGCAGCACATGTGTTTCAGGAGGCAAACAGAGCTACAGGTTGGGTTGCCTCTTTTATTGCTCGGCACTCCGGAGAGTTTATCTGGACTAGGGCTGTTGATGTTCCTTTTTTCTTGCACCACTTTCTTTTTTTTGACTTGACTGGCTGTATCCATTTGAGTGCTATATGAAATGCCGATTTTACCAAAAAAAAAGACTTGCAAAACTTACGTGGCGATGGCGATAGCTTGGTTCCTTATGCGAAACGAGCCGAGTGTGGTAATTGACCAGCGCTATCCGTCGCTAGCTTCGGGCTTGGTAGGGGATTAGAACGTGGATTTTCTCCGAGTTTTTTATAAACCAAGGTGCTGGTATTCTCCGGCTTTCTAGTCGGCCGGCCTCGTTTCCAGGCCGACGTGACTGCATTGTTGACAATATTTACCAAAGTTTTGTTACCGGCGACTGCACTTGCCGAGCTACATGCATGTGGTGGGACGGAGCATTGACGTCCGTGTGTAAAAGCCGCTAACTTGGGTCTGGGCATTTAGAGAGTTGCATGCATGAACGACTTTATGCCATGCAGGTCTTACGTGGCATTTTGCTTTGTCAACAAGTAGAATGCGATAATTGACGATCATTATCCTTAGCTAGGTTCTGCCTCGGTGCGTGATTAGCTCGCGGATTTTCTCCAGTTTCCTTCTAAACCAAGGTGCTGGTATTCTCCGGCTTTCTAGTCGGCCGGCCTCATTTCTAGACTAGAAGCCGCAGACTGGGTATTAGCTGGCTGCCAAAGTGAGTCCAAAGCAGGGTTGGCCTCAAAGATTTTGACTTAAAAAACGAAGGGCCAAGTTGCCGCGTTTAGCAGCATTCGTTATTTAAAAAGACGAAGACAGCATCTTGATGTTGGGTTGTCTCGGTCTCGTCGTGGGCTGACAAGCCGACTTTGGGTTATGTTTGTATTGCCAGACCAAAACATGAAGACTGTAGAATAATGGCCCGACCGGTTTTTCTCTGGTGCAGGGAATTAGGACCAGTGCCATGCAGATCATGCATGGAGGAGGGACGGCAAGGTTTCGAATGAGTTGACCGAGTACTCATTTCGAATGCTTATTTTTTTCTCTCTCGTTTACATGGACCGACAAAGGACCTCCATGGCTGAAACTATAGATCATGATATTAAGTGCTTGGGTTATTTGTTGTATGACTGTTAGAGAAACTTCATACCATTTATTTTTTGAATGCAGTCCTTGTTAGGCCAGAGGTTGTGTATGTTTCTCGTGTTCTTCCCTCGCTCTTCTCATGTTTCAATTATGAAAGACCTTGCCATCTTTCCTGTCTAACAGTTGCAGATGTATGCCAAGGGAACTTGGGTCCCACAGTTGGCATTCCTCTCTAAGAAACTTTGCCTTCAAGGTAGGCTTCTGGATTGAACCCTACTGGTGGCACATCCCTAGCTACTATGTTTCTTAAAACAGATGATTGCAAATGTTAGATTTCACGATATAAGTTTTCTATTAGGACAACTCATAAGAAGGCTAAGTACATTTTTTATGTATTAATTGCAAGAAAGCGAAGGTGAAAGGAGGAAGAGAACAAATAAAGCATAATTAAGAGTCTAAATTAATAAAATAGTGATGCTACTAAATTGACGTTAACTGATGATATAATTATTCCAGATCACCTTTGGATGCAATCTAGCTACTCTGAGTTGTGCGTTGGGAGAGATCGAAGCGGATCTCAAGCTGCTTTGCGCACATCTTTTTCATTTTTAATTTTTGAGAAAACAATTGTCAAAACAACCATCTTATGGGATGGTTTTTCAAGAGCATTTATTAGTACTATGTGTTGGGGGGAAAAATAGACCACCCCACAAATACAACTAAAGCACCCAAATCCGACGGCAAGCCTGAGCTCATGCAGGACGAGCTCATGCAGACCGAGCTCTTGCAGGCGGAGCTCAGAAGGCCGAGCTCATGCAGGCCGAGCTCAGAAGGTCGAGCTCATGCAGGCCGAGCTCACGCAGACCGAGCTCATGCAGGCCGAGCTCATGCAGACCGAGCTCAGAAGGCCGAGCTCATGCAGGCCGAGCTCATGCAGACCGAGCTCATGCAGGCCGAGCTCATGTAGGCCGAGCTCAGAAGACCGAGCCCATGTAGGCCGAGCTCATGCAGGAGCGCAGAATGCCTCCCCTAGAAAATCGAGCTAAGAAGGCTGGTGCTGAGCCAAGTCCTGAGGGACTTCGAAGCTCAAGAGCCATTAAAATGTCTCCAAAAAGGTACAGGACGCCACTTTAGCTTTAAATAATTTCCATATTTTACCTATTTTCAGGTCGGAGAATCCAAGAAACGACTTATGGGTATCTCTATCTCCAACGTCGCCCCGCTTCGAATAAGGGCGCACGATCGCCAACGGACGAAGTCTGTCTCCTGTATGTGTCTCCAATGATGCCCCGACCAAGCTCGGGCACCATTTCGACGCCCTTCGACGCCATTCGACGACATTCGACGTCATTCGACGACCTTCGACGACATTCGACGACATTCGATGCTATTCGACGCCCTTCGACGACATTCAACGCCATTCGACGACATTTGACGCCACGACATTCGACGCCATTCGATGCCATTCGACGATATTCGACGACATTCGACGCCGTTCGACGACATTCGATGCCATTCGACGTCATTCGACGCCCTTCGACGCCACTTCGATGATATCCGACGCCATTTTGATGACATTCGACGATATTCGACGCCATTCGACGATATTTGACGACATTCGATGCCCTTCGACGACATTCGACGACATCCAACACCATTTCAACGACATCCGACGCCATTCCGACGACATTCGACGCCATTCCGATGACATTCGACGCCTTTCAACACCATTCAACGCCTTTCAACGCCATTCGATGCCTCCTATGACAACACGCCCCGATCTGAGTGGGGGCACCCTGCTGAGTCAACCACAAGCCAAAGAAGGCTGCAGAAGTCGATCTCAAAGCAAAGTCGCTTAGCTCGGCTTGGACAGCTCGGCTTAAGGCCGTTAGCTCCGACTGCACGAGAGTACACCCTACTTAGCACATACATCTTCATAGATATTTGGCTATATTACAAGACGATCGACAACTGGACTACTTCCTTCGTCCGAGCCAAAAAACAGCTCGAACTCGAAAGTCGGGGGGTAATGTTGGAGGAAAAATGGACCACTCCATAAATACAACTAAAGCACCCAAATCCGACAGCAAGCCTGAGCTCATGCAGGACGAGCTCATGCAGACCGAACTCATGCGGGTCGAGCTCAGAAGGCAGAGCTCATGTAGACCGAGCTCAGAAGGCCGAGCTCATGCAGGCCGAGCCCAAAAGACTGAGTTCATGCAGACCGAGCTTAGAAGGCCGAGCTCATGCAGGCCGAGCTCACACAGACTGAGCTCATGCAGACTGAGCTTATGCAGGCCGAGCCCAGAAGACCGAGCTCATGCAGACTGAGCTCATGCAGGCCGAGCTCATGCAGACCGAGCTCAGAAGACCGAGCTCATGCAGACCGAGCTCGTCGTTCACATGCTGTGGCCACGCCCTGCAGCAGTCTTACCGTACCATGCTTTGCTTTCCGGCCACGCCACGACACATCAACCAGGGACCATACCCTGCTACGACTATCAACAATTAATGCACATGGTCTCCACGGATCTCCGGCTTACTCAAAATTTCAGGCCATCCACGGCAACTCATTGACTCACTCAACTACGTTCGGTCACCCACAACAACTCATTGGCTCTAGTCCCGTCCTCCACGGGAACGTATTAATTCAGACGACCACACTCAATCATGACGGTAACTCATTTAATTCGCCTGATCACATCACAGGTAAATATGTATCCCTCCTATAAAAGGAAAACTTCTTCCTCTTTAAAGGGGGTTCTTCTTGAGGATTCTGACTCGGAGACCCCCGCATGCAATATCTCTCTTTCTCCACTAAAGCTCCCCTCTGACTTAAGTATCGGAAGGCCAGTGCCGGAAGCCCCGGCCATCGACTTTTTGCGGGCCCCTCGGAAGACATAGCCCGCCGATGTACCATCCGCATCGGAGCTCCACATTCTCAGCCAGTGGTCACCTCCGGGTCTAATTTTCAGTAACACTATGCTATCAAAAAAAAGCTGTTATAAGTGGTAGAAGTTTTTGTCCTTGTTAACAAATTAAACAAAGCCAGATACTTCAATTAATATGAGAAAAATCGATTAGTTTAAGGCACAGTAGTTGAGAGGCTTGTGGGCTTGTCCTACCTATAGGGTAGACTGACTTTAACTAAATATGTACAAGTGTTGAAAAATTTATTATACCGACAGAGATGCCGTAACATAGTAAACAATATGCAAGCCAAAACTCATGATGAAAAAAATGAACATTTGAATAGATTCTTATGAATTCGTTTTTTGGTATAACTTGGAGGATTATTCAAGTTCATATATCTGGAGATATCCTTTGACTGATTATCCTTTATTTACTTCAAAGGAAAGCAGAACCCTATGTAAGTCAAAACCCATGAGGAAAAAATGAACATTTGAATTGACCCTTATGAATTCGTTTTTTGGAATAATTTGGAGGATTATTAAAGTCCATATGTATATGGTGATATTCGGAGACTGGGTTATCTTTTATTTACATCAAAGGAAAGGCCAAACCCTATTCTTAGGAGAGCCCTGAATATTTGTTAATTTTCTACACTACAACCAACACATATTGTTTCTTATCTAACAGTTAAACTAAAGAAAATAAAGTTCTTGAAATAATTATTTCTCTTAATGTAGATATTAGGTGCAGCATTTAATGATTCGACCCATCAATCTCATCTGCAAGTGACATGCTTTAACCATATTTGGAGTTGGCATAAATAAATTTAGGTCATAAATTTTTCAACTTGCTGAGACTCGTTTATTAAATAGGTTGGATTTTTTTTGACCCGTTTAAGCTATTTTAACATTTTAATAATTGAATTAAGTTATCATTCGATCTATTTAACTCTGTTCAAAATCTACTTAACTGATTTTTGTTTAGTTTAATCCGACATGCTTAACCTGTTTAAGCTTATTAATTTAATATGTTAAAATCTACTTAATTTGTTTAATTCACTTTGATTTGTTCAATCGGATTAGGTTCCCAATTTAATAAACAAATTAGGTACAAATTTCAATTTTTAACTTGTTTAATGAAGTAGACGGCCGACAAACTTGGATCCTTTATGCATCCGACTCAACGCGACCCGATCCGTTTGCCACCTATAGTAGATTGGGTTACCTTTTTAACGTGATAATCAATCTCGAACTATAGCCTATCAGTTTTCTCTCAAACAAAAGGAGGTTGATTGCAAACTATATTAAACTCCAACATCACATGGGAGAGAGAAACCGCTTTGCGAGGAGTGTCCAATTTTAATAAATATTGAAACAATTCGATATGACTTTATCTACCTTCCGCATTTCTCGAGTCAAAACTCCAAAGATTCACATGAAACCACGCAAGTTTTGTATAATTGTTGGCAACGAAACCTTTTTCTTCCCCAGTTCCAAACTCGAATGTTCTTTTTTTTTTTTTTTTGGTAAATAAAAACTCCAATGTTTCAAACTTCGAAACAAACCATCGAAATAAATCCATAAATTAAGGGGTGATAGAGACATAGGAAAAGGTTCTCATTTTAGCGTGAGGTGGAGGTCCAGCACCAAACTCAAAAAGTTCCATGGCATCCCAATCTCCCAATTTGGAGACAGTTAATAGCAGACATGGTTAAAATTTCCATGCCACATGAGGTCAAATTCAGGACCTTTAATGCATGTAAGCCCTTAACTCATGCCCCATGACTAGATAGTTTCTTATATAGCTTGCCAATATCATCAGTTTTGTTATGCAGACCTTTTTTTAATTTATTTTTTAAATATTTTATTTTTTGGATTCTCACGTATATATCTATCCATATAGAGTTTAATTTAATGCATCCGCTAAAATAAAAAAAAAAATGGCACAGGAGCTAACTGTTGATAACCATTATTTTTTCAATTATGAGACAGAAGCCCAGAAGCCCTTCCATTTTTTATTACAACAACACCCATAACTAAAATTAACACACGGATAAGAAGGATTGAATGACGCGGTACGCGAACTACGACAATGAAGGGCTTCAGGTGGACGGTTGCAGATCTAGGAGTTAATTAATGGTGTCCGCCACCACCACTCCCATATCCAGAACCATAGCCGGACCCAGAACCAGACCCAGAGCCCGAGCCACCGCCGCCGCCACCACCGCCGCCGCTTCCGTAGCCCCCTCCATGGGCACCACTGCCCTGGCCGTACCCTGAGCCACTGCCGGATCCGTAGCCCGATCCACTTCCACTTCCATTCCCTCCGCCGGAGCCGCCGCCACCTCCACCACCTCCACCGCTTCCATAGCCTCCACCGTGCGCTCCGCCGGCGCCATATCCAGAGCCAGACCCGTACCCGCTTCCTGACCCATAGCCAGATCCGCTACCTCCGCCTTCACCGCCTCCGCCACCTCCGCCACTACCATACCCTCCACCATGGGCACCACCGGCCCCATATCCGGAGCCAGAACCATAGCCGCTCCCCGACCCATAACCAGAGCTGCTACCTCCCCCTTCACCGCCTCCGCCACCACCGCCTCCACCTCTTCCGTACCCACCACCATGAGCCCCGGATCCACCTCCTTCACCATAACCGGAGCCGGAACCATAGCCTGAACCGGAGCCGTTTCCAGAGCCACCACCACCCCCGCCGCCTTCTCCGCCACCACCTCCACTTGAAGATGTCAAGGCTCGGCCTGCCTCGGAGAGGCCGATGCTCAGCAAAACTATGAAGGAAAGAGCAACAAGCTTAGTCTTAGCCATGGTTGTTAGGATAAGATCGGAAAGTGAGGAATGAGTTGTGGCCTAGAGGGGAGGACGGCATGGGTATTTATAGAGCTGCATGCATGAACGACTCCAAGGCCTGCAATTTGCAAACCTTACGTGGTTCCTTATGCGAAACGAGTAGAGTGTGGTAATTGACCAGCGCTATCCTTCGCTAGCTTCTGGCTTTGTAGGTGATTAGATCGCGGATTTTCACCGAGTATTTTCTAAACCAAGGTGCTGGTATTCTCCGGTTTTCTAGTCGGCAGGCCTCGTTTCCCGGCCGACGAGCCCGCATTGCTGATAATATTAACCAAAGTTTTGTTACCGGCGACTCCCCTGCCGAGCTAGATGCATGCGGTGGGACGTCCGTCAAAAAAATCCGCTGGCTTGGGTCTGGGCGTTAGGTGGCAGCCAAAGTAAGTCCAAAACAGGGTTGCGAAGGGTCAAGTTGCCGCGTTTAGTATCCATCAGTCAAGAAAACGATATTTATTATATCTTTTAGTTGACGATCGTAAACAACAAGATCCCAAAATTACCGATCAATTGACAAAGTATTTGATATATCATTGTTATATATGGAGAGGTTTTCTGCAATGAGCTGGAATGGCCAAATAATTGCCATAGCAAATAAGACGGATAGAATGAAATAAATTGCAAGAAAGTAAATTTGTGATTTTTGGTTTCCTAAAATACACCTATTTTCAAATTTCTCCTTTGTTCCTCAATAAATAAATTTGTCTAAACCAGGAAAAAATATACCTCGACTTCCTCGGCTACAAGAATTTACTTCGGAAATAATATGTGAGGACCCGTGTGGGCGTGTGTTTAGTTCATATCGGTTATTTGCTCGGTAAATCTTAGGTACTTGTACAGGATCAAGAAACCCAAATAGTACCTTCCGGTTAGCTATTTTGGGTGGGGCTCTGAGTTGTTATAAATGGTATTAGAGCCGTTCCGATCCATAACCTATGTAGACTAGGTGACGCATCCTCACGAGGACGTTAGGATTTTAACGGAGGGAGTATGCGAGAATTCGTGCGGGCGTGTGTTTAGTTCTAGATCGGTTATTCGCTGGATAGAGATTGGATACTTATACAGGATCAATAAATCCAAATAATACTTACCAACTAGTCATTTTGGATAAAGTTCTGAGTTGTTACATAATATTTGACCCACCGTATTCATTATATGCTATCTCACCAGGTCACGCCAGAGCTCTCAAGGAAAAAAATGAAATGCAAGTTCTCAGAGAGGACATGGTAGTTGGTATAAAACGTCATCCATAATTTTCCTTTTATTCAGCTCGGCAAATATCGAGAGGCTAATTAATGTGCTTAATTAGCGACGCCATGGTGGAAAGTGCAAGGAGCTTCGAACGAGCCACAGAAGGAGAGTAGGTAAAATGAGTTGTATGCCAGAGAGGACGAAGACCTTGGTATTTGTGGAGTTGGATGCACGACTCTGAAGACATGCAAGTGTCCCAGCTCCTTTATTTGCTTTATTTACGCGGCGAGGATAAGGCTTATCGTTCGAAACGAGAATGGGGAGGAGTAGAATGTTATCATTTGACCAACGTTATTTAAATTTTTCCATAGCTTTTCTTTGGTATATTATTGACTGGTGGGTTTACTCCAAGCTGCTGCCAGAACAAGCTGGCCATGGTTTCTAGTGGCAGGCCCCGTGTGTGGACTTACATGCCTCAAGTATTGACAAAATTGAGCGACCACCTTTGCTTAATGGGTCAATCGCCCGGTGGTTTTGTTTCAACTTTTCGATGAATTGGTGGGTTGGAGGTCGTCCGCTTTAGTGGAAAACAAGGAGCATTGGAGTAACCAGACTGCCGCAGAACGGCTTGCGGATATTAGCTATAGAACGGTGAGATGAATCACTGAAAAACTCTGAACTGGAATTGGAGGTCGTCCACTTTAGTGGCAAAGTGTTAGTCGAAAACATGCAGGATGCCCCTCACAAGTATTTTTGAGGCTTAGTTTCCGCATTGATTCTTAAAAAATAGAAATTTTAGTGTTTTTTTTTCATCAACTATGAGTATGGCCTCTGCAACCATGGATCATAATAAGCAAACAAGCAGCATCCGTTCGGGTCAATGAAAAATCAGCCAGCCAAACAGTCTTCCACGGTTTTGATAGGTATGGTAATTAGCAAGCATAAGCATTGCCTTGCGTCTTGCTTATGGTAGAGATGTTTGCAAAAGAAGTTTGTAATATCATTACAAAATTGGAAGACTACAATTTATTTAGTAACTCTTACCCTAGTCTTCCTGTACGAGTCGTAAATGAACTGTCAACGCTTACCATTTTCTGCTCGGTCCCTTATGCAGTTTTTATTCTTATTTGTCAAAGAATAGTCCCTTGCGTACAACTAGGCATGTATTTTACACGCAATTACGATGGGGCTTTTTTTTTTTTGCATAGTTATCCCTGTTTGTACACATAAAGACATGTATCTGGTATTAAAAGAAAATAGGTCATGGAAACCAATACAATGGAATAAAATTTTAAGTCCGAGGGAGACATAAAATGGAAGATAATCAAAGAAAAAACATTATAAAGGTGGCAATTAATATTAAGGTGGCAATTTATGATCGAATGGCCGGCCAACCTGCCTTAAGTAGGTTAGGAGATTCTAGTCATAAATGGGTCAGCCTTATTCAACTTTTTATTAAAGGGCTCAAATTCCAATTTAGATCTTTGACTCATTTAACTCAGTCTGATATGTTCAGCAATGAAAAAAATTCAAGAGTGTAATTCCACGATTTGCAAAAGTTGTCATTTATAGAAAGTCTGGCCAAAGAATGCATATGTTTTCCATCAATGTGAGCGATTGGATGGGAAAAAAAGGATACTTACAGGGCCAGCCCAATCCTTAGGCGACCAAAGCGGTCGCCTAGGGCCCCGGCCTAAAAAAGGCCCATTGCAGAAAAAGCCTCAAAGAAAAAAGGGAAAAAAAAGGTCCTCCTGTGAGTTCGCCTAAGGCCAGCCTACTATAGAAAAGGCTTCAAAAACAAAACGGCCTTAGATCCCCAAAAAACATTGGGCTGCTCGTGGATGCTTATTACGGAAATCTTCCAAGATAGATGATGTATGCCACGAAGCCCATGTGCACGGATTTAAAGGAGTCTTTAAATGCACATCTTGGGGAAGAATGCTTTGGTAGCATCTTCACACAAGACATTGGAAATACTGCAAAAACCTTCTACCAAGAATTTGAACATAGACACCGAGTGAACTTTTCAATTATAACAGCCACCTAGCAGCATATAAATTCCTCGTATGAAAGAATTGTGAAGTAACTATTGTAGGGGGAGAAGGAAAAGCCGTAGACATTCTTGTCGATCCATCTAAACATTTGAGTTGTAACATTGTCAAAATATTTATAGTGACTGACTAATAGTGGGCAAAAAATGTGGAATAATTTGTATCTTTGGCGTTAGCAAACCACAAAAGTTTTGATGATGGATTCATTGCGGTAGATAGAGTTAGAATTTTTAATACTACAGTTTCAATGGCAGAGTTGCATGTTGCATAGGAAGGACTGAATTACGCTCTATACATATTAGGATCTTCACAAATTTGTTCAGAGGATGATTCTATGATGGTTGCTCAATGACTTTCTAATCCATCTCTCATTTATAGTGGTTTGTGATGAAAAAAATATTGGCCACCTCGACCTCGGACCAGACCGACCTCCTTAACCTCAAACATAATCTGTGGAGAATGACTTCGACGCAGGCCAAAGAGCCGAGGTGCCCTCGGTCGAAGAGCCAAACAGCTAAAGAGCCACCAGCCGAGAAGCTAATCAATCGAGAATAACAATCAGCACATGTCGACAAAAATTGACAGTTTTAACAACCGACAACTCTGGCAAACCCCAGTCTTGGCAGCACCACAGCTTGTGCTCGACCAGCGCTATACGCTGCCCTCGCGGATTGGCTCCTACGGAGCAACCGTACTACTAGTCGTCACCTAGCCATCCGTGCACGCCACATCAGCCCAAGTCACAACAAAACGAGCTCACCTATATAATAGGATAGCCAAGGTACCTCAAGGATAGAGGTTATATACTAACACTACAGGAAAAAGGGCTTATCCCGACTAAGCGTCGGCAATTTTGGCTCAGGGGCGAAAATCTGCCGATGCTTTGAAGAAGCATCGACAGTGAGGATGATAATGTTATTTCGATGATTAACACAACCATTGAGGAAATATCAAATTGATAATACGGTTTAATGTGATACATCACTAATGAATACGACACCCTCGATACATTCAAAATATATTAAGAAAATGAGATAAAATTTGTAGTAGAAAAGGGATAGAGAATTCTTAATTCTAATTCAACCAAGTTTCAAGTAAAATATACTTTTAATAGCAAAACAGTGATTTTCACTGTTAAGGGTATGTAGCTCTATCGTGGCATACACTCAAAATTTACTTGAAATATGTCTCGTTGTTTATATGAGTTAGTCTAACCTTAAGATGTAGAAAAGTGTGGATTGAGTCGACCCCAAGCTAAGTGGAGTCGACCCTGGCACACCATGGAACCATCTGGCACACCCCTGCAAAAATAGCACAGATAAACAGTAAGTGGAGTCGACCCCATTTACTCTTGAGCTGACCCTAGGTGAGGAGCCGACCCCAAATAATCTTGAGCTGACCCCAGCTTGAAACTTCAAGAAAACAACTCTCTGAAATTCACTGAGAGGGTCGACCCCAAGATTCCTTGAGCCGACCCCAGGAACACTTGAGTCGACCCCAATGGAGCTGACCCCAACTGAACATGAGTCGACCCCAAGGTTATGTTGTTCAAAATTATGTCTCTGGAATCCCTGAGAGCGTCGACCTCAATGGAACTTGAGTCGACCCCACTGTAGCTTGGGTCGACCCCAAGAAAGGTTGAGTCGACCCCAGTGAAAACAGATAAAAATGTAAGTTTCTGTGGTTCCTGAGAAGGCCGACCCCACTGTAGTAGGGGTCGACCCCAGTGAAGGTTAGGTCGACCCCAGAGAAAGTTGAGTCGATCCTAAGTCCAATGAACAGTAAGTTGAGTCGACCCCAGTAAAGTTTGGGTCAACCCCAGTAAAGTTTGGGTCGACCCCAGCACGGGCAAGAGCATAACGGCTAGTTTTGCAGAAGTATTTTTTGACCTTCCAACGGCTAGTAACGGCTAGTTTTTCAAATCTAACTAATGAAAAGTGACCAATAGATGTGGAAAAATATTTAAAGTGACACTATTCATCAGAGGAAGCATCTTTTGAAAAGACATCAATAGTTCATTCAAGCCAAAAGGAAGCCCTAGCGCTCTTCATCAAGGTTCTTCATTCAAGTTTCAAAATGGAGGTGGTTGAGCAATCTAAGGGTGTATTCAACAGCTCCACCAACCCATTGTGAAGAGAAGAAACCTTGGCAAAGAAGAGAAGAGCAATCTACAAAGCGATAATTATTTTCTACTCTTTTCTTTTTGTGCATATTTGTTATATTTGCTCATTTAGGAGCTTTAAACTTTTTTTCTATTATTCTTTATAAGGTTTGTTGGTGAGCCTGTAAAACCAACGGTGAAGGTTTGTTGGTGAGCCCGTAAAACATAGATTTTTGGTAATCCCAAAAAACCAAATTGTAGAGGTTTTTGGATTGTGAGCCCGAAAAACAATCCAACTGTAATCCGCGGGATTATAGTGAATTTCCAAGGGAATGCTTGGGAAGTGGACGTAGGTGCTTAGGAGAGCACCGAACCACTATACTTCTTGTGTGTTTGTATTGCGTTTTTACTTAACTCCACTAGACACATTCAATTAATATTAGCTTAACCACTCACTCATCAACTAATTTAATTAAGGGATTAAAAATTTTGAAAAACTAATTCACCCTCCCTCTTGGCTTGTCACCTTGGGCAACAAGTGGTATCAGAGCAAGATGCTCTCATAGTATTTGTTGATCTCACGATCAAGAGTCAAAGATCATGACAACCCAAGTAGGATGTTCTATGAGCGAGGGGCAATCCACAAATATACATCCTTTGTTTAATGGCACTAACTACACATATTGTAAAGCAAGGATGAGAATATTCATACAAGCTCTAGATTATGACTTGTGGAGTATCATAATTAGAGGACCACATACATCCACAATTAGTTTAGAGGGCACAATCATTCCCAAACCTGAAATGGATTGGAATGATAATAATAGAAAACTAGCACAATTGAATACCAAAGCAATTAATGTACTTTACTGCTCACTGGATGTAAATGAATTCAATAGAATATCAACATGTACATCCGCCAAAGAAATTTGGGATATACTAGAGGTCACACATGAAGGAACCAATCAAGTTAAAGAATCCAAGATAAATATGCTAGTACATAGATATGAACTGTTTAAAATGGAGTCCACAGAATCTATAATTGAAATATTCACTAGATTCACAGAGATCATAAATGGATTAAAGAGTTTAGAAAAATCTTATACTAACTCTGAATTGGTGCGAAAAATTCTCAGGTCTCTACCAAGAGTTTGGAAGGCCAAGGTAACTGCAATTCAAGAAGCAAAGGACCTCAACACACTACAATTGGAGGAGCTTCTAGGATCACTCATGACCCATGAGTTGACCATGAAGCAAAATTCAGAAGAAGAGGTCAAAAAGAAGAAAACCATTGTCTTGAAGTGTACGACTCCAAAACAAGATCTTGAATCAGAAAAATCTGATGATGAGAAGGAATATGATGAAGAAGGAATGGCCATGCATGCAAAAAAATTCAGAAAATTCATGAGAGGCAAGAAGAGACTCCACAAAAGGAAGCCTTTCCTCAAAGGCAGCTCAAGCAAGGAAAAGGGAAAAGATAAAGAAAAAGAAAAAGAGGTACCAACTTGCAATAAGTGTAACAAGCCCGGACACTTCAAGATAGATTGCCCGGAATTAAAATGGATGACAAGAAAATTTAAGAAGAAGATCCTCATGGCTGAATGGAGTGAAAGTGAGGAATCAAGTTCGAAAGAGGAAGATCAACAAGAGATGGCCCAAATTTGCTACATGACAACTGATGATGAGGTAGATTCGGAACTTGAATGTGATTTTACAGTAGAAGAATTACATGATGCATTTTTAGATCTTATGGATGAGCATAAGAAGCTAATCAGTAAAAATAAAATTCTAAAAGATGAAAACCAATCCCTTGTGAAAGAAAAGCTGAAAATATCTAATGACTATGAAACACTAAGTAGGAAGTTTACCAATAAAACTAAAGATCTAATTACTAAAAATCTCAAGCTAAAAGAAGATGTAGAAAAATATAAATTCTTAGTGGACAAATTCACACTTAGCTCAACCAAACTAAATATGATTTTTGATAGTCAAAAAGCTGTATATGATAAAGCAGGATTTGGATACAAAATGAATAGAAAGCAAAAATACTTAAAGAACATATTTGTTAAAGCCAAAAATAAAAATACAATCTGTTATTGCTACAATAAAATAGGACACAAAGCATATGAATGCAATTTTAGAAAATTCAATTATAACAAATTAAATGTAAAGGCAAGCTAAAATACAAAAAAATTTGGGTTCCAAAAGGAACATTAAAGGCTAACTCTAAAGGACCCAACATAGTTTGGGTACCTAAAGTATATCCTTGACTTTGATTGCAGGTGTCTCTTACAGCCAATAGAAGGGATAGACGATGGTATCTAAATAGCGGCTGTTCAGGACACATGACAGGTGACATAGAGCAATTCGTCACTTTGGAATCTAAGGAGGGTGGAGTGGTAACATATGGAGACAATGGAAAAGGACTTATCATTGGAAATGGTAAAATTCGTATCACTCCATCCACTTCTATAGAAAATATTTTATTAGTTAATGGTTTGAAACATAACTTACTTAGCATAAGTCAATTTTATGATAAAGGTCTTAAGGTCACATTTGAAGCCTAAGTATGCATAATCACTAATCCTAAAGACAATAGTATTGTACTTATGGAACATAGGCATGGAAACATTTATATGGTAGATCTTCATGACTTAACCAAGAAAAATGAATTATGTTTAATTACTAATGAAGAAAAGAGAAATGAAACAAGTTGACTTTGGCATCGTAGACTAGGACACGCTAGTATAGATCTAATATCAAAACTAGTCAAAAAGGACTTGATAAAAGATGTGCCAAAATTGATTTTTGAAAAGAAAATCTGTGGACCATGCACATTAGGAAAGCAAACAAAATCATCCTTCAAATCCAAAAATGTAGTATCAACCACTAGGCCTTTTAAACTTATTCACATGGATCTATTTGGACTTACTAGAACTACAAGCCTAGGAGGGAAGAAATATGGACTAGTTATAGTAGATAATTTCTCAAGATATATATGAGTTTCATTTCTTGCACATAAAAATGAAGCATTTTCAATATTTTTGAAATATTATAAAAATATCATAACTGAAAAGAAGCTCACCTTAGTTGCAATTCGAAGTGATCATGGAACTGAATTTGAAAATCAACACTTTAAAAAATTTTGTAGTGAAAATGGTATTTCATATCAATTTTCAGCACCTAGAACGCCTCAACAAAATGGGATTGTTGAAAGAAAAAATAGGATCTGGGCAGAAATGGCACGCACAATGTTGTGTGAGTCAAATCTTCCAAAGTAGTTTTGGGCTGAAGCTATAAATACTGCTTGCCATGTTTTAAATCATGTCTTAATACGTCTTATAACAAAGAAAACTCCTTATGAACTTTGGAAAAATAAGAAACCAACTCCTAAATATTTTAGAGTATTTGGGTGTAGATGTTTTATCTTAAACAATGGCAAGGAGGATCTAAGCAAGTTTGATGCCAAGTCAGATGAGAGTATCTTCTTAGGATACTCCACATCTAGCAAGGCATACAGAATATTCAACAAAAGAATTCTTGTAGTTGAAGAGTCTGTAAATGTTATTTTTGATGAGTCTGATAGTGAGTCTGCTAGGAGAGAAAGTTCTTTTGATGATGATGCAAGAATTATTGAGTTTGAAAAGCTGAATCTCAATGACGTGCCAAATCAAGAAAAGGTAGATGAAAAAGAAAAAGAGGATGATTGTGTGCCACTACAATCTCAAGACCTGCCAAAGGAATGGAGGTATGCACATGGACACCCCAAAGACTTAATTATTGATGATCCATCTCAAGGGGTAAAAACTCGATCTTCTCTTAGAAACTTGAATAGCTATCTTTCTTTTGTTTCACAAATAGAGCCTAAAACTTATGAAGAAGCTGAGCATGACATAAATTGGATTAATGCTATACAAGAAGAACTAAATCAATTTAAAAGAAGCAATGCATGGACATTGATTGAGAGACCAAAGCATAACTCAGTAATTGGAACAAAATGGGTCTTTAGGAATAAGTTAGATGAAAATTGGGTAGCTATAAGGAATAAAGCTAGACTTGTAGCTAAGGGATACAATCAAGAAGAAGGGATAGATTTTGAAGAAATATTTGCTTCCGTGGCTAGATTAGAAGCTATAAGATTACTTCTAGCTTTTGCATGCTTTATGGATTTCAAATTATATCAAATGGATGTAAAAAGTGCCTTCTTAAATAGTTATATTGAAGAAGAAGTATATGTAGAGCAACCTTCTGGTTTTGAGATTTATGAGTTCCCTGATCATGTATTTAAATTACATAAGGCATTATATGGCTTCAAACAAGCACCTAGGGCATGGTATGATCGATTAAGCAAATTTCTGTTAAATAAAAATTTCAGTAGAGGAAACGTAGACAAGACACTCTTCCTTAAAAGAAAAGATAAAAATTTGCTAGTGGTACAAATATATGTAGATGACATCATATTCGGTGCCACTAATGATAATCTCTGCAAAAAATTTGCTAATTTAATGCAAGGAGAATTTGAGATGAGTATGATGAAAGAACTAAATTTTTTTCTTAGATTACAAATCAAGCAAACTAAGAAAGGGATTTTCATTCATCAAACTAAGTATACAAAGAAAATACTAAAGAAGTTTGGAAATGAAAATCACAAAAAAATAGGCACTCTCATGAACCCCACTAGCAAGATAGACAAAGATGAAAAAGAAAAAAGTGTAGATATAAAACTCTACAGAGGTTTAATTGGATATTTGCTTTATCTTACTGCTAGTAGGCCTGACATAGTATTTAGTGCAGGAATATGTGCTAGATATCAATCAAACTCTAAGGAATCACATTTGAGTGCTGTCAAAAGAATTTTTAGATATCTAAGAGGAACCACAAACATAAGATTATGGTACTCTAGAGACTCTTGTCTAGATTTGCTTACATATTCTGATGCAGACTTTGCTGGATGCAAATTAGATAGGAAGAGCACTAGTGGAACATATCAATTCTTGGAAAATAACTTAGTATCATGGTTTAGCAAAAAACAGAATTCAGTAGCACTGTCAACGGCTGAGGCCGAATACATAGCTGCCGGAAGCTGTTGTGCTCAGGTACTGTGGCTCAAGCAACAACTAGAAGACTATGGAATCAAACTAGACAATATTCCTATAAAATGTGATAATACTAGTGCCATTAATCTTACCAAAAATTCAGTTCAGCACTCCAAGGCTAAGCATATTGAAATAAGGTATCATTTCATTAGAGATCATGTACAAAATAGGAATGTATATATTGAGCATGTGCGTACCGAGAAACATTTAGCTGACATATTCACAAAACCTTTAAGTGAAGATAGATTTTGCATGCTTAGGAGGAAATTAGGCATATGTGATCCTTTTGATTGAAAACAAATAAGAGAAACAAGTTGTCTCATGATACTCTCCTCCCATTTTGAAAAACCCATGAAACATTAGTCAAATTAGTTATTTATAGACTCCTTACTCATATATCAATGTCCCATAAAGATTTGGTAAGGATTGGAAGAAAGGAAGAATTAAAAAAAAATTTAAAGCCTGAACTGGGGCCGACCCGAGCCAGAATGGGGTCGACCCCACCTTGAGTCGACCCAAGAAAAATCTGGGGTCGACACAGCGGTGGGACCCTATTTTTAAAGAGGGACCCAAGAGCCATTTTAGGGCACTGTTTTCATTTGTCCTCTTCCTAAAACCTTATTTTCCACTTTCCAATCTCTTCCAATCACCTCCAAACAGTAGAAGATTGCTTCCCCAAGCCGTTGGATCAAGACCTAAGGAAGCATTTGGTAAAAATGGGACCCAAGCGAGCCGTTGCTAAGAGATCCGGAAGAGTCTCATGGCTAACCATTGTAGATAGACATGCTAGATCTTCTACAGTGCCCCCACAAGGTGAGACACGTGTAGAGCCTTCTCCACCTCCTTCCCCTTCAGTTCAACTTGCAAAATATGCGGGGAGACCGGTAACCACGGGGAGAAGGATCCATTCCGAATTTTTGGATCAAGAGGGGTTCCGTTTGGGGGATTGGATCCGAAGGCAAGGATGGGAGTATCTTTGCTCCCTAGATTTGGTGACCTACCCGGGCTTCGTTCGTGAGTTCTATGCCTTCCTAAAAGTTGGACCAGGAGGGCTTGTGTCTGAGGTCTGAGGAGTAAGGGTTAGGATTTCAGAAGCAAGTTTGAGTGAGTTGCTTCATTTCCCCTGCAAAGGTGTTACACCAGAAAGACCAGAAAACAAGTTGAGAGCTCTACAGCTGATTCTTGAAAGAGATGATTTTGATTATTCAGAAAACCTTGTAGCTAGCTCTCTATCAGCTGAGATGAGGTTATTGCATAACTTCATAGGTCGGATATTATTTTCGAAGAGTGAAAGATTTGATCACATATCTGAGCGAGACATGGTCATTATGGAGCATGTCATTCAAGGAATTCCCTTGAATCTTCCAGCTATGATGATCAGGCAGATGCGAGAGGCCATATGCAAATCGAGAGTTTCTTTACCCTATGGTATGATACTCACCTTGATATTCAGGCAGCATGACATCTCTGTGGAGGGAGAGATATCCAGACATCTGCTATTTACTGACACCTACACTGCACGGTCCCTAGTTCGCATGGGTTATGAGAAGGTGGACGGATAGTGGGTGCGTGGAGGAGCAGGGATAGATGCACCAGAGGGTGATGCACCAGAGATTGGAGATTCTATCCCTGAGGCTGAGGTACCTGCGGATCATCCTACAGTACCTTCAGAGGCTGGACCTTCATCATCCACACCTACGGGATATACAGAGAAGTTTTTGTAGTAGGATGACTGAGCTTGTGTCAGCTCAGGTGAGGACTCTCTCTGATGATATAATGCGCAGGATGGATAGTATGACTGCTGAGATTAGAAGCCTTAGAGACGAGGTGACAACATTAGAGAGAGAGAGGGAGGCTCATGGTCCATCTATGCCCCGAGCAGCTGAGTCAGAGGTTTCGGCACAGAGTCATACAGCTCACCGAGGTCCATGACAGACTCAGTCCCATCAGGCCAGACCTCCCCTCACCACCTATGCTAGGAGGATGAGGACTAGATCACAACCATTAGATTTTTCCTAGGCCCGATGTTAGCACTACAAGAGGCCATTATGATTAGTACCTAGGATTTATCTAGTTCTCATATGCATTTTGCTTTGTTGATGTACTTTGCACCTTAATTGAAGAACACTGCAATTTTGGCATTAGTATACTACAATGCCTCATTTTGATCAATGAAATTTGAATTTTATCGTTTATTGTCTCTATTGCTATACACTCTTTAATTTGATGATAACAAAAAGGGGAAGAAGTAAGAAAAGAAAGAAGTTGCGATATAGGGTAAGGGAGAAATAAGTTTGCAAATTATAGGAAGAGAGATGATATTCACTTAAGGGGGAGCAATATGTAACAATAAAAATTTTCAAAACAAGAAAATCTGAATTTTCTATCAAAATTTCTGAATTTGGCACATACTTCTCATGCCTCGATACATAACTCAAAACATTTGCTTTATCTCAAATTTTTGAAGTTTCATTTTTAATAAAATACAAAAGAAAGGGGCAGAAAAATCAAAAGGTCAAATTGGCAATATTTGGATGAAAGAGGGAGAGCCTTCACCTTCAAATTTGAAAAGCTGAAATTCAGCAACTTAAGCTCCTTATAAAACAAAAACCCCTTATCTTAATATAAGTGTCAATCTACTCATTCTCAATGTTTTGTAATCATCAAAAAGGGGAAGATTGAGGATGATAATGCTATTTCGATGATTAACACAACCATTCAGGGAATATCAAATTGATAATACGGTTTAATGTGATACATCACTAATGAATACGACACCCTCGATACATTCAAAATATATTAAGAGAATGAGATAAAATTTGTAGTAGAAAAGGGATAGAGAACTCTTAATTCTAATTCAACCAAGTTTCAAGTAAAATATACTCTTAATAGCAAAACAGTGATTTTCACTGTTAAGGGTATACACTCAAAATTTACTTGAAATATGTCTCATTGTTTATATGAAATAGTCTAACCTTAAGATGCAAAAAATGTAGATTGAGTCGATCCCAAGCTAAGTGGAGTCGACCCTGGCACACCATGGAACCATCTGGCATATCCCTGCAAAAATGGCAAAGATAAATAGTAAGTCAACCCCATTTACCCTTGAACCAACCCCAGGTGAGGAGCCAACCCCAAATAATCTTGAGCTGACCCCAGCTTGAAGCTTCAAGAAAACAACTCTCTGGAATTCACTGAGAGGGCCGACCCCAAGATTCCTTGAGCCGACCCCAGGAACACTTGATTGACCCCAATGGAGCCGACCCCAACTGAATATGAGTCGACCCTAAGGTTATGTTGTTCAAAACTATGTCTCTGGAATCCCTAAGAGGGTCGACCCTAATGGAACTTGAGTCGACCCCACTGTAGCTTGGGTCGACCCCAAGAAACGTTGAGACGACCCCAGTGAAAACAGCTGAAAATGTAAGTTTCTGTGGTTCCTGAGAAGGCCGACCCCACTGTAGCAGGGGTCGACCCCAGTGAAGGTTGGGTCGACCCTAGAGGAAGTTGAGTCGACCCCAAGTCCAATGAACAGTAAGTTGAGTCGACTCTAATAAAGTTTGGGTTGATCCCAGCACGAGCAAGGGCATAACGGCTAGTTCTGCAGAAATACTTTTTGACCTTCCAACGGCTAGTAACGGCTAGTTTTTCAAATTTAACCAATAGGGAGTGACCAATAGATGTGGAAAAGTATTTAAAGTGACACTATTCATCAGAGGAAGCATCTTTTGAAAAGACATCAATAGTTCATTCAAGCCAAAAGGAAGCCTTAGCACTCTACATCAAGGTTCTTTATTCAAGTTTCGAAAAGGAGGTGGTTGAGCAATCACTACAAGAAAAAGAAGATTTTCCGAAGCTTTTTTTCCGACGCTAGGGAGAAGCGTCGGTAAAGTTTCGGAATCTACGACGCTTAAAAGCGTCGTCTAATGTTTGGACCTACAACGACGCTTATAAGCGTCGTCGGAGGCCAAATCCATTAAAATATCAGCCCCCTCTCAATTGATGCCCTAGTTTTTTTCCTCTCCTCTTCTCCTTCCTCTAGCGCTGACATCAATCCACCGAGAGTCCTCTTATTGTCTTCCCTCTCCTGAAACTCTTAAACCATCGCCACTCTCACCAGGTAAAAGCCTTCTCCTTCTCCTTCACCGGGAGATATACCTCTCCTGATTCAAAATCCTGCTTCTCCTTTTCCTTTTCTTATTTTTCCCCTTTTGCTTTCACTTTTTCTCCTTTTTTTCCTCAGGTAATGGGGAAACATTTCAAGATATACTCTAAAAAGAAAGGACAAAGGCCGAGTCCCGTGAATCAGATTTTGAATCATCGAGGTATATCATTTTTCTCTGCCCCTCTTTTCTTCTTTTTTAATTGACCGTCTTATAAGAGTAGTAGCTCTGGCTTCTCCATTTTGTTTGCAGGAAGGGTTCAAGAAGGTCTCGATGGCCGCCACTTGGTATTTTTTTTTCTTATCTTTCTTTAATAAAGTTTTATGTGCATGGTTATTGTCCCTTTTCCTTAATTATCACATGTTTTCTTGAAGAAAATCGGTGCCTGGGAGTAATGCAAGGTGATTTCGTTGACTTGATCTACAAAATTTTGGTTCTATCCTTTCTTAGAGTTCTTGATCTCCTTCTTACTTTTGTTTACTAATGTACGATTGGTTGCCTTATGGAGGGCCCAATCCGTTGATCAATTGTTTCAATTCTATTCTATTAACTGGTATCTTAAATGAACAGGGACATTAGGATTTCTATTTTGCACTTGTCTAATCTTGGACGATAATTCTCTATGTTGCATGGCTGGATGTGGAAGAGAAGGAAAGTGGCAGGCAGTTCTAAAAGCACTTGTGCAAAGGTTTATAATGAACCGATGGGTATCGTTGTCGGTCTATAATTTAGGTAAGGAAAAGATCACCAGATTGCTAGATTCCATTGCTTGGTGAACTGGAATTTTGTTTTCAAGGCAAAGGCTGGAGAAGAGCCGTCCTTTCAGCATATTGTTTGATATGAAAATTGAGTCCTCCTGTGAAATGAAAATTTGACAATGTTCCGTGGATTTGGAAGGCTATCAGTAAAAATCTTGCTCCATTTTAGAACTGCTTGAGATTTAAGCTGGGAAGTGGGAAGCTCATTCATTTCTAGGAGGACTCTTGGGCTGGCCATGTCCAGAATTGATGGTGTCCAGAATTGATGTAAGAAGGAATAGGGATGCTAAAGAAAATAATTTTTTTAAAAAAATTAAATACATTAGCCGACGCTTATAAGCGTCAGCTTTGAGGCTTTTAGCGACGCTTTTAAGCGTTGCTAAAAAGCGTCGCTAAAAACTGATCTTTTACGACGCTTTCTGAAAGCATCGGAAAAAACTTTTTTCACTCAGGTATCGCCGACACTTCTGCGACGCTTTGTTTAGCGTCAGTCTAACTTTAGCTGATGCTTATAAGCATCGGTAAAGATCATAAAAAACGTCGGAAAATCTTCTTTTTCTTGTAATGAATCTAAGGGTGTATTCAACAGCTCCACCAACCCATTGTGAAGAGAAGGAAACTTGGCAAAGAAGAGAAGAGCAATCTACAAAGTGATAATTATTTTATACTCTCTTCTTTTTGTGCATATTTGTTATATTTGCTCATTTAAGAGCTTTAAACTTTTTTTCTATTATTCTTTGTAAGGTTTGTTGGTGAGCCCATAAAACCAACGGTGAGGGTTTGTTGGTGAGCCCGTAAAACTAACATAGGTTTTTTGTGATCCCGGAAAACCAAAATGTAGAGATTTTTGGATTGTGAGCCTCAAAAATAATCCAATTATAATCCGCGGGATTATAGTGAATTCCCAAGGAGACGCTTGGGGAGTGGATGTAGGTGCTTAGGAGAGCACCGAACCACTATACTTCTTGTGTGTTTGTATTGTGTTTTTACTTAACTCCACTACACGCATTTAATTAATATTAGCTTAACCACTCACTCATCAACTAACTTAATTAAGGGATTGAAAATTTTGTAAAACCAATTCACCCCCCCCCCCCTCTTGGCTTGTCACCTTGGGCAACAGACGGATAAGGCGAGTAGACGATGCTTCAAAGCAAAGCATCGTCGGGGGCCATTCCCTCCCCTCCCCCCCAACCCGGCGCCAACACAAATATAAAATCTAATTCCCCTAAACCCTAACCCCTGCAGCCAGCCGCCCCTCAACCCGCGCCCCCCCTCCACCTCCCCCACACCCCCCGCGGGCGATCCCTAACCCCTCCTTCTCCTCCCTAACCCAAATCCAACAAATCCCTCTCTCTCCGTCGCTCGCTTTCAAAAGCGATAACCCCTTCAGCCGCCGCACCCCCCTCTCACCCCCCCCCCCCAAAAAAAAATCCCTAACCCCCTCCAGATTCAAGAAGCCATCTCCTCAAATCCCTCTCTTCCCTCCCCATTTCCGCCCTCCTCTGCCTCTATTGCTCTTCCTTCCTCTCCATCACCACAAGCGGCGGCCTCGTCCTCGGCTCATCCTCGACCCCCCTCCTCTTTTCCCCACTTCTCTTTGTGGCGTCGAGAAACAGTGCATAGGGAACGTCTCTGGCGATGATGCCTTCGCCCGCCTCTTCGCCGCTGTCGAAGAGGCACCTAGGGCACCCCTCTACACTGAAAACCCCTCTCCGGCCATCGCCGAAGTCCTCTCTCTTCTCTTCTCGGGCGTAGTAGGAATGAAGCGTCCTGTCCTCCGCTCCCAAATCAAAGCGGAACACGAGCAAGACACCGCCCTCTCCATCCAATCGCTTCGAGCCTTCAACTCGGTTCGCTCAATAAAACCCAAGAAAAGAACAAAAATGGTGATGCCCCTCCCTTCCTCTCTTATCTCTTTTTATTTCCCTTCAATATCTTCACCTATACCTATGCTTCTCTTTCTTTTTCTATAAAAAAAATAAAATAGCATATATATTTTTATGTTTTGAAATAATAATAGAGCACCGAGGCTGTGAACCTGAAGGCCTACCCATTGGCGGACGCCCAGCTGACGATAACCATATTGGATCTCATCCAGCAAGCAGCCAACTATAAACAGCTCAAGAAGGGCGCCAATGAAGGTTTCCAATCCCAATCGTCTCTCTTTACTTTAAACCCTCTTAAGTAATTCCAATCCTCGCATTCGTTTATGCTGAAATTATCTTGTGTGCAGCTACCAAGACTTTGAATAGGGGTATTTCGGAGTTCGTCGTGGTGGCGGCCGACACGGAGCCACAAGAAATTCTACTCCACCTTCCTCACCGCTGTCCTCCTCGCTTGCAACGGATGCGGTGGTTAATTCAGATCGCAGTGTTCTTGTCTCTGAGCTGTTTGGCCTTTTCTCCCTTCTAGTTGATGCTGTCCGTCTTGGTTTTACCCACTATAGTTGTCTTCCCTATTAAGTAGTTGTATCACAATCACAGAACTACTCTTCAGATATCTCTGTTGTAAATATTTTGCTGTAAACATTGTTCTTGCAATAAAATTTTTGGGTGGCTTGTTTCAGCCTCCCTTTAGTTCAAAAAAAAAAGAAAAAATATTTGTGGGTTTTGCAATGCACCATATCTAAACCACGGATGCAATATTTAAAACAAAAATTAAATATATTTTTTTTAAAAAAAAATATTTCTAACGACGCTTTAAAGAGTCGCTAAAAACACCCTTTAGCAATGCTTTTCGTAAGCGTCGGCAATTCTTTTTTCCACTCTGACATAGCCGACACTTTTAAAAGCGTCAGAAGAAGTTATTGACGTTTAAAGGCGTCGGTAAAAGCCTTAAAAAGCATCGCCAAATCTTGTTTTTCTTGTAGTGTAACCAAGGAGGATCACACTCTACTAAAAACTCTTCCTTCCACATTGTTGCTTCTCTATCTGACTTAGGCTTGGGCGGGTCTCCCATTAGAAACTCTCTTGCAAGCCACCTTTGGAGGAGATCCACTTCTCTACACCTCGGCTAGTCTGCTCAACTCGGCTCTAGCTGACCTTAGGGTTGTTCGAGTTGCACCATGACCTTAGTCCTGAATTATAGAATTGTTGAAGCATGATGCACTTATAGCTTGCTTTGGACATTTCAAATGTTTATAAAGAGGCAAATAGTACTGCTAATTGGATAATATCTTGCATGGCTCGCCAATGTTACGAATTTTGCCATGTGCCCTTACTGTTCATTTTTTAAATATTTTATTTTTGGATTCCCATCTATCCATCTTTTATTGATAGTAGTTTGTATCTACTATTATAGGATTGATAGAGCATGATGCGCTTATTGCTTGCACTATGGAAAAAATAGTTATTTCTGACACCCAACTGCCGACACTAGGGAGAAGTATCGGCAATTTGACTAGCACCAAATTTTGCTGACGTTTCTAAATAGCGTCGGAAGATACCGACGGTTTGGTGGGGAGCCTGACTTAGACGACGTTAAAAAGCATCGTCGGAAACCAAAATAGAAATGATGCTTTAGAAAGCGTCGTTGGAGGCCAATTCCTCCAATGACGCTTTAGAAAGCATCGTTGGAGGCCGATTCCTCCGACGACGCTTTAGAAAGTGTCATCAGAGGCCAAGGCCTTAATTCTCCTCCAAAACAACGCTTTAAAAAGCGTTGTCAGAGACCATTCTCCATCCCCATCGCCAAAATACCCCCTCCCCAATGATGCTTTAAAAAGCATCATCGGAGATCCATTCTCCATCCCCATCGCCAAAACACCCCCTCCCCAACGACGCTTTAAAAAGTGTCATCGGAGATCCATTCTCTCCCCCTCCCCCCCCCCAATCTCCTCTCCTTACAAATCCCTAACCCCTTCCCCTTCTCTCTTTGAGCCCTTGGCCCTTGACACCCCTGCATGTTCCAGGTGGTCTCCCCGATCAGCTCTCAGGAACGCGCGACGCCATCACCTTCTCCAACTCACCTCTCTCTCCCGTCCTCCCCTGCTCCGCCTTTTTCTCCGCTCCGCCCTCCGCGGCGGCGAAGGATGAAGAGGTGGCGCACTCGCCTCCGATCGATTTCCTCTTCTTCTTTTGATTCAATGCTGGAGGTGTCCGTCAAGAAGACGATATCGGAGAACCCCATCGCCATCTACTCCAAGACTTGGCGCTCGTGAGTTCTGATTTCTCTCTCTAATGATGTCATTGATTCGCTTACATTTTGGTTGATGGGGAATGGAGATTTTCGAAGGAGGTTAAGTCGCTCTTCAAGAGGATTGGAGTGGACTCCCTCGTCATAGAACTTGATCATCTTGGTGAGTTCTTGTTCTTGTTTATTGAATCTTTTCTTGTAGTCCTTCATATTGGTTTCTTGATAGTTTGCTCATTGATTTTCGTTTAATTTGAATCGGATTAGTGGTTGGAATTTTCTTAAACTATATAGGGGTTGTTGTTATATTTATTGGTCAGGATGGAACATGTGATATGATTTGTTTATGATGTTTTGGATCTGTTGCATCGTGAAACAGTTGTTGTGTTGATTGTAAAATTCAGGTTCGATTGGTACTCAGGAGGAGGTCTCCTCCTCGATCTGGAGGATGTAGGCGATAGGGTCCTGGAACATGCCCAGGGTAGGGTGGCACTCAGGAGCCAGGGGGAGGAATTTCAGCCATTGAGGAACCTCCGTGGGAGGGGGAGGTGGGGGCGGCATCCAAGCTCCACCGCTGGAAACCCCGGTATCCTGATTTATTGAGCTTGCTAAAAAGGAAGGCGCCACGGCGCTGGAAGAATGACCTTTAAAAAAATCTTTTTAAATATATTTTTTTAAAAAAATAATTATAACGATGCTTTAAAGCATAGTTATAATTATTTTTTTACAAAAACTAGTGATTAAAAGCTGACGCTTTAAAGCGTCGCTAATTGCGCAACGTGTATAAGCGTCGGCTTTAGTGGCCAAAAAGTGTCGCTAAAACCGACCCTTTAGCGACGTTTTCCAAAAGTATCGGAAATTTTTTTTCCCACTCCCACCTATCTTACGCTTTTGCGACGCTTTAGAAAGCGTCGGCGGAAAAATTACCGATGCTTATAAGCATCGGTATAGGCTTTAAAAAGAGCCAGAAAAAAAATAATTTTTAGTGTTGCTATTGACATCTCATTTATTTATAGAGAAGATAATAGTACTATTGATTGGATAGAATCTTATATGGCTAACCAACATTATGAGTTTTATTATATTACCTTTTTTTGTTTATTTTTTAAATATTTATTTTTTTATTCATATGTATGTATCTATCACTATGTAGTCTAATTCAATGCATCCGCTAAATTTAAAAAAAAATGGCAAAAAAATCTGGCACAGGAGCTAATTAACTATGGATAACCATTATTTTATTAATTTTGAGACGGAAGCCCTTCCATTTCTTATTACAACGATACCCATAGCCAAAATAAACACGCAGAAAAGAAAGATTGAGTGGCGCGGTACGCGAACTACGACGAGGAGGGGCTTCAACCGGGCTGTTGCAGATCTAGGAGTCAACTAAGGGTGTCCACCACCTCCACTCCCGTATCCAGACCCATAGCCGGAACCATAGCCAGACCCAGAACCTGACCCAGAGCCCGAGCCGCCGCCGCCGCCTCCGCCGCTTCCGTAGCCCCCTCCATGGGCACCACCCCCCTGGCCGTACCCTGAGCCACTGCCGGATCCATAACCCGATCCACTTCCGCTTCCATTCCCTCCGCCGGAGCCGCCGCCACCTCCACCACCTCCACCGCTTCCATAGCCTCCACCGTGGGCTCCACCGGCGCCATATCCAGAGCCAGACCCGTACCCGCTTCCGGACCCATAGCCAGATCCGCTACCTCCACCTTCACCGCCTCCGCCACCGCCGCCTCCACCTCTTCCGTACCCACCGCCATGAGTCCCGGATCCACCTCCTTCACCATAACCGGAGCCGGAACCATAGCCTGAACCGGAGCCGTTTCCAGAGCCCCCACCTCCCCCACCGCCTTCTCCGCCACCACCACCTCCACCTGAAGATGTCAAGGCTCGGCCTGCCTCGGAGAGGCCGATGCTCAGCAAAACTATGAAGGAAAGAGCAACAAGCTTAGTCTTAGCCATGGTTGTTAGGATGAGATCGGGAAGTGAGGAATGAGGTGTGGGCTGGAGGGGAGGACGGCATGGGTATTTATAGAGTTGCATGCATGAAGGACTCCAAGGCTTGCTAACCTTCCTCATGCGAAACCAGTAGAGTGTGGTAATTGACCAGCGCTACCCTTCGCTAGCTTATGGCTTGGTAGGTGATTAGATCGCGTATTTTCTCCGAGTTTTTTCTAAACCAAGGTGCTGGTATTCCCCGGTTTTCTACTCGGCAGGCCGACGTGCCCGCATTGTTGACAATATTAACCAAAGTTTTGTTACCGGCGACTCCGCTGCCGAACTACATGCATTGTGGTGGGACGTCCGTCAGTAAAATCCGCTGACTTGGGTCTTGGCGTTAGGTGGCAGCCAAAGTAAATCCAAAACAGGGTTGCGACGGGTCAATTTGCGGCGTTTAGTGGCCATCAGTCAAGAAAACGATAATTATTATATCTTTTAGTTGGCGATCGTAAACAACAAGGTCCCGATATTACCAATCAACGGACAAAGTATTCGATAAATCATTGTTATATATGTAGAGGTTTGCTTAAAAAAGAATTAGAAATACAAGATTCGGAGGAACTCTAGTTTCTGCAATGAGCTGGAATGGGCAAATAATTACCATTGCAAATGAGACGGATACAATATGATTTCAAGAGAGAAAGTAAATTTGTGATTTTTGGTTTCCTAAAATACTCCTATTTTCAGATTTCTCCTCTCAATTAATAAATCTGTCTAAACCCAGACAGAAGAAACCTCTACTTCCATGGCTGCAAGAATTTACTACAAAATCCTCTCCCCTACCCCCTATGTCTTGCCCCAACCCATCATGTGCATGACTTGCTTGCCTCGCATGCCGAGGTAATCGGATTATTTTGATTTACTAACGTAGGTGGGTCTCCTTTCTCTTCTTCTTCTTCAGAAAAAAGAGAAAAAAACATTGGGATCTGTTGGGGAAAAAATGGACCACCCCACAAATACAATCAGAGCACCCGAATCTAACGACAGGCGCGACCCCGGCAAGCATGATCTCGGCATGCACGACCTCGGCAGGTATGATCTCAGAAGGACGAGCTCAAAAAACCGACCTCATAAGGTCGAGCTCAGAAGGCCGAGCTCAGAACGCATGAGCTTAGAAGGCTGACCTCAGAAGGCCGAGCTCCGAAGGAATGAGCTTAGAAAGCTGACCTCAGAAGGCTGAGCTCAGAAGACCGAGCTCAGAAGGCCGAGCTCAGAACGCATGAGCTCAGAAAGTTGACCTCAAAAGGCCGAGCTTAGAATACCGAGCTCAGAAGGCCGAGCTCAGAAAGCATGAGCTCAGAAGGCCGAGCTCAGAAGGCCGACCTCAAAAGGCCGATCTCAGAAGGCCGAGCTCAAAAAGCATGAGCTCAGAAGGCCGACGTAATAAGGCCGAGCTTAGAAGCCTGAGTTCAGAAGGCCGACCTCATAAGGCATGAGCTCAGAAGGCCGACCTCAGAAGGGCAATCTTAGAAGGCCGACCTCAAAAGGCATGAGCTCAGAAGGCCGACCTCAGAAGGGCGATTTTAGAAGGCCGAGCTCAAAAGGCATAAGCTCCGAAGGCCGACCTCATAAGGCCGAGCTCAGAAGACTGACCTCAGAAGGTCGAGCTCAGAAGGCCAACTCCAGAAGGCTGAGCTCAGGAGGCCAACTCCAAAAGGCCGAGCTCAGATGGCCAACTCCAGAAGGCCGATCTCATCGTCCACATGCTGCGGCCATGCCCTACAGCAGCTTCACAACATCATGCTTGGCTTGCCGACCACGTTACAACATATCAACCAGGGACCATATCCTGCTACGACTGTCAATGCCTCATCATTTTCAAGAACGGACTGCACCATGTACCACAAGCAAGCTCTAGCTACACGCCATCCCTACTTATGATGGGAACGGGCCATACCTCCACCACCTGGACACCTCTACAGAGACTATAAATAGCCTTGTAAGGTAAAATAAAAGAGACTTTTGGGGGGGACCAAATATACCTCCCCTCTAACTTGAACGTCAGAGGGCCTTCACCGGAACTCCATCGGTGAGGCTTTATGCAGGTACATCGCCATGTAGGAGGTCGCCTCTGTCCTCTCCTTCCACACTCCGTCAACTCCTCCGACTCCTCCGGCATGGTCACCCTTGGGCAGATTTGAACCACAACATATTTGGCACTAGAGGAAGGACCCGAGTCGTGATCATGAGATTAAGGAGCAGAGGAGCCTCTAATGCCTCCAGGCATTGTGCGCCAAGTCCTAGTCGCTCGATCCAGAATCCACCACCGATATGGTAGGTCCCAGCTGTGGAGAAGAAGAAGAAGAGAACGATGGGAATGAAATATTTTATTCAAACCTCTCTTTGGGTGAAAGAAAACCCATGCACGTAGGACTCTTCTTCGGGCGAGAGTTAACCCAAACACCACTTCTACTCTCACGCTGCCTTTTCCTTCGCTCGTTCTCTCATTTATGGATCGATCCCTTGACAACTGACTAGCAAAATAAAAGGTTGTCACGTCGGCACTCGAGTTCCTCTCCCTCCCACATCTTCCGTCTAAATCGAATGTTTTCCTCGAGGTGGGGACTCTCTTCTTCCTCCCCATTCTGCATGCCGTCCCGCTCCCCCCATCTTTGCAACAGAATCTTCGACGAAGACACAGCTCCCTTGCAACGGACACCTTCTCTGCATGCCTAGGACTCCGTCCAATGCCATGAGCTAGCGGAGGTTGGGTCTTCGAACTGGTTGCGGTCTGGTGGGTTCAGAGGCTATATCACGATGCCTCCGGCAGATCAAGCTCCGCGGATCCACCCTGAACAGTTAGACATGTTAGTGCAACAAGTCCAAATGCTCACTACGGCCGTTCAAGGCCTGTCACAAGTAAGAGACCAGCATATACTCCCTCTTCATAGGTGTAAGTCCTCAGAACGGCGCTCGCGACGTCGCTCTCCTGCAGAGCGTCGTCATCACCGAAGCTTCCACCGAGATCAGAAGGCAGAGCTCAGCAGGCAGAGCGCAGAAGGCCAACCTCAGAAGGCCGAGCGCAGAACGCCTCCATAGAAGGCCGGTGCTGAGCCAAGTCTTGAGGGACTTTGAAGCTTGGGAGCTATTAAAATGTCTCTAAAAGGCACAGAACGCCACTTAGGCTTTAAATAATTTCAATATTTTACCTATTTTCAAGTTAGAGAATGCAAAAGACGACCTACGGGTATCTCTATCTCCAACATCGTCCTACTCCGAGTAGGGACGCACGATCGCCAACAAACGAGGCCCGTTTTCTGTATGTATCTCCGATAATGCCCCGACCAAGCTCAGATGCCCCGACCAAGCTCGGAATGCCCCGACCAAGCTCGGATGCCGGACCAAGTTCGGATGCCTCGACAAAGTTTGGGATGCTCGACCAAGTTCGGATGCCCGACTAAGTTCGGATGCCCCGACCAAGTTTGGATGCCTCGACCAAGCTCGGGATGCCCCAACCAGCTCGGGATGCCCCGACCAAGTTTTGGATGCCCGACCAAGTTTCGGATGTCCGACCAAGTTCCGGATGCCCGACCAAGCTCGGATTCCCGACCAAGTTCGGATGCCCCGACCAAGCTCGGGATGCCTCGATCAAGATCCGAATGCCCGACCATGCTCGGATGCCCGACCAAGCTCGGGATGCCTGACCAAGTTCGGATGCTCCAACCAAGATCGGGATGCCTCGACCAAGATCTGGATGACCCGCTGAGTCGACCGCGAGCTAAAGCTCCCTCGACCTCGGAAACTACTCGACGATGCCCTGACCAAGCTCGAGACGCCATTTCGACACCTTTTGATGCCTTTCGACGACATTCGACATCTTTCAACGCTATTTGACGCTTCCTATAACAACGCACCCCGATCTAAGTGGGAGCAACCTGCTGAGTCAACCACAAGCCAAAGAAGACCACTGAAGTCGACCTCGGAGCACGGTTGCTTAGCTCGGCTTGGACAGCTTAGCTGAAGGCCGTTAGCTCCGACTGCACGAGAGGTACACCCTACTTGGCACATACATCTTCATAGATATTTGGCTATATTACAGAACGATCGACGATTGGACTACTTCCTTCGTTCGAGGCGAAAAGTAGCTCAAACTCGAAAGTCGGAGGGTAGTGTTGGAGAAAAAATGGACCACCCCACAAATACAATTAGAGCATTCGAATTTGACGACAAGCGTGACCCCGGCAAGCATGATCTCGGCGTGCACGACCTCGACAGGCATGACCTCAGAAGGCCGAGCTCAGAAAACTGACCTCATAAGGCCGAGCTCAGAAGGTCGAGCTTAGAAAGCATGAGCTCCGAAAGCTAACCTCAGAATGTTGAGCTCAGAAGGCCGAGCTCAGAAGGCATGAGCTCAGAAGGCATGAGCTCCGAAGACCGAGCTCCGAAGGCTGACCTCAGAAGGCCGAGCTCAGAAAGCCGAGCTCAAAAGGCTGACCTCAAAAGGCCGGGCTCAGAAGGCATGAGCTCAAAAGGCCGAGCTCAAAAAGCATGAGTTCAGAACGCTGACCTCAGAAGGCATGAGCTCCGAATACCGACCTCAGAAGGCCGAGCTCAGAAGGCCAACTCTAGAAAGCCGAGCTCAGACGGCCAACTCTAGAAGGCCGACCTTGTCATCTACATGCTGCGGCCATGCCCTGCAGTAGCTTCACAACATCATGCTTGGCTTGTCGGTCATGTTACGATATATCAACCAAGGACCATACCCTTCTACGACTGTCAACGCCTCACCGTTTCCAAGAATGGACTGCACCGTGTGCCACAAGTAAGCTCTGGCTACACGCCATCCCCACTCATGATGGAAACGGGACATATCTCCACCACCTGAACACCTCCACAGGAACTATAAATAGCCCTGTAAGGTAACATAAAGAGACTTTTGGGCTGGACCAAATATGCCTCCCTCTAACTTGAGCGTCGGAGGGCCCTCATTGGAACCCCACCGCTGAGGCTTTGTACAAGTACATCGCCGCGTAGGAGATGGCCTCCGTCCTCTCCTTCCATACTCCGGCAGCTCCTTCGACTCCTCCGGCATGGTCACCCTCGAGCCAGATTTGAACCACAACAGGATCCACTAGGTCAACTGATGATATAATTTATCCATATCACCTTTGGATTTAGCTACTCTGAGTTGTGCGTTGGCTGCATTGAGAGATCGAAGCGGATCTCAAGCTACTTTGGGCACTTCTTTTTCATTTTTAGTTTTTGAGAAAACAACTGCCAAAACAACCATCTTAAGGGATAGTTTTTCAAAAGCATTTATTAGTACTATGCTATCAAAAAAAAAAAAAAGTTATAAGTGGTAGAATTTTTTATCCTTGTTAACAAATTGAACAAAGCCAAGTACTTCAATTAATATGAGAAAAATCGGTTGGTTTAAGGCACAACAGTTGAGAGGCTTGTGGGCTTGTCATACCTATAGGGTAGACTGACTTTAACTAAATATGTAAAAGTGTTGAAAAATTTATTATACCGACAGAGATGCAGTAACATAGTGAATAATATGTAAGTCAAAACTCAAAATGAAAAAATAAACATTTGGATAGATTCTTATGAATTCGTTTTTTGGAATAACCTGGAGGATTATTCAAGTTCATATATCCGAAGATATCCTTAGACTGGTTATCCTTTATTTACTTCAAAGGAAAGGTAGAACCCTATGTAAGTCAAAACCCATGAAGAAACATTTGAATTGACCCTTATGGATTCGTTTTTTGGAATATTTTGGAGGATTATTCAAGTTCATATATATGGTGATATCTGGAGACTGGATTATCTTTTATTTACATCAAAGGAAAGGCCAAACCCTATTCTTAGGAGAGCCCCAAATATTTGTTAATTTTCTACACTACAACCAAACACATATTGTTTCTTATCTAACAGTTAAACTAAAGAAGATAAAGTTCTTGAAATAATTATTTCTCTTAATGTAGATATTAGGTGCGTAATTAATGATTCAACTCATCAATCTCACTTGTGACCGACTTGCTTTAACCATATTTGGAGTTGGCATAAATAAATTTAGGTCATAAATGGTTCAATTTGTTGAGACTTGTTTATTAAATAGGTTGAATTTTTTTTGATCCATTTAAGCTATTTTAACCTTTTAATAATTGAATTAGGTCATCGTTCGATCTATTTAACTCTGTTCAAAAACTACTTAACTGATGCGTTCAATTTAATCCGACATGCTTAACCTATTTAAGTTTATTAATTTAATCTGTTAAAATCTATTTAATTTGTTAAATTCACTGAGATTTGTTTAGTCGGATTAGGTTCCCAATTTAACAAACAAATTAGGTGCAAATCTGAATTTTTAACTTGTTTAATGAAGTAGACGGTCGACAAATTTGGATCCATTATGCATCCAGCTCAACTCGACCCGGTCCGGTTGCCACCCATAGTAGATTGGATTGGACCGGTTGCCACCCATAGTAGATTGGATTACCTTTTTAACGTGACTGTACATAGTCCTCAACCTTGTTCAAAGGCGATACCCAATCTCGAATTATAGCCTATCAGTTCTCTCTCAAACAAAAAGAGGTTGATTGCAAACTATATTAAACTCCAACATCACATGGGAGGGAGAAACCGCCTTGCGAGAAGTGTCCAATTTTAATAACTCATGCCTAGTTTCTTATATAGCTAACCAATATCATCAGTTTTGTTATGCGACCTTTTTTTAATTTATTTTTTAAATATTTTATTTTTTGGATTCTCACGTATATATCGATCCATATAGAGTTTAATTTAATGCATCCGCGAAAATTTTAAAAAAAAATGGCACAGGAGCTAAGTATTGATAACCATTTTTTTAAATTATGAGACAGAAGCACTTTCATTTTTTATTACAACAACACCCATAACCAAAATTAACACGCAGATAAGAAGGATTGAATGACGCGGTACGCCAACTACGACAAGGAAGGGCTTCAAGCGGACGGTTGCGGATCTAGGAGTTAATTAACGGTGTCCACCACCACCACTCCCATATCCAGACCCATAGCCAGACCCAGAACCAGACCCAGAGCCCGAGCCACCGCCGCCGCCACCGCCGCTTCCGTAGCCCCCTCCATGGGCACCACTGCCCTGGCCGTACCCTGAGCCACTGCCGGATCCATAGCCCGATCCACTTCCACTTCCATTCCCTCCACCGGAGCCGCCGCCACCTCCACCACCTCCACCGCTTCCATATTCTCCACCGTGCGCTCCGCCGGCGCCATATCCAGAGCCAGACCCGTACCCGCTTCCTGACCCATAGCCAGATCCGCTACCTCCCCCTTCACCGCCTCCGCCACCTCCGCCACTACCATACCCTCCACCATGAGCACCACCGGCCCCATATCCGGAGCCAGAACCATAGCCGCTCCCAGACCCATAACCAGAGCCGCTACCTCCCCCTTCACCGCCTCCGCCACCGCCGCCTCCACCTCTTCCGTACCCACCACCATGAGCCCCGGATCCACCTCCTTCGCCATAACCGGAGCCGGAACCATAGCCTGAACCGGAGCCGTTTCCAGAGCCACCACCTCCCCCACCGCCTTCTCCGCCACCACCACCTCCACCTGAAGATGTCAAGGCTCGGCCTGCCTCGGAGAGGCCGATGCTCAGCAAAACTATGAAGGAAAGAGCAACAAGCTTAGTCTTAGCCATGGTTGTTAGGATGAGATCGGGAAGTGAGGAATGAGGTGTGGGCTGGAGGGGAGGACGGCATGGGTATTTATAGAGCCGCATGCATGAACGACTCCATGGCATGCAAACCTTACGTGGTTCCTTATGCGAAACCAGTAGAGTGTGGTAATTGACCAGCGGTATTCTTCGCTAGCTTCTGGCTTGGTAGGTGATTAGATCGCGGATTTTCTCCGAGTTTTTTCTAAACCAAAGTTTTGTTACCGGCGACTCCACTGCCGAACCACATGCATGTGGTGGGACGTCCGTCGGTAAAATCCGCTGACTTGGGTCTGGAGAAATAAAACGTCAGAGCTCTCTGGGAAAAAAAGAAATGCAAGTTCTCGAAGAGGACATAGTAGTTGGTATAAAACGTCATCCATAATTTTCATTTTATTCAGCTCGACAAATATCGAGAGGCCAATTAATGTGCTTAATTAGCGACGCCATGGTGGAAAGTGCAAGAAGCTTCGAACGAGCCACAGAAGGAGAGTAGGTAGAATGAGTTGTATGCCAGAGAGGACGAAGACCTTGGTATTTGTGGAGTTGGATGCACGACTCTGAAGACATGCAAGTGTCCCAGCTCCTTTATTTGCTTTATTTACGCAGCGAGGATAAGGCTTATTGTTTCGAAACGAGAAAGGGGAGTAGTAGAATGTTATCATTTGACCAGCGTCATTTAAATTTTTCCATTGCTTTTCTTTGGTATATTATGGACGGGTGGGTTTACTCCAAGCTGTTGCCAGAACAAGCTGGCCGTGGTTTCTAGTGGCAGGCCCCGTGTGCGGACTTACGTGCCTCAAATATTGACAAAATTGCGCGACCACCTTTGCTTAATGGGTTAATCGCCGGGTGGTTTTGTTTCAACTTTTCGATGAATTGGTGGGTTGGAGGTCGTCCGCTTTAGTGGAAAACAAGGAGCATTGGAGTAACCAAACTGCCGCGGAACGGCTTGCGGATATTAGCTATAGAACGGTGAGATGAATCAATGAAAAACTCTGAACTGGATGTCACCTACCTGCTCTGGCAAAGTGCTAGTCGAAAACATGCAGGACGCCCCTCACAAGTATTTTTGAGGCTTAGTTTCCGCGTTGATTCTAGAAAAATAGAAATTTTAGTTTTTTTTTTCCATCAACTATGAGGACGGCCTCTGCAACTAGGATCATAATAAGCAAACAAGCAGCATCCGTCCGGGTCAATGAAAAATCAGCCAGCCAAACAGTCTTCCACGGTTTTGATGGGTATGGTAATTAGCAAGCATGAGCATTGCCTTGCGTCTTGCTGCAATGCCTTTTCTCCATACAGTAGAGATGTTTGCAAAAGAAGTTTGTAATATCATTACAAAATTGGAAGACTGCAATTTGTTTAGTAACTCTTACCCTAGTCTTCCTGTACAAGTCGGAAATGAACCGTCAACGCTTTCCATTTTCTGCTTGGTCCCTTATGCAGTTTTTATTCTTATTTGTCATGTATTTTACACGCAATTATGATGGGTTTTGTTTTTTGTTTTTTGCACGGTTATCCCTGTTTGTAGACATATAGAGATGTATCTGGTATTAAAAGGAAATAGGTCATTGAAACCAATACAATGGAATAAAATTTTAAGTCCGTGCGAGACATAAAATGGCAGATAATCAAAGGAAGAACCTTATAAATGTGGCAATTTATATAAAGGTGGCAATTTATGATCGAACCACCAGCACTACAACAAAAATGGTTTTTGCCGACTCCATATCGTATCTAGCGTCGGCGATTTTTTTTCTTGCGACAGTAACCGCCGACGCTTCTAAGAAGCGTCGGTAAAAAATGTTCCGCCGACGCTTTTTTTTAGCGTCGGCGTATAAGGTTCATTACCGACGCTTATAAGAGTCGGAATATTTATTTCCGACGCTTATAAGCATCGGCATAACGGAGAAATACGACGATGCTTATAAGCATCGTCGGACTTCATCCCTTCCACAAAAAAAATCGATCGTCCCTCCGCATCCCTAAATCCCTAGCTAGCTCACGCCGACCTACTCTTCCCTCCTCAACCCTTTTCACCGATCTCAGCCATTCCCCTCCGCCGAGCGACCCCAAATCGCGTTCCTCCACCGCATCTCCTTCCCCTCCTCCCCCTCTCCGTTGGCCTCCTCTCCGTGGGCATCTTCCTCCTCCTCCGCCGCAGAGCACTCACGCGGCGTTTGAAGTTTGGAGCCGGCAAGGACAGGGACAAGGCCAGGTTTGGGATCTTCTTCTCTTGCTTCGATCTTTAAATTCTGGATGTTTTGGATTTTCTTTTGTTTTTATAATCAGATTGTTTAGGGATTTTGTTCTAGTTTCTCTTGTTTCATGAATTTATAATCTGATCATTAAATTCATTTATCCGTTATAGGAGGAGTTTGTAAGATTCTACTCTCCTGGAAGGGGGCCGATCAGCGTACGAGTCTTTGTAGGTCTTGAGCATCGATCCTCACTGCTGAAGGAATCCTTGGCCAATCTCGCCCTCCTGTCACTCATCCTCACTGCTCAACACCCATTCGACAGAAAGACTCAACCGCACACGGAAATTAAAGTAGCACCCCCTCACACTAGGTGGGAAACTGCGAATTTTAAAAAGCATGTTCGTTACATTTAATAGGTTTTTATTACTATTGGGTTGCTCTGCTGTTGAATTTTCCTACTCCTTGGTCTACTTTAAGCTTCATTAATCGGGCAACTGCTGCATCCTGTTATCTAATTTTGCAAACCCATCAGCGATTTTTTTATTTAGGGGTACAAAATGATACTAATGCAAGGAAGTTTGTCATGTTTCTGATTATGCAATGCTCCAGATTTAGGCCATACCTACCTGGTATATCTCGTCAACAAGACTCTCTTAATCTGGGCACAAAAATTATGGAAAACTTTATAATTATCAAATTAATAAATATCTACCCCCTGTGTGCATGCACTGCTCTTTCGCCTGATTGTTCAAATGTATTTCTGAATAACACTATTCAAATGTGACCTAACATTGAATTCAAAAACCTCTGGACACTCTAAATTCCAGGCAGAGCTCTAGTTCACATCCTAATCTGGTTGCGACCATGCAGTACCAGGACAGATTTGTTATGGATGCAGGTATGAATGACAATCTGACATGTCATAATGTCCTTCCAAAAAACAAAGGTCAACCTGCCATGTCATAATATGAATAAGGTTAGGTTATGCCTGGGCACTAAAGAAGAAATGCTGTGTCTGCAAGGACATGCAAGTGAGGACTTTGGCAAAGCTTATACTAGGTAACAAAATGCCTCGAGGAAAACAATTCAGAGATGAAAACAATTCAGAGATGTAGAGTTCCAGCAGTCTCAGATGGGATCTTCTTCTGCTCAGTCCATGCGATCCCAGCGTCCCCAGCAGCACGAGTCCGAGTCTCAGCGTGAGTTTCAGTCTCAGCACGATCCAGGCTAGGAGATTATGGAAGACTTGCATATCTAGGGTAATTTGATTTAAAGTGCGTATATTGGGTTCATTTACAATTAATTATTTTAATTAATTTGTCACCAACGTTTTAATGGATATTTTATTATTTTTTATAGATGAACAGGGGAGAGTGAGGATGACACGGGGTTCCTCTCGAGCACGGGATGTGTGGTAGCTTCGTGAGGATGAGAAGATAGTCATCGAATGCAACAAACTAGGGCAGCTTATCAAGAGGGCTGGAAGCCTTTTATCTAGTTTTCTAGGATCAGTTGCACGTAGGGGTCAGTTATGTTCGCTCAACTATCATAAGTGGAATGATATGCTTCCTTCTTATAAAGTTGAGCTTCTTAAAGTTGTACAGGTAAAGAATTGAATTTAATATTGTTAATTTGATACCTACTGTATGTTAATTTGCTTACTATTATAATTTTAATTTTTCGATTTAATATTGTTATAACATTCTTTACTTTGATGTAGAAAAAGTTTGTGCTCCCTCCAGAAAGCCATGATTGAGTACTAAAGTCCCTCAACCGCAAATGGAAAGAATATAAGTCGAAGTTGAAGGCCGACTGGAAGCGCGAGGGTATGACAGAGGAGGAGGTTGCTCGTGTTTGTCCTCCTGATGTATACCATCATCAGTGGAGGGAGCTTGTTCACTATTGGTTTTTCGAGAGAGGACAGGTTGTATATTCTCTCTCAATACCTTATATAATGTTTAATATATTTAATATATTACAATGTTTACTTTTTCCGTGGTAGACATATTCTGACATTAGTCGAGCCGCACAAGCATCTCAGACAGTTCCTCACACTTCAGGCTCGAAGAGTTATGCGAGGTTCAGAGCTGAATTCATAAGTTTTGTTGAAACTCTTTGAAATCCTTGTATCATATAGCATGTATCATGATATATAACACTTCCAATAAACTTTTTGTTGTAGATGAAAGACCATGGGAGGAAACCTGGTGAGGTGGAGTTCTATAAGATGACTCACACCCACCGAGATGGCAGCTTTGTCCGAGAGGAGTTGAGAGATATAGTTGTATGTATTTATTAATAATTTGTGCAATGATTTTTTATGTATTTCAATTTTTCAAAAATTAATTTGATTGTTTTTGAGAGATATAGGACAGAGCTACATCCCTTATTTCAGATCGTATCGGAGAGCCATCTTCAATCGGCAACACCAGAGGTGTCGAAGCTCAGGTGTTTACCGAATTGATGGGCTCATAGCGTTATGGTCGAGTGAGGGGTTATGGCGTTGGAGTTACCCCCACTCAGTCTGCAGTGGGTAGATATACTCAAGATGCTAGACAAAGTAGTAGCACTGCAGAGGTTAATGATCTGAAGGCAGAAATACAAGAGTTAAAGCAGAGCCACCAGACAGAGATACAATCTTTGAGCAATCAGATTAATCAGATTACATCTTTATTGCATCAGTTTGTCCCTCTTCAGGTAAATTACTACAGCTACTTGTACATTTTACATAAGTATCATATTTTTTTAAAAAGCTTAAGAAATTTCGTATTCTTAACTTCTTAAGGTTTTTTTATTACAGATTCCTGATACTTTATCTACGCGTAGAGATGGTGACCCCATCGATCCCTGAAGCTTTTATTTTGGAGTTTTATATGTATTTTTTTATGCTTTTCGAAGTACATTGCAAATGTAAATTGACAGTATGAATGTAATTTAACAATATGAATGTTTAGATAAATATGTTTGATTGTGCAATGAGTATAATCTTGTTTAGTGTGTACGCCTCTGATTTTGTAAATAGAGTTTTAAAATGTTTCTTGAATTTTTTTTAAAAAAATAATACGCTAACAATGCTTTAAAGCGTCATTAAAATCACGGACGTTATCAATTAGTGACGCTTTAAAGCGTCGGTAAGTTTCACTTTAACGACGCTTTTAAGCGTTGCTTTTTACCGACGCTTAAAAGCATCGCTAAATATAAATTAGCGACACTTTTATGCATCGCTAAATTGTAAATTACCGACGCTAAAATGCGTCGCTAAGGTCCGACGCTTTTGAAACCGTCGAAAAATTTTTTGTCCATTGTAGCATAGGCAATGCTTTACCGGTACTTTGGAAAGCGTCGGGATGGTTTCTACCGACACTTAAAAGCGTCGCTAATGGCCAAAAAAACCGTCGCTAATGTCCCATTTTTTTTAGTGCAGCCAACCTGTCTTAAGCAGGTTCAGAGATTCTAGTCATAAATGAGTCAACTTTGTTCGATTTTTATTAAAACTCAAATTCTAATTTAGATCTTTGACTCATTTAACTCATTCTAATATGTTCAGCAATAAAAAAAATTCAAGAGTGTAATCCCATGATCTGCAAAAGTTATTATTTATAGGAAGTCTAGCCAAAAAATGCATATGTTTTCCATCAATGTGAGCGATTGAATGGAAAAAAAGGATGCAAATAGGGCTGGCCCAACCCTTAGGCGACTGAAGTGGTCGCCTAAGGCCCCGGCCCAAAGAAGGCCCGCCACAGAAAATACCTCAAAGACAAAATGGAAAGAAAAAAGGCCCTCTGTGAGTTCGCCTTAGGCCAGCCCACTGCTCCTAGATGCTTATCACGGAAATCTTCCAAGATAGATGATGTATGCCACGAAGCCCATGTGCACCGATTTAATGGAGTCTTTAACTTACAAATCACTGAGAAGTGCACATCTTGGGGAAGAATGCTTTGGCAGCATCTTCGCACAAGACATTGGAAATACTACAAAAACCTTTTACCAAGAACTTGAACATAGACACCGAGTGAACCTTTCAATTATAACATCCACCTAGCAGCATATAAATTCCTCATATGAAAGAATTGCAAAGTAACTACTGTAAGAGGAGAAGGAGAAGCCGCAGACATTCTTGTCGATCCTTCTAAACATTTGAGTTGTAACATTGTCTAAGTATTTATAGTGACTGACTAATAGTGGGTGAAAGATGTGGAATAATTTGTATCTTTGGCGTCAGCAACCCATAAAAGTTTTGATGATGGATTCATTGCGGTAGATAGAGTTAGAATTTTTAATACCATAGTTTCAATGGCAAAGTTGCATGCTGCATAGGAAGGACTGAATTATGCTCTATACATATTAGGGGCTTCACAAATTTGTTTTGAGGATGATTCTATGATGGTTGCTCGATGACTTTCTAATCCATCTCTTATCAATAGTGGTTTGTGATGGAAAAAATATTGGCCACCTCAACCTCAGGCCAAACCGACCTCCTTGACCTCGAACATAATCCGTGGAGAATGACTTTGACCTAGGCCGAATAGCCAAGATACCCCCGGCCGAAGAGCCAAAAAGCCAAACAGCCACCAGTCGAGAAGCCAATCAGCCGAGAAGAACAATCAGCACAAATCGACAAGGGCTGACAGTTCTAATAACCGACAACTCTGGCAGCAACCCCTAGTTTTGGTGGCACCACAACTTGTGCCTGACCAACGTTACATGCCGCCCATACGGACTGGCTCGTGTGGCGCGGCCGTACTACCAGTCGTCACCTGGCCATATGTGCACGCCACATCAGCCCAAGTCACAACAAAAGAGCTCACCTATATAATAGGATAGCCAGGGTACCTCAAGCATAGAGGTAATACACTAACCACAGAGGATCACACTCTGCTAAAATCTCTTCGTTCCACATTATTGCTTCTCTATTCTGACTTAGGCTTAGAAGGGTCTTCCGTTAGAAACTCTCTGTCAAGCGAACTTTTTGCAAGCCACCTTTGGAGGAGATTCACTTCTCCACACCTCGGTCAGTCTGCTTAACTCTTCTCCAGCTAACCTTAGGGTCGTTCGAGTTGCACCATGACCTTAGTCCTGAATTACAGAATTGTTGGAGCATGATGCACTTATTTCTTGCTTTTGACATTTCAAATGTTTATCAAAAGGCGAATAATACTGCTGATTGGATAATATCTTGTATAGCTCGCCAATATTACAAGTTTTGCCATGTGCCCTTATTGTACATTTTTAAATATTTTATTTTTGTATTCCCATGGATCCATCTTTTATTGATAGTAGTTTGTATCTATTATTATAGGATTAATGGAGCATGATGTGCTTATTGCTTGAAAAATAGTTATTTCCGACACCCAACTGCCGATGCTAGGGAGAAGCATCCGCAATTTGACTGGCGCACCAAATTTTGCCGATGCTTCTAAATAGTGTCAGAAGATATCGACGGTTTGGTGGGGAGCGTGACTTAGAGCGTCGTTGGAAACTAAAATAGAAACGATGCTTTAGAAAGCGTCGTCGAAAGCCGATTCCTCGTACGACGCTTTAGAAAGCATCGTCAGAGGCCAAGGCTTTAATTCCCTCCCAAAATAATGCTTTAAAAAGCATCACCGGAGACCCATTCTTCATCCCCATTGCCAAAACACCTCCTCCCCAACGATGCTTTAAAAAGCGTCGTCAGAGACCCATTCTTCCTCCCCCCCCCCCCCCTCCTCTCCTTACAAATCGCTAACCCCCTCCCCTTCTCTCTCCAAGCCCTTGGCCCTCCTCAACCCCAGCTGCCGCCCCTCCTCTCCTTACAAATCCCTAACCCCCTCTCCTCCTCTCTCCGAGCCCTTGGCCCTCGACACCCCCGCATGTTCCAGGCGGTCTCCCCAACCAGCTCTCAAGAATGTAGCTCTCTCCTCGGCTCTCAAGAATGGGCAACGCCATCACCTTCTCCAACTCGCCTCTCTCTCCCCTCCTCCCGTGCTCCACCCTTTGCTCCGCTCCGCCCTCGACGGCGGCGAAGGATGAAGAGGTGGCGCACTTGCCTCCGATCGATCTCCTCTTCTTCTTTTGATTCGATGCTGGAGGTGTCCATCAAGAAGACGATATCAATGAACCCCATCGTCGTCTACTCCAAGACTTGGTGCTCATGAGTTCTGATTTCTCTCTCTGTCGATTGATTCACTTACATTTTGGTTAATGGGGAATGGAGGTTTTCGAAGGAGGTCAAGCTGCTCTTCAAGAGGATTGGAGTGGAGTTCCTCATCATAGAACTTGATCATGTTGGTGAATTCTTATCCTTATTTATTGAATCTTTTCTCGTAAACCTTCATATTGATATCTTGATAGTTTTCTCATTGATTTTCGTTTTATTTGAAACGGATTAGTAGTTGGAATTTTTTTGAACCATATAGAGGTTGTTGTTATATTTCTTGGTTGGGATGGAATATGTGATATGATTTGTTTATGATGTTTTGGATCTGTTGCGTCATGAAACAGTTGTTGTGTTGACTGTAAAATTCGGTGTTTGATGGGTACTCATGGGGAGGCCTCCTTCTTGATCTTGAGGATGTAGGTGATGGGGTCCTGGAACACACCCAAGGTAGGGTGGTACTTAGGATCCAAGGGGGATTTCAGCCATTAAGGAACCTCCGCGAGAAGGGGAGGTGGGGCTGGCATCCAAGCTCCACTGCGAAAAACCTTGGTATCCTGATTTGTTGAGCTTGCTAAAAGAAAAGGCGCCCCGGTGCTGGGAGAATGACCTGTAAAAAAAAAAATTAAATATATTTTTTTAAAAAATAATTATAACGATGCTTTAAAGCATGGTTATAATTATTTTTTTATAAAAACCAGCGGTTAAAAGCCGACACTTTAAAGCATCGCTAACTGCGTGGCGCGTATAAGCGTCGGCTTTAGTCGCTAAAAAGCGTCGCTAAAACTGACCCTTTAGCGACGTTTTCCAAAAGCGTCGGAAATTTTTTTCCACTCCCACCTATCTTACGCTGGTATCCTGATTTGTTGAGCTTGCTAAAAAGAAAGGCGCCACGGTGCTGGAAGAATGACCTTTAAAAAAATATTTTTAAATATTTTTTTAAAAAAATAATTATAACGATGCTTTAAAGCATAGTTATAATTATTTTTTTACAAAAACTAGTGATTAAAAGCCTACCTATCTTACGCTTTTGCGACGCTTTAGAAAGCATCGGCAGAAAAATTACCGACGCTCATAAGCGTCGGTATAAGCTTTAAAAAGCACCCAAAAGAAAAAAATAATTTTTAGTGTTGCTATTGACATCTCATATATTTATAGAGAAGGTATTGTTTATTGGATAGAATCTTATATGGCTAACTAACATTATGAGTTTTATTATATTATTTTTTTTGTTTATTTTTTAAATATTTATTTTTTTTATTCATATGTATGTATCTATCACTATGTAGTTTAATTCAATGCATCCGCTAAATTTAAAAAAAAGGGCAAAAAAATCTGGCACAGGTGCTGATTAACTATTGATCACCATTATTTTTTTAATTTTGAGACGGAAGCCCTTCCATTTTTTATTACAACGATACCCATAACCAAAATAAACACAGAGGAAAGAAAGATAAGAGTGGCGCGGTGCGCGAACTACGAGGAGGAGGGGCTTCAACCGGGCTGTTGCAGATCTAGGAGTCAACTAAGGGTGTGCACCACCTCCCCTCCCGTATCCAGACCCATAGCCGGAACCATAGCCAGACCCAGAACCTGACCCAGAGCCCGAGCCGCCGCCGCCGCCTCCGCCGCTTCCGTAGCCCCCTCCATGGGCACCACCCCCCTGGCCGTACCCTGAGCCACTGCCGGATCCATAACCCGATCCACTTCCGCTTCCATTCCCTCCGCCGGAACCGCCGCCACCTCCACCACCTCCACCGCTTCCATAGCCTCCACCGTGGGCTCCACCGGCGCCATATCCAGAGCCAGACCCGTACCCGCTTCCGGACCCATAGCCAGATCCGCTACCTCCACCTTCACCGCCTCCGCCACCGCCGCCTCCACCTCTTCCGTACCCACCACCATGAGCCCCGGATCCACCTCCTTCACCATAACCGGAGCCGGAACCATAGCCTGAACCGGAGCCGTTTCCAGAGCCACCACCTCCCCCACCGCCTTCTCCGCCACCACCACCTCCACCTGAAGATGTCAAGGCTCGGCCTGCCTCGGAGAGGCCGATGCTCAGCAAAACTATGAAGGAAAGAGCAACAAGCTTAGTCTTAGCCATGGTTGTTAGGATGAGATCGGGAAGTGAGGAATGAGGTGTGGGCTGGAGGGGAGGACGGCATGGGTATTTATAGAGTTGCATGCATGAAGGACTCCAAGGCTTGCTAACCTTCCTCATGCGAAACCAGTAGAGTGTGGTAATTGACCAGCGCTATCCTTCGCTAGCTTCTGACTGATTAGATCGCGGATTTTCTCCGAGTTTTTCCTAAACCAAGGTGCTGGTATTCTCCGGTTTTCTACTCGGCAGGCCGACGTGCCTGCATTGTTGACAATATTAACCAAAGTTTTGTTACCGGCGGCTCCACTGCCGAACTACATGCATTTGGTGGGACGGAGCGTTGACGTCCGCCGGTAAAAGCCGCTGAATTGGGTCTGAGCGCTAGGTGGCAGCCAAAGTAAAGTCCAAAACAGGGTTGGGAAGGGTCAAGTTGCCGCGTTTAGTAGCCATTAGTCAAGAAAACGATACTTATTATATCTTTTAGTTGACGATCGTAAACAACGAGATCCCGAAATTACCGATCAATCGACAAAGTACTTGATGAAGCATTGTTATATATGGAGAGGTTTTCTTAAAAGAGAATTAGAAAGACAAAATTCCGAGTACTTTTTGCTGGTGATCTTTGAATGAGATCCGCTTCTCCGCACCTCGGCCAGCGTTATTGGGGGAAGAAAGAGTATTGGATAGAGAAGAAGAGGTATAAAACAGAAAAGTGTTTTTTTATTGTTCTAAAACAAGGGAAAACAGAGAGAGTTATTTCCACCCCTGAACTCAACACTAATAATGCCTCTTTAAAGGCTTACAATCTACAAACTCTCTAATCAATCAGATAACTACATCAAAACAGAAACTAAAGGGATAAGCCCCATCTAAAAACAAACTATCTAAGAATTTTACTACTACTAAAACTCTTCCGAAACTCGATAAACATCACTTGATATCTTGCTGAAAATTTCTGAATCAATCTTCAACACTCCTCTTTGATTAAAAATTGTACACACCAAGCTTCAATTTGAGATATGCATGTTTCTCACATGGGAGAGATTTTGTGAATATATGTCACCTGTCCATTCGTGCCACAAAATTTCAGAACTATCAAATTAACAACTTGCAACTAAGTCTCAAATGAAATAAAACCGAATGTCAATATGTTTCGTTCTTCCATGAAATGTAGAATTTTTGGTCATCGAAATTGTTGACTTGTTGTCATAGAAAATTTCATTTACTTCTCTTGGTTCTTGATGTAGATCAGCAAGAATTCTTCTTAACCACACGGCTTGAGAAGAGGTTGTTGCCACATATTCAGCCTCTAATGAAACAATGCCGTTGTTGCTTGTTTCCGAGGTAGCTAGCTCTCTATCAGCTGAGATGAGGTTATTGCATAACTTCATAGGTCGGATATTATTTTCGAAGAGTGGAAGATTTGATCACATATCTGAGCGAGACATGGTCATTATGGAGCATGTCATTCAAGGAATTCCCTTGAATCTTCCAGCTATGATGATCAGGCAGATGCGAGAGGCCATATGCAAATCGAGAGTTTCTTTACCCTATGGTATGATACTCACCTTGATATTCAGGCAGCATGACATCTCTGTGGAGGGAGAGATATCCAGACATCTACTATTTACTGACACCTACACTGCACGGTCCCTAGTTCGCATGGGTTATGAGAAGGTGGACGGATAGTGGGTGCGTGGAGGAGCAGGAATAGATGCACCAGAGGGTGATGCACCAGAGATTGGAGATTCTATCCCTGAGGCTGAGGTACCTGCGGATCATCCTACAGCACCTTCAGAGGCTGAACCTTCATCATCCACACCTACGGGATATACAGAGAAGTTTTTGTAGTAGGATGACTGAGCTTGTGTCAGCTTAGGTGAGGACTCTCTCTGATGATATAATGCGCAGGATGGATAGTATGACTGCTGAGATTAGAAGCCTTAGAGACGAGGTGACAACATTAGAGAGAGAGAGAGGGAGGCTCATGGTCCATCTATGCCTCGAGCAGCTGAGTCAGAGGTTTCGGCACAGAGTCATACAGCTCACCGAGGTCCATGACAGACTCAGTCCCATCAGGCCAGACCTCCCCTCACCACCTATGCTAGGAGGATGAGGACTAGATCACAGCCATTAGATTTTTCCTAGGCCCGATGTTAGCACTACAAGAGGCCATTATGATTAGTACCTAGGATTTATCTAGTTCTCATATGCATTTTGCTTTGTTGATGTACTTTGCACCTTAATTGAAGAACACTGTAATTTTGGCATTAGTATACTACAATGCCTCATTTTGATCAATGAAATTTAAATTTTATCGTTTATTGTCTCTATTGCTATACACTCTTTAATTTGATGATAACAAAAAGGGGAAGAAGTAAGAAAAGAAAGAAGTTGCGATATAGGGTAAGGGAGAAATAAGTTTGCAAATTATAGGAAGAGAGATGATATTCACTTAAGGGGGAGCAATATGTAACAATAAAAATTTTCAAAACAAGAAAATCTGAATTTTCTATCAAAATTTCTGAATTTGGCACATACTTCTCATGCCTCGATACATAACTCAAAACATTTGCTTTATCTCAAATTTTTGAAGTTTTATTTTTAATAAAATACAAAAGAAAGGGGCAGAAAAATCAAAAGGTCAAATTGGCAATATTTGGATGAAAGAGGGAGAGCCTTCACCTTCAAATTTGAAAAGCTGAAATTCAGCAACTTAAGCTCCTTATAAAACAAAAACCCCTTATCTTAATATAAGTGTCAATCTACTCATTCTCAATGTTTTGTAATCATCAAAAAGGGGAAGATTGAGGATGATAATGCTATTTCGATGATTAACACAACCATTCAGGGAATATCAAATTGATAATACGGTTTAATGTGATACATCACTAATGAATACGACACCCTCGATACATTCAAAATATATTAAGAGAATGAGATAAAATTTGTAGTAGAAAAGGGATAGAGAACTCTTAATTCTAATTCAACCAAGTTTCAAGTAAAATATACTCTTAATAGCAAAACAGTGATTTTCACTGTTAAGGGTATACACTCAAAATTTACTTGAAATATGTCTCATTGTTTATATGAAATAGTCTAACCTTAAGATGCAGAAAAATGTAGATTGAGTCGATCCCAAGCTAAGTGGAGTCGACCCTGGCACACCATGGAACCATCTGGCATATCCCTGCAAAAATGGCAAAGATAAATAGTAAGTCAACCCCATTTACCCTTGAACCAACCCCAGGTGAGGAGCCAACCCCAAATAATCTTGAGCTGACCCCAGCTTGAAGCTTCAAGAAAACAACTCTCTGGAATTCACTGAGAGGGCCGACCCCAAGATTCCTTGAGCCGACCCCAGGAACACTTGATTGACCCCAATGGAGCCGACCCCAACTGAATATGAGTCGACCCTAAGGTTATGTTGTTCAAAACTATGTCTCTGGAATCCCTGAGAGGGTCGACCCTAATGGAACTTGAGTCGACCCCACTGTAGCTTGGGTCGACCCCAAGAAACGTTGAGTCGACCCCAGTGAAAACAGCTGAAAATGTAAGTTTCTGTGGTTCCTGAGAAGGCCGACCCCACTGTAGCAGGGGTCGACCCCAGTGAAGGTTGGGTCGACCCTAGAGGAAGTTGAGTCGACCCCAAGTCCAATGAACAGTAAGTTGAGTCGACTCTAATAAAGTTTGGGTTCATCCCAGCACGAGCAAGGGCATAACGGCTAGTTCTGCAAAAATACTTTTTGACCTTCCAACGGCTAGTAACGGCTAGTTTTTCAAATTTAACCAATAGGGAGTGACCAATAGATGTGGAAAAGTATTTAAAGTGACACTATTCATCAGAGAAAGCATCTTTTGAAAAGACATCAATAGTTCATTCAAGCCAAAAGGAAGCCTTAGCACTCTTCATCAAGGTTCTTTATTCAAGTTTCGAAAAGGAGGTGGTTGAGCAATCACTACAAGAAAAAGAAGATTTTCCGACGCTTTTTTTCCGACGCTAGGGAGAAGCGTCGGTAAAGTTTCGGAATCTACGACGCTTAAAAGCGTCGTCTAAAGTTTGGACCTACAACGACGCTTATAAGCGTCGTCGGAGGCCAAATCCATTTAAATATCAGCCCCCTCTCAATTGATGCCCTAGTTTTTTTCCTCTCCTCTTCTCCTTCCTCTAGCGCTGACATCAATCCACCGAGAGTCCTCTTATTGTCTTCCCTCTCCTGAAACTCTTAAACCATCGCCACTCTCACCAGGTAAAAGCCTTCTCCTTCTCCTTCACCGGGAGATATACCTCTCCTGATTCAAAATCCTGCTTCTCCTTCTCCTTTTCTTATTTTTCCCCTTTTGCTTTCACTTTTTCTTCTTTTTTTCCTCAGGTAATGGGGAAACATTTCAAGATATACTCTAAAAAGAAAGGACAAAGGCCGAGTCCCGTGAATCAGATTTTGAATCATCGAGGTATATCATTTTTCTCTGCCCCTCTTTTCTTCTTTTTTAATTGACCGTCTTATAAGAGTAGTAACTCTGGCTTCTCCATTTTGTTTGCAGGAAGGGTTCAAGAAGGTCTCGATGGCCGCCACTTGGTATTTTTTTTTCTTATCTTTCTTTAATAAAGTTTTATGTGCATGGTTATTGTCCCTTTTCCTTAATTATCACATGTTTTCTTGAAGAAAATCGGTGCCTTGGAGTAATGCAAGGTGATTTCGTTGACTTGATCTACAAAATTTTGGTTCTATCCTTTCTTAGAGTTCTTGATCTCCTTCTTACTTTTGTTTACTAATGTACGATTGGCTGCCTTATGGAGGGCCCAATCCGTTGATCAATTGTTTCAATTCTATTCTATTAACTGGTATCTTAAATGAACAGGGACATTAAGATTTCTATTTTGCACTTGTCTAATCTTGGACGATAATTCTCTATGTTGCATGGCTGGATGTGGAAGAGAAGGAAAGTGGCAGGCAGTTCTAAAAGCACTTGTGCAAAGGTTTATAATGAACCGATGGGTATCGTTGTCGGTCTATAATTTAGGTAAGGAAAAGATCACCAGATTGCTAGATTCCATTGCTTGGCGAACTGGAATTTTGTTTTCAAGGCGAAGGCTGGAGAAGAGCCGTCCTTTCAGCATATTGTTTGATATGAAAATTGAGTCCTCCTGTGAAATGAAAATTTGACAATGTTCCGTGGATTTGGAAGGCTATCAGTAAAAATCTTGCTCCATTTTAGAACTGCTTGAGATTTAAGCTGGGAAGTGGGAAGCTCATTCATTTCTAGGAGGACTCTTGGGCTGGCCATGTCCAGAATTGATGGTGTCCAGAATTGATGTAAGAAGGAATAGGGATGCTAAAGAAAATAATTGTTTAAAAAAATTAAATACATTAGCCGACGCTTATAAGCGTCAGCTTTGAGGCTTTTAGCGACGCTTTTAAGCGTTGCTAAAAAGCGTCGCTAAAAACTGATCTTTTACGACGCTTTCTGAAAGCATCGGAAAAAACTTTTTTCACTCAGGTATCGCCGACACTTCTACGACGCTTTGTTTAGCGTCGGTCTAACTTTAGCTGATGCTTATAAGCATCGGTAAAGATCATAAAAAACGTTGGAAAATCTTCTTTTTCTTGTAATGAATCTAAGGGTGTATTCAACAGCTCCACCAACCCATTGTGAAGAGAAGGAAACTTGGCAAAGAAGAGAAGAGCAATCTACAAAGTGATAATTATTTTATACTCTCTTCTTTTTGTGTATATTTGTTATATTTGCTCATTTAAGAGCTTTAAACTTTTTTTCTATTATTCTTTGTAAGGTTTGTTGGTGAGCCCATAAAACCAACGGTGAGGGTTTGTTGGTGAGCCCGTAAAACTAACATAGGTTTTTTGTGATCCCGGAAAACCAAAGTGTAGAGGTTTTTGGATTGTGAGCCTCAAAAATAATCCAACTATAATCCGCGGGATTATAGTGAATTCCCAAGGAGACGCTTGGGGAGTGGACGTAGGTGCTTAGGAGAGCACCGAACCACTATACTTCTTGTGTGTTTGTATTGTGTTTTTACTTAACTCCACTACACGCATTTAATTAATATTAGCTTAACCACTCACTCATCAACTAACTTAATTAAGGGATTGAAAATTTTGTAAAACCAATTCACCCCCCCCCCCCCTCTTGGCTTGTCACCTTGGGCAACAGACGGATAAGGCGAGTAGACGATGCTTCAAAGCAAAGCATCGTCGGGGGCCATTCCCTCCCCTCCCCCCCCAACCCGGCGCCAACACAAATATAAAATCTAATTCCCCTAAACCCTAACCCCTGCAGCCAGCCGCCCCTCAACCCGCGCCCCCCCTCCACCTCCCCCACACCCCCCGCGGGCGATCCCTAACCCCTCCTTCTCCTCCCTAACCCAAATCCAACAAATCCCTCTCTCTCCGTCGCTCGCTTTCAAAAGCGATAACCCCTTCAGCCGCCGCACCCCCCTCTCACCCCCCCCCCCAAAAAAATCCCTAACCCCCTCCAGATTCAAGAAGCCATCTCCTCAAATCCCTCTCTTCCCTCCCCATTTCCGCCCTCCTCTGCCTCTATTACTCTTCCTTCCTCTCCATCACCACAAGCGGCGGCCTCGTCCTCGGCTCATCCTCGACCCCCCTCCTCTTTTCCCCACTTCTCTTTGTGGCGTCGAGAAACAGTGCGTAGAGAACGTCTCCGGCGATGATGCCTTCGCCCGCCTCTTCGCCGCTGTCGAAGAGGCACCTAGGGCACCCCTCTACACTGAAAACCCCTCTCCGGCCATCGCCGAAGTCCTCTCTCTTCTCTTCTCAGGCATAGTAGGAATGAAGCGTCCTGTCCTCCGCTCCCAAATCAAAGCGGAACACGAGCAAGACACCGCCCTCTCCATCCAATCGCTTCGAGCCTTCAACTCGGTTCGCTCAATAAAACCCAAGAAAAGAACAAAAATGGTGATGCCCCTCCCTTCCTCTCTTATCTCTTTTTATTTCCCTTCAATATCTTCACCTATACCTATGCTTCTCTTTCTTTTTCTATAAAAAAAATAAAATAGCATATATATTTTTATGTTTTGAAATAATAATAGAGCACCGAGGCTGTGAACCTGAAGGCCTACCCATTGGCGGACGCCCAGCTGACGATAACCATATTGGATCTCATCCAGCAAGCAGCCAACTATAAACAGCTCAAGAAGGGCGCCAATGAAGGTTTCCAATCCCAATCGTCTCTCTTTACTTTAAACCCTCTTAAGTAATTCCAATCCTCGCATTCGTTTATGCTGAAATTATCTTGTGTGCAGCTACCAAGACTTTGAATAGGGGTATTTCGGAGTTCGTCGTGGTGGCGGCCGACACGGAGCCACAAGAAATTCTACTCCACCTTCCTCACCGCTGTCCTCCTTGCTTGCAACGGATGCGGTGGTTAATTCAGATCGCAGTGTTCTTGTCTCTGAGCTGTTTGGCCTTTTCTCCCTTCTAGTTGATGCTGTCCGTCTTGGTTTTACCCACTATAGTTGTCTTCCCTATTAAGTAGTTGTATCACAATCACAGAACTACTCTTCAGATATCTCTGTTGTAAATATTTTGCTGTAAACATTGTTCTTGCAATAAAATTTTTGGGTGGCTTGTTTCAGCCTCCCTTTAGTTAAAAAAAAAAAAGAAAAAATATTTGTGGGTTTTGCAATGCACCATATCTAAACCACGGATGCAATATTTAAAACAAAAATTAAATATATTTTTTTCAAAAAAAAATATTTCTAACGACGCTTTAAAGAGTCGCTAAAAAGCGTCGCTAAAAACACCCTTTAGCAACGCTTTTCGTAAGCGTCGGCAATTCTTTTTTCCACTCTGACATAGCCGACACTTTTAAAAGCGTCAGAAGAAAGTTATTGACGTTTAAAGGCGTCGGTAAAAGCCTTAAAAAGCATCGCCAAATCTTGTTTTTCTTGTAGTGTAACCAAGGAGGATCACACTCTACTAAAAACTCTTCCTTCCACATTGTTGCTTCTCTATCTGACTTAGGCTTGGGCGGGTCTCCCATTAGAAACTCTCTTGCAAGCCACCTTTGGAGGAGATCCACTTCTCTACACCTCGGCTAGTCTGCTCAACTCGGCTCTAGCTGACCTTAGGGTTGTTCGAGTTGCACCATGACCTTAGTCCTGAATTATAGAATTGTTGAAGCATGATGCACTTATAGCTTGCTTTGGACATTTCAAATGTTTATAAAGAGGCAAATAGTACTGCTAATTGGATAATATCTTGCATGGCTCGCCAATGTTATGAATTTTGCCATGTGCCCTTACTGTTCATTTTTTAAATATTTTATTTTTGGATTCCCATCTATCCATCTTTTATTGATAGTAGTTTGTATCTACTATTATAGGATTGATAGAGCATGATGCGCTTATTGCTTGCACTATGGAAAAAATAGTTATTTCTGACACCCAACTGCCGACACTAGGAAGAAGTATCGGCAATTTGACTAGCACCAAATTTTGCTGACGTTTCTAAATAGCGTCGGAAGATACCGACGGTTTGGTGGGGAGCCTGACTTAGACGACGTTAAAAAGCATCGTCGGAAACCAAAATAGAAATGATGCTTTAGAAAGCGTCGTTGGAGGCCAATTCCTCCAATGACGCTTTAGAAAGCATCGTTGGAGGCCGATTCCTCCGACGACGCTTTAGAAAGTGTCATCAGAGGCCAAGGCCTTAATTCTCCTCCAAAACAACGCTTTAAAAAGCGTTGTCAGAGACCATTCTCCATCCCCATCGCCAAAATACCCCCTCCCCAATGATGCTTTAAAAAGCATCATCGGAGATCCATTCTCCATCCCCATCGCCAAAACACCCCCTCCCCAACGACGCTTTAAAAAGTGTCATCGGAGACCCATTCTCTCCCCCTCCCCCCCCCCCCCCCCCCCAATCTCCTCTCCTTACAAATCCCTAACCCCTTCCCCTTCTCTCTTTGAGCCCTTGGCCCTTGACACCCCTGCATGTTCCAGGTGGTCTCCCCGATCAGCTCTCAGGAACGCGCGACGCCATCACCTTCTCCAACTCACCTCTCTCTCCTGTCCTCCCCTGCTCCGCCTTTTTCTCCGCTCCGCCCTCCGCGGCGGCGAAGGATGAAGAGGTGGCGCACTCGCCTCCGATCGATTTCCTCTTCTTCTTTTGATTCAATGCTGGAGGTGTCCGTCAAGAAGACGATATCGGAGAACCCCATCGCCATCTACTCCAAGACTTGGCGCTCGTGAGTTCTGATTTCTCTCTCTAATGATGTCATTGATTCGCTTACATTTTGGTTGATGGGGAATGGAGATTTTCGAAGGAGGTTAAGTCGCTCTTCAAGAGGATTGGAGTGGACTCCCTCGTCATAGAACTTGATCATCTTGGTGAGTTCTTGTTCTTGTTTATTGAATCTTTTCTCGTAGTCCTTCATATTGGTTTCTTGATAGTTTTCTCATTGATTTTCGTTTAATTTGAATCGGATTAGTGGTTGGAATTTTCTTAAACTATATAGGGGTTGTTGTTATATTTATTGGTCAGGATGGAACATGTGATATGATTTGTTTATGATGTTTTGGATCTGTTGCATCGTGAAACAGTTGTTGTGTTGATTGTAAAATTCAGGTTCGATTGGTACTCAGGAGGAGGTCTCCTCCTCGATCTGGAGGATGTAGGCGATAGGGTCCTGGAACATGCCCAGGGTAGGGTGGCACTCAGGAGCCAGGGGGAGGGATTTCAGCCATTGAGGAACCTCTGCGGGAGGGGGAGGTGGGGGCGGCATCCAAGCTCCACCGCTGGAAACCCCGGTATCCTGATTTATTGAGCTTGCTAAAAAGGAAGGCGCCACGGTGCTGGAAGAATGACCTTTAAAAAAATCTTTTTAAATATATTTTTTTAAAAAAATAATTATAACGATGCTTTAAAGCATAGTTATAATTATTTTTTTACAAAAACTAGTGATTAAAAGCCGACGCTTTAAAGCGTCGCTAATTGCGCAACGTGTATAAGCGTCGGCTTTAGTGGCCAAAAAGTGTCGCTAAAACCGACCCTTTAGCGACGTTTTCCAAAAGTATCGGAAATTTTTTTTCCCACTCCCACCTATCTTACGCTTTTGCGACGCTTTAGAAAGCGTCGGCGGAAAAATTACCGATGCTTATAAGCGTCGGTATAGGCTTTAAAAAGAGCCAGAAAAAAAATAATTTTTAGTGTTGCTATTGACATCTCATTTATTTATAGAGAAGATAATAGTACTATTGATTGGATAGAATCTTATATGGCTAACCAACATTATGAGTTTTATTATATTACCTTTTTTTGTTTATTTTTTAAATATTTATTTTTTTATTCATATGTATGTATCTATCACTATGTAGTCTAATTCAATGCATCCGCTAAATTTAAAAAAAATGGCAAAAAAATCTGGCACAGGAGCTAATTAACTATGGATAACCATTATTTTATTAATTTTGAGACGGAAGCCCTTCCATTTCTTATTACAACGATACCCATAGCCAAAATAAACACGCAGAAAAGAAAGATTGAGTGGCGCGGTACGCGAACTACGACGAGGAGGGGCTTCAACCGGGCTGTTGCAGATCTAGGAGTCAACTAAGGGTGTCCACCACCTCCACTCCCGTATCCAGACCCATAGCCGGAACCATAGCCAGACCCAGAACCTGACCCAGAGCCCCGGCCGCCGCCGCCGCCTCCGCCGCTTCCGTAGACCCCTCCATGGGCACCACCCCCCTGGCCGTACCCTGAGCCACTGCCGGATCCATAACCCGATCCACTTCCGCTTCCATTCCCTCCGCCGGAGCCGCCGCCACCTCCACCACCTCCACCGCTTGCATAGCCTCCACCGTGGGCTCCACCGGCGCCATATCCAGAGCCAGACCCGTACCCGCTTCCGGACCCATAGCCAGATCCGCTACCTCCACCTTCACCGCCTCCGCCACCGCCGCCTCCACCTCTTCCGTACCCACCGCCATGAGCCCCGGATCCACCTCCTTCACCATAACCGGAGCCGGAACCATAGCCTGAACCGGAGCCGTTTCCAGAGCCCCCACCTCCCCCACCGCCCTCTCCGCCACCACCACCTCCACCTGAAGATGTCAAGGCTCGGCCTGCCTCGGAGAGGCCGATGCTCAGCAAAACTATGAAGGAAAGAGCAACAAGCTTAGTCTTAGCCATGGTTGTTAGGATGAGATCGGGAAGTGAGGAATGAGGTGTGGGCTGGAGGGGAGGACGGCATGGGTATTTATAGAGTTGCATGCATGAAGGACTCCAAGGCTTGCTACCTTCCTCATGCGAAACCAGTAGAGTGTGGTAATTGACCAGCGCTACCCTTCGCTAGCTTATGGCTTGGTAGGTGATTAGATCGCGTATTTTCTCCGAGTTTTTTCTAAACCAAGGTGCTGGTATTCCCCGGTTTTCTACTCGGCAGGCCGACGTGCCCGCATTGTTGACAATATTAACCAAAGTTTTGTTACCGGCGACTCCGCTGCCGAACTACATGCATTGTGGTGGGACGTCCGTCAGTAAAATCCGCTGACTTGGGTCTTGGCGTTAGGTGGCAGCCAAAGTAAATCCAAAACAGGGTTGCGACGGGTCAATTTGCGGCGTTTAGTGGCCATCAGTCAAGAAAACGATAATTATTATATCTTTTAGTTGGCGATCGTAAACAACAAGGTCCCGATATTACCAATCAACGGACAAAGTATTCGATAAATCATTGTTATATATGTAGAGGTTTGCTTAAAAAAGAATTAGAAATACAAGATTCGGAGGAACTCTAGTTTCTGCAATGAGCTGGAATGGGCAAATAATTACCATTGCAAATGAGATGGATACAATATGATTTCAAGAGAGAAAGTAAATTTGTGATTTTTGGTTTCCTAAAATACTCCTATTTTCAGATTTTTCTACCGTTCCTCAATTAATAAGGCCATGTTTGGGGAAGCTGTTGGCAGTAGAGCTGTTGGAAGTAGAGCTGTCTGAAGTAGAGCTGTTATAAAAAGCTGTTTGCTGTTTGGTAATTACATTTCTAAAGTGCTGTGGCACTTTAATATATGTTTGGTAAACAAACTGGAAAAGTGCTTTGGTAGGACAAAATTAATTACCATAAAGGACATTGCATAGTATTATACATAAAACATAATATGTATTAATACATAATATACGATATAGTATAATATTACTGTAATATAAAATAATATTATTATAATATAGTAATATAACATTGCATAGCATAGCATAATAGTAATACAATTATTAGAGTAAATTAATTTTTCATAGTATAGCATAATATTAAATTATTTAATATATCATGTTAATATATTATGATATAATGTAATATATATTATATTTATAGTATAATACAATAATAAAGATATAAAATATTATAATTATTAGTATTAATTAATTTTTCATAATATAACATAATATTAAATTATTTAAAATAACATATTAATGTATTATGATATAATGTAATATAATATAATATGTATAGTATAATACAATAATAAAGTTATAAAATAATGTAATTCTTTTTTCTTTTCTTCTCTCTTTTTTTTCTTTTCTTTTCTTCTAATTTTTTTCTTTTCCTTTTCTTTTCCTTTTTTCTTCTCTTCTTCTCCTTCCTTCCTCTCCCCGGCCCCTTCTCTTTTCTTCTCCTCCCGCGCGAGATGCCGGCTTAAGACATGTTTGTTCGAGCTAGATGATCCGTCCCTCAGCCTAATGCCATATTTTTCTGTGTCTCCTAAAAGCTGATCGAGCTCTTTCTTCGATATTAGCTATAGAACGGTGAGATGAATCACTGAAAAACTTTGAACTGGTTGGAGGTCGTCCACGTTAGTTGCAAAGTGTTAGTCGAAAACATGCAGGACGCCCCTCACAAGTATTTTTGAGGCTTAGTTTCCACATTGATTCTAAAAAAATAGAAATTTTAGTGATTTTTTTTCATCAACTATGAGTATGGCCTCTGCAACTATGGATCATAATAAGCAAACAAGCAGCATCCACCCGGGTCAATGAAAAATCAGCCAGCCAAACAGTCTTCCACGGTTTTGATAGGTATGGTAATTAGCAAGCATAAGCATTGCCTTGCGTCTTGCTGCAATGCCTTTTCTCCATATGGTAGAGATGTTTGCAAAAGAAGTTTGTAATATCATTACAAAATTTGAAGACTACAACTAATTTAGTAACTTTTACCCTAGTCTTCCTATACGAGTCGTAAATGAACTGTCAACGTTTGCCATTTTCTGCTCGGTCCCTTATGCAGTTTTTATTCTTATTTGTCAAAGAATAGTCCCTTGCCTACAACTAGGCATGTATTTTACACGCAATTACGATGGGGCTTTTTTTTTTTTGCATAGTTATCCCTGTTTGTACACATGTAGACATGTATCTGGTATTATAAGAAAATAGGTCATGGAAACCAATACAATGGAATAAAATTTTAAGTCCGAGCGAGACATAAAAAGGAAGATAATCAAAGAAAAAACCTTAAAAAGGTGGCAATTTATATTAAGGTGGCAATTTATGATCGAACTGCCAGCCAACCTGCCTTAAGCAGGTTAGGAGATTCTAGTCATAAATGAGTCAACCTTATTCGACTTTTTATTAAAGGACTCAAATTCCAATTTAGATCTTTGACTTATTTAACTCAGTCTGATATGTTCAGCAATGAAAAAAATTCAAGAGTGTAATTCCACGATCTGCAAAAGTTATCATTTATAGGAAGTCTGGCCAAAGAATGCATATGTTTTCCATCAATGTGAGCGATTGAATGGGAAAAAAAGATGCTTACAGGGCCGGCCCAATCCTTAGGTGACTGAAGCGGTCGCCTATGGCCCCGGCCCAAAGAAGGCCCACTGCAGAAAAAGCCTCAAAGAAAAAATAGAAAAAAAAGATCCTCCTGTGAGTTCGCCTAAGGCCAACCTACTATAGAAAAGGCCTTAAAAACAAAACGGCCTTAGACCCCCAAAAACATTAGGCCGCTCGTGGATGCTTATTATGGAAATCTTCTAAGATAGATAATGTATGCCACGAAGCCCATGTGCACGGATTTAAAGGAGTCTTTAAATTACGAATCGTTGAGAAATGCACATCTTGGGGAAGAATGCTTTGGCGGCATCTTCACACAAGACATTGGAAATACTGCAAAAACCTTCTACCAAGAATTTGAACAGAGACACCGAGTGAACCTTTCAATTATAACATCCACCTAGCAGCATATAAATTCCTCGTATGAAAGAATTGCGAAGTAACTACTGTAAGGGGAGAAGGAGAAGCCGTAGACATTCTTGTCGATCCATCTAAACATTTGAGTTGTAACATTGTCAAAATATTTATAGTGACTGACTAATAGTGGGCGAAAAATGTGGAACAATTTGTATCTTTGGCATTAGCAAACCACAAAAGTTTTGATGATGGATACATTGCAGTAGATAGAGTTAGAATTTTTAATACTACAGTTTCAATGGCAGAGTTGCATGTTGCATAGGAAGGACTGAATTATGCTCTATACATATTAGGAGCTTCACAAATTTGTTCTGAGGATGATTCTATGATGGTTGCTCGATGACTTTCTAATCCATCTTTCATTGATAGTGGTTTGTGATGAAAAAAATATTGGCCACCTCGACCTCGGGCCAGACCGACCTCCTTAACCTCAAACATAATTTGTGGAGAATGACTTCGACGCAGGCCAAAGAGCCGAGGTGCCCCCGGCCAAAGAGCCAAATAGCTAAAGAGCCAGCAGCCGAGAAGCCAATCAGCCGAGAATAACAATCAGCACATGTCGACAAAAATTGACAGTTTTAACAACCGACAACTCTGGCAAGCCCCAGTCTTGGCAGCACCACAGCTTGTGCCCGACCAGCATTGCACACTGCCCTCGCGGATTGGCTCCCACGGAGCGACCGTACTACTAGTCGTCACCTAGCCATCCGTGCACGCCACATCAGCCCAAATCACAACAAAACGAGCTCACTTATATAATAGGACAGCCAGGGTACCTCAAGGATAGAGGTTATATACTAACCAAGGACAATCACACTCTACTAAAAACTCTTTTTTCCATATTGTTGCTTCTCTATCTGACTTAGGCTTGGGCTGGTCTCCCGTTGGAAACTCTCTTGCAAGCAGACTTTTTGCAAGCCACCTTTGGAGGAGATCCAATTCTTTACACCTCCGCCAGTCTGCTCAACTCGCCTTCACCTAACCTTTGGGTTGTTCGAGTTGCACCATGACCTTAGTCTTGAATTATAGAATTGTTGAAGCATGATGCACTTATAGCTTGCTTCGGACATTTCAAATGTTTATAAAGAGGCAAATAGTACTGCGAATTGGATAATATCTTGCATGGCTCGCCAACATTATGAATTTTGCTATGTGCCCTTATTGTTTATTTTTTAAATATTTTATTTTTGGATTCCCATCTATCCATCTTTTATTGATAGTAGTTTGTATCTACTATTATAGGATTGATAGAGCATGATGCGCTTATTGCTTGCTGTTGGAAACCCTGGTGGTCACATGCATATATTTTTTAAAAATTTAACAACGGAAGCTTGAATTAAACTATTTAATTTCTATGCATGCTAGAGATCATATCTCTACAACAAAAATAGATCTAGAACTTTAAACATTTATCCTAAACAAGTAGGCATGATTCTATGTCAAACATATAATCATGCAGAATTTCAGCAACCTAGTTGATTTCTAATTTTAATTTTTAATGAGATCAGATCTCATACCTTTTTGCTTTGAGAACTTTAATAATACCTTGATCACCTTATATAGCTGCACACGTGTCCAGCGTCTACGGATAGTCCACGCGAAGCTCTAAGAAGATCCACAACTGTAGGAGTGCTAGCTCGTGCAGAGGTGCTGCAGTGGCTGAACTTTTCTCCCTCGAAGCACTCAACTTTTGATTCTTTTTCGAGAGGATGAAGGATGGAGATGAAGGAGAAGAAGGAGGAGAGAAAGTGGCTGGCTCTTAGAATTTTTCCAGAATTTAGAACCCTTTCTAAAGGCCATCTCAACAAACCCTAAGTGTGGGGGTCCTTTTATAGCCAAAAGACCCCCCAAGCCTCACACCTCTTTTGGCCAACGAATTTGGCTGATAAAATTCCAAAAAATTCTGGTGAATTGGCAGCTAAGAGATAAACAAATTCTCTTTTAATCTTGTACCAAGAATCCCTAAAAAATTAGAGGGTTATTGCACCCCAAACTTCAGCTACACACCACCCTACTTGATGCGTCATGCAGTCCCTACAAATTAGGGATTTGATTCCTATCTTTTTAGGAAGATTTGAGGCGCCATATTTTTTTGAAAAATAGCCCCACGCCTCCTCTTTCCTCACGCCAAAAATTGTCCAAAAAAAAGGATAGGCACCACTGCTTTTAGGGATAAGGATGAGGTGTCTTTCTTCTCCAAGAAAGAAAGCTAGGATCCTAAATTTTAGGAATTCTTCTCTATAATAAATTCTAATTATTTGGACTCTTAATCCTCATCAAATAAGGACTCTTAATTGACTTGAGTCAATCCCAATCTAATTGGGTCAAGTCTGATCAATTAGGTTATGCCCAATCGGCTCGGGTCGAACCCGATCGAATTAGGTCAAACCCTAATTTAGTCCAAATTGAATCTAATTCAATTTGGCTTAATTAAAGTTCAATAATTCAATCAAATTAAATTTATTAGTAATCCAATTACTAATTAACCCTCCAATAATTCAATAATTATTTTAATGCATTTTTTGCTTAAGATAATGTCAATCGAATTGACCAAATTACCCCTGAATGATTCTTAATCATCAATCAGCCATTTGATCAACCTAGAAACTTCTATGCGTGTGACCCCATAGGTTCGAACCTAAGCCGGTAGCACAAGAACAACTTCTTGTACTAATCGAAATGACAATCTCGCAATGGTACCCGATGTCCAGATAGGCCGAATAATTGCAAAGCAACATTCAAGAACTCTTGAACTATGGTTACCGTATAATTTATCCCTATGACTCCTAAATGCCAGGATGACTTCAGAATTCTGTCAACTCTGTAATAAGTGCATCCATGATGTGATTCAACTTTAGAAATTCTGTGACTCCTCATAAGAATTATCCTGGCCAAAGCTTTTCTAAATTGAATACATGGCATTATCTCCTATTTCCAGGAGGGGTCAATTCCATCTTGACTCACAACTGACTACGTAAGTACTTGACTGTACCCAGCGACCTTCCATCACTGAATTAGAAATTCAGGTAGTCCGGTACCAAACTACAGTGAGTTGCTTGCTAGTCACAGGTTGCGGTCTCAAGTCAGAGGGTCAAACTTATGCCCATATCCATTCGGAACATCTCTTGACAGTAGAGCGTTCCGAAATTGGTCACGTTCAGTGAAATGTACCCCTACACTTCACCTGTGTGACATATCAGTGTCTCCATACTTCTTGGTTAAGAGGACAACCAACGTATATGTCACAAAATGACCTAATCTCGATAATACTGTCGTCCTAGTAACAACATATCATTTGGTCGCGAACAAGTTTAAGGACTCAAAAATAAATCCTCCTTTATCATAAAATAAGTCCTAAGGACTTCATCATATAAAAGTTTATTTGAAGATGTACAATGAAATGATGAATAATGCCAAATAACACTATTAATTTGTCAATTCATTTACAAAATTCAATCATCAACATGCTGACGATTGACATTTAGGATACAATTTCCAACAACTCCCACTTAGCCTAAAGTCAATCGGCACAGTATCTAATACCCATCTTCGACTTGTGTTCGTGGAACTCTTTGATGGGATTTTGGTAAATGGGTCAGCTAGATTTTCTTTTGTATCAATCTTCTAAAGATCAATGTCACCTCGTTCGATGATCTCTCGAACCAGATGGTAGCGACGTAGAATATGCTTGGTCCGCTGATGTGCTTTGGGTTCTCTTGCTTGAGCTATGGCTCTAGTGTTGTCACAAAATACAGTCACTGGACCATCAATGGAGGGTGTCACTCCAAGCTCAGTGATGAACTTCCGCAACTATACAGTTTTCTTGGTGGCATCAGATGCTGCAATGTATTCTGCTTCACATATAGAATCTGCCACTGTATGCTGCTTGGAACTCTTCCAGCAGATGGCCCCACCCTTAAGAGTAAAGATATATTCTGACACGCTCTTGCTATCATCTTGATCTGACTGAAAACTTGAATCGGTATATCCCTCAAGTTTTAAGTCAGAATCACCGTAGACAAGCCACTGATCTTTAGTATTTCTCAAATACTTAAGGATGGTTTTTACAATCTTTCAGTGGTTGCTACCTGGATCAGACTGGTATCTGCTCACTACTCTTACTGAGTATGTCACATCTGGTCTAGTATATGTCATGGCATATATTATAGATCCCACTGCCGAAGCATATGGAATTCTATCTATACTCTCTCTTTCTTGAGGGGTTGTCGGACAATCCCTCTTAGAGAGGTTAATTCCATGAACCTCTTCAGTATAGTATCAATGTATGTGGATTGGGATAATCTAAACAATCTTCTAAATCTATCTCTATAAATCTTTATCCCTAGGATGTAAGATGCTTCTCCCAAATCCTTCATGGCAAATTGAGATGATAGCCAAATCTTTATTCCTTGTAATGTAGGAATGTCATTTCCGATTAGAAGAATGTCATCCACATACAAAATAAGAAATATAACAACTGAACCATTTTCCCATTTATAAATGCAAGGTTCCTCTTCATTCTTAATGAAGCCATACAATTTGATCACCTTATCAAATCATATGTTCCAACTCCGTGAAACTTGCTTTAATCCATAAATGGATTTTTGAAACTTGCACACCTTAGACTTATCTGTAGATATAAAACTTTCAGATCGCATCATATACACCTCCTCTTCTAAATCTTCATTTAGAAAAGCGGTCTTTACATCCATTTGCCAGATTTCATAATCTAAATATGCTGCTATCGCAAGGATAATCCGAATAGATTTGAGCATTGCGACGGAAGAAAACATCTCATCATAGTCAATACCATAATGCTGATGATATCCTTTGGCAACCAGACGGACTTTATAGGTCTCCACCTTTCCGTCTGCGCTTCGTTTTCTTTTGTAAATCCACTTACACCTTATGGGTTTAATCCCTTCGGATGGGTCAACTAATGTCCATACATCATTGACCTTCATGGATTTCATTTCGGATTGCATGGCTCCAAGCCATGCATCAGAGTCATACCTCTGCATTGCATCCATGTAGGTGATCGGATCCTCATCGTTTTCATCAAGTTCGACAGGATCCCCATTCCGGACCAAGAAACCATAGTATCTATCCGGCTGACGTGGTACTCTACTTGATTGCCTTAATGGTGCATCTAAGATGGGTTCTGGATCTGATCTAATCAAATCCGACTCAATTGGTTCAGTAGATGTTGTCAGATCTTCTACATGTTAAACTTCCCTAAGTTCAATATTAGAGCTATTTGTTCCTTCACTAAGAAATTCTTTCTCTAAGAAAACAGCTCTATTGCTTACGAACAACTTTTGTTCTTCAGCAAGGTAGAAATAATATCCTTTAGTTTCTTTAGGGTAACCGAAAAAGAAATATTTGTCAGACTTGGGTTCAAGTTTGTCTGTCTTCAAACGTTTGACGTACGCTGGACACTCCCAAACCCTAAGGTGAGAGAGTACCGGTTCCGTCCCGTCCACATCTCATGTGGTGTTTTATTCATAGATTTACTTGAAACCTTATTAAGTATATAACAGGCTGACTCAAGTGCATATCCCCAAAAGGATATGGGCAGATCAGCAAACCCCACCATGGATCGAACCATATCTAATAGAGTTCGATTTCTCCTTTCTGACACGTCGTTATACTGCGGTGTACCAGGAGGAGTCCATTGGGAAAGAATCCCATTCTCTTCCAGATATGTCACCCCTTCGATCTGATCGAAGAGTTTTAATACTCTTTCCAATTTGTTTTTCTACTTCATTACGATACAATTTGAACATTTCAAATGCTTCAAATTTATGTCTCATTAAATAGACATAACAATACCTCAAAAGGTCGTGAAAGTAATAAAATATGCATATCCACCTCTAGCATTTGTGCTAATTGGCCCACATACATCAGAATGTACTAGGATCAATAAGTCATTGGCTCGTTCATCTTTTTTAGTAAAAGGTGACTTGGTCATCTTACCAAAAAAGCATGATTCATAGGTTGTTAATGATTCACAATCATTAACATTGAGGATTCCCTCTTTATTTAACATGTTCATCCTGTTCTTGTTAATATGACCTAGCCTATAATGTCAAAGGTAAACATCCGTGACATTATCTATTCTAGGATGCTTATTGGACTTGTACATTATATGAACAGGCTGTGACAAAATGTAAATGCCATTACTCAGAATTTCATTCATTACAGCAACACCATTCCAAATGATATTGCAATAATCCTTTTTTATTGATATTTCATAACCATTTTTGGCCAAAAGGCCTATAGAAATGACATTCAATAAAAAACTTGGACAATAGTGACAATCACTAAGGATATTTACATGAGAGCTAAATACAAGTTTAAAAATTCCTAAAGCTAGAACTGGAACAGGTCTTACATCTCCAACATTCAGAAATCTTTCTCCTTCTTCAAACCTCTCACTGACCTGAAGTCCCTGCAACGAATTACAAATATTAAAAAGACTACCGGTATCCAATATCCAAGTCAAATTATTACAAATAGAAAAATTACAAGACGTTATCATATAAATACCTTGATTGGCAACTGATTTTCCACTTTTCTTAGGTTTTTTTGGATCAAGAGATGCAATGTACAGAGGATAATTCCTCTTCTAATGCCCTTGCTTCTTACAGTAGAAGCACTCTGCCTTACTCTGATCAGCCTTCTTGTTCTTAGTCTGACTCTGCAGCATGATGCACCTTTTTTCTTTTGATTTTTGTTTTTCTTCTTCCTTTTCTTAAAGAGACCACGACCCTTGGACGAACCTCCCACTAAATTCACCGATCCTTTTAGGAGTTGGTGATTCTCCTCAAAAGTTTGTAGTAAACCCAACAATTGGTGATAATTTACTACCGGTTTCATCATACGAAAATTGGTGAGAAATGGGTGGCACGAACCAGAAAGAGAGTTCAGTATAGCATCTTTTCCCAATTGATCATGAAAGAAAAAATCGAGAGTGCTCAGGCGCTCGATCAACTCAATCATGTACAATACATGATCAGTCACCGATGCCCCATCCTTCATCCGTTCGCTGAAAATAACACAACTAGTCTTGTGCCTTTCAACGTCATCGGGAGTGCCAAAAGATTCATTCAACACTTGAACAATTTCTTCGGGCTGAGCATTCTTGAACCGGCAACTGAACTCGTCGTTCATTGCAGCAAGCATACTGCATCGAACAGTGATACGGTCATTGAGCCACTTCTGATAAGTTTCTCTGATCATACCCCGTGCATTACCAGCAGGCTGCTCAGGTGCTGGATCCGTTATCACATAAAGGATTTGTTCATGCTCTAGCACAATCTTAAGTTTCCTAAGCCAGTTATTGAAATTAGGTCTAGTCAACTTGTTATTATCCAACAATGAACGAAGTGACAAACTAGTAGCAATTTCTGCAAAAAAAGAAAATTGGCTATCAGTATATGAATTGACAATACCCTAAATATTTGGACTTTAGTTTAAAGGTCCTCCCACTATTTTATACAAATTTGTAACCTCTACCTCAAATTCGAAGAATTACACTTAAATCTTTAATGTGCACTAGAACCCAATTGATCGCATATGGGCCCGAGTGTAGCTCGGCCAACTCATATGCACCTATTGGTAGGTTCTGAACCAATTGTTTTACCAAATAATTTTTAGTGATAACTTTGCCTCAGTCTCTTTGGCAGGCGTGTGGCACCTCTACCGAAGATTCTAGTTAGGTCCAACCATTAAATAATAGGATTCCGTATAATCAACTAATAGATGACCAAGCCTGAGTGTGGCTTAACCCACTTGACCACCTATTGAAGGTACACTCGACTCATCATATATCAAATGACAATTCCAATGCCCGATAAACACTAGGCGTGTGGCGCCTCCAATGATTATCGAAACATTGGACTCATTATCATCTAATTTAATGAAAGGCTATAACCTAGTTATCCCCATAACTATTTTATTTTAAGGACCTAATAATTTTAAAGGATTAAATTAGGATAGATAAGAGGATCCGGTTAACCTAAATTCTCCCACTGACTTCACCAAGTCAGATTATAAAGAATTAGATTCAAACCGGTTAAGGAAGCACCTAAATCAGTCAAACTAATTTTTCTTACAGGCATGGGTTAACTCGAATCATTAAATGATCCAATCAAAAATGATTGACCAAATCGGCCAGGTAGGTGAGATCGGTGGAACGGATATGCCATTAACTCGATAAAAACGCATCAATGCGAGTAGCTTCCAATTAAAAACCACTGGTCGAGTCTGCCAAACTTACCTTAGACACCGATTGGTTAATCAATTTTGATTTTAACCACCCTAATGACTCGGGCTCAACCACAGAGCCTAAATCAAATTCTATCTTGGTCTAATCGAAGATATGGAATTGATCAATCTACAACTATTGTATTTGACCTAGAGTTTTCTTGACCTAATCTAGTTACTACTTAATTAGATTTGATCAATTAACTCTAATTGAATCATGTTTGATTCTAACCCTAGGTCTAACCCAATCTTAATAACTTGATTTGAGCTAACCCAAATGCTCCATGAATTATGCAATGTCATTGAATTGAGTTCACAATTCTAGATCTAGATTTTCATCATCACTTAATTCTTAATTAAGTATAAGTTTATGAAAATTCAGATCATTACATTATTCTTAATTACATACTAACTACAAAGTTTCAGTTCTTAAAACTTATATTTCAGATCTGAGATTTGTAATTAATCATGTTAAAATTCAGATTTAATTTATGTTTAAATCTTAGATGATTTATATCCATATATCACATATACAAACTCATATGAATTAACTTAAACAACATACATCATATGCATTTATTTTCAGATTTGATTTGACATACAAAATCAGAAAATAAATGAATTATAATTTTTATTTAGATCTAATCTAAACAAGTTTATGATTTCAGATTTATTCATGTTCTTTATATCACATATACATCAACATGAATTTACCTAGATCTCATGCATCACATGCATTCTATTTTTCAGATCTAATTAATCATGTAAAAATAGCAATTAAATCAATCATAAATCTCTTTTAAATCTGATCTAAATATATCCATTATTTTAGATTTAATTACAAAGATTAAAACTACTTTTAATCTTCTTTTTGTGATTCATCTTCAAGGATTGAATCACAATGGCACCCCTACACGCCATAAGAGATCCCATTGAATGGCAAAAGAGGGTTATGAACCCTTCTTTCTCCTATGATCGGACGGCCTGGTGATAGGATTAGAAAACTTGTTTTAGGCATAAATGTTTAAACTACTTTGAACCTGGCTCTGATACCACTGTTGGAAACCCTGGTGGTCGCATGCATATATTTTTTAAAAATTTTACAATGGAAGCATGAATTAAACTATTTAATTTCTATGCATGCTAGAGATCATATCTCTACAACAAAAATACAGAACTTTAAATATTTATCCTAAATAAGTAGGCATGATTCTATGTCAAACATGTAGTCATGCAGAATTAAAGCAACCTAGTTGATTTCTAATTTTAATTTTTAATGTAATCAGATCTCAACCTTTTTGCTTTGAGAACTTTGATGATGCCTTGATCACCTTGTATAGCCGCACACGTGTTCGGCCTCTACGGATAGTCCACGCGAAGCTCTAGGAAGATCCACAACTGCAGGAGTGCTAGCTCGTGCAGAGGTGCTGCAGTGGCTGAACTTTTCTTCCTCAAAGCACTCAACTTTTGATTCTTCTTCGAGAGGATGAAGGATGGAGATGAAGGAGAAGAAGGAGGAGAGAAAGTGGCTGGCTCTCAGAATTTTTTCAGAATTTAGAACCCTTTCTAAAGACCATCTCAACAAACCCTAAGTGTGGGGGTCCTTTTATAGCCAAAAGACCCCCCACGCCTCACACCTCTTTTGGCCAACGAATTTGGCTGATAAAATTTTCAAAAAATTTTGGTGAATCGGAAGCTAAGAGATAAACAAATTCTCTTTTAATCTTGTGCCAATAATCCCTAAAATTAGATGGTTATTGCATCCCAAACTTTAGCTGCACGCCACCCTGCTTGATGTGTCATGCGGTCCCTACAAATTAGGGATTTGATTCCTATATTTTTAGGAAGATTTGAGGGATAAAGAGGATAGGCACCACTGCTTTTAGGGATAAGGATAAGGTATTTTTTTTCTCCAAGAAAGAAAACTAGGATCCTAAATTTTAGAAATTCTTCTCCATAATAAATTTTGATTATTTGGACTCTTAATCCTCATCAAATAAGGACTCTTAATTGACTTGAGTCAATCCCAATCCAATTGGGTCAAGCCCGATCAATTAGGTTATGCCCAATCGGCTCGGGTCGAACCCGATCGAATTAGGTCAGACCCTAATTTAGCCCAAATTGAATCTAATTCAATTTGGCTTAATTAAAGTTCAATAATTCAATCAAATTAAATTTATTAGTAATCGAATTACTAATTAACCCTCCAATAATTCAATAATTATTTTAATGCAACTTTTGCTTAGAATAATTTGTCAATTGAATTGACCAAATTACCTCTGAATGATTCTTAATCATCAATCAGCCATTTGATCAACCTAAAAACTTCTATGTGGTTGACCCCATAGGTTCAAACCTAAGTCTGTAGGATAAGAATAACTTCTTGTACTAATCAAAATGACCATCTAGCAATGGTACCCGACGTCCGGATAGGTCGAATGATAACAAAGCAACATTCAAGAATCCTTGGACTATAGTTACCGTATAATTTATCCCTATGACTTCTAAATGCCAGGATGACTTCAGAGTTCTGTCAACTCTGTAATAAGTGCATCCATGATGTGATTCAACTTTAGAAATTCTGTGACTCCTCACAAGGATTATCCTGGCCAAGGTTTTGCTAAATTGAACACAAGGCATTATCTCCTGTTTTCGGAGGGGTCAATTCTATCTGGACTCACAACTGACTACGTAAGTACTTGACTGTACTCGGTGACCTTCCGTCACTAAATTAGAAATTTAGGTAGTCCGGTACCAAAGTACAGTGAGTTGCTTGCTAGTCACAGATTGCGGTCTCAGGTCAGAAGGCCAAACTTATATCCATATCTACTCGGAACATCTCTTGACAGTAAAGCGTTTCGGAATTGATCACGTTCAGTGAAATATACTCCTACACTTCACCTGTGTGACATATCAGTGTCTCCACACTTCTTGATTAAGAGGACAACCAACGTATATATCACACAACGACCAAATCTCAATAATGCTTTCGTCCTAGTAACAGCATATCATTTGATCGTGAACAGTTTTAAGGACTTTAAGATAAATCCTCCTTTATCATAAAACAAGTTCTAAGAACTTCATCATATAAAAGTTCATTTGAAGATGTAAAATGAAATGATGAATAATGCGAAATAACACTTTATTAATTTGTCAATTCATTTACAAAATTCAATCATCAACATGCTGACGATTGACATTTAGGATACGATTTCCAACAATTGCACTATGAAAAAAATAGTTATTTCTGACACCCAACTGCCAACGCTAGGGAGAAGTATCGGCAATTTGACTAGCACCAAATTTTGTCGACGCTTCTAAATAGCATCGGAAGATATCAACGGTTTAGTGGGGAGCCTGACTTAGACGACGTTAAAAAGCATTGTCGGAAACCAAAATAGAAACGACGCTTTAGAAAGCATCGTTGGAGGCCGATTCCTCCAACAACGCTTTAGAAAGCGTCATTAGAGGCCGATTCCTCCAACGATGCTTTAGAAAGTGTCGTCAGAGGCCAAGGATTTAGTTCTCCTCCAAAATGACGCTTTAAAAAGCGTTGTCAGAGACCATTCTCCATCCCCATCACCAAAACACCCCTTCCCCAACGATGCTTTTAAAAAGCATCATTAGAGACCCATTCTCCATCCCCATCGCCAAAACACCCCCTCCGCAACGACGCTTTAAAAAGTGTCATCGGAGACCTATTCTCTCCCCCTCCCTCCCCAACCCCAGCCCCCCCCCCCCCCCCCCCCCCCTCCTCTCCTTACAAATCCCTAACCCCCTCCCCTTCTCTCTTTGAGCCCTTGGCCCTTGACACCCCTGCATGTTCCAGGTGGTCTCTCCGACCAGCTCTCAGGAACGCGCAACGCCAACTCCTTCTCCAACTCGCCTCTCTCTCCCCTCCTCCCCTGCTCCGCCCTTTTCTCCGCTCCGCCCTCGGCGACGGCAAAGGATGAAGAGGTGGCGCACTCGCCTCCGATCGATTTCCTCTTCTTCTTTTTATTCAATGCTGGAGGTGTCCATCAAGAAGACGATATCGGAGAACCCCATCGCCATCTACTCCAAGACTTGGTGCTCGTGAGTTCTGATTTCTCTCTCTAATGATGTCAATTGATTCGCTTGCATTTTGGTTGATGGGGAATGGAGGTTTTCGAAGGAGGTTAAGTCGCTCTTCAAGATCGTGGACTCCCTCGTCATAGAACTTGATCATCTTGGTGAGTTCTTGTTCTTGTTTATTGAATCTTTTCCCGTAGACCTTCATATTGGTTTCTTGATAGTTTTCTCATTGATTTTCATTTAATTTGAATCGGATTAGTGGTTGAAATTTTCTTAAACTATATAGGGGTTGTTGTTATATTTATTGGTCAGGATGGAACATGTGATATGATTTGTTTCTGATGTTTTAGATCTATTGCATCGTGAAACAGTTGTTGTGTTGATTGTAAAATTCAGGTTTGATTGGTACTCAGGAGGAGGCCTCCTTCTCGATCTGGGGGTTGTAGGCGATAGGGTCCTGGAACATGCCCAAGGTAGGGTGGCACTCCGGAGCCAGGGGGAGGGATTTCAACCATTGAGGAACCTTCGTTGGAGGGGGAGGTGGGGGCGGCATCCGAGCTCCACCGCCGGAAACCCCGGTATCCTGATTTGTTGAGCTTGCTAAAAGGAAAAGCATCATGGTGCTAGGAGGATGACTTTTAAAAAAGCTTTTTATTTTTTTTTCAAAAAATAATTATAACGACGCTTTAAAGCATGGTTAAAATTATTTTTTAATAAAAACAAGTGGTTAAAAGCCGACGCTTTAAAGCGTCGCTAACTGCGCGATATGTATAAGCGTCGGCTTTAGTCGCTAAAAAGCGTCGCTAAAACCGACCCTTTAGTGATGTTTTCTAAAAGCGTCAGAAAATTTTTTTTCCACTTCCACCTCTCCGATGCTTTTGCGACGCTTTAGAAAACGTCGGCAAAAAAATTACCGACGCTTATAAGCGTTGGTATAGGCTTTAAAAGGTGCCGGGAAAAAAAAGTTTTTTTGTAGTATTGCCATTGACATCTCATATGTTTATGGAGAAGCTAATTGTGCCGTTGATTGGATAGTATCTTATTTGGATAACCAACATTATGAATTTTATTATATTACCTTTTTTTTGTTTATTTTTTAAATATTTATTTTTTTTATTCATATGTATGTATCTATCACTATGTAGTTTAATTCAATGCATCCGCTAAATTTTAAAAAAAAATGGCAAAAAAATCTGGCACAGGAGCTAATTAACTATTGATCACCATTATTTTTTTAATTTTGAGACGGAAGCCCTTCCATTTTTTATTACAACGATACCCATAACCAAAATAAACACCGAGGAAAGAAAGATAAGAGTGGCGCGGTACGCGAACTACGACGAGGAGGGGCTTCAACCGGGCTGTTGCAGATCTAGGAGTCAACTATGGGTGTCCACCACCTCCACTCCCATATCCAGATCCATAGCCGGAACCGTAGCCAGACCCAGAACCTGACCCAGAGCCTGAGCCGCCGCCTCCGCCGCTTCCGTAGCCCCCTCCATGGGCACCACCCCCCTGGCCGTACCCTGAGCCACTGCCGGATCCATAGCCCGATCCACTTCCGCTTCCATTCCCTCCGCCGGAGCCGCCGCCACCTCCACCACCTCCACCGCTTCCATAGCCTCCACCGTGGGCTCCACCGGCGCCATATCCAGAGCCAGACCCGTACCCGCTTCCGGACCCATAGCCAGATCCGCTACCTCCACCTTCACCGCCTCCGCCACCGCCGCCTCCACCTCTTCCGTACCCACCACCATGAGCCCCGGATCCACCTCCTTCACCATAACCGGAGCCGGAACCATAGCCTGAACCAGAGCCGTTTCCAGAGCCACCACCTCCCCCACCGCCTTCTCCGCCACCACCACCTCCACCTGAAGATGTCAAGGCTCGGCCTGCCTCGGAGAGGCCGATGCTCAGCAAAACTATGAAGGAAAGAGCAACAAGCTTAGTCTTAGCCATGGTTGTTAGGATGAGATCGGGAAGTGAGGAATGAGGTGTGGGCTGGAGGGGAGGACGGCATGGGTATTTATAGAGTTGCATGCATGAACGACACCAAGGCTTGCTAACCTTCCTCATGCGAAACCAGTAGAGTGTGGTAATTGACCAGCGCTATCCTTCGCTAGCTTCTGGCTTGGTAGGTGATTAGATCGCGGATTTTCTCCGAGTTTGTTCTAAGCCAAGGTGCTGGTATTCTCCGGTTTTCTACTCGACAGGCCTCGGTTCTAGGCCGACGTGCCTGCATTGTTGACGATTTTAACCAAAGTTTTGTTACCGGCGACTCCACTGCCGAACCACATGCATGTGGTGGGACGTCCGTCAGTAAAATCCGCTGACTTGGGACTGCAAGTTCTCGAAGAGGACATGGTAGTTGGTATAAAACGTCACCATGTCCTCTTCGAGACATGGTAGTTGGTATAAAACGTCACCAACATTTTTTTTCTTTTATTGCCACCAAAGTGGTGGCCTGATGGTAAGATAATAATTTCATCTGAATTATTCAGATTCGAAACGCGTGGACATCGATTAAGTTAAAGAATCGGATGCCCCACATCCGGATGGCTCGTTGGCGGATATGCTTTCCTTCTATCTGTACCGAGATGACGCTGGGATGACGTACTCACACGTGAGGCGGAGCCTAGTAGGGTGAGCCCATGGATTGGAGATGGCACGCGAAAACCTACGATCCGTATCGAACATTTCCTGATAGAAGAAGGGCTCAGTAGTGAGGCTGCTACGCGGATGGGCTAGTCCCTTCCCCTCCCCTCCTATTATTTACCAAAAAAAAATTTCTTTTATTCAGCCCGACAAATATCAAGAGGCTAATTAATGTGCTTTATTAACAACGCGATGGTGGAAAGTGCAAGAAGCTTCGAACGAGCCGTAGAAGGAGAGGAGGTAGAATGAGTTGTATGCCAGAGGGGACGAAGACCTTGGCATTCTGGAGTTGGATGCACGACTCGCACGACATGCAAGTGTCGCAGCTCCTTTATTTGCTTTCTTTACACGGCGAGGATAAGGCTTACTGTTCGAAACGAGAAAGGGGAGGAATAGAATGTTATCATTTGACCAGCGTTATCTAAATTTTTCCATAGCTTTGGTATATTATTGACTGGTGGGTTTACTCCAAGCTGTTGCCAGAACAAGCTGGCCATGGTTTCCAGGGGCAGCAGGCCCCGTGTGTGGACTTACATGCCTCAACACTACAATAAAATACATATTTTCCGATGCTTTTTAAAGTGTATACTGACGCTTATAAGCGTCGATAATTTCAACGCGTAAAAGCGTCGCAAAAGCATCGCCTATGTCAAAGTGGATTTTTTTTTACCGACGTTTTTGGAAAGCATCGGAAATAATGGAATTTTTGCCGATGCTCTAAAGCGTCGGCAATAGTTATTATAACCACGCTTTAAAGCGTCGTTATAGTTATTTTTTTAAAAAAATAAAAAGCTCAGTTGCAAATTTAATGATGCTTTAACGGGAGCTTTTGTTTTCTATTTTTTGGGAGAAAAAACACCCAGTATCCATCAAGAAAAAGAAAGAAAAAGAGAATGAAAGAAGGGGTTAGGGATCACTATGACTTGAAGAAATTTCGACCTGGCAGTCGATGGGTTAGGGATCACTGCATCGATTCTTGCTCTTTGCTGACCATTAGGTTTGACATCAAATGGCAACACTCAAAATCTTACTCCCCGAAAAATGGCGAGACTTAAATATTCTCAATTCCATTAGACAGTACGAGTCGATCAACATAGGTAAAAATAATTTATTGGATTTCATCTGGAAATAACAAAGATCTGAATTGGAGCTGTAAAACCTTGGACAAGAAGGGTTCAAGAATAGTGACGACCGTAACAAGGGTTGGATCCTGCCCTATCTCTTCTTTAGCCTCCCTAATGGCCGTCTCGCGATCGTCCGCATCGCCCTCCTCCGCCTTCCCCCCCGGCAACGACATTGCACCTAATTAATAATACCCAGTAATGAATTAAAGCAAAAGCCCGAATCTCGGCAATCCCTTTGGATCAGAGTAAGGAAGGGAGACATTAGTTGGAGATGGAACGAACCGGAGTGGGTGGAGCGGTTGGAGGAGCGCTTGGTGAGGATGACGCGGAGATCACCGCGGTCGCCCTCGAAGAGGCACATGAGGATGGAGGCCCTCTTGGGCCGAACTGCTCGGGCCGTTGGAGGGCGGGCGGCATGGCGGACTCGGCCAGCCCCATCCCGAAGAAGACCTTGCCCCGCGCGTCCACGGCGTCGTCGGTGTCGGCCGGGGAGGGAGGGGGCTTGTAGAGACGGAGGTCGAGAGCGGAGAGAGGGGAGGACTCGTCGAGGTCCTGAACCAAGAGGAGATCCCTCACGTCGATGGAGCCCAAGAGGACGAAGGCGGCTGGGGGAATGGGAAAAGAGGTTTTGCTGGAGGTTGGGATGAAGATGGGGGTTAGTGATTTATATCAAAAGAAAAAAAAAGCCGTCCACGGGTATTGGGGGGATATTTTGGCCGCTCGCGGGTTTTTGGAGAGGAGGGGGGGAGGGGGATTTTGGCCTCCGACAATGGGACAATGCTTCATATGAAGCATCGTTTAGCCAGTTTTCACATTTTTGGCCTCCGACGATGCTTAAAGCTTACTTCGACCCTTATTAGTGTCGTCTAATTTTAATATTTTTCAACGCTACCCACAAGCGTCGGCGAATTTTGGCGTAGTGACAAAATTGCCGACGCTTCTTTCTCGCGTCGGCAATAAAGGGTTTGAAAAATCTATTTTTGCTGTAGTGCAAGTATTGACAAAATTGAGCGACCACCTTTGCTTAATGGGTCAATCGCCGGGTGGTTTTGTTTCAGCTTTTCGATGAATTGGTGGTTTGGAGGTCGTCCGCTTAGTGGAAAACAAGGAGCATTGGAGTAACCAGACTGCCGCGGAACGGCTTGCGAAAATAATTGAGACGGATACAATATGATTTCAAGAGACTGAAATAAATTAGAAGAAACTAAATTTGTGATTTTCGGTTTCCGAAAATGCTCATATTTTCATATTTTCTCTCTGTTCCTCAATTATTAAATCTGGCTAAACCAGGACAGCAGAAACCTCTACTTCCTAGGTTGCAAGAATTTACTTCGGGAATAATATATGACCGACTGGACCACTTGATGGCCCGATGCAACATCAATTCTTGAATCCACAATGAGATTTGCATAGCTCGTAAATCATGTATGATGCACATCAAATTCTATGTTATACTCAAAGTTGTTCTATGAGTATTAAATATTGTCAAAAAGCCTCGTAGCACCCTGTAATGTTCGAGCTTCTGCCTTCCTACTTAACATTGCGCAGCTCTTTTATAACAAAGGCCTGACCTAGACCTGGTTTTAGTATAAACATTGCTTGTAGATTTGACCCACCATATCCTTTATATGCTGTCTCAGCAAATCACGTCAGAGCTCTCAAGGAAAAAAAGAACTGCACGTTCTCGAAGTGGACGTAGTAGTTGGTATAAAAGGTCATCCATAATTTTCCTTTTATTCAGCTCGACAAATATCGAGAGGGGAGGACGCCATGGGCATTTACAGAGTTGCATGCATGAACGACTCTAAGGCATGCGGGCCTTAGGTACGTGGCATTTAGCTTTGTTGAAAAGTAGAATGTGATAATTGACCAGCATTATTTTTAGCTAGGTTCTGCCTGGTTGCGTGATTTGCTCGCGGATTTCCTCCAATTTCTTTCTAAACCAAGGTGCTGGCGGTATTCGTCGGCTTTCTAGTCGGCAGGAATCATTTCTAGACTAGAAGCCGCAGACTGGGCATTAGCTGGCTGCCTCAGTGAGTCCAAAGCAGGGTTGGCCTCAAAGAATTTTGACTTAAAAATCGAAGGTGCCGCGTTTAGCAGCCATCAATCTAGAACTCGTTATTTATTATTTATTTTGGCTGAGGATGGTAAGCAACAAATGTTCCAAATTATCAATCAGTCGGCAAAGGTATTGATAAATCGTTATACATATGAAGATGTTTGCCTTGAAGTAAATTACAGAGAGGAGAATAGGAGGAGGTGGGATGGGTCGGTCCATTTGAGATAAGATGGTTGCAACATTATCACAAAATAATAAAATGAATTACAAAGATGAATGGGTGACTTTTGGATGCCTAAAATGCCTAAATATATAAATTCTGTTTAGAGGAAAATATTTATTGTTTCGATAACAAATCCTATTTTCTTGTAATGAAGTGATTATCTTGGCATCTAACTATTCAAAAAAATTTAGACATCTATGGTTCTAATTAATATCCATTAATGTTTGGACTACCTTACCATTCTATGGAGTGTTGATATGTTGAATGTATTAATTCCCCCTACCAGTTCCACATTAATTCAGCAGGTGATCAGAGTGCCTTTTTTTCCTCCAATCAAAAGTTTAAACTATATGGATTTAGAGGGATTTATGGCGTTAGCATATTTATTCTATCATATTTGCTATATCATGACGAATATTATTTCATCACCAAAAGTATATAATTGGAGATGAATTAGGCCCCGTTTGGGGGAGCTTTTGGAGGGCCAGAAAGTACTTTCTGGCCCTCCAAAAGTACTTTTAGATGAAAAACTGTGTTTGGTAAATTTTTCAAAAAGCTGTTTCAGCTTTTGCGGGAAGCTGAAAACAGCTTTTGGGAGGAAGCTCCAATTTGGAGCTTTTGGGAGGAAGCTGTTTCAGCTTTTTCAGAAAGCTATATTTTTGACAAAAATGCCCATATTAAAATAACATAATTACATAGTTTATCCCTGTATAAACCTAAAAATCTGCTAGAGCCAAGAACCCAAGCCGTCAGACTCCCTTCCGTAAGAAAAGGTATTTTTCTTTTCAATTTTTGTATGCATCTCTTGAACCACATTTTAGAAGAAAAAAATTTTAATCCTTTTCTATACCTTCCAAAATCAATCTATTGTTTTTTTTTTTATCATCAACCTCGCGGCCCACGCTGAGGTCCTCCTCGAGCATGAACCATGAAGAAGAGCCCCTGGACTGCGGAAAATTATTTTATGAAAAATTATGAAAAATTATTATGAAAAATTATTTTATACTAATAATTATAATATTTTATACCTTTATTTTTGTATTATACTATAAATATAATATCATATTATATTATATCATAATACATTAATATATTATGTTAAATAATTTAATATTATGTTATATTATGAAAAATTAATTTATACTAATAATTATAATATTTTATACCTTTATTTTTGTATTATACTATAAATATAATATCATATTATATTATATCATAATACATTAATATGTTATGTTAAATAATTTAATATTATGTTATATTATGGAAAATTAATTTATACTAATAATTATAATATTTTATACCTTTATTATTGTATTATACTATAAATATTGTATTATATTACATTACATTATAATACATTAATATGTTATTTTAAATAATTTAATATTATGGTATATTATGAAAATTAATTTATAATATTAATTATAATATTTTATACCTTTATTTTTGTATTAAACTATAAATATAATATCATATTATATTATATCATAATACATTAATATGTTATGTTAAATAATTTAATATTATGTTATATTATGGAAAATTAATTTATACTAATAATTACAATATTTTATACCTTTATTATTGTATTATACTATAAATATTGTATTATATTACATTACATTATAATACATTAATATGTTATTTTAAATAATTTAATATTATGTTATATTATGAAAAATTAATTTATAATATTAATTATAATATTTTATACCTTTATTATTGTATTATACTATAAATATTGTATTATATTACATTACATTATAATACATTAATATGTTATTTTAAATAATTTAATATTATGTTATATTATGAGAAATTAATTTATACTAATAATTATAATATTTTATACTTTTATTATTGTATTATATTATAAATATAATATATATTACATTATATCATAATACATTAATATGTTATGTTAAATAATTTAATATTATGTTATATTACCAAATATTAATTTACTCTAATAATTATATTACTATTATGCTATATTAACATAATATTATTTTATATTACAATAATATTATACTATATCGTATATTTATGTATTAATTTATGTTATGTTTTATTATGTTGTGTTGTATAATACTATGTAATGTCCTTTATGGTAATTTTGTCATATAAAAGTACTTTCTCAGTTTGTTTACCAAACACAAAACAAAGTACCACAGCACTTTACGAATGTAGTTACCAAACAGCAAACAGCTTTTTATAACAGCTCTACTTCCAACAGCTCTACTGCCAACAGCTTCTCCAAACAGGGCCTTAGTTGTTTCATCACCTGATATTTTTAGTGACATATTTTCATCACCAAGATTTTTGTTGACAAAATTGATTTTTTTGGTGATAATTTTTATCATCCTGCATAGTTTGTTTTTTTTTTTTTTAGTAGTAGTAGTGAAAATGGTGAAAACCCACTATATGCATGGATAATTTTTATGAAATATAAATTATTGACAAAATGATTATGCACTATGAGGCGGTTTCAAGTGAAAGAGACCCACTAAGATTTCTTTCAATCTACCAAAATCCGCCATGCTGATAAGAGAGTGGTGCGAACTGGTATAGGTACCACACTATGGATGGCATAAGTCGTGCAAAATGCATCATAGATCCTTGGCTGTTTATAGAAAAATATTGTTTTATATTCGTTCCTGCATGTGAATCTAGGTCTTCAATGGCTTTCTCATAGTGCATCTCTACTTGCATGAAAATCTAGAAGGGCGACATTGCATACTATATATACAGGCTTTAATTTTATGCATGGATGCTTTCATTAAACTCGGCCAATTCGACCTGATCCAACAAGCTAAATTTTTTTGTGCCCTAGATATGCAATTCAAGCTCTGCAAGCAAAGCCAGGCCTGGATTCCCTGGCCCGACAAAGATTTGACCTCCAGGAGTGGGTCTCATTTAAAAGCTTCACTGGGTCGGTTAGCAGCCCAAACTAATCCGGGCCCGTACTCTGTTTTGGGTTAAAATCTTGTAGTCGAGTAAGTGCTTAGGTTGGTTTTGGTTGGACGCGTTATCAGTTGGATTGAGCTCGGTTTGGTGTTTGACAGATTTCCGACTGGTCCAAGCTGAAGCCCATTGCTCGATGCTGCTCCCCCGGTACTCCGCCTACGCGGCGTCGAACGACGCCCCGGCGGCGATTTCGAGGATCCTCGCGAAGGCCGACTATACAGCGCTCTGGGGGACCATCAAGACCGCCCTGTTCTTCGCCGGCGATAGCGACAAGTAGATCGAAGAGGTGATCCAGCGGAGCTCGGGGAGGATCGGTGAGACGAAGGACGTGGCCCCCGCGGTCGGATTCTTGGTCGACGACGAGGCCAAGTTGGTCAACGGTCGGTGATCCGAGTCAACGGAGGCTTTGTGCGAGAGGGAGATTTTTGTTGGCTCGTATGGATAATATAGCCAGTTTTCTATTACAAGAGCTATGCCTTTCTTTTGTTTGATATATAAGTGATCTGGAGCGATCTACGTAGAGCGTTTTGTGGAAGAACTAATCTTTGTTTGCCTGTTTGAGGTGTGGATGTGGTTTGCCTCCGCCGGTAATTGCGTTCACGGCTGGCCATCTGGGTATCTAATGATTCCACCTGAATTGTTGCAGTGTTTCTACGCACGCACCGGCAAAGTCCGTGGTGTGGGACTAAAGATGGCAAAACAAAAGATAGGTGGTAATTGCTTTCCTATTTTTAACAAGAAGCTGGACCGCCAGCCACTTTCCACCACCAATTTGTTTTGCTATAAACATACCTGGTCTTCCTCCCATGCCATCTGAACCTCGTCCATTTCACAGCATTGTTGTCTGCGGAGGGAGGCATCGTTGCTTCGAAGCCTCCTTCCGCGCAACTCCGGCTCCGGTCAATCATGGCACTGCCATACACCACCCTTGCTCTTATCTTCCTCGCCATCGTCGCCACGGCCCTCAGTAGGGCTACCTTCGCCGAGGCCAATGGGGAAGTAAGCAAGAAACATGATGCCAATGCCACTGCTCCTGCAAATCCAGCTCCAGCAGGTCATCATGTCGAGGCCTCCGGAAATCAAGCGGCCAATGGCGTTAATGTCGGTGCTCCGGCAGGCTCCGTCATCAAAGGCCATCATCCGCCAGGCAAAGGCCATCACAAGAAGGGCGGCCATCGCAAGAAAGGTGGCCACCGCAAGAAGGACGGCTATCCTGCTGGTGCCCCTGCAGATGCTCCTGCAAGTCCGGTGAGCGCGGCTCAGCCTGCCAGCGCTCCTGCAAGTCCAGTGACCGCACGTCAACCTGCCCAAGCCCCTGCAGCACCTCCTTCGACTGCAACTCCTCCTACCGGTGGTCGCGTTCAGATACCGCCGGAGCTGAAGAATCTACTGCCTAGCCTCCCACCAAGCGCCGAGCCTCAAGAGATTAAGGAGCTCATAAGCAAGGCCACCGGAGTGGATCCATCTAAAATCCCAGAAATCACTGATCCTAAACAGATCGAGGATATCATAACCCAGGCCGCTGGGGTGAAGCCATCTGATGCTTTGGCTGCCTTTCAAGAGTCTGGTGGTCTGGAAGCCATACTAACAACTGGGGCACTTTCACCGAGCCGTAATGCTGAAGTAGCAGGAACCCCTTCCTCCACCAAAGAAGCAAGTGGTGCCTTCACCATCGGAGCAACCCCCATGGCTATTGCCTTAATGGCCGCAGTGGCTGCTGGGAGCTTCATCTTCTGAGCGAGTTGTAATTAGAAGATGCTCGCTCTCCCTGCCTCCCTCCCTCTCTCTCTCTCTCTCTCCTTACATGTTGCAACTGCAACTTATCTAGAGCATCATTCACATTATGCACTTTTATTGTCTAGATACTGACAATGACGTGATAGAGGAGGGCAGGTTTCTTCCGATATCAAGCTTGATTAATCTTGGAGGTTAAAAAAGTCGGGAGCCATTCTGCATTTGAATCCAAATGAGATCCCAAGAATGTGTTGGTCCTTTATCCTACCTGCTTATGGCACCCTTTTTGTGTAACATTCATCAGATGCTCGGACCAAAAAAAGGCCTTGGCCGAAGTTGTAACAACGGATTTCATGGAGAATGTGAAAAGTTTTGCTTTCGAGTTCTGGATTGGCTGGTCATGTTTGTTATAAGTACTTCTCTTTTCAATATTTATGAAAATATTCTACATGGTTATTAATTATTGTTGAAGTTCCAATTTGCTTTTCATTAGATGAACCCTTTTTGTGTTCTTATTTTTTAACGTTATTATTAGAGTCGCATATCAGTCCTTTAACTTATTTTTAAAGATTTTTTGTGTTTTGTTAACATGCTCCTGTCATTTTTAAGTTAGCCAATTGTGAATTCGGATTTATCTCTGATACATTTCCCTGCTTACTACCCAAAGATTTTTTTTTTTTCTTTTTCTGATGTATGGGAGGCAAAAGCTACCTGAATTTATTAAAAAATAATAAGATAGTCGAAGACGTCAATAAGAATTATAAAGAGAATACAAGGACAGGAGAAAAGAGAAAGCAAAAAATGGTCAAAAAAACAGGTAGGTTTAAAATGGAGCCGACAACCGGTTGCACACCATTCACAATCCATCTGCTTGCAATAGATCGTCCAACCATTTAAGTAATTTGATTAAGGCAGCAAGCAATTGATGAACTGATGATGCTTTGTTAAGTAACATAATGGAGTTCCTCCGTTTATAACAAACTAATGGGGAGAAAAGTGGACCACCCCACAAAATATAATTAAAGCACCTAAATATTACAACAAGCGTAATCCCAATAAGCGTGGCATCAACAAGCACGATATCAACAAGCACGACCTCGGCAGGCACGACCTCGGCAAGCATGACCTCGGCAGGAACAACCTCGGCATGCATGGTCTCGGCTAAGCAAAGCCCGATTAACCTCGGGCGGACCCCGACTCCACCAACAATCAAGCCGGTCCGCCTAAAAAAAGGACCATCAAATCCTCCATATCCGGGATCAAATTCCGCAATCTCCGCCACAACGGCTGTCAATATTTGAATCCACGCAATCTCAACCGATCGCCAGCTAGCCCGAAATCTCGAGCCATCAAAGGTAACTCATTTAAACCCATATTTACACAATCACGCTCAATTGTGTGTAACCGCTACACCTCCTCCTATAAAAAGGGGGGAACTTTAGGAAGATCATCTTCTCTCCGGGCCAGAAAATACCTCTCCATTATCTCCTTTATCTCCGAATCCCTCTCTGACTTAAACATCGGAGGGCCTTCGCCGGAACCTCCGGCCAAAGGCTTTTTGCAGGTCTGCCGGAGACAGCTGTCCGCCACTGCACTGCAGTAGAAGCTCCTCCTCCTCGGCTCGCGGTCACCTCTGGGTCTATTTTCCAGCAACAGTTGGCGCTAGAGGAAGGGCCCGAGTCGTGATCATGAGACTAAGGAGCAGAGGGGCTTCTAAGGCCTCCAAGCATCGCGCACCAAGCCCCGAACGCTCGATCCAGAATCCACCACCAAGGCCTCCGGCAGATCAAGTTCCGCAAATCAAACCTGAATAGTTCGATGTGCTAGTGTAGCAAGTCCAAGCGCTAGTTACTGCAATCCAAAGTCTACCACAAGTGGGGGGGCCCTCTTGTGCCGCCTCCACGAGTTCACATCTGATCGGCGCTCCCTCCAGATGGGCCTGTGTCCCTAGGCCGTGATCCTCATGGTTTTTCAAGGATCAATAATGGAAAAAGGCGCTGTCACCAGGGTTCTTCCGGGCATCCCCCGGGGGGAGCCGCCGAAGAGTCGCCAGGATAGGAGGGCACAACCTTCTGAAGCTGGATCGATCCCGGATCAGTCAGTACCGGGACGGACCACCACGGCAACTTTCCAAGGTGGAGAACTCGACAAGAAGGTCGAAGAGCTCGAACGGCAAATCGAGGCGCTCCGGGATCAAAGAGTAAGGCGTGAGGGCAACCCTGATTTTACCACCAAGTCATCTTTCGCCTGCTTGATCGAGGACGAGCCAATCCCACTGAGATTCAAAATGCCCCAGATAGAACCATACAACAGGGCAACCAATCCACTGGATCATCTAGAGAGTTACAGAGCCCTCATGGCACTGTAAGGATCCTCGGAGGCTCTACTATGCAAGGCCTTCCCCACAACCCTCCAAGAAACGGCCTGACTTTGGTTCTCCGAGCTAAAGCCAAGCACCGTGTTCTCTTTTGAGCAGCTCGGCGGGCAATTTGTAGCCAATTTTGCCGCCAGCCAGCGCCAGCGGCGAATATTAGATTCTTTTCTCGACATCAAGCAAAAGGAAGAAGAATTCTTGAAAGACTACATCAATCGCTTCATCGCCACTACTTAGGAGGTCCGCGAGCTCAATCAATCAATCGTCATGTCGGTATTAAAGACGGAAGCTCGGTCCTATAAGTTTCTCTTCTCTATTGAGAAGAATTTTTTTACCGACTTTACAGATATGCTGGCCCAAGGTCGAAAATACGCAAAGGCTGAAGAGGCCATGGCTGCTCGGCGAGACGCTGCTGAACGACCCTCAAAGGGCCAGAAGAGGCATCCCGAGGAACGCAGCCGCCCAAGAAATCGCTCACCTCGTCGCGAGAAGAACTTGCCTCGATTGAGGAGCCCGTCTCGTCCGAGGCTGCGGCCCTGACCAAGATCACCGCCTCGGTAGAGAACACCACCAGGAAGGTACAGGACTATACTTTCTCCACCACTACTCGGTCCAAGATTCTCATAGAGATAGAAGGTCGAGGCTATCTCTGAACTCCACCACTAATGCGAGGGTCGGAAGCTCGGCAACACTTTAGGAGGTACTACCACTTCCATCGAGATCACGACCACGACATAGAGGAGTGCTTCCAACTCCGAGACGAGATTAAAGCGCTTATCCATCGTGGGATACTCAACCGGTTCGTACAGAACTGGCATGATGAAGGAGCACCAGTGGAGAACGCCGCGCCACCTGAAGATCAAAACAATAGCAGACCCATTGCCGGCACCATCAACGCCATAGAAGGAGGCCCTGCCGAAGAAAGCTCGACTAAAGAACCTGCTAGGAAAGAAGCCCTCCTGAAGCATCAACGCACAACAGAAGCCATCTCGTTCTCGGATGAAGATTTAAAAGGAGTCGAAACTCCTCATGATGATGTTGTGGTCATCTCCCTTATCATGAATAAGTTTGTTGTAAAACGTGTTCTGGTTGATAATCGAAGCTCTGCAAACGTATTATTCTACGATACTTTTCAAAAAATAGGAATGACTGAGGACCAGCTTCGGAGAATGAATGTTCTAGTGGTCGGATTCACTGAAAATTTAGTCCCAGTCAAAGGAGTAGTCAGCCTACCTATCACGGTCGAGCTCGCCCCTAGAGAGAGTACCGTGAAGATGGACATCCTAGTGGTCCGTATGGCCTCGGTCTACAATGTTATTCTCAGCCGACCTGGGTTCAACGCCTTCTGGGCCATAGTCTCAATCTACCACCTGCTCATGCGGTTCCCCACCAAACGAGGGGTTGGCGAAGTTCAAGGGGACCAAGCAATGCTATGTGGCGACCCTCAAAGCAAAACAACCGGCTGAAACGTCAGCCCAAGTCCCACCCTTGGCACTACCTATCAAGACCCTGGAAGTGCAGGACGAGCCCAAGAAGCAACGAGCAGAGCCCGGGGAGCTCCTACTTCAAATCTCCTTAAGAGAGGACTGCCCGAATCAGACTGTACAAATCGGTTCCAGCCTAAGCCCTCGTGAACGAGACCGCATGATCGAATTTCTCCAAGCCAACACCGACGTTTTCGCCTGGTTGCCCACTGATATGCCAGGGATAGATCCTAAAGTTATGGTTCACCGACTCCAGGTGAACCCAACTTACAAGCTCGTCAGGCAGAAAAAATGGAGCTTCGCACCAAAACGATAGCAAGCGGCGACCGAGGAGGTGGACAAACTCCTCAATGCTAGCTTTATCAGAGAGGTCACCTACCCGGACTAGCTCACCAACGTAATCTTCGTGAAGAAAGCTAACGAAAAATGGCGCATATGTGTGGACTACATCGACCTGAACAAGGCATGCTCGAAAGACAGCTTTCCACTCCCCAGGATCGACCAGCTCGTTGATTCTACCTCGGGACACCAACTGCTGACCTTCATGGATGCCTTCTTGAGGTACAATCAGATCCGAATTGCGCCCAAAGATGAGGAAAATACAGCCTTTGTCACTGACAAGGATCTCTATTGCTACAAGGTGATGCCATTCGGGTTGAAGAACGTTGGGGCAACTTACCAAATGCTGGTCAACAAAGTCTTCAAGGATCAGATAGGCCGGAAAATGGAGGTCTATGTGGACGACATGTTGGTAAAAAGCCAGATGGCCGAACATCACATAGCTAACCTCTACGAAGTATTCTCCACTCTCAGAAAGTATCAGATGAAGCTCAACCCCACGAAATGTGCCTTCGGAGTCATCTCGGGCAAGTTCCTCGATTTCGTGGTAACTCAATACGGAATCGAAGCAAACCTATAAAAAATCCGAGCACCGCAGGAGATGGCACCACCAAGGATGGTCAAGGAAGTACAACGGCTCACTGGACGAGTTGCGACCTTGGGAAGGTTTGTCTCGAGGTCGACAGAGTGATGCCTCCCATTCTTCAAGATTCTCAAACGGCCAAAAAACTTCGCGTACACTAAAGAGTGCCAGCAAGCCTTCAAAAAACTCAAGTCTCATCTCGCCTCTCCTCTATTGCTCACAAAATCTTAGCAGGGCGAGCTCCTCTACCTGTACCTTGCTGTGTCCCTCGTAGCAATGAGCTCGGTCCTAGTTCGGGAAGAAGACAAGTCCCAGAAATCGATATACTGCACTAGTCAAATTCTGTAGGATGCAGAGACCCGATACTGGGGAAGAAAATAGTCTACGCCCTACTCATCTCGGCCCGAAAGCTCTGACCATATTTTCAGGCTCATACCGTGGCCGTATTAACTGATCAGCCCATAAAATAAGTTCTGCAACGATCGGATCGTGCGGCAAGAATCGTAAGATGGGCAGTCGAGCTCGAAAAATTCGACCTCAAATACCACTCGAGGCCAGCAATCAAAGCACAAGTGCTTGCGGACTTCATAGAGGAATGCACCCTACAAGATGACCCCAGACCGAGCTCACACCGAAGGAAGACACCTTAGAGCGGCCATGGATCCTACATGTGGACGGTTCCTCAACCTCGGAAGGTAGTGGGGCAGGCCTCATTCTCACCAGTCCGAATGGAGTGGTCGCGGAGCAAGCCTTACGCCTCGAGTTTCCGACCTCGAACAATGAAGCGAAGTACGATGTGCTCATTACCGGGCTGAAATTAGCGAAAGAGCTCGAGGTCGGCAGCCTAAAAGTCTTCAGTGATTTCCAACTGGTCGTGAGCCAAATCTTACGAGACTACGAAGCAAGAAAGCCGTCAATGCAAAAGTATCTCCAGAAGGTGCGGGATATCACCTCCACACTAAATATTTTCGACATTCAGCACATTTTCAGAACAGAGAATGCGAGGGCTGACCTGCTATCAAAGCTAGCAACCTCCCACATGAGAGCTCTCGAGGACTACAATACTCGAGTATCTTCAAACACCAAGCATTGAGGAGCCCGAGTCCGTCCTCTGCATCGAGACTGAACCGAGTTGGATAGATCCGCTTGTCAACTTCCTACAGAATGAAATTCTTCCCAATGATGAGCTCAAGGCCCGCCGAGTCAAGCGCCAAGCTTCCCGATACCTCCTATATGAAGGCAAGTTCTACTGCATGTCCTTCACGTCTCCTCTTCTCAGATGCCTCCGCCCCTCGAAGGTGAATTATGTCATGCGAGAAGTTCATGAGGAGATTTGCGGGAACCACCAAAGAAGTCGAGCCTTGGCCTACAAAATTCTACGCTAGGGATACTACTGGCCTACACTTCAAAAAGACACCGCAAGCTTTGTTCAAAGATGTGACCGATGCCAGAAGAATGCTAACATTCAGCGCCGACCCTCAGTTCCACTGACCTCGATCAGTGCCCCCTAGCCGTTTGCCCAATGGAGGATCGACATCTTGGGACCATTCCCCCAAGCTACCAAACAAAGAAAGTTTCTCATCGTCTCCATTGATTATTTCACCAAGTGGATCAAAGCTAAACCAGTGGCCCAAATCACCGAGCTGAAGATGCGAGATTTCATCTGGAGATCAATAATCTGCGGGTTTGGGCGCCCCTGCATTCTTATATCCGACAACGACCGTCAGTTCGACAATGCCCGCTTCAGAAAATTTTGCTCCAAGCTCAGCATCGACCATCGTTTCACCTCGGTCGCTCATCCCCAGACTAATGGAGAAACGGAGGTGACAAATCGAACAATCCTTCAAGGACTTAAAGCCAGACTCGACTGATCTAAAGGGCAATGGGTCGAAGACCTTTACAATGTCCTCTAGGCTTACAAAACCACATTCTGAATCCCTACTAGTGAAACTCCATTCAATCTAGCCTATCGAACAGAAGCGGTCATCTCCTTGGAGATAGGGCTTCCATCACCAAGGGTGAAGACCTACGATGTAGCTTCGAATTCACCGCGACTCAGAAACAACCTAGATCTTCTTGAAGAAACAAGGTAAGCCGCTCGAATCCGCACGGCGAGATATTACAACTTTAGAGTGAAGATCAGGCTCTTCAAAGCGGGGGATCTCGTCCTGAGAAAAGCCGAAGCCTCTCGACCTACGGAGCAAGGGAAGCTTGCCCCAAATTGGGAAGGACCGTATCGAGTCGCTCGGATCCAACGGCCCGAAGTATACAAGTTGGAGTCCCTCGATGGAACCCTCATTCCCCGAAGTTGGCACTTTGAGAACCTCAGGATGTATTATCAATAAAGCTCATTTAAGGGTCTCCAATGTTTGAAAATCTAGCCAATAAGGCATTCTTCAAAGATTTCTCCTAACCATTCGAAGCTTCTTCTAATGATGATCTGCTTGTGAATCCCAGGATGTCCTTGAAATGTCTTGAGTCAGATCCAACAATGCCCAACCAAGCTTGGGATGCCCCACTGCATCGACCGCGAGCCAAGTCTCCCTTGACCTCGGGCACTACCTAATGACGTCTCGACCAAGCTCGGGAGGCCCTACTGAGTCGACTGCGAGCCAAGTCTTCCTCGACCTCAGGTACTACCTAATGACGTCCTGACCAAGCTCGGGACGCCCCGCTGAGTCGACCACAAGCCAAGCCTCCCTCGACCTCAAGTACTACCTAATGACGTCCCAAGCAAGCTCGGGACGCTTCGCTGCGTCGACCGCGAGCTAAGTCTTCCTCGACCTCGGGTACTACCTAATGACGTCCCGACCAAGCTCGGAATGCCCCGCAGCGTCGACCGCAAGCCAAGTCTCCCTCGATCTCGGGTACTACCTAATGACAATCCGACCAAGCTCGGGATGCCCTGCTGCGTCGACCGCAAGCCAAAGCTCCCTCGATCTCGGGTACTACTAAATGGAAATCTGACTACAGTTCGAGATGTCTAAGGCAGACAGTACGGATCGAAGGGAACTCAAGCCTATAAACGTTTATGGTTCCAACAGCCGAATAGCAGCCCAACCTCGACCCGCACTACAACTAGATTCGAGCCCGAAGACTTAGTTAAATTCTTCAAAAAAATGTCGGAATCACATTCAAAACCAGACGACACGTGAAGTCCTGCCCAAACAATCGAAGACAAGGGATTCATCGAAAACAAGTAGAGACAAGTTTAAAGATATGAGAGAATTGAAGAAAATGTATGTTTTATTGATGAAGAGCCTTGAGACTTAATACAAAGACACTGACTCTGAAGTCGGACCGCTTAGCCGAACAATGAATCTAGTGGCTGACCTCATTTACAAGCAACAACAAAAATGAAAAAGAGAGCAGCAAAATTTCAGGTCGCCCCAAAAGTGGTGGCCTCGACGCCGACCTCGTCGTCTGCTGGAGGAACCTCGGGAGCCGCTTCGGAGGCACACTCTGGCGCCACCTCAGGTGGAATCTCGCGGGCAGCCTCCGAAGCCATCTCGGCTTCGACCTCAAGAGCCGCCTCAGTCTCGGCCTTGACGTTTACAAGGGTGGGACTCTCAGGAGCGCCGTCATAATCAACAGCATCGTCTGCATTGTCCTCAGCGGCCCCAAAAAGATGGGGTCGAAGATTGTTGAAGTCGAGCTTGAGGCAAAGCCTCAACACCTGGGCCCAAAAGTTCTCGAAGCCGCGGATGAGCCCATCAACCACCTCTTCCTCGAGCTCCTCTCCGTACTCGACCGACTTGCGAAAAATTTGCACCGCAATCCGAGCTTCCTCCACTACCTTCTTCGCTCGAGCTTCAAGCTGCTCGATCTTCAGGCGGAGGATCCCCACCTCGTATTTTTTCCCTGCGAGCTCAGACTGGGCGTCGGCCAAGCGCGCCTCGGCAGCACGAAGAGTCGACCTGGTATGGGCGTGCGAGGCTTCCTCCTCCTCGAGGCACTCAACCTTGAGCTTGAGCTCGGACTCGAGGGCCTCCACCCTCGTGGTGGATTCCTTCCACTTGGCCTCGCCCTCGGCGAGCTTCTTCTCTGCGACCTCCCATCCTCTCTGGCTCCTCTGGGCCTGGTTTTGGTAGTCAACCACCGCGGAGGCTAACATGTCAATCTCGTGGAGGTGCTGTAAGGAAGAGAAATAAAGGTTAGCCGAGATTGAGAACTTAGAAGAATATGAAAATGAAAGCATGAGAAAAGCTTACCCGGACAGCGGAACAATAGGCTTGTTCAATAAAACTATCGATCTCGCCCACTTCGAGCTCGGCTCGGTCAACTGGACGCTGCACATAGTGGATGACCTCGCGGGCAACGTCACTGTTATGGAGGGCCGAATTGTCCTCAAAGACCAGCCAAGTGGAGGAGTAGGGCCTCCTCCTGGGGCGATCCTCAACCCCTGAAGAGCTCGCGATGTTGAGCCTTGAAGAGCTCGATAGAGGAGCATGGGAAGAACTCGAGACCCCGATATCGCTGCCCGGCACGGGTCCCGAGCGCCGTAAACGGATGACCTTGCAGACTTTAGAAGGGCCCAAGGACGGGCAAGTGCAGGTCCTTGGTTCCTCTACGGCCTTGGAGGGGGTTGCGCGCTCGACGGGAGTTGCGCGCTCCGCAGGAGTTGCCCCTTCCGATCTAGGCTCCCCTACTTTTTTTTGTTGCTCTTCCGAACGAGCTGGGAGGTGTCGGCCTTAAGATCTTCAACCTCCACCAGAGCAGAGGTCGAGGCTGGCCTAGGCCTCTTCTTAGGCATGGGGCGAGCTCCGCCGACTTCGGCTGCCCTCTTATTGTACCTGGCGAGAAGGACCTCGTTGTTGGACATTATCCCTGCGGTCTTTGAAAAATAAAAAATTTCAAGTCTCAGACTAGCTTCAAAAAGAGAAAAAAAAGTATAAAATAGCAGAAGTAAAATGAAGGACGACGAAATGAAGGGAGGAGCAGTATAACCGCCCTTACCCTCAGGGTGTGCCGAGCTTAGGTCAACGTTCACCAAGGTCTCCTCGCTCAGGAGGTCGTTCAGAAGGATGTCCCCCTTTAAACTGTGAAGAGCATCAAGAATTTTTTGCTCGTTCACGGTGAGTTCGGGGTCTTGTTATTGGCCTTGAGTCATGGCAGATCCCACGATGGATCGAACCCCCACGGATGCTCGGAGGAAAGAAAGAACAACTTGATAAGTGCTAAATAATGCATAAATTAATATCTTATTCATAGCACTTATCATTATTTTAATTCACATATTTTGTAAATTCAACTAAAAAATGTGTTACTTTCATCATTGCATTTTAAGAGGTAATTCGAGTTGATTTAATTATTTATTGATGAATGCAGGTCAAGTCAAACTCAATTGGATGATGCCCAATTCCTTCACAAGTTCACCTAAATTTCTTTCCACTCGTTCCAATTCTTTTTCCACATGATCCAATTCTCCTATTTTAATCTCAAAAACAATAAAATTTCTTCAATTATTTGTCTCTCAGATCTCAAAGCATACCATCATATTTGCACTGTTGCTGGAAATTGGACCCGGGGGCAATCTTCGGTCGAGGGAGTGGGAGCGGCGAGTCACCACGGTGGGGCGGCGACCGGTCGACGGGCGGCGTCCTCCGTCTGGTGTGGTCGGAGAGAAGGAGCAGCTGGTCCTCGTGGTGAGGCGGCGATCCGTCAGCTGGTGGCGTCCTCCGTCTGGGTGCCTGCACACGAACCGGTGGCCGGGTTTTCCGGCGCCGGCCCTCCGACGCTCAAGTCAGGGAGGGGGCAAATAGTGTGAAAAGAGAGATAAACAGTGTCTGTAGAGTGTATCCGTCTTCCAACCCCCTCCTGAGAGGCCAAGGCTCCCTTTTATAGGCGGGGGTCGGTTTACCTGCGATGTAACAGGGCGAAGCCGTAGTACGGTTCGGCATGTCGGTTAGGTCGGCGCACGGTCAGGCAAATCATTGCACTGATGTCGGCGGTGAGGGCGTCGTACAACCCGAACTAGCACGCTACCAGGCGAATTATTGCATTAATGTCGGCGGTGAGGGCGTCGTACAACCCGAACTAGCACGCTACCAGGCGAATTATTGCATTGGTGTCGGAGGTATGGCCGAGATCAGAGACTTATCATAGTCGACTAGACTCTGCTGGGCTAATTTGCCGTGGAGAGCTGAGGGTCCGTAGATGACAGGAGCCATGCGCATTAATTGTGGAGTAAGCCGGAGATCCGCATTTATTGTGGAGTAAGCCGGAGATCCGCATTTATTGTGGAGTAAGCCGGAGATCCGCATTAATTATGGAGTAAGCCGGAGATCCGCATTAATTGTGGAGTAAGCCGGAGATCCGCATTAATTGTGGAGTAAGCCGGAGATCCACATTAATTGTGGAGTAAGCCGGAGATCCGCATTAATTATTGAGTGAGCCGGAGGGTTATAGCGGCCATGCGCAATAAATGTCAGAGGGGCGTCAGGATATGGTCCTCGGCCGGACCTCAGAGGTGCACGGCCGTAGCAGGTGGTTGACAAGAGTAGACCTCGAACATCGGGGTTTTTCTCAGATCGGAGGTCTCGAGGTCGGTCGTCTTGAGGTCGGGCGTTCCGAGGTCGGACGCCGACTTCGGCCGTCCAGGGTTGGAGGTTGTACAGCTTCTTAGGGGCATTTGCGTCATTTAGGGAAAAAATCTTATTCCCCCCAACACTACCCCCCGACTTCCGAGTTCGAGCGGCTTGTGGGCTCGGACGTAGGAAGTAAAGTCCATTATTAAAGTTAGGGGGGCGCATTTCGTCCGCGCCCTTGCGCTTCTCGGAGTTTTTATGGCGAAACCTGCGCCCTTTGGCGCCCTGAGGTTGCTTTATTCAGCGAGCTTATGATGAAGCTCGTATCGTTACGCTTCTTGAAGCGGGGGTGGCGTCTCTTGAATCGCCAAGATTGCTTTGCGGCGGATTAATGATAGGGTCCTCGAGCTCGTCGAGGCGGTGTCTCGATCCCGTAATCGAGACCCCTTGCTCATCAATGAGTGTGCCGTTACAGGGTCTAAAGCGGACACGCGGCACGACCTAAGGTCGGACGCTTCCGATTTCGTGTTACTGGATCATAATTCCGGGGAGGTGGAGGCCACATCGGGGCTCCACGTGTCCCAGATCTTATTAAATGAGGGGAGCGGGGGCGGCGCCCGCTCGTTCCTCAAGACGATTTGATTCTGCGGACCCATGATGAGGCCCCGAGATCCGATGGGACAATGCTTCGATTTCGTACCCGATTTATTAATTCGGAGTGGATACGGTGCCTCGGCTTTCGAGGTCGACACGCGGCGCAACCCGGTCGGGGGATGGGGACCGACCCTGTTGATCTGGGCCGTCAGGGGGGTCTATATAAATCCCATGAATCTGCCCTAAAGGTCTTACTTGGCTGCCTCTCATTTTCGTTGTCTTCCTCCCTTGCTTTCTTCCTCAACCGAACTTCGTCGTTGGTGCCCGGAGCGATTTCCGGCGATGTCCAGTAGGTCCCTACCTTGTGATTGCTAGGGTTCCTCTTTCCTTCTTCTCCCCAGTTTTCATCCTCTGCTTTTAATTTTTATTTCGCTCTTCTGTGGGAATGGGTTTGGGTCCCGAGGAAGTAGGGTCGAGCCTGTCGGGGGAGGAGTTGGAGTTGATCCGCTCCCGGTTCTTCTTCCAGCCTGGGTTTCGCCTTGAAACTGCGGGGCCGGGGGACAGGGTGACGCAGCCGCCCCCCGGTCGGATCGCGGTCTACCGCGAGACGCTCTGGGCTGGCCTGCGTTTTCCTGTTCACGAGTTTGTAAGCGACCTGCTGGCCGAGTACTAGCTCGTCCCGGCGCAGTTGGCTCCGAACTCGTGGAGGACCATAATCGGGTTCTTGTCCCTGTGCCTCGGGCATGGGATCCCGATCTCGGTAGGCCTTTTCCGCCGGTGTTTTTTGTTAAAGAAGAACCCGGCGGACGCAGGGTGGCTATACTTCGCCTTTCGGGGCGGTATGTCACTCTTTCAGGGCGCCCCTTCCTCGATTCATGAGTGGAAGGGGAAGTTTTTCTTCCTGGCGTCCGAGGCGCCTTGGGGGTTTAACCCGACATGGGGGCACCCTCGGTTGAAGGCCCTCAACAAGCTCTCCGAGCCCTCAAGGAGGGAGCTGAGGACCCTGGACTCTGTGCGAGCCCTCGGGAGGGGCAACGACCTGACCGAGCTCCTGCGGGAGGACGCCCTAGCAAGCGTGGGTCTGAGCTCGGCGCGCCCCGAGGGTAAGGGTGGTTACGTTACTTTCTTTCCTGTTCTTTGCTTTTATTGCCACTGGCCTAACACTTAACGAAATTTTCGATTTCAGATATTCCCCATATGCCGACCAGCAACACATCACTTTTTTCTCACCTGAGAAGGCGAGAGGCCGAGGCCGGGGGAGCCGTGCCCCAGCCTCGGAAGAGGGCGAGGACGGACGGCGCTTCTTCGTCGGCCGGGACGAGTGGCCCCGAGGCGGGGGCCTCCACAGCTGTCCCGAGGCGGGCGCAGGTCGCCATTGTGGCGGGTCCATCGGCGGCCCCTCCTTGTCCCGCCCCAATTGCCCAGTGGGAGGGGCCGTCTGCGATCCGGCTGCAGCGCCCAGGGCCCGAGCTGACTCGGGGCCCCGAAGCGAGCGGCTCCGGGACCTCGGGCTCGGGCATGCCGGGCCCTTCCCGGGTCTTCCAGGAGGAGTCAGCCGAGCCGGGCTCCCCTATTTCCGAGGGGAGCTCGGCCATCTATGATGCCGAGGTCGCACGCTCCGTGTTGCGGCGCGCGATGCTTCCAGCGGACCGGGCCGAGTTCCGGAATATTTCGCTGGAGGAGGTCGTTGGCAGTGCTTACTGCAGCACCGCCCGGGTAAGCTTCCTTCTTAATTTCCTTGAGTTACTAGCGAACTTATGTGCTTTCCAACTCACAATAGCTTCGTTTCTTTCTTTTCAGCATATTCACGAGCTCGACACCTTGGCGTTCATCGCCCATGGGTGTCGGGAAGAAGTCCGACAGCTCGGCCAGCAGCTGGAGCTGGCCAAGAAAAGAGTCGCCGAGCTAGAGGCGGCGTTGGCCGGGGCCGAGGCTCAAAGGGCGGCCACCGAGGCCGAGCGCCTTGCTATGGCGGGGGCGCTTGAAGAGGAAAGGGCTGCTCATGCCCTGACCAGGTCGGCCATGCGCGGTACGGAGGCGCGCTTGGGGGAGGTCCAGGCCGAGGTCGCGACCCTCAAATATGAGGACGGGGTTTCCCGCCTCCGAATCGAGCAGCTTGAGGCCCGAGAGAGGAGGGCACTCGAGCGAGCTGAACATGCCGTGGAACTCTTCAAGGAGTCGCAAGAGTTCCACGACATGTTGGAGGAGGAGACGGTGGACGGGTTCCTCTGGGGCTTCGAGAACTTCCGGCTGCAGATGCGCCGGTACTGCCCTCAGTACGACCTTTCGACGGTCCGTCCGAGGGAGGACCTGGGCTGGGGGTCCGACACAGAAGGCCTTCCTGCCATTTTGACATCCGAGGCGGGAATATACGAACAAGACCCCGCCAAGCCTTCGACGGGGGTGGCCGAGGCGGACGGCGTCATGGAGGCGGCTCCGGCGGGCGGGACGGACGCCGTCCCGGAAGCGGTACCTGAGGCCCCTGCCCCCGACCCCGAGCCTGTGCCGGCTGAAGATCCCGAGATCATCAACGTGCCAGACGACCCCCCGGACGCTGCTCCCGCCGCTTAGGACTTAGCGTATTTTTTTCTTTTTTCATTGTATCCGGGGTCGGCTTTTAAATGGTCGACCTCCAATTTTGTAATCGGCCTTCCGGCCTTTTGTCAATGAAAAAATACTTTTGTCATTCTGTGCTCGTTCCACCCTTTCTTGTCGTGAATGTGGCTAGAGCCTTAGCTAATCGCCTCGACGACCTCTGACTCCGTATTTTGATTTTCGGGCTGTTTAACGAAGGTGCCCCTTCTTTCTGAGTTGTGCCTTGGCCTTCTCGGATTTCAGTCATTCCGACCAGAGGGGGCCCCGAGCTTGGGTTTCTAGCAAATTTCTCTAAGTCCCATAACTCGGATCTTTGAATCGCGAAAGTCGTCGCGTTCGGCCTTCGGAGAAATCCCAAGGCATTGAGGTCGGGCCTTAGCCCTTCAAATAAGACCGGACTAGGTCTGTGCATGCTGCTATTCGGGGAGTTTGATCGGGTTTCCGAACTCAACTCCGAACCCCTCGTGGGGAGCGCGGGCTAATAAACAAGTTATTGCCGAATATTTTTATAGTTATCGTTCTCGGACTCTGCCGAGGTTTCGGTAAGCAAGGCTGGGATTTCCAAAGGTTGCCTTGGTCTTTGTGTTTGGCTTGTATACTCGCGGCCGGGACCACTTTCTCAGCTAAACATCGGAGTTTACGTAGGGGAACCGAGTTGGACCCTAATCTGTGGAGACTTTGTACAAATTGTGGAGACTTGGCGGACGGAGCACGCATAATGTAGTTAGGAGGTCGGCCTTAAGCCGACCTATCGGAGAAGCCCGGCTTTGGGGCGAGATAAGACTCCAACATTGGATGAGATTCCGTCCAGCAGTACGTAGATAAAATTTGACAAAGAGGGCGTCTAATTAGATGTACCTCTTGCATTCTCAGAGTTATGCTTCGCATGGTGGAGTAGGTTGCCTCCCTTCCTCGTCGACCTCCGGAGTCATTCTTGACTTTAAGGGGGGGCTCGGGCTTCTCACGGACCCAACGGCGCCCGTCGAGGTTGAGAGGATTTGGGGAGGCTTTATTGATTTGTAGCTCTTTGCGAGGTCAAGGGAGGTTGAGACCCTATGGTCGGACCTCGGGGCATCCCAACCTTGGTTGAGGAGCCTTGTGTCAGGTCGGCGGGCTTGGAGACGCTTTGCTGACCTATGATGCATCCCGAGATCGAGGGAGTTTGGGACTCTTCGGTCGATTCTCGGGGCCTTCCGACCTTAGTCGAGGGATCATTCGTCAGGTCGGTGGGTCTGGGCACGCTCTACCGACCTGCGACGCTTCCCGAGGTCGAGGGAGTCTGGTTCTCTACGGTCGACACTCGGGGCATCCCGACCTTAGTCGAGGAATCGTTCGTCAGGGGATCGGGGATCGTCGACCGCTCCCGGGGGTCCACTTTGTGGCGCCCCGGGTGGAACCACCCTTTCCACCCCTCACGGCTTCTTCCCGAGGTCGAGGGAGTCTGGTTCTCTACGGTCGACCCTCGGGGCATCCCGACCTTAGTCGAGGGATCATTCGTCAGGTCGGTGGGTCTGGGCACGCTCTACCGACCTGCGACGCTTCCCGAGGTCGAGGGAGTTTGAGACTCTACGGTCGACACTCGGGGCATCCCGACCTTAGTCGAGGAGTCGTTCGTCAGGGGATCGGGGATCGTCGACCGCTCCCGGGGGTCCACTTTGTGGCGCCTCGGGTGGAACCACCCTTTCCACCCCTCACGGCTTCTTCCCGAGGTCGAGGGACTCTGGTTCTCTACGGTCGACCCTCGGGGCATCCCGACCTTAGTCGAGGGAACGCTCGCTTCGGGGATCGGGGATCGTCGACCGCTCCCGGGGGTCCACTTTGTGGCGCCCCGGGTGGAGCCACCCTTTCCACCCCTCACGGCTTCTTCTCGAGGTCAAGGGAGTCTGGTTCTCTACGGTCGACCCTCGGGGCATCCCGACCTTAGTCGAGGGAACGCTCGCTTCGGGGATCGGGGATCGTCGACCGCTCCCGGGGGTCCACTTTGTGGCGCCCCGGGTGGAGCCACCCTTTCCACCCCTCACGGCTTCTTTCCGGGGTCGAGGGAGTCTGGTTCTCTACGGTCGACCCTCGGGGCATCCCGACCTTAGTCGAGGGATTCTTGCGTCAAGCCGATGTTTCATCGTCCTGCGATACTTCTCGAGATCGAGGGAGTTTGGGACTCTACGGTCGAGCCTCGAGGCATCCCGATTTTGGCCGGGAAATCTGAGGATCACAGATGACCCAACGTTAGAAGAGAGTTACAGCCATCAAGATGAGAGAATTATTTATAAAAAAGGAACTGAGTCCATTGTCCTGATTGTTTTGAACCCCTAGGGGTTTCACTGGTAGTACATTCGTAGATTCTCGGAGTTCCAGCTTCGCGGGATCAGGGTCCCCTCTAGGGACTTCAATTTGTACGCCCCTGGTCGTTGCACCCGGGCGATCTGATACGGCCCTTCCCAATTTGGGGCGAGCTTTCCTTGCTCGGTCGGTCGAGAAGCCTCGGCTCTCCTGAGGACGAGGTCCCCCACTTTGAAGAGCTTGGGCTTGACTCTGGAGTTGTAGTATTGGGCTGTTCGCTGTTGGTACCTCGCCATGCGGACCCGGGCGACCTCTCTTGTCTCTTCGACGAGGTCCAAGTTACTCCTGAGCTGGGAAGAATTGGTGTCGGGGTCGTAATACTCCACCCTTGGAGAAGGCAGGCCGATCTCCAACGGGATGACGGCCTCAGTGCCGTATGCTAGGTTGAAGGGGGTCTCTCCCGTGGGCAGTCGGAACGTGGTCCGATATGCCCAAAGGACATTGTACAAGTCCTCGACCCACTGTCCTTTGGACCGATCAAGCCTAGCCTTGAGTCCCTGCAAAATAGTGCGGTTAGTCACCTCAGTTTTTCCGTTTGTCTGGGGGTGAGCGACCGAGGTGAAGCGGTGATCAATGCCGAGCTCAGAGCAAAATTCTCTGAAATGAACATTGTCAAATTGTCGACCATTGTCAGATATAAGGATACGGGGTAGTCCGAATCTGCAGATTATGGACTTCCACACGAAGTCCCGCATCTTTTGCTTGGTGATCCGGGCGACGGGTTCGGCCTCGACCCATTTGGTGAAGTAGTCGATGGAGACGACCAGAAACTTTCTCTGTCCGGTGGCCAGGGGAAAGGGCCCCAGGATGTCGATCCCCCATTAGGCAAACGGCCAGGGGGCGATGATAGAGGTCAGCAAAGTTGAAGGGCGGCGCTGAATATTGGCGTTTCGTTGGCACCGATCGCACTTCCGGACGAAATCCGTTGCATCCTTCTGGAGTGTGGGCCAATAATATCCTTGTCGCAGGACCTTATGGGCTAATGCCCGACCCCCCAGGTGATTTCCGCAGATCCCTTCATGGACCTCTCGGAGGGCATAGTCCGCCTCGGAGGGGCGGAGGCATCTGAGAAGGGGAGAAGTAAATGATCGCCGATAGAGTCTATTCTCGTATAAGACATACCGGGGGGCCTGGCGCTTGATTCGGCGAGCCTCCGTCTCGTCGTGAGGTAGGGTCCCGTCCTGAAGGTAGCAGACGAGCCCATCGATCCAGCTTGGCTCGGAGTCGATGCACATGGTGGGCTCGGGTTCCTCCGTGCTGGGGATCCGAAGATACTCGAGCGCTGTTCCCTTGGGAAGCTCGCTCATGCGGGAGGTTGCCAATTTGGATAGCTGGTCTGCCCTGAGGTTCTCCGCTCTGGGAATGTACTGAATATTGAAAGAATTCAGGGCAGATATAAGCTCCCGCACCTTTTGGAGATACTTTTGCATGGATGGCTCTTTAGCTCCGAAATCTCCTTGGATCTGGTTCGCTGAAGGCCGTCAGGTCTTCCACTTTTAGTTCTTTCGCCAGCTTGAGCCCGGCGATGAGAGCCTCATACTCGGCCTCATTGTTCGAGGCCGGGAATTCGAGGTGCAAAGCTTGCTCGGCCACCACTCCGTCTGGACTGGTGAGGATAAGTCCGGCCCCGCTGCCCCCCGAGGTCGAAGACCCATCCGAGTGCAGGACCCATGGCTGCCTCGGGGCCTCCTCCACGGATTCGGGTGGCCGCTCGGGGTCATCCGGAAGGGTGCACTCCACGATGAAGTCGGCGAGTATCTGAGCTTTGATAGCCGGCCTGGGCCGATATTCGAGGTCGAATTTCCCGAGCTCGACCGCCCATTTGGCGATCCTCCCTGCACGATCCGACCTCCGCAATATTTGCTTCATAGGCTGGTCGGTCAATATAGCTATCGTGTGGGCTTGGAAGTAAGGCCTGAGTCTCCGAGCCGAGATGATGAGAGCGAAGATGGTCTTCTCAAGTTTAGAATATCGGGTCTCAGCATCCCTGAGAACCCGGCTGGTGTAATAGACCGGCTTTTGGAGCTTGTCCTCTTCTCGGACGAGGACTGAGCTCACTGCAGCTGGGGAGACGGCCAAATATAAGTAAAGGATCTCGCCTTTCTGGGGCTTGGTGAGCAGTGGGGGAGAGGCCAGAAGGCTCCGAAGCTCTTCAAAGGCCTGCTGGCATTCTTCTGTCCACCGGAAGTCTTTCGGCCGTTTGAGGCTCTTGAAGAAGGGGAGGCAGCGCTCGGCTGACCGAGAGACGAACCTTCCCAGGGCGGCAACCCGCCCCGCGAGCCGTTGCACCTCCTTAACTGTCTTTGGAGGCGACATCTCTTGCAGTGCCCGGATTTTCTCCGGGTTGGCTTCAATTCCGCGCTGGGTCACTATGAAACCCAGGAACTTGCCCGAGGTGACCCCGAACGCGCACTTCGCCGGGTTAAGCTTCATTCGGTATCTCCTGAGCTTGGCGAATGTTTCGTTGAGATCGGCTATGTGGTGTTCCGCCGCTCGGCTCTTCACCAGCATGTCGTCCACATAGACTTCCATGTTCCGGCCGATCTGGTCTTTAAAAATTTGGCTGACCAGTCTCTGATAGGTGGCCCCAGCGTTTTTCAGGCCAAAGGGCATCACCTTGTAGCAGTAGGTGCCCTTGTCGGTGATGAAGGCCGTCTTTTCCTCGTCTTCTGGCGCCATTCGAATTTGATTGTACCCTGAAAAGGCGTCCATAAAAGTTAGCAGCTGGTGTCCTGAAGTGGAGTCGACGAGCTGGTCGATGCTCGGGAGGGGGAAGCTGTCTTTCGGGCAGGCCTTGTTTAGGTCGGTGTAGTCCACGCACATACGCCACTTCCCGTTGGCCTTCTTTATGAGGACTACGTTGGCGAGCCAATCCGGGTAGGAACCTCCCGGATGAAGCCGGCCCCGAGGAGTTTGTCCACCTCCTCAGCCGCAGCTCGTTGTCGTTCCGGGGCGGAGCCTCTTTTCTTCTGCTTTACAGGCCTGCTGGTTGGCCTCACCTGGAGTCGGTGGACCATGACCTCAGGGTCAATTCCTGGCACGTCCGCAGGCGACCAGGCGAAGACGTCAGCGTTGTCCCGCAGGAAGCTGACGAGGCGATCCCTCTCGTGGGCACCGAGGCCGGAGCCGACCTGCACAGTTAGCTCGGGAAAATTTTTTTGTAGTGGGATTTGAATAAGGAGCTCACCGGGCTCTACTTGCTTCTTCCAGAGGGTGTCCCTCGCATCGAGGGTTTCTATGGGCAGCGAAGGGCCCATCGGGGGGTCCGGCGCCTCGGTCGATTGCTTTGCTGTGTGGGCTGCCATGTAGCATTGCTTGGCGATCAGCTGGTCTCCGCGGACCTCGCCTACTCCTTGGCCGGTGGGGAACCGCACGAGCAAATGGCGAGTTGAAACCACGGCTCGAAGGGCGTTTAGCCCAGGGCGCCCAAGGATGGCGTTATAGACCGAGGGCAGACGGACCACCAGGAAGTCCATCCTCACGGTGCTCTCCCGGGGGGCGAGGCCGACTGTGACAAGGAAGCTAGCCTCACCTTCAACCGGGACCGTATCTCCGGTAAACCCAACCAACGGGGCATTGACTCTCCGGAAATACCCTTCTGTCACTCCCATTTTTTGGTAGGCATGATAATACAAAATGTTGGCTGAGCTTCCATTGTCAACTAGGACACGCTTTACATCAAACCTGTTTACAATCATAGAGATGACCACAGCGTCATCATGAGGGGTTTCGACCCCTTCTAAGTCCTCGTCCGAGAACGAGATGACTTCATCAGTACGTGGGCGCTTCGGGGGTGCTCCCTGGGCGGCTGTTCCTGTCGAGGCCCGCCCAATCATGTTGATGGTACCGGCGATGGGCCTGTTGTCGCCCGGATTTTCGGTTGGTGCGACATTCTCCGCCGGCCTCCTTTCCTCATGTCGGTTCCTCACGAACCGGTTGAGTACTCCCCGTCGGATGAGCGCTTCTATCTCGTCCCGGAGTTGGAAGCAGTCCTCCGTGTCGTGCCCGCGATCCCGGTGGAAGCGGCAATACTTCCTGGGATTTCGGAGGAATCCCGTGTCTCGCATGGGGGGCGGGGGTCGGAAGAAGTCCCGACCCTCGATTTCCATCAGGATTTCAGCCCGGGGAGCGTTGACGGGTGTATAGTTCTCGTACTTCCCCGGGTACATCCGAGGCCGTGGTGGGGACCTCGGTCGAGGAGGGGTCCTCTGCTGAGGTTGCCACTGCTGTCGGGGCGGACTTCTCAGTCTGGGGAGACTCTTCTCTCGGCGGGGAGACCGGCTCCTTTGCCGGCCGCGCTCCTCGCGGCGCTTCTTCCGCTTCTTCGAGGCGGGCTCGATTGCTCCCTGCCTGGAGGCGACTGCCTCCTCGGCCTTGGCATACTTCCGGGCTCGGGCCAACATTTCGGTGAAGTCGGCCGGGAAGCTCTTCTCTATGAAGAAGAGGAATCGGTAGGAGCGAACCCCAGTCTTCAGAGCCGACATGGCTATCGACTGGTCTAGCTCGCGAACCTCCCACGTAGCGGCGGTGAAGCGATCCAGGTACTCCTTGAGGGACTCCCCCTCTTTCTGTTTGATGTCGAGGAGGGAGTCTGACGTCCGTCGCTGGCGCCGGCTGGCAGCGAAGTTGGTAGCGAACTGCCTGCCGAGTTGCTCAAAAGAGGACACCGTATTCGGCTTCAGTCCCGAAAACCAAAGCCGAGCGGTCCCTCGGAGGGTTGCTGGGAAGGCCTTGCAGAGTATGGCCTCCGAGGACCCTTGTAGGGCCATGAGGGCCCGATAGCTCTCCAGGTGGTCGAGAGGGTCAGTCGTCCCGCTGTAGGGTTCCACTTGAGGCATTTTGAACCTCGCGGGAACCGGCTCATCCTCGATCTGGAGGGAAAAGGGGGACTTGGTAGTGAACTCAAAGTCTCCCTCTTGTCTTGCCTTCTTGCTGTGGAGCGCCGCAATCTGGCGCTCCAGATACTCAACTTTTCGGTCGAGCTCCCCCATCCGTGGGATTGTCGCTGTGGTTTGCGCCGGCTCACGGTGGTCTGGGGCTGACTCTGCCTCAGAAAGTTGGGGCCTCCGGTCGAAACCTTCTCCCGGTAACTCCCTCCAGGGAGAAGCTCGTTCTCCGTTGTTGGCTCTGGAGGAGCCATGCAAGTTTTGGCTTGGGAAAACCGGGCCGTTGGGGAGACACTCCGGCGGGGCCTGGGCCCGTGGGGGGAGCGTAGGTAAGGCTTCCTCGCGCCGCAGACCCTGAACGGCGGCAGCCAAGGCCTGGACTTGCTGTACCAGGGCGTCGAACTGTTCCGGCTGGATCTGAGGAGCTGGGTCAGCCGGAGTTGGAGAATTCTGGACAGAGTGTCCAGGGCTTTGCGGGGGACGCCGGGAGATGTTAGAGGCTCCCTTACTTCTCAACTTCATGACTGCTACTCGGGCCCTTCCTTTAGCGGCAACTGTTGCTGGAAATTGGACCCGGGGGCAATCTTCGGTCGAGGGAGTGGGAGCGGCGAGTCACCACGGCGGGGCGGCGACCGGTCGGCGGGCGGCGTCCTCCGTCTGGTGTGGTCGGAGAGAAGGAGCGGCTGGTCCTCGTGGTGAGGCGGCGATCCGTCAGCTGGTGGCGTCCTCCGTCTGGGTGCCTGCACACGAACCGGTGGCCGGATTTTCCGGCGCCGGCCCTCCGACGCTCAAGTCAGGGAGGGGGCAAATAGTGTGAAAAGAGAGATAAACAGTGTCTGTAGAGTGTATCCGTCTTCCAACCCCCTCCTAAGAGGCCAAGGCTCCCTTTTATAGGCGGGGGTCGGTTTACCTGCGATGTAACAGGGCGAAGCCGTAGTACGGTTCGGCATGTCGTTCAGGTCGGCGCACGGTCAGGCGAATCATTGCACTGATGTCGGCGGTGAGGGCGTCGTACAACCCGAACTAGCACGCTACCAAGCGAATTATTGCATTGATGTCGGCGGTGAGGGCGTCGTACAACCCGAACTAGCACGCTACCAGGCGAATTATTGCATTGGTGTCAGAGGTATGGCCGAGATCAGAGACTTATCATAGTCGACTAGACTCTGCTGGGCTAATTTGCCGTGGAGAGCTGAGGGTCCGTAGATGACAGGAGCCATGCGCATTAATTGTGGAGTAAGCCGGAGATCCGCATTTATTGTGGAGTAAGCCGGAGATCCGCATTTATTGTGGAGTAAGCCGGAGATCCGCATTAATTGTGGAGTAAGCCGGAGATCCGCATTAATTGTGGAGTAAGCCGGAGATCCGCATTAATTGTGGAGTAAGCCGGAGATCCGCATTAATTGTTGAGTGAGCCGGAGGGTTATAGCGGCCATGCGCAATAAATGTCAGAGGGGCGTCAGGATATGGTCCTCGGCCGGACCTCAGAGGTGCACGGCCGTAGCAGGTGGTTGACAAGAGTAGACCTCGAACATCGGGGTTTTTCTCAGATCGGAGGTCTCGAGGTCGGTCGTCTTGAGGTCGGGCGTTCCGAGGTCGGACGCCGACTTCGGCCGTCCAGGGTCGGAGGTTGTACAGCTTCTTAGGGGCATTTGCGTCATTTGGGAAAAAAAATCTTATTCCCCCCAACATGCACGAATCCCAAAGCTCCATCCATTCCTCACATCTCGTTCAACTAAAATCCCACACTCCAACCATGTTCCCAGCCAAGTCCCAGTAGTTTCCAACAACTTGATCAATCACATCCGTTTCCCTTCATCCGCATGAGTCCACGTGATCATCTCCCAGCGTCCTACACTCATTTCCGCATCCTCCGCTAATCTCACGCACGTCTCTCTTCCCTTCTGAATCCAAGGAACAGAGTCTCCCCATGTATCAAATCCCTTATATCCCGCGATTCATCCTCATCTTCAAGCTCTTCCCGATTGCCTCCTTCCTAGATTTCCTCCAAGCAACAGAGAACACCATCCCAGCTGATTCTAGAATTCATTCCAACTCCCTGGCTCCCACTTCTCCCTCGAGTTCATCCGATCTCCTTCTCAGCCGAATGCAGCCATCCCCTGTTTTCCGGCCATGCCGAGCATCATGGAAGAAGCTCACGCATGCATTGTCCACGTCCTCCACGTTGATCCAGTCTTCATCTCAACCGTGGACAACATCCTAATATCTCCCAACATTCCCAAGCCTCCCCTGCATCCTCATCCCGTTCGTAATCATCCTTATCCCACAGCCAGCCACATTCCCAAGCGTCCGTAGCGTTAAGGATTGATTCCATCATCCACGAATGAGTTCCAAGCGAGCTTCATCTCAACTGTCAACCGAATCCAAACTCCCTCCCATTCGGATTAATCCCATTGAACACGGAAGAATCCCCTGTTCCTATCTTTCCCGAGCGCATCCTTATCCCATCATCCACGGATTCAATCTAAGCTTCAACTCCCAGCTGCCAGCCGTGAGCTTCATCCGCATCCCCTGTTCCGCATGAAGTTTTGCATCCAAGTTTCCTCCACGGCCTTCTTCCCATTTGGATTGATTCATTCATCAACGGATAAGCTCCAATCCCAGTAAATCTCAGCATCCCAACCTCTTGCCGGATCAATTCCATCCTTATCCCAACTTCAAGCTTCTTCCCGTTCGCAAGATCAGCTTCAGCGTCCGAGTACTCCGCTCACAGCTCATGCTCTCCCCAGCATCAGGATCAGATACGCAGCAAATCAGATCAACCCGTGACAACCTTATCCTCCCACCTACGTGAAGAAACAGAGGAGGAGGGAGGGGGAGTTTGATCCTATAAAAGGGGAGGAGACGGACCCCATGAACCAAGCTCTTCGGAGGCAAAAATCCCACAGAAGACAGAGGAGGGAGAAGAGTTTCTTGGGCATTTCGGGAATGACTTCCCAAAAGAAAAAAATAATGAAGTGTTGAGAGGGAATTTTCGAGGGGAGTCGCCGAAGGAAGAAAAGAAAGAAATGGGAGCCCACTGCTGTGCCACTGCTGCTGTCGCCCACGACTTCATGGAAGGCTGATCTCCTCACTAGGGCTGGATGCAGCCCTAACATAGGGACACGGGTTTTATATTTTATTTTATATTCTTGGAGTTGTATGAACTTATTGTTTTTAATGAATATTTTATTTCATCTTATGTTTAATTCCTGTGATTTTAAATATGAAGTTTATACAACTGTTCTTCATGATCGCTAAGTAAATATAAGATAGTCCATGCTTAGGAAAGATGCGATGTGCTGCCACCTTAGATTAGGGTAGACATTTCATGCCAACTGAAGATGGATTATGCCTAAATTACTTTTGTGAATCTCTATTTAAATGCTTATTAGACTTGTAGCCAATTTACATGTTAATCCAAAAATAAATTAAAATACAAATAACCCTGGTTCCGATGTTAGTGGTGAATTCCTTGCCCTAGGTTCCCTCAAACTGATATCATTATCAATTGCATTTTTATTAAATCCTTAGTTTAATTTTCCTCACAAACTCTTCCTTTTAAATATTTTTATTTTTTTTAAAGAAAAGCAACTGTACCCCAATCCCTGTGGATTGATATCCGTAATCACTATCCTACCAGATACGTGCTATTGCGTGGTCTTTAAATTTGACTATCACAACTTCTCCTTCCACCCATGAATGGAGGAAGGAGCACCTCAGAAGAATGGCCAACCTCCCCGAATGGCAAAGTACAGCCATCCTCCATTTGTAGGATTCGATTTCAGCATGAATCACCCGCGGAAGACATTAACCAAGGTCGGTATTCTATGAGCCAGGCAGAGGAACAAGAAGCCGATAACCGTCCTCCACGAGTTTGGAGCGAGCTACGCTGGGATGAGATGATACATCGTCAGGAGCTCATTCACAAACTCGTGCTGGGGGCATCTCAGACCGGCCCGAAGTATCTCCCAGTACACTCTAATCTGACCTGGGGGGTCTCATGACACGGTCCTCTAGCCCCGCGAGCTCGAAAGCGAACTCACGATGAAAGGAGAACTGGGTTCGAATCGTGCCTAGTTCTTCCTCAGTCAGGTTCAACCCGACTCCGTCTGGCCGTGGCCCACCTCCGGTTCGACCTCCTTCTTACCGGAAGGAGCTCCAGCAGAAGATGAAGTGCCACCCGACATTTGTCCAGCTCACGAATTTAACAAAAAAAAAAGAGGAAGGAGGATGAAGAAAAAAAAGCAAGCCTCCGAGCAAGCGTGAGTGGGAGACCTACTGTGGTCCTCGCCGAAAGCACCGACGGCTAGAAATGGGAAATCAAGAAGAACCTCCAGAAAATACTCAGAGGCACCTTCGGGGAAGACAAGACAACAGTCGGAGGAAAGTAAAATGGAGAAAGAAGAAGGCAAAGACTATGGCGGACAAATGAAGGTTCTTAGGGCTGGGCTGGTGTTTATATAAACCCTCCCAACAGATTGGATCGACAAGAACAAGCCGTGCCTCCCGTCCAGATCATGCCATGTGCTAGCCTCGAAGATCGGCCCAGCGTATCAACCTGGATCGCCGCATTAAAAGCGGAATGGAGCAGCCGTCTCATCGAATACTGGAGTCCCATTATGAAGTCGCAGCACAAATCATCTTGAAAAACAGAAAGTTGCCGCCTTGCGCCTTCATTAAAAACATCCAAAAGCGCATTTTCCCCTCCTTTCGAAACGACATAATGATTGGAGGCCGCCTAATCTCATCAGCATGACAGAATTAGCTACTTCCTTCGCCCGAAAACGGCTCGAACTTGAAAGTCGAGGGTAGTGATGGAGAAAAAAGTGGACCACCCCACAAAATACAATTAAAACACCTGAATCCTATGATAGGCATAATCCCAACAAGCGTGGCATCAACAAGCACGACCTCAACAAGCATGACATCTGTTGCCCAAGGTGACAAGCCAAGAGGGGGGGTGAATTGGTTTTTTTTAATTTTAACTATCTTACTTGTGTTAAATGATGAGTTAGTGAACTTAAACAAATCACAATACAAACAACAAGAAGTATAGTGGTTCGGTGCTCTCCTTAGCACCTACGTCCACTCCCCAAGCGACCCCTTGGGAATTCACTATAATCCCGCGGATTACAGTTGGATTGTTTTCCGGGCTCACAATCCAAAAACCTTTACACTTTGGTTTTCCGGGTTCACCAAAAACCTATGTTGGTTTTACGGGCTCACCAACGAACCTATACAATTGGTTTTACGGGTTCACCAACAACCTACGTTGGTTTTACGGGCTTACCAACAACCTATGTTGGTTTTACGGGCTTACCAACAACCTATGTTGGTTTTACGGGCTCACCAACGAACCTTTACAATTGGTTTTCCGGGTTCACCAATCAACCTATTCCGTTGGTTTTGCGGGCTAACCAACTAACCTTTACAAGTAGTTTAATAAACAAAGGAAGAAGATTTAAACTCCTAGATGAGCAAATATAACAATATAATCTACAAAGAAGAGTTTAGAGAATATTTATCGCTTGATGTGACTTCTCTCTTCTTTGTCAAGGATGCTTCACTCTTCAAGAGTGTATGGAGCTCTTGATGACTCTTTGAATCTGCTCAACCACTTTCTTTTGATTCTTGAATGAAGCACTTGGATGAAGCTTGCCTTGCTAGGATTCTCTCTTGAATGCACTTGATGTATTTTCCCAAAGCTTGCTTCCTCTGATGAATACTCCCCCTTAAATACTTCTCCAACCTCCAAATAGTCCTTCCTGACCGTTGGATTGAAGAAACTAGCCGTTTATAGCCGTTGGGAGTCCAAAAAGCACTTCTGCACAACTAGCCGTTATGCTTCTGCCCGTGCTTGGGTCGACCCAAACTTTTCTTGGGTCGACCCAAACCACTGTTCATCAGGCTTGGGTCAGCTCATGCTTTTCTTGGGTCGGCCCAAGCTTTTCTTGGGTCGGCCCTCTCAGAAAATTCAGAACCTTGAATTTCAGCCTTTCTTCACTTGGGTCGACTCAACCTTTCTTTGGGTCGACTCAAGGTTCAGTTGGGTCGACTCAACTTCTTCTTGGGTCGACCCTAACAGGGTTTCCAGAGAACCTTTTCTGTCTTCTGTTCTGTCTTGCCTTTGGGTCGACCCACTCAGGATTTGGGTCGACTCAAGCTTGGGTCGACTCAACTATATCTTGGGTCGACCCTCTCAGTAAATCCAGAGAACCATTTTCTGTCTTCTGTTTGAGGATCTTGATGTTTGGGTCGACTCATGCTTTCCTTGGGTCGACCCAACTCACTGTTCATTTGTGCCATTTTTGCAGAAGTGTGCCAAATGCTTTCTTGATGTGCCGGGGTCGACCCAATCATCCTTTGGGTCGACTCAATCCACACTTTGCTGCATCTCAAGGTTAGATTCATTCAAATAAACAATGAAATGTATCTATATCAATTTATACAAATATACTGAGAGTAACAGACTTATAAATGAAGTATCGATTTAACTTATAACATACTCTTGATTATTGCTTGTTAATCATCAAAATAACACTATCATCCTCAATCTCCCCCTTTTTGATGATTACAAAATATAGAGTATAAGCCTATTGATACTTATCTTAAAATTAGTTTTTGAAAGGGCTTAACTTGCTGAATTTCAGCTTTTCATATATAAGAGTGAAGTCTCCCCCTATATCATTCAAATTGTAATAACCCAATTTTTTTTTTTTTTTTATATATAAAAAGGGATAGAATAGTCCTTTAAAATTGATATAAGGGGTAAAATTGGAAGGAATCAAAAGTTAATGGCATAATCGTAGATATGTTGAAGTGTTAGGGGCAAAATGGGAATTTTTGGTGTGTGATGTGACTTAATTAGGAGGGTTTGGTGGCTCAGACGTGAAACAGAGAGGAGAGGGAGTTCTCAGACGGCAACAGAGAAGAAGAAAAAGAAGGAGAGGAAAGGAAAGGAAGAAAGGAAGAGGAAGAAGAAGAAAAAGAAAGAGAAAGGAATCTCGGTTGCACTTCCAGCTGAAGGGAAAAGTGTAGATCTCCTTCCCCTCTACGCAAGGACCTCGATTTCCAAAAAGAAAAAGGTAAATGTCCATCCCTATCTAGTCTTTTGATAACATTAGGCTATACAAAGGGTGAATATAGTCTAGAGGGGTCGGATAAGGGTTGTAGAGGCGGTTAAAAGAGGAAGAATCGGATTTTGACAAATTTTTCCGGCACTACGGAAAAACTGTGTCGAAGTCCCAACTTCGGCGAATTATTTAGGGGGTCAAACGACCTCCGATAGCAATGCATGTTACCTCTTTGGAATCCCCTATGAGTGTAGAATGTTAGGTAAAAATTTCATCAAATCTGGAGTTTGGAAAGTGGATCAAACCCGGGATGAAGTAACCGGCTGTCGGTCCGGGTTACTGTTCATCCGGGTGGAAAATAAGGGATTTCATGCTATAATAGAGTATTAAGCCTAGATCAAGCTAAAAGGGACCTTGTACTCATGCAAGGGAATCCCTAGTATACATAAATGATGAGTTAATTAATAGAAAAAGAAAAAAAAAGAAAGAAAAGAAAAGATTTAGGGAACGGGGGAGTTGAATCAATTAAAGTTCCCTATATTATAAATGGCACGTAGATTATGACCTTGATACAAGACTAAATGTATTGTAAATGCATGTCACAGTTGGGCAAGAAGCTAGGGAACAAGAGGAAGAAGTTCCCCACTGCCTGCTGTAGATTTTTGGAGGCATATCAGGGCTGTGCCAGATTGACAGGTGAGTGGGAGTCATGTACTTTGCACTATGAGCATCCTTAATTCATTTTCATGAATGTCGCCAAGTGTGAATTGATTCCACTTGAGCATATTGATTAATATTGTAGTAGATTCCTCTATAATCTTGATTCTCCATGCTTGATTATTCTGTACATGCATTTGAGGGAACATTGAGAGGAATTACGAGGGGTTGATGAGTAATCAAATTGATTCCGAATTGTGAAATGATTTCTTTTGTAAATTGATTTCATTTCCTCTATTTCAAAGATTTGTAGAGCCCATTTCAGTGGTATATTGAGTTGCATTGTACATCCTTGACCCCTCACTCCCAACCCTGATGTTAGTTTATGATTGGGTCGGAGTCGAGTGAGCGGTAGTCTTGATCATACTCCTTTTTAGTAGAGTATTGGGAGGGTGCATTATGGCATTTATGCATGGCTTGGCAGTATCTGCAGGACACCTATAGTCGATGGGGGTTGAACATCGGCCTTTGTGCACATAGTAGCCTTCTGGGTGGGCGAAGCCCAGTCCCTTCCTAGGGGGGGACACGGCCCTAGGCGTAGGATCGGCCGGTCCTACGACTTATATTCTGCTTGCCGCCGGGCATAGTAAGACCCCGCGAGGTGCAGTATGGCTTTCCGCGGATGTAGAATTCCCGCGAAGTGCCGTTTAGTATGTAGATGTGAGATGGATTTCTGTTCTGGATACTGGCCAGCATTTACATGATCAGTGTGGTATCTTATCCTGCATATGCATGTGACAGTGGGGAGTTGTTGCTGGTTCGCCTGGGGCGTAAAACCCACCTCCCGATAGCTGTCTAGCATTTACATTATCGATATGGTGTCTTATCCTGCATATGCATGTGACAGTGGGGAGTTGTTGCTGGTTCGCCTGGGGCGTAAAACCCACCTCCCGACAGCTGTCTAGTGATGATTTACATATTGGTGTGGTGTCATATTCGATATATGCATATGGCAGTAGGGAGTTGTTGCTGGTTCGCCTGGGGCGTAAAACCCACCTCCCGATAGCTGTCTAGTGATGATTTCAGCATATTGACACCTGATTTGTATGTTCCAGCATTATGATCTGTTGAGCATATTCATGAGTAGCATATATGTTTACTTGATTATTCCATATATGCTTCAGATGAGTTGATATTGATTGTGGTGATATTGATGATTTACTCTATATTCTCTATGTTGAGTTCATGTTCATGTTGTTATTGATCTTGAGATTTCATCTCGAGCCATGATTATATTCTGTCTCATGTGCATAGTACTCTCTACTCCACTCACTGAGTATTTATATACTCACTCCCCAGTTTGATATTTTTGATTGCAGGGCAGGTATTGTATAGAGAGGAGCAGGATTAGTGGTTGCCTGCTAGCTGTGCCGCTCCATAGTATAGTATAATGTAGATAGAGGTTTATCCCCTTTTGGTGTATTATAAACCTTCTATTATATATAGTGCATAGTTACAGTCATAGATCCTGTTGTGGATATGGGTTTGACCATGGATGGATTGGGAAGCATGTATATATATATATGTGTGTGCAGATCAGTTATATGCCTGAGATAATGTATTGATATATATTGTCCAGGTTCATTATGTGACGGATTATGTGATTGCTGCTCTGACAGGTAGTGTGTTGTATGTATTGAGATAATCCTGACAGGTCACTATAGGAAAAGTGATCATTTTGTGCATGTATCATGCCAAATTTTTCAAGATCTATTGATGATTGATAGGTAGTAGGGTTCTACGCGGTGGCTGGTGGCCTTATGCCTACCCGCACCCTAGGACCGTCGCGGCGGCCCGCCGGGAACGGGGCGGGGGTCGTGACAAAGCTTGGTATCAGAGCAAAGGTTAAATAAGAGTCCTGTCAGAGCAATAGGATGAGTCAGGATTAAGTATAGGATTATACTATGGAGCATAGAATTTTTCTGTATGTTATTTTATGAGTCATTTACAACTCAGTAAAATATATTATGACTCAATGTGTAACGACCATCCTCTCTTTTTGATTTTTTTAGAGAGATATAAAGAATACCTCTAAGGAGAGGATCTGCTCGTCCTGGAAGGAGGATGGAGCCAGATATAGCATTGGATGCGGGTTCCACACATATCGAGCCCCAAAGAGAAAAATCTCCTCCTGCAGACAGGCGGAGAGTTGATGATCAAGGGGAGGTAGGAAATAGAGATGCATTGATGGAACAGTTACTGGCGGAGAATCAGGCTCTGAGGGAGCAGATTGCTCGGGGGAAATCTCCTGCCCCGTCAGTAGTATCCATCCCACCTCCTATAGTTGTGCCAAGAAGTTTGGCCAGGCGGGCTCTAGATGATGAGGGGATTACTGTACAGGAATTTCTGAGGCTCAGAACCCCGGAGTTTAAGGGGGAAGAAGGTGAAGATCCTCAGAGATTTCTGGAGGAGACTGAAAAGATGATACGGAGACTGCCCTGTTCTGTTGCAAGAGCTATAGAACTTGTAGGGCTTACAATGAAGGAAGATGCTTGGGACTGGTACCAGAGACAAGTGGAGGACAAATTGTACAGTAGGAATCCTCCAACCTGGAAAGAGTTCAGGCAAGCAGTGATGGATGAGTTTTTGTCTCCTGCTGAGAGGCAGAATCGGGCTCTTCAGTTTGAGAGGCTGAAGCAGATGCCCGGAATGAGCGTATCTGAGTACGCTCGTGAGTTCACTAGATTGGGGAAGTATGCTCCTTACATCATCCCCACTGAAGCTGCCAGGATAGAAAGATTCAGGCGGGGTCTGATTTTCCCGCTTTATAATGCAGTACTGGCAGTAGAGGTCCCCACCTTGTCTAGGCTAATTGATAAAGCAAAACAGTGGGAGATCAGAAACAAAGAGGAAAGAGCTGAAAGAGAACAGAGAAAAATGAGTATGGGGAAAGGGCAAAGCAGTAGAAATAGATCTGAGGGAGTAGATCTCTCGGAGGGCCCGACGGAGCAGTCTGTACGCTCAGCTCCACCTGCCCCACGTAAGAGGAAATGGAGGGAAAGAGGTCAATCACAAGATACTTTTCTGCCATCAGTACCTCGTCCTCCAGTCACTATGGCCAGAACTGAATCTAGGTTCCAATCATGGCCAGTATGTAGCATATGTGGGAAGCAGCACCCTGGCAGATGCAGAATGGGTCAGGGAGTGTGCTACAGATGTGGACAGCCGGGTCATTTTGTCAGAGAATGCCCGCAGGGTGCCACCCAGCAGTTTGTGCCCTTGGAATCCTATCCTTCTGTGCAGATGGACAGGCCTAGTAGTAGGGGGCCTGTAGGCAGAGGCAGAGGTCAGACACCAGTGTCACAGCAGAATGCTGGACCATCTCAGCCATCAGCTCCAGTAGGCAGGGGGCAAGGAAGGGTGTTCACGGTAAATCCACAAGAGGCACAGGCATCGAATGCAGCTGTGACAGGTATGCTCCTCATTGATAAGATTAAAGCTAGAGTGTTGTTTGATTGTGGAGCTACCCATTTATTTGTATACCCTTATTTTGCTAAAAGGTTAGCTAAGGATAAGATATTAATGCATATTCTCTTAGCTATTAGTACACCTGTAGGAGATAGTATAAAAGCAAAGTATGTGTATCCTACCTGTGTGGTAGAGATAGAAGGTAAAACACTTCCAATTGATTTGATTTCCAATACCACACTGAGCAGAAAAGCTTCTGGTAGTATTGTTGCTCTACTTACCCCTTTGAGTAATCAGGTAATTTACTCTTTTAAATTCGAGGACGAATTTTATATAAGGAGGGGAGGATGTAATAACCCAATTTTTTTTTTTTTTATATATAAAAAGGGATAGAATAGTCCTTTAAAATTGATATAAGGGGTAAAATTGGAAGGAATCAAAAGTTAATGGCATAATCGTAGATATGTTGAAGTGTTAGAGGCAAAATGGGAATTTTTGGTGTGTGATGTGACTTAATTAGGAGGGTTTGGTGGCTCAGACGTGAAACAGAGAGGAGAGGGAGTTCTCAGACGGCAACAGAGAAGAAGAAAAAGAAGGAGAGGAAAGGAAAGGAAGAAAGGAAGAGGAAGAAGAAGAAAAAGAAAGAGAAAGGAATCTCGGTTGCACTTCCAGCTGAAGGGAAAAGTGTAGATCTCCTTCCCCTCTACGCAAGGACCTCGATTTCCAAAAAGAAAAAGGTAAATGTCCATCCCTATCTAGTCTTTTGATAACATTAGGCTATACAAAGGGTGAATATAGTCTAGAGGGGTCGGATAAGGGTTGTAGAGGCGGTTAAAAGAGGAAGAATCGGATTTTGACAAATTTTTCCGGCACTACGGAAAAACTGTGTCGAAGTCCCAACTTCGGCGAATTATTTAGGGGGTCAAACGACCTCCGATAGCAATGCATGTTACCTCTTTGGAATCCCCTATGAGTGTAGAATGTTAGGTAAAAATTTCATCAAATCTGGAGTTTGGAAAGTGGATCAAACCCGGGATGAAGTAACCGGCTGTCGGTCCGGGTTACTGTTCATCCGGGTGGAAAATAAGGGATTTCATGCTATAATAGAGTATTAAGCCTAGATCAAGCTAAAAGGGACCTTGTACTCATGCAAGGGAATCCCTAGTATACATAAATGATGAGTTAATTAATAGAAAAAGAAAAAAAAAGAAAGAAAAGAAAAGATTTAGGGAACGGGGGAGTTGAATCAATTAAAGTTCCCTATATTATAAATGGCACGTAGATTATGACCTTGATACAAGACTAAATGTATTGTAAATGCATGTCACAGTTGGGCAAGAAGCTAGGGAACAAGAGGAAGAAGTTCCCCACTGCCTGCTGTAGATTTTTGGAGGCATATCAGGGCTGTGCCAGATTGACAGGTGAGTGGGAGTCATGTACTTTGCACTATGAGCATCCTTAATTCATTTTCATGAATGTCGCCAAGTGTGAATTGATTCCACTTGAGCATATTGATTAATATTGTAGTAGATTCCTCTATAATCTTGATTCTCCATGCTTGATTATTCTGTACATGCATTTGAGGGAACATTGAGAGGAATTACGAGGGGTTGATGAGTAATCAAATTGATTCCGAATTGTGAAATGATTTCTTTTGTAAATTGATTTCATTTCCTCTATTTCAAAGATTTGTAGAGCCCATTTCAGTGGTATATTGAGTTGCATTGTACATCCTTGACCCCTCACTCCCAACCCTGATGTTAGTTTATGATTGGGTCGGAGTCGAGTGAGCGGTAGTCTTGATCATACTCCTTTTTAGTAGAGTATTGGGAGGGTGCATTATGGCATTTATGCATGGCTTGGCAGTATCTGCAGGACACCTATAGTCGATGGGGGTTGAACATCGGCCTTTGTGCACATAGTAGCCTTCTGGGTGGGCGAAGCCCAGTCCCTTCCTAGGGGGGGACACGGCCCTAGGCGTAGGATCGGCCGGTCCTACGACTTATATTCTGCTTGCCGCCGGGCATAGTAAGACCCCGCGAGGTGCAGTATGGCTTTCCGCGGATGTAGAATTCCCGCGAAGTGCCGTTTAGTATGTAGATGTGAGATGGATTTCTGTTCTGGATACTGGCCAGCATTTACATGATCAGTGTGGTATCTTATCCTGCATATGCATGTGACAGTGGGGAGTTGTTGCTGGTTCGCCTGGGGCGTAAAACCCACCTCCCGATAGCTGTCTAGCATTTACATTATCGATATGGTGTCTTATCCTGCATATGCATGTGACAGTGGGGAGTTGTTGCTGGTTCGCCTGGGGCGTAAAACCCACCTCCCGACAGCTGTCTAGTGATGATTTACATATTGGTGTGGTGTCATATTCGATATATGCATATGGCAGTAGGGAGTTGTTGCTGGTTCGCCTGGGGCGTAAAACCCACCTCCCGATAGCTGTCTAGTGATGATTTCAGCATATTGACACCTGATTTGTATGTTCCAGCATTATGATCTGTTGAGCATATTCATGAGTAGCATATATGTTTACTTGATTATTCCATATATGCTTCAGATGAGTTGATATTGATTGTGGTGATATTGATGATTTACTCTATATTCTCTATGTTGAGTTCATGTTCATGTTGTTATTGATCTTGAGATTTCATCTCGAGCCATGATTATATTCTGTCTCATGTGCATAGTACTCTCTACTCCACTCACTGAGTATTTATATACTCACTCCCCAGTTTGATATTTTTGATTGCAGGGCAGGTATTGTATAGAGAGGAGCAGGATTAGTGGTTGCCTGCTAGCTGTGCCGCTCCATAGTATAGTATAATGTAGATAGAGGTTTATCCCCTTTTGGTGTATTATAAACCTTCTATTATATATAGTGCATAGTTACAGTCATAGATCCTGTTGTGGATATGGGTTTGACCATGGATGGATTGGGAAGCATGTATATATATATATGTGTGTGCAGATCAGTTATATGCCTGAGATAATGTATTGATATATATTGTCCAGGTTCATTATGTGACGGATTATGTGATTGCTGCTCTGACAGGTAGTGTGTTGTATGTATTGAGATAATCCTGACAGGTCACTATAGGAAAAGTGATCATTTTGTGCATGTATCATGCCAAATTTTTCAAGATCTATTGATGATTGATAGGTAGTAGGGTTCTACGCGGTGGCTGGTGGCCTTATGCCTACCCGCACCCTAGGACCGTCGCGGCGGCCCGCCGGGAACGGGGCGGGGGTCGTGACACAAATGTTGCCAATTTGACTTTTTGAATTACTCCCCCTTTCATTTATAATTCATTAAAAATGAAACTCCAAAAATTTGAGATAAAACATGAGTTTCAGGTTATGTATCGAGGTGTGAAAGGTGCGTGCCAAATTCTGAAATTCTATGTGCCAAATTCTGAAATTTGATGGAATTTTTTGATTTGATCATTTTCATTGTTGCAAATTGCTCCCCCTTAAATGTATATGCTTTCTTATATGATTTTCAATTTGTTTTACAAGTTATTTCTCTTTTCTTACATAATTTCTTATTTCTCTTTCTTTACATAACTTCTTATTTCTCTTTCTTTACTTCAACTTCTTCTTTCTCCTTCTTTACTTCTCCTCTTATTACTCTTTCTTTACTTCTCCCCCTTTTTGTTATCATCAAATAGGTGCATGGGAAAAGACACAATAAATAACAACCATTCAAACTTCATTGATCAAAATAGGAACATTTTAGTAATTTCATGCCAAAAACAAAAGCAAATACAATGTTCCTCAATCAAGGTTCAAAATACATGATCAACACAAAATACATATGAGAACTAGATACATATCCTAGGCTCTAAACAAGATCGTGAGACTCTCCCGGATCGCTTGGCTACGGCTCTCTTGGGTCCCATTTCTCCAAGATATTGAAGTAATCTACTGTTTGGAGATGATTGGAGAAGATTTGAGAGTGGGAAATAGGGTTTTCGGAAGAGGACAAAGGGTAAACAGTGCCCTAGATAGCTCACGGGTCCCCCTTTTAACAGTGGGGTCCCGACGTTGGGTCGACTCAAGAATTTTCTTGCGTCGACTCAACGTTGGGTCGACCCTATTCTGGGTTGGGTCGACCCAAGTTCAGAAATTTTTTCTTTCTCTTCCTTTTCGCTTCTAAAAATTTTTCTTGCTTCCAATCCTTACAAATTCTTTCTGGGACAATGATACATGAGTAAGGAATCTATAGATTACAAGTTTGACTCATGTTTCATAGGTTTTTAGAAATGGGAGGAATGTATCATGAGACTGCTTGCTCCCTTTTATATCTCTTCAATAAAAAGGATCACATATGCTTAATTCCCTCCTTAGCATGCAAAATCTATCTTCACTCAAGGGTTTTGTGAATATGTCGGCTAATTGTTTTTCAGTCCATATATGCTCAATACATATGTTTCCATTTTGCACACGATCCCTAATAAAATGATATCTTATTTCTATGTGTTTAGCTTTAGGAATGAGATATAAAGATGTAAGCCAGAAGTGATCTCTAAATGTAGATTCCAAAGATAGTTTTCAAATCAAGTGTAGATGGAATCTTTTTCAAGTTATTTCAAGGAGTATCAAGAATAATATTCAAAGAAGGCACGAATGAAAATCCAACACCTTTTTTTTTTTTAATATATTAAGTATATAGCAATGTGAGAGCAATCTAATTAATTTTCAGAGTATAGTATAAGAGCAGATAAAGATCAAAACTTATATACTCGAAAAACATAAGATTATGTTGAATCCTTAATTCTTAATGACTTCAAAGTTCTTTCATGATATAAAAGTATTGGGGCATAGATACCAAAATATGAATTTATGCAATGTAGGATACATAAAATTCAGGACTTTGAAAGTTCTTTTAAAGCTCTCTTAAAGACTTTCTTTTACTCCTTTAAAGATCATAGCATCAAAATCAATTAAAATAAATTGGCTCAGGATTGAAACACTAAAGTGCAAGCCAATAAGAGCTTATTTGTAGATTCCAAAGTAAATTTCCAATACTAAGACAAATGGAATCCTTTTCACTTAGTTTTCAAAACAAGTGATTTACCAATTAAGTACAGATAAAAATCCAACTTTCAAAAAATATTCAATGAAGCACAAAGTCTAATACCAAAATATGCTTAAATTGATATCAGTTTGAAACCAATTTGACATTAAAAGCATGCTAAAAGTCCTTTGCCAAATTTACATAGAGTAATCATTAATATGAATTTACACGATTAAGTTCTATATGATCTCTTCCTCTAAAATTTTATTTCTCCTCCTCAATTAATTATCCCATTTGAGAGTTTAGAGTTTGAAGATAATTTTCAATAAAGAGATTGAGTATTTAAAGCTCCCCCTCAAAAGATGCATTTTCTTTCAAACTTTCTTTTCTTCTATAATATCAAGAATGTAGAGTGATCCAGAATTATTCAAAATTTATAGCAATCACTCTTTTTAATCTTTTAAGAACAAGTTATGCTTCCTCTTAATCTTCGAGAAAATGTACTGAAATATTAATCAGAAAATGATTCATTTGAAGCTCAAATTCTTTCAAAAGCATTTACATTTTCTTTCTTTTAAGAATCATTTGAGTGAGCTGAAATATTTCTAGACTTAAGATCATTCACTCTTTTAATAATATATATATACATATATATTTTGATGGAAGTCTTTAATAATGTAGAAAAAAAAAACATATAGATGATCATTGAAGTATATATATTTATAGAACTCAATTTCTTAATCAAAGTTTTTCAGCAATGTATATATGAAGCACAATAAATCTTTTCAATATCAAAATAAAATCATATATTTAAAAATATTTATTTGCAATCAAGATCATCGAAAGACACATCATTTAGTCCAATTTCAGTACACTTATAAGATAAAAAATGATATGTTTCAGATGCGTATCGGAGCAAACAACCAAGGTATCCAAAGTAATTCTATTTTTCTTAAACCGTAGTTTTCATCTAGAAATCATATTGAGTTATTCCCCAAAATGATGCAATCATTGAAGCATATAATGAAAGTTACAAAAATACGACAGTAGAAATATTTTAAATTAAGTTTAAGCCTTCATTACAAAATCAGATTCTGAATTTCATAAAAATTTTCAAAGAAGCTTTCAAGATTATAATTTGAGATATGCATCTTCTACGTTGTAGCTCATCTTAAATTAATAAGATTGAAAACATATAATTCAAAGTATGCAAAACATATCAAGCATGTCATGGATCAAAATCAATTCTTTTCAAATAAAATTTTCTTTATTTAAATACAATTTAGCACTGATTTTATCCTTAAGGTGTGTTTTCAAGTGATTGAAACTTCATTTGATTTTTCACAACCTTCTTATATATTTTCATTTATTTATCATTCATTCCCCAAATTTTTAATTTCTTTCTTTAACCATTCAATGAACATTTTGATTATCTTCATTTATTTTTCGGTTTTACTTTTCTATGCTCTATATTCTATTTGCTTCCTATCCGGTGGAGTTGGAAGGGGCACGAGGTACTACCACTAGCCTCCCTCTTGTGCCGTCCCTAATATGCCCTACACCGAATAGTTGGGTCAAATAGTGCCGGGTACTACCACTAGCCTCTCCATTGGCACCATCCCTATGATGAGCAAAATAGAAATGTTAAAATGTTCACTTCAAACTCTCCCTGTTTAAGTGTAATTAATTACGGATTTTATCCCTTTCACAAGTCTCACAAATGTGCCGAATGTATTATGCTTATTTTTCTTTTTCTTAAGATTGAAGTATTTGCCTTTACTTAGATTTTACTTCTCTTGAATAAGATCCATTTTCTTTTCTTTATCTCTCTCTCTTTTTGTTATTCTCAAGTAATTTACATGAAAGAGCAGAATAAAGAAATAATCTTGTATATCTTATAGATGTATATCATGCAAACAACATTTTCAATATGCTCAAGGATTCATATCTTCTCACAAGTTATTTTAAATCAAAATTTTAAGCATAAACTTGTATATTTCATGGTTATTATATAGGCAAAGAAATATTTTAGTTTGAGCGAACCATGAAACAATTATCATTAGCTTGAGAATGAAGCATGATATCAAGATGATCAGCAATTAAAGGTTTAATCATGCTACCATATAATTTCAGACTATTGATTTTGCTCAACTAACTCACAGGAGAAGGGTTTAGATTACCAGTGCATTTAGCATTCTTCAAGCCAAATACCTTTTAGCTTCTTTACACCCTTGGCTGAAGAAAGTCTCTTTTTTTTTTGTTTGCAAGGGAATGTTTATTGTATCTTTCATCGAGGTGTCCTTCAAGTTGAAATTTCTTGCTCATAAATCCTGTATCATTAACAAAATCTTTTTCTTTCTTGAAGGAAAGTCATTAGTTTCTTCAAGATACAAAACATTCATACAATATATTTCTTAACTAGATGACTCAACATAAGATATGACAATAATTGAATATTGAGTCACTTTACTCAAGAGATTGTCTAAATATAAGCAAGCACATGTCACTTGAACTAAAGAGATAGTTTCATTAACCAAGATGGTTCAAGAACAAGCATGTGAGGCAATAGGAAGATTCATCAAGGTCAAATCAATTTCTTGTTTTCAGAATCAATTTAGCTTAGATTCTATTTGCTTAAGATAACTATCAATAAAACGTGCTAGCTAAGTTTTAATCAAATTATCTTAAACAGTTGTTTCTATCAAAATTCTGGTTATGATTCAGCTTTCAATATAAATAATCTTGTTTCAGAGAGATAGGCAATTTTCTTTTAGATTAATTAAGATTTTACATTTGACTTATGGGAGATGGTTCAAAGGAATTAATATTCATACTTTTAGAATATTTTTATGCTCAGATTAAACATGACGTGTTAACATTAATCAGTAGAATTTGAGATAATTTTATGTAAGGATATTAATCATTCAATCAAGGATACAATGATTATACTAAATGAAACACTTTAAAGATCAGATTTATTAATCTTAGATTTTTAGAATAGTCTTGAGAATTACTTATAAAGAAAAAACAATCCATTGTTATAAAACTTTTTAGTAGAATTCCCATTATGATCACGACACATTAATCATTTATGATTGAAACATATGATGCATACATGCGACTTATAGAGTAAATCATAATATATTTCAAATAATCACATAAGGAATGAGTGATATAATGATAAATTATACTCATACCTTCACAAATAATAAAATAAGATTTCATAAGTATTATGCTCAATAAAGTTTTAACATGAAGGTATGAAATCAGCATCAAGTGTTTATACTAGAGAGGGAATTTAGATTTTGTAAACTTGAAGAAGAAGGTTATATATATATATCCATTCATTGTTTTCTTATCATGATGCAAGCACTAGAAAGTTTCATGCTAAAATCATTGAGATAAGATTTAATATATGAGGCATTTAAAAACTTTGATGCAGAGAGTATCGTAATTTCATAAAAAGATAATTTCAATACATGAAGTAGAATGTTAAACCTTATACTAGATTTAATGAATAAATTGAGACTTATCTTTAATTATGTGTCAACGCACCCATTTGTATGAAAATTTCATTTATTCCATGGGTAGCTTGGCACACCTACATCTACACCCTCATATTTTCATTTTGGGTACCCAAGCTTGCTTGGGTCCTTGAGGGTTAGTGCATATGGTTCCTTTTGGAATCCAAATCTGTTTAATCGTAATAACTTTACCATTTGATTTATTCGTATTAGAACCATAGGTAAAGTTTTTATGCCCAATCTTTTTATGTTTGAAATAAGTTATCTTATTTGATGGTTTGCTTGGCGAATTGATAACCTTTTTCTTTAGGGGTTTATTATTGAGCAAAGGAATCCAGCCAAGTCTTGATTTATCAAAAACAGTATGTTGGCTTTCAAACATCGTTTTTAATCTTTCTGAACTTACAGTGAATTTGTTAATAAAAGATTTCAATTGGTTAACTTCTTCACTTAAGTTTTGATTTTCTTTAATTAAATTCTGATTTTTCTGAATCAATTCTTCCGAATTTAATCTTAAGCGTTCATTCTCAGAATTTAATTTGTCTTTCATTTCAGCGAAAGAATTTCTTTCTTCTGACATTTCTAGATTTAGCTTTTTAAGATTTTTATTTTTTGTAGCTAATTTTCTACATTCACCATACAAATCATGAAAAGCATTTAATAGTTCATCATAAGAGAATTCTTCCTGAAATTCATTAGGTGTGAAATCAGATTCAGATTTTACCTTATCTTCTTGTGCCATAAGGCAAAAGTTAGTTACCTCTTGTAGTTCTTTGGAGCTAGTATCATTATTGTTGCTCCTCACTTTCATTTTCTTGCTTGACTCTTCCTTGGTCAAGGCTTTCTTGCTTTTTATCTCTTTCTTCCTTTCTTCTTGCTTCCTCTTCTTCTTTGTCTTTAGGAAGCTTTTGAATTTTTCGGTGTTTGGGTATGGGTCCTTGTTTTCATCACCGAATTCTTCATTTGTTGTTCTTTCTTCCGGATTGGGAGATTCAACGTCTTTTTCTGCAGGCTCACTGTTAGTATGTAATTGAAGCACATGTGAGCTAATCTAAATTTTGTCATAAATATTTTCTAAAGTATCTCAGATTTTCTTAGCAGATAAGCATGCAGAGATTTTATTAAATTCAGTTTCATGGATAGCACAATATAGTATGTTCATAGCATTAGCATTCAATTGTGCTAAGTCTTTTTCATTAATAGTGTGAGAGAGTGAGTGAGGGCCTCTAGTAACAATGTACCATAATTCATAGTCTAAAGCTTGAATGAATATCCTCATCCTAGCTTTCCAGTATGTGTAGTTTGTGCCATTAAATAGAGGTGGTCTATTTGTGGATTGCCCCTCACTCATAGAACATCCCACTTGGGTTGTCATGATCTTTAACTCTTGATTGTGAGATCAATGAGTACTATTGGAGCACCTTGCTCTGATACCACTTGTTGCCCAAGGTGACAAGCCAAGAGGGGGGGGTGAATTGGTTTCTTTTAATTTTAACTATCTTACTTGTGTTAAATGATGAGTTAGTGAACTTAAACAAATCACAATACAAACAACAAGAAGTATAGTGGTTCGGTGCTTTCCTTAGCACCTACGTCCACTCCCCAAGCGACCCCTTGGGAATTCACTATAATCCCGCGGATTACAGTTGGATTGTTTTCCGGGCTCACAATCCAAAAACCTTTACACTTTGGTTTTCCGGGTTCACCAAAAATCTATGTTGGTTTTACGGGCTCACCAACGAACCTATACAATTGGTTTTACGGGTTCACCAACAACCTACGTTGGTTTTACGGGCTTACCAACAACCTATGTTAGTTTTACGGGCTTACCAACAACCTATGTTGGTTTTACGGGCTCACCAACGAACCTTTACAATTGGTTTTCCGGGTTCACCAATCAACCTATTCCGTTGGTTTTGCGGGCTAACCAACCAACCTTTACAAGTAGTTTAATAAACAAAGGAAGAAGATTTAAACTCCTAGATGAGCAAATATAACAATATAATCTACAAAGAAGAGTTTAGAGAATATTTATCGCTTGATGTGACTTCTCTCTTCTTTGTCAAGGATGCTTCACTCTTCAAGGGTGGATGGAGCTCTTGATGACTCTTTGAATCTGCTCAACCACTTTCTTTTGATTCTTGAATGAAGCACTTGGATGAAGCTTGCCTTGCTAGGATTCTCTCTTGAATGCACTTGATGTATTTTTCCAAAGCTTGCTTCCTCTGATGAATACTCCCCCTTAAATACTTCTCCAACCTCCAAATAGTCCTTCCTGACCGTTGGATTGAAGAAACTAGCCGTTTATAGCCGTTGGGAGTCCAAAAAGCACTTCTGCACAACTAGCCGTTATGCTTCTGCCCGTGCTTGGGTCGACCCAAACTTTTCTTGGGTCGACCCAAACCACTGTTCATCAGGCTTGGGTCAGCTCAAGCTTTTCTTGGGTTGGCCCAAGCTTTTCTTGGGTCGGCCCTCTCAGAAAATTCAGAACCTTGAATTTCAGCCTTTCTTCACTTGGGTCGACTCAACCTTTCTTTGGGTCGACTCAAGGTTCAGTTGGGTCGACTCAACTTCTTCTTGGGTCGACCCTAACAGGGTTTCCAGAGAACCTTTTCTGTCTTCTGTTCTGTCTTGCCTTTGGGTCGACCCACTCAGGGTTTGGGTCGACTCAAGCTTGGGTCGACTCAACTATATCTTGGGTCGACCCTCTCAGTAAATCCAGAGAACCATTTTCTGTCTTCTGTTTGAGGATCTTGATATTTGGGTCGACTCATGCTTTCCTTGGGTCGACCCAACTCACTGTTCATTTGTGCCATTTTTGCAGAAGTGTGCCAAATGCTTTCTTGATGTGCCGGGGTCGACCCAATCATCCTTTGGGTCGACTCAATCCACACTTTGCTGCATCTCAAGGTTAGATTCATTCAAATAAACAATGAAATGTATCTATATCAATTTATACAAATATACTGAGAGTAACAGACTTATAAATGAAGTATCGATTTAACTTATAACATACTCTTGATTATTGCTTGTTAATCATCAAAATAACACTATCATCCTCAACATCAGCAAGCACGACCTTGACAAACACGACCTCGGCAGGCATGACCTCGGCAGGCACGACCTCGGCAGAAACGACCTCGGCACGCATGGTCTCGGCTGAGCAAAGCCCGATTGACCTCAGGCCGACCCCGACTCCACCAACAATCAAGCGGTCCGCCTAAGAAAAGGACCATCAAATCCTCCATATCTGGGATCAAATCTCGCAATCTCCGCCACAACGGCTGTCAATATTTGAATCCACGCAATCTCAACTGATCGCCAGCTAGCCCGAAATCTTGGACCATATAAAGTAACTCATTTACACCCAGATTTATGCAATCACACCTGATTGCGTGTAACCGCTACACCCCCTCCTATAAAAAAGGAAGGAACTCTAAGGATAACATCTTTTTCTCGGGCCAGAAAACACCTCTTCATTATCTCCATTATCTCTAAAGCCCCTCTCTAACTTAAGCATCGGAGGGCCTTCATCGGAACCCCAAGCCAAAGGCTTTTTGCAGGTCCACCGAAGACATCCGTCCGCCACCGCACTGCAGCAGAAGCTCCTCTTCCTCAGTTCGCAGTCACCCCCGGGTCTATTTTCCAGCAACACAAACCATGATGGTGTTGTAGTACAAATGTTGAAAAAAGAAGGATAAGAGGTGGTTGTCCATTGAAGAGTTCCTGCTTTTTCTAGAGGAGTCAACATCAGGTTCGGGATTGGAGGAGAGAGAAGCTCATGCTGTCTACCTGGGCTACCACATGTGGTTGGACAGGAACGCCCAAGTCATTACCGCACGTAGCAGAGTTCATTAGGATTGCTGAGACTTCACTTACTGGGTTGGCCAAGGACATCTTGGGCCCCCTTCATGCTCTTGCAGTGCCCAGGTATGTGTTTGTATCTTGGATGCCCCCACCTTCTGGCTTCCTAAAGGTGAATTTCGATAGCAGTGTGACGGACGGGGGAGAGGCGGAAGTGCAGGTTTCATCATGAGAGACCATGAGTCCAGACTTGTGGCGGCAGGAAGTCAGCAGATCTTTGATGTCTCGATAGTGTGTGCCGAGCTCAGAGCAGCCTGGGAAGGTACCTTTTTTGCCCATCGGATATTGGGTGCGGACCGACTTATTCTTGAGGGCGACTCGACCACGGTGATCGGATCGACTGGGTCCGAGGTCGGGGGCGTGCAAGTGAGGATAGGCCGCTGTTCCTCGATATTCACAGACTACTGCAGGAATATGATGGTCATCAGGCCACACATACCTACAGAAAAGCGAATGGAGCGGCTGATTGGGTTGAATCCTATACAGCCCACCATTCTGGTGGTTTGGTGTGGAGGGACCAGGACATAGTGTCGGGTTCTTTATTTGCTTTGTTGTTTTCTGATTTTATTAGCCATATCCACATCTGTAGGGTGTGAACCGCCGTTGTACCAAAAAAAAAAAAAAGGATAAGAGAAGAGAATTGTATTTCTGCCTATTGATTACAATGTACAGAAGCAGTCTTTATATAGAACTAGGAGGCTGACAAAATTTGGAAAGGTCGACGAAGCTTGGCACAATCAATCACAAATCAATCAAGATGAAGTTTGGTAAGGCTAACTAAATTTGACACAATCAATCGATTAATGAATTCTAATAACGGAGTTCAAAGCTTGATCTCTGCCACTTAGGGATTCTACGTAACTTGCATGACATCCAAACAGCAGCAAGTGACAAAGGGTTTGCATCAATGCCCATAATACCAACTACAACTCTCCATAAGGTTTTGAACAAGGAGCACTCAAGGAAGATATGATCAACGAAGTCTATTGGGTCGTTGCCAAAAAAAAAAAGAAAAAAGCCTACCAGGTCATATCCGAGCTTCCAGTTGAGATATGCACTAGCATTAAGCTTGTTCTTGAAACATCTACATCCCGACCAATCCATCCCCATCTATATCACGATCAATCCATCGCCTCAGTGATAATCAGATCCAACCACTCCCCTTTGATGTTTCCAAGAGGGAAACAGAGAATATGATACTAGCATGGTAGTGCAACTCTGGTACAACGGCCGTGGAGAAGCGCAGCCTCCAGTTATTATTATTATTTTTTTTTTTTTTCTGAGTCACACGATGGAGAGATTCCACCGCAGGACATTTTTTCTCATACTTACTGAAAATCATAGGTTTGCTCTGGTACTCGTGCAAAAAAATATCGGGCAGGCCATCACAACCCCGTACACAACCCAAATTAGCCCAATCTGATTTGGCCCAGGCTTCGGGGTTTATTTTGCGGGCTCGAACTTGTTAGCTTCAAATGTTGGGCCGAACTTCGAGCTTTTTAGATGGCGGCGGAAGGGAGGAGGCACGATTTTAAGAATTGTAGATTGGGAATGTAATTCAATAAAATTATAAAAATATTAAAAAAATATTATATATATATATATGATATTTATTAATTTAAATAATGGGCTTGGGTCGGGTTAATATAAATCTGAGCCTAATCCATTTGAAAAACTGACTGCAATTCTGGTCCGACCCAGACCATCAGGCTGAAAAATCAGATCCAGGCCTGCCCAAAATGCATCAGTTCCGACGGGCCCTGGTTTTTGAGCAGGCCTAATAACCATTAACCAGGTAGCCATCTTTTAATATAAATTGGTAGTTAAGGAACAGCTAGCATCGCATTAGCAGTACGGAGTCCTAGAATGCATCGTCGCATTTCTCTAAATTTTTCCGCTCCTGAACGGGCATCGTGCAGTAACGGTACAATTGAACGCGAGAGGTGCTCCGCTCAAGCGTAGCGCGCAAAGTTGGAGACAGCTGCCTCCACGCGGTAAACGCTAACCCAAGAAGCGAACTCCACACCCCGCTATCCCCCTCCTCCCCCTCTCTCTCGATGCCGAAATCATGAGGGTGATCTCTCTCTCTCTCTCTCTCTCTCTCTCTCATACCATGTGAAGCCGGCGGTCACAGTAGACAGCAGCTTCCCATAAATAAATCAAGGAGCATCCAATGCACCCAAGAGCACGTATAATAAAAATCACCCAGTGTCAGTGAGTCACGTGACATGCCCCCTCCCCTGTCCTCCCCTCCCCTCCAGATCCAGATCTAATGCACTGAAACCACCCCCCCACCTCCACATTTCTTGCCTCTCTCCCTGGTTTCCTCCCATCGGTAGAGAGATGCTGGGCCGGACGCTAAACTTGAGGGCCGAGCAGCTGGGTCCGGGCGCCCTCCGGGCCAGTGGCAACCTTTGCTTCGCCCTCTTCGTTCTGGGCGTTTTGGTGTTCACCCTCATCGCTGCCACTTACCAGCCTGACGACCCACTCCTCCACCCGTCCTCCTCCCATCTCACCTCCTTCCTTACCTCCACCTCCAATGCCACCTTCAGCTCCGACGACTCCGTTCTCCGCACCGGCGAAGACTTCCTCAACGTCTCCTCCTCCTCCTCTGTCTCACTCCAAGAATCCGACTCCGCCTTCATCCACCTCTCCGACCTTCCTAATACTACCAACACCGCCACCGTTACCGCTGCCGACTCCACCGCTGCCAACACCGACTCCACCGCCGCCGCCACCGACTCCACCGCCGCCACCGACTCCACCGCCGCCACCGACTGCGACTCCGCCGCCCCCATCGACTGCTCCGATCCGGAGATCTTCCACCTCATGATGCGCTACGCCATCGAGTCTTTCCCCGACATCCACTTCTACCGCTTCGGCAAGCCTGTCCCCGCACCCGCTGCCCCCTCGGGCGAGGGCGCCGCTGCCTTCGCGGCCTGCGACATGGCCTGGCGGTTCCGCCCCAGGGACGCCAAGCGCGCCACCTTCTACAAGGACTACCGCCGCTTCGACCTCACACGCAATCCGGCCAACTGCTCCGTCTCCGTCAAAAAGATCGGCGACTTCCACTCCGGCGTCAACGCCCGCAAGAAGCGCCGCTCCAAGGCTGGCGCCTCGCCCGCGGGGGACTTCGCGCCGAAGAAGACGGAGAAAGCATCGGTAGCTGCGGTGGAGGTGGTGCCGGTGGTAGGGGAGGCGGTGAACGACTCCCTCCCGGTGGTCGAGTCCGAGGCCAAGTTCAGCAGCGGCCGGTACCTCATCTACTCCGGCGGCGGCGACCGGTGCAAGAGTATGAATCATTACCTCTGGAGCTTCCTCTGTGCTCTCGGCGAGGCTCAGTACCTGAACCGGACCCTTGTCATGGACCTCACCATTTGCCTCTCCTCTCTGTACACCGGGACCGGGCAGGACGCTGAAGGGAAGGACTTCCGGTTCTACTTCGACTTCGAGCACCTCCGGGACTCGGCCTCGGTAATCGACCGACGCCAGTTCTGGACTGACTGGGGGAAATGGGAGAAGAAGAATGGGCTGACCCTCCGCTTTATCAATGACTTCAAGGTCACGCCGATGAAGCTTGCCGACGTTAAGGACACCCTGATTATGAGGAGTTTTGGGGATGTCGAGCCGGACAACTACGGGTACAGGGTATGCGAGGGGGAGACGGAGTCGGTGATCCAGCGGCCGTGGCACCTCATCTGGAAGTCCCGCCGGCTGATGGAGATTGTCTCAGCCATTGCCACGAGGATGAGTTGGGACTTCGATTCAGTTCACATTGTGAGAGGAGAAAAGGCGAAGAACCCCGAACTCTGGCCTAATCTTGATAGAGCCACTTCTCCGGATGCACTGCTTGCGACCCTCCGGGATAAGATTGAGGATGGCAGGACCCTTTATATTGCGACCAATGAGCCCGATACCTCATTCTTTGATCCCTTGAAGGACAAGTACACCACTCGCTTCCTTGATGATTTCAAGGATTTGTGGAATGAGAACAGTGAATGGTACTCAGAGACTAAGGAGTTGAACAATGGGGCTCCAGTGGAGTTTGATGGCTACATGAGGGTGGAGGTTGACACCGAGGTGTTCTTAAGGGGAAAGAAGCAGCTTGAGACCTTCAATGATCTCACCAACGATTGCAAGGATGGTGTGAATACTTGTCCCGCTTCTTCCTGATCCTGTGATGGAGTTAGATGGTAAGCTATAATTTTGGAGAGCTTCTACAGATAATTGCTTTAAATTCTAAATTATCACTAGCCCTTCAGCATCCTTGGGGAATTCATTCTTGCTGTATTAGTTTGTGGCATGTGTTCCGAGTACTAGAATTGCTATATATCTGTTGCCTAGGAACTCTAGTGAGATTGCTTAGAATAGCAGCATTGTTATTACTAGTTATTGAGTGGCCTCTCTATTTCTTTTGTTGGTGTTGCAGCTGCTGAAGTGTTGGGCTAATCTTCTACTTGATTGTGATGGAACTTCTGCTCTACTTATGTTGTAACAAATGTTTAAGCCTGTTACTTGATAGCATATTTGTAATCCAAGATAGATATTTTTGTAGCCTTCCCTTCATATCTGGTTGTAGTGAATATCTTATCCACTTTTCTGTTTCCACAATTGAGGTCCGAATGAATAAGTTGCAGGAACCTTCTGCTTTGGATTCCATGTCAGTTCCAGAGTTCTGTTTTTATTCACTTGCTCCCTTACTTTGGATGTTTTGGAGCTTCTGAATGCTTATCGATATTGTCTAAATTACTTTAAAGTAAGTTGGATTTTGTCATTTTGTTTAGCTTTGAACCATTCAAGTATTGGTTATATAGATCTTCTTAAAAGACAATTTTTGTTTATCATTTAACATGGTTCACCAAAACTGATTTTCTATCCAAATGTTCGTTTGGTCCACTTTTTTCCTTGTCATTTTCTGGGACGAAAAGCTTATTCTCTGCTAGTGGAAGCTAAATCTATTCCCAATCCATTTTCTAGTTTTTGCAGCTATAGAATAGTCACTTGATATTCTACTGCAAATGCTGATATAAGTGTTAATTTTTTGCCCGAATGTGGTAGAAGCTGAGAAGATTATCAAAAAGGTTACTGGTATGTGAGGTCAGGCTGTTATGCCTTAGAAATACTTTGTTAGCTATCTTTAGTTTTGGCATTGTTTTAAATCTAGACGAGTCATCTAGTTTGCTGCAAGTCTTGAATCAGTTTCCAGCCATAGGCTTACATGTTTGTACTAAAATCTCTTTCAATGCTTCTGACATCAGCATGACATACTTTGTCTATATCTCTATTTGGTTTTATTCTGAGTCCAATGCCCGAAACTCTGGCTTGTCCGATGGTTTTAGCAGCTTAGATGTATTTTCGATGATTGCTGTGCAAAAGTACTTGTGTAATATCGGAGAATTATTTAAGAACTGACACTACAAAATTTATAGCATCATTAATAGAACTAACTGGTTGATATGCCAAACATATGCCGTCATGTTGAAATTAAAAATAACCATCATCTTTTTCCATATGGGAAATTGGAAATGTGACTTTTTTGATATTTATAAATACTTGCCCCATATTTAGATATCTCATGGCATTTAATAAAATCATAAATGTGTAAATGCAAAATTTATGAAATCCACAATTTTCAGTTTTTTTTTTTTTTTGAAATTAGAAACTTACGAATTATCGTATTTTTAACAGTTTTCCAAAAGGAATTGTTTCCCAAGTTTGAAATTTTCTTGAGATTTAAGCAACTCTGTAGTTTTAACCACTAATGTGGCTAAATGATCGAGGAATTATTTACTTGTTTTCTTATAGTTTTTGATGTCTAACACCCAAGTTAATCTAATTCTTTTGAAAACTCATAAAATCCAAGTTTGATCTTGTGATAAATATCCTAAAAGACTTGATCTTAATAGAAAGAAATTTCCATTTAGGATGGTGCATCCACTTCAGAGTCTCTCCTGAAACCCATCGCCACATCTGCTTTCTGAACATTTCTTTATTCAATTTTTGAAGAGGCCAACTTCTCCATTCCCACATCCAGATCCACTCCCTCACTCACATTTATTTTGGACTTCTTCTATGAACTATTTCTCCATGAGCAATTTCATTACTCTCTTATAGGATAAAAGAATATTGAAGACTAACTGCACATGGGAAGTCATTAGCTTACATCCTTTATGTTTATACAGAAATTGACTAAATCAAGACAAAGTGGAACACCAGAACTAGGGTCTGTATCATGCTAGCTTTGGCTGAAACAGGTTAGTTTAGTCTGGAACAATTTGTTTGCTCAGAACTTAAAACCTTAATCTCTGGCCCTTCTGTATGACTAGAGTAACCCACCTACTTTCTTTTTTCTGGTGCCACATTTGTTGTTGCATTTTTGTAAAATCTATTGTATCTAAATCTGGAATGTTGAAGTTTTCTTTAAAAAAATATTTTTGCTTTCCTTTATGATGTCCAGGCTGGTCTTTCTGGGATCTTGTTCATCCTTAGCATTTCTTAGTGGAATAATGTATGACCAGGTTTCCCCTTGATCATCAAAGTTTACTTCCAGTGAGGCTATGACATTCCCAACAGAAACAGTACATAGATGTATGCTTGTTAGGTCCTCAGTGAGTACAATCCTGGGTATCACTTGACTTTTTTTTCATAAGCTATCATTGATGAGATTTTTTTTTTTTTAATTTTCATCCATATGAGGAATGTTTCCTTAAATGCATTTGACCATTTATACAGTTGTTTGACAAAAGGTAGTGTCATCATTAGTGGCAATCTTGTATGTTCTGTCTTGCATTAAAGATACTGAAGCTGCGAATTCTTCATAAATGATGCAAATTCAAAAAGCTGTATAATTCGGAACCTCCCACTCCACATAAGGGCTGTTACTACTCTGTTAATAGTCAGTGTATTTGAGGCCTAAATCTGATATTGATGAGACAAATACATATGTAATTTTAACCGGCAAGCCCCTGTCTAATTTAAATGCGTTAATATACAAATATGCAGGAGTGACATCTCATAAGCACTTGGGTGATGCAGAATTTAGTGCATATATCATTGTTTAGTTTCTTCAAAGTGCCTCTTTTGAAAATATATCATGTTTTCAAGACTTCTCTTCTATTGGCAAAGACTTTTTCAGAAGCAGATCTCTCATTACAGTTCTTTTGATCAACTCAGTCCCTATGCCTTTGCATCTGTTCCGTAATCTCCACCACCATTTCTTTGATGAAGACTATCTATTCCCTTGAGATTCAATATCCTAGACCCTTATTTTTTTATTTCTGCAAACTTTGCCTGTTTCATCAAGTTATGAATTATGACCATTTGTCTCTGCATCCTGAACATATGAACTGATTTTATTATTTCTTGTTAGTGCCCTGTTTTAAAACAGAAGATGTGTGCAATCAGGGTGTATGTTCCAGCTAGCCTTCGCAATTGAATCTCATGCCAGTGCAGAAGCTAGTGCAGCTTTGCCCTTATGCTGACCCAATGCCACACCTAAAATCCCTTTATAAATGACAGCACAAAGACCCCAATCTGGAGGGGAAAAAAAGAGAATGATTTACTGAAATGCACAATGCTCTGAACACCAAAAAGCAATGCAAAAAGCAGCAGTCACTTCCTGCTTCAAACCCTGAAATTTTGTCTCAATAGCTGCTGGTTTCACATCCATTAGCAGAAGGTGCTAAGATGGCCTCTATCATTTTTCCCTTACCCTGCTTAGAACTTGCTCAATTAGTAATTAGGAACCCTATACTATTGTTTTATAACAAGATGTTGCTCCCTAATTTAGATCTTGGTCCCAGCATCTTCACTGTCAACAGTATATCAGTCTTTAGATCTGCTCTTTAGTGCAAGCTGCAGTGTGGCCTCTGGCATAATATTTCTGTGGCAGAACCTGCCCATGAGCAATAAAATGTTGATACTAAAAATGAAAGAAAAAAAGATTAATGTTATTTATAACTAGGAATGAATACGGGGTTTTTCCTTCTGCTTAAATTTCACACATTCCTCTTGTACCAAAAAAAAAGCACACATTCCTCTAGCCATTATATTTCAGGGCATTCTTTTTTTCTTGTCTATTCAATTCTCCTCAACTTTATCCACTGTAATTTCATACTTCTTGATCTTCCTTTGATGTCCAAAATTTGGTGAATAGGTTTATTGCTTTTTTGAGAAAAGTGAATATGGGTCTTCTAGTTCTAGTTCTTTATGTTGAAGAATGTACTCTAGTGCGACTTGCTACTTCCTGTGTATTAGATTATCTGCAGCAAGGATCTTTTGTCATATGTACGATTCATATGAATACAATCCAATAGCTGTTTACCAGGTGTCCAAATAACGCCACTTTTTATCCATGAGAGACTACAAAGTTACTTTTTCTGATGCTTTAACTTTTGCTTGGAAAAGATTGCAGTTCTGCATACTGTTCTAGACATAGTTGTCTGATATCAGGTTTTTATTCAGTTGGTGATTCTTTGGGGGCAAATGGCTATCTTCAAGTGGTAAATGCTGGACTCTGTGATAGATTATCTCGAAGGTAGGTATATAGACCCACCTGCATGTAACTGAGAAGTGTGAATGGAAGAACATAGTGCTTATTCTCTGTGACATGCTGTCCAACACCAACAATGATTGTTTAGAACATTTAAGTTTTTTCTGCAGAGAGAAGGAAGCGAAAATGAAATGGAAATCAAGAGGAGAAAAATAAAAATTGCCCTGTAGCATCTAGCTTTGTTTTTCAAGAATCCTAGCACATCAACTATCATGATCGGATCTTAGATATTTTTTTCGGTAACCTATCATGTCTTAGATCTACTGAATGAATGACTTAATCATTAATACGAAATGCTAAGATCAAATCCAAAGGCAAAATTAGAGCAAGACAAACCTTGTTAAACGGAGTCAGGAGTGGTTTTGGGGAAGATTTGTGTGCAAGAGCATGAACATGGGGCAGACAAAAGAAGTTTAGACAGGGGAAGCACTTGGAAAGCAGCTGGAACAGTGAGATTCTGTAGAGATTTCCATAGATGGTCCAGCACCATAGGTAGATAAAGTTTCTGGCCGCTTGGAGGCAATCGGTTGATATATGTGAAGCTCTCTTGACAGCTCAAGCGCGCACTGGATTGAATTAGATACTCAGTATCCCTTCCTAAGAAGGATGTTATATCCCAAGCTGTATTTATGAAATTTGAATGGTTGATTAATGATTGCGTAGGGTGATTGCTGCAAGTCTGCTGTGCAATGATGTGATCATGAGAGGATTTGGGAAGTGTTGATTCAATTAGGGAAGATGCAAATCCATTCATTCAGGTTCTACCCATGGAGGCACTGATGTCGGTTGAAGTTCGAAAAATTGATCTTTTATAAGAGGAACTTTCCACATAAGACGTGTGACTTGAGGTTGACAATTGTAGGTATATAACCTGTTCCTTTTGATTGTTATGTGAGGGATTCAATTACTGACCATATACAAAAATGATTCGAATGTCTGCCAATTATAGAGAATGCTGCTTGCTGAAGCAGTTGTCTAATGGTCTGATCACCAGAAAGCACCATTTCATTCTCCATGACTCTAGATTAGGTATGTGGAGATGAAGACACTTGGCATGACTTGAAAACTAGACAAGCAGGACAAAAATGGTGATGCAGGTTTGGTGGACCACAGGTATATTTTGTTGCGTTTGTGTTTGTGTATGCAGTATAATAGCTGTGGAAGTTAAAAGGTAATTGTTTTGCTTCATTATTCTTTTAACGACCTATTCCTTATTTCATCTGAAGTCAGATAAAATACTTTGCATGTGGTGCGTTCTTCAACGTTCATCCACCTAATCAATCAAAGCTAACATTGATGAGGCGTAGACTTTGTTATTGGTTGTGATTGTTTAATTGGGATAAACCATGTATAGGTATTTGTATCTCTTCGTTAAAGGTTTTCTTATTTGAATAATTATATCTACGTATTGATCACATAGTGAATTTGTGGCAGAATTCTGAATAAAATTTCCCAAATGTTACCGAATTCGAGGCATATTAGTTGAGGTCAATATCAACAACCAACAAATTTGGCTGTAAAATATTTTTCGACAATCTTTGAACTTCCCATCTTGCTTCATCATCTATTCATCTCATTTTGAATATCTTAGCTTTCAATAGGAGTAACTTTGTAGATCAGCTGGCAGGTGCTTATGCACTGAATTTTATAGTATCTTGTAGTTTGAGTTAGATGAGGGAATCAGTGATGGCTGACTTCCTAAGATAACAACAATCACCATTTTGGTTTGTGTACCGAGCTTTGTTATGGAATCTTCTGTTATTTTAATGCCTTGTCTTATCGAAGGCATGAGATTAGGAGAAACCAACAAAGCATATATTTATAAACAAAATGTTATGATTGGAGGAGGTTGATCCATATATGCCAAGGACGTTCCTGGAAGATATCACATCAGCACGCATTATACGGCAAATTGCTTGATAAAATACTTGATTTAATTGTTTTTCACCTGATACAATTAAAGCCCGTGGAAGATCATACTATCCTATCAAAGGGTCACCTCCATCCCTTCGGCAATGGAAAAGCAAGAGGATTAATAGGCCTTATCTTTTGGCTGCTTATTACAGGTCAGTAGCCTCTCCTCCGTCTCAATCCCTAGTGCCATTTGAATCATATCCTGTGCGTTTAGCTTTTAGCTTCCAAGAGATTTCTCTTTTATAACCAAATACATGACGGTTAATGTGAGACAATAATAAATCCTCTTATATCTATTGCAGATTGACAACTCTTTCTACCACATCAAACTTCGGTTTGTAATTTTTTAATAAAATTTTCTGATGAACGATAGAACGAAATATTGTGAAAAGTTCCTTGTTGATTGTAACAAGTAGACTGCATTAAAAAGTAAATAGGAGAATTTATAAAATTTAAAGTAGCTTTCATCATTTTTTTAATTAAATGAAAGGATCATGGTGCGACATAGTGCCACGCTTTTTTAAGGCCTTCTCAAAGAGAAAGTATTTCTTATGCTATACATGTGGGACTACGGATACCTATTAAATAATCATACATCATACTTCTTTAAAAATAAAGAGGGAAAAGAAAGACAAATAAAACTTGGGAAAAGTGGGACTTCTGCCTGGTAAGAAGGATATTCTTAAATAAACCTGGACAAGAATGAAGAATGCAGCTGAACGAAGTGATGGATCTATGTGTTCATGCTACATTATATTTGGTCGGTTGATGCATACATGTAGGCAACCATAATACTTCAACTGCAATATGGATTTTGTCATTGGTTTGTTGTTAGGAAATTTAGAATTTTAAAGCTTATTTTATTCACGTGCCCATGTTAGGAAATTTAGACACTATTCCATTCTAATGGCTCCCAGACGACGTCTGTGGTAGTTTGATTTAAGCCCCGTTTGGAGGAATTTTTAGAAGGCCAAAAAGTACTTTCTGGCCATTCAAAAGTACTTTTAGATAAAATAGGAATGTTTGGTAAAAATTTTGAGAAGCTGTTTTAGCTTTTTCAGAAAGCTAAAAACAGCTTTTTCGAAGAAGTTTCATTTTGGAGCTTTACGGAAAAACACTTTTAAGTCTCGTCGAGAAGCTGTTATTTTTACCAAAATATCTATAATAAAATAAAACAAGTAGACAAAATGTCCCTTTATAATTCTAAAAATCTACAGGAGGATGAAAAATTAATTTACACTAATAATTATAATATTTTATACCTTTATTATTGTATTATACTATAAATATAATATTATATTATATTATATCATAATACATTAATATGTTATGTTAAATAATTTAATATTATGTTATATTATGAAAAATTATTTTATGCTAATAATTATAATATTTTATATTTTTATTATTGTATTCTACTATAAATATAATATTATATTACATTATATCATATTACATTGATATGTTATGCTAAATAATTTAATATTATATTAAATTATTATGCTATAGTATACAATATTATATTACTATATTATGATAACATTATATTATATTATAATAATATTATACTATATTATATATTTATGTACTAATGTATATTATATTTTATTATACTCTATTGTACAATACTATGCAATATTCTTTATGGTCATTTTATTATACTAAAAGTACTTTTTTAGTTTGTTTACTAAAAACATGTTAAAGTGCCACAACAATTTAGAAATGTAATTACTAAGCAGCAAAAAGTTTTTTTATAAAAATTCTACTTTTGAAAACTCTACTTTCAAAATCTTTACTGCCAACAGCTCTTCCAAATGGGGCCTTAATAATTTTACTGCTTTGAGAATAGACCTATATATTTATAATGTAAATTTCTATCTAGAAGCACTAAGCCAAAATGTAGATTATATTGTATTATGCCAATAGCTATTTTCGTCAAATTTTACTCTTATTATTATTATTATTATCCCTTATTTTCTATTGCAGAGAAAAATTATAGCCATTATAAAAATAATTATGCTATTTTTTATAAAAAATGTAAATAGATTGAGGAAATAATGGCAGTCATATGTCAGTCCTAGTGGTCGGTATTTGACCGTTGAACCTTCTTTTGGACATTGCCTCTTGATCTCTTTTTGGCATGGAAGGATGCATCGTCCTCTTCCGCGATGTCGGTTCTCCTTTTATCGATCCGTAGAGCTCTTGAAGCGGCAATTGCATAATTTAATAGTTAATGTCGTGGGAAAAGATCAACTATTCTCTGGACGAGAGAGGCGGAGATGCCCAGTATGCTCCGTGATGTATTATTTTTTATTTTTTTAACTATATCCGTACATATATATAATATTTTTGTTTTTAGAAAAAAAAATTTGCCTCTAATGTCCATAACGGTAGGGTGGAAAGGGAGATTCTCCATTACCTGACTACGCTGGTCCAGCTTTTTGGAGGGCATCTGGCGAAGAGGGTATGTTCCCTCCCATTACCTATGTGTGTAGGTCCAGACGTGCGGGTTTGGAGCACCTCCACTAGGACCAGCGTCAGGGTGGGCGACCTCTCCCGCATTCTCAGACGGCAATATGAGCCTGGGCCAGATACGCCTGGATCTGATGCTTGGGACTCCACCCGAGGGTAGCACTATTCCTTTGAAAAGTGGTCCGGAACCCCCTTCCGACGAGAGCAGTACTTAGTTGACGAGGATTGAGGATTCCCTTGGTATGTGGGGATTGTGGTGTAGACGAGACGATGGACCATGCCTTGTTTCAGTGCACATGGGATAGGGTGACTTGGCGACTGCCAGGGATCTTGTAGAAGGTTCGGGACCGAAGGGACCAGTTTTTTACAGGCTATGTGCCGATGTTCGGAGTCCCCACTGCTTCGCTAGGAGGCGGCTCAAGCGATTTGCACGTCCTACCATATCTGGCTGGTTAGAAACGCTCGAACCTTTGGCGAACGCCGTATGTCGCCAAGATTTGTATTACAGAGTGCCCATGTGCAGGTGGCAGAGCTCAGTCACACCATATCTGACGAAGAGACCTTGATAGCTCGAAACATCTGGGGTTCCCATTTTGCTTCGGCAGTATCTCGTACGGTATTTTTCATCTGAGAGCTCTCACTCCAGAGTTTCCTCAAGGTCAACTTCGATGGGTATGTCTTGGACGAAGATACGAGAGGAGGAGCGCGGGTTTTGTTATTCGGGACCCATCTGCTAGGGTCGTGGCTGCAGGAGGCAGTCAACTCTTCGATATATTGGTTCCGGTTGCGGAGCTGAGGGTCGTGTGGGCGGGCCTTCGTCACGGTTGGTGTATTTTACAGGCTAGTTCTATCATCTTGGAGGGGGACTCGGCCACGGTCATCAGTTGGATCCGGGAGGCCCTAGGGGTAATGGTTGTGTCCACCTCTTACTGCGAAATATTTGGGTAATAGTGAGGGATGGGAGGGCCGTTTAGACCAAACATATTTTCCGTGAAGCTAATGGGGTTGCGGACTGGATGGCTGCTTATGTAGCCAGTCACTCTGGTAGTACTTTGTGAGCTGGAGATGGCCCCACACTTTTTTTAATGTTTTATGTCGATTGGAGAAAGATCGTGAGTGGGGCCCATACAAATGCGACAGGCTCTGTCAGATGATCCACATCATGTGGTGCATCGAGAGAGGGCGAGGCCATTTATTTCCACCATGTGAGCTGGAAATGGATTGGTTTTGGACCTCGCGCAGGGCTCGGTCTAGTCCAAGGTCCTGAAATGTATATAAAAACAGTGGGTAGAGGCTACCCCACCATTCAAGAATTGTACAATGGCCCGTCTAAAACGATGTAACAAAAATTTTGTTGTATGCTCCTTTGGATGGGATAAGATTTGGGTTAGATGGTCCACCAAAAATAACATTTTGATTCCTTTTCTTAATAATATTTTTTAATTTATTGTAAGGACCAAGAAAGTACAAGTTGATAAATTCTTATGAATTGATATTTAGAATAAAAAATTAGAAAAAGAGATGATTATGGAAGCCTGGAGTCATCTTAATCTAATACAATGAAAATAGATAATTAGAAGCTAGAGATTCGAGCTCGACCCAATTCAAAATTTTTAGATCTAAAATTTGACTCGAGATCGGTTCAACTTTAATATTCTAGCTCAAATTCGACTCAAAAAAAAATATATTTGAGATTGATTCTGCCCACCTTAAATATCAATCGGACCATACACGAGCTTTAATTTAAGCTCAAATTCGAACCTTAATAATAATTAAAAAATATAGTTAAAATAAAATATAACATAATATTATATTTTAAATTATTAAATTAATAATATATTTTAAATAAAATATAATATTATTAAAAATATATATGCTCGTTTTAAAAAATTATTCAAATCGTTCGAGCTCGATAACAATCGAGCCTTAAGCTTGAACTCGAGTCAAACTCAGGAGCTCTCGATCCGGTCCTTTTACATCTTTAATGGGCTATATCACTCGCTTTTGGTCCAGGATTGAGACACCTCATCTCTCAGCCAGTAAACAAGTGGTTCTTAATGGATCTAATGATGGATAGCAGGTCTTTGGAAGATAGGGAGAGAGACCCAACGTACACATAGTTGGCAGCAAGTTACCACTATCCTTATGCTTGGCTTTGATTATGATACAAAAGGTCCCAGATACAACTAACTTTTTGGTATTGAAATGGACAATTAATGAGAATCTCACTTTTTTTTTCACATACCAATCCGAACCATTCGAATTAGATATGCGATACGGTTGTATATTCGTTGAAGGTTAATCCAATGAAATATGCAAAGCCTTAAAAAAAATCAACTAAGAGTATACAATTCCACTAAGTTTCAAAACACCTAAGTTTACAATTCAAAATATAGAAGAACTTTTGATAACTTTGTCTCGTTCATGCTTATGCCCCATGACTGGCATTAATCTCTTGTGATGCTTATGCCTTGTGACTAGGCATAAATTACATGTCACAATTCTAGTTTGTGATGAGCACCAATCTCGTATAAGGTTTCTAGTCTATGATCAAGCATCGATTTCATGTCATGCTTACAACTAGAAATCAATTTCACGAGGTTGGTTATCAAATGCATGTGCATGCCATCAACACATCTAAGGTGACCACAGTCGGCTAGTAATTGTTACAAAGATAGAATTCATAATTCACTTAAAATATTAGTTTTTGAAATGAAGGTTTCATTTTATTTTACAACAATAAATTCTATTATAAAATCATAAGGGAATTCTCCCTATAGGAATTATTATTTTAATATTTTTCTATTGTGGTAAATATATAAATAACAAGAATTATGATATTTGTAAATAAGATTATATTCTAAAATTAAATTTTTTGTTTCAAGGTAAAATGTATTTTTATTAGGTCAAAAAATTAAAAGATTATTTGATGGAGCAATTTGATCAAATAACTTTGTTATTTTTCTACTAGTGACTAGAACTTCTAATGTGATAATAACTATTGCTGAAATTATTGTTATTTTAGTCTCAAAAAATCATAGTAAAGATAGAATTTGATAGGTAGCAACATCATAGCGGCCAATAGTGGTCTCAATGGAGACTACAGTGATAAAATTGCCATTCTAATTTGCTGAGTAGCAGAGGTGTGCTTGATTTGGGTCCAAAGAAAGCCAAATGCAATCAATTTTGGTCAATTCTCTTTTTTTTAACAAAAAATCAGCTTATAGGCATCCATATCAATTCAGTGATTTAATTGGCATTCATTGGATTTTAGGATATTCAAATATTTTTTAAAAAATTAATGTTTCGAATCTAAAAATTCTATTGAATACCAACACGAAAAACATATACACATTAACAAAAACTCGGCATTAAATACAAAACTAATACTTCACTTAACTATATTATGTTAAGTGAATTGGGGTTTTATCCTAGTGGCTGTATCACTGTTTAGCAACTAAAAGTTTGGAGCTTGGGTATTGGATAATGCATCTACAGGAATCAAATAAAAAATGCACTATAAATCTTGGATGGAATACATTAAAGAAAGCAAATTTAATATTACTTGACAAAAACATACGTTTTGTATGTCTATGATATTACTAAATCAGTTTTGGAAAGTCTATAATAATATCTTTCTCAAAAAAGAGATTAGTATATCATATATTAAATCATAAGACAATATAAGTTATATCATAACATTTTCACATATAAACGTTTAATAATATAGTTTGATTTTATCAGCTTAAAAATAATATTATTATTTGATCTGGTTTTGGTTAAATAATTTAAAATAGCAAAAATAGAAGGAAAATAACGGCTATACTAAATTTCTCTCAAATAATAAGGAGTCACAGCTGTAATAACCGCTCGTGTTGGTCAATAATAGCCGAAATCCTAGACTCCGGCGTCAAGCGCGCTTATTTTGTTACCACCAGGCCCGAAGCAGTCTTGCTTCCCAACCGCCCGACGGCAGACCAGTGGGAGATTGAGAGAGAAGCCGATCGATGGAGAAGTATAGAGAGCTGAGGGTGGCGGCGGAGACGGTGGCGGCGGTGGACGCGCACGCTCACAATCTGGTGGCTCTCGACTCCTCCTTCCCTTTTCTCCGATGCTTCTCCGAGGCCGAAGGAGCCGCCCTCTCCCTCGCCCCCGATACCCTCTCCTTCAAGGTTCTCTCTCTTTCTTTTCATCTTTTCTTTTTCTTTTTTGGAAACGTCAATCGCAGATAATACTGTTGTAGGAGTATTAACGGGAAAAGAAAAAGAAAGGAATATTATAAAACCCGCCAAATTGCCTTCTTCTTCTTCTTCTCTCTCTTGTTCTTTTCTTTTCACCAGATGGACATTTTTATCTTCTCTCTTCTTCTTCTTCTCCCATCCACCCCACAAATCTGATGCCAAACATATGTTGAAAAGGGGAGAGAAATTATCTCATCCGCGACCGGTGAAAGTTGTTTGAATAATTCGGCGAAAGAAGGGCCTTCACCAGCCTTTATCCCTTTTCCTTCTCTTTTGCCTCCTTCCCTTTCCGGGTCGGCTTGGAAGAGAGCGTGGGCTGGCTGTCTGATACGCTTGCTCGTGGGGAAACGAGACGCAGCTAAGTCCTAACTTATCTCAAGCCGAAGTTCTCGGATCAGACTGTCCAGATCACTGATCTCGCAGTCGCAGCCGCCTCGCCTTCTGAGCGTCCTGGATCGATGAGGGAGCCTCCGAGGACGACAGAACTTGAAGGAGCTCATCTGATGAAGGGCCGCCGCAATATTCTTGAGCCCTCATTTGGACTGTCCGATCTATTTCTCGGCCACCATTCGGATGTTGGTACGGAAAATTCACTCTCGAAGATAAGGCTGGTCGAGGAGGTCCATCGTTTTTGGACGGTCCGAGCTCCCGAGGGCGGACCTTTCTTGCCGTCGCTGGTCCACCGTCTAAGAAACGTTGGGGAGCATCCCGCCTTCGGGTGAATCGTTCTGCTTCTGCTGTTCCATCGGAGCATGTTAGACCTCGCCAAGTTCGGCTTTTCTATCAAACGGTCTGGAGCACAGCAGCAGCGCGAACGGAAGACAGGCGTTTGAGGCGCTTCCTTATAACTAGGGCTTAGATAAAGACAGCCGCCACCAAATCTCACGTTATAAAGGCTTAGATATGGAGAAGTCATGAGAATTACCCTTATAACTAGGGCTGGAATAGGACGGGGTTGGGTTTCTATGCAGCCTGCCCCCGGTCCAAAAAATTTAGGATTTGGGTTGGGCTGGGCTGTGAACTTTTTTTGAGTACAGAAAACCCCCCGAGGTCTGTATTTATTATATTTACACCTAATAGTTTGTAAAACCTGGACTTACATCCGGTTAAATTAACGACCTTATTGTAACCGTTTATCTCATGCAACAGTCGAAATTGCCCTTGAGTGGGAAGGAAGATACACATGTTTTTTTATATTGTTGACGTTGAGTGAATGCTATGTCACTTAAGATTATTTTGGTTATTTTAAAAAAATTTTTGTCGTATTATTTAAATTCCATTTAAGGTTAACGATTTGACTAATGTTCTATTAAGCTATGGTTAAAGTGTTGGATCTAAGTGCCATTTACCTCTAATCTTATAGAGATTTTGTAATTTATTCTTTTTTTTTTCAAACTTCTGGCACAATCGTGATTCTAGCCCGACGCCAACCTCATCTTGAAACCCGATCAGGCTAGCCTAGAGAGGGAAAAGAGAGAGCAGGGAGGGGAGAGGGACCGAGTGGAGAAAAGATGGATGGGTAGAAAGAGCGGAGAGGGTAGCAGGAGATTGGTGCGGAGGAGAGAGTACTTGAGCCAGGGGGACTGAGGAGTGAGAGAGGGTGGGATTTTTCTCAGGCCATGTTTGGGTCTGGTTATGAGTACGGGCTTCAGGCCAGGCCAAGCATCAACCCGTGTCCAGCATGAATTCCTTTGACTCTATTTGCAGGTGCAAGTTCAAATTGCCTCGAGCCTAGCTCATGGTCCGACACGGTTGCAACCGCGTGACAGGACACGCCCTTCCCCAACACATGGAGCCTTCCGGCCCCGGCATGTGCGTAGGAGGGGTCGCCATTAGGCCGCCGACAATGGAGCACCACCTTGCACGACATACTGAAAGGCAACTTGGCACAACAGGCCTTCGGCTGACCAGAGACCATTTTTAGCCCTACTTATAGTTGGAGATGACCCATGTGGAGTGTTTGGAGATGTATCACTTTCCTAAGTTGGAGCTAGCTCTTGCTTCTCCTGTAATGGAAATTGATGTCTAATATCTTGGTATCGTTTCATTTGATGTGGAGTGTTTGGAGATATATCCTGAATAAAAGTGCATGTGGTAGGCTAGTGTCTTGATCCATAGCTTTGCTAGATCTAAAGTTTTAGGGGCTAAACTCATATAAATTTGACTAATCTTTGGGGGGTCTAAATTTGCCTCCAATTGCAGCTGATGGTTGTGTAGGCATTGACATTTGAAAAAAACATGCTGCATATCCTTTCAGTAGCATTGCCTGCTTATCTGTAATGAACATTTTAATTCTTCAGTCAATAAATAGATTTATTCTGATAAGGTTCTTCAGTTAACAAGCATTCGATCTAACATACTAATTGTTCCATACTGTTATGATACATAGTAATTGATACATGCTGCAGAGGAGCTTGAGGGATATTGCTGGACTTTACAATTGCGAGGCATCCTTGAATGCAGTGGAAAACCACAGGAAGTCTGCTGGATTGCATTCAATCAGCTCAAAATGCTTTGAAGCAGCCAAGATATCTGCAGTCTTTATTGATGATGGCATTCAGTTTGACAAAATGCATGACTGGCAATGGCACAAATCTTTTGCTCCTGCAGTTGGCAGAATATTGAGAATTGAACACTTGGCTGAAACAATTCTTAATGATGTGAACTCTTCATCTTTGTTTTTCCCCTTTGATGTTTCCTTCTAGAATCAGTTTGCATGCTCATTTTTATGTTGTCATGCATATAATATATTTCTTTACTGTCGATTAAGTTGCTGTGTACCTTTCTAATCAAGTTTATTTAGCTCTGCTGCTTTTATAATATGATTGATTAATCATCTACAATCTAAATGAGTTCTTGTAACGAAGACAAACTTTATAATGGCAAACTGTTTTAAGTATAATTATCTGATGCTTCTATTGAAGTTCTTTTTCTTTATAGAAACAAATTCTTTGTTATTACTTTCTGCAATTTGCACAAGCTAATCTATTATAATTCTACCTAGATAACTTAAAAAAGAAATGCTAAATTGCATTTTCTTTTTAACTTGCTGTTTTTATAAAATTAATATATTTGTTTAAAGTTTACCACATCTAGTATGCCTCAGGTTGTCCTATCTAGTATAAGGATTAAGAACCCTGTCCATCCCTGTGGTACCACATTCAGGCCTGAGAGAGATCAGGTCCTGAGATGCAACTGAGACCTGAGTCTCACCTGATCAGGTCATCTTTGTCCATACCCGGCAGGAAGGACTGTGATTGTTGCATCCCGATACTTGGAATGGCTTGGGTTCTAGAAACTCCAATTCAATGATTTATTTTATTTTTTTCTTTTAATTCTTGTTTAGTTATTTATATTGGTTGTTCTGGCCAGCCATAGTTAGTCTCAGTGCCATCCTTGCGGTGCATTGACTCTGTGCTGTTTAGCATGAGCACTGGTACTGGGATTTAGATCAAGGTTCGATGTACCAACTCCTACTGCCCGGTATTGGATGTATAGTACCATATCGATAAGGTATAGGTATCGTACTGTGGCTTTATATGGCTCTGTACCAACAATATGGTACAACTGCTTATCTCACCTCCAGCAGTATACCATGTGCTGGCACGGCGATGTATCATGTCAACCCTTACTGTACTGGCAAGCTACCATTTTTATCCTTGCTACAGATATAGAGATCGTTGATTTAAACTCTTTTGGTAATTATATGTTTATTGCAATTGGTAAAGATGCTGTGATTCTCAGGCTGATGTTTGTATTGTATGCACATTTGGTGTGAGGGCATGTGTCTGTTTAGTCATTGTTATCTTCAAGCATGTTCCTCTAGGAAACAAAAGTTTTCTCAGGAACTTCTAGTAGAAAATGAATCCAATCTACTTTCCTAGAAACATGGAAACATGCTGGAGATGCCTATAGAAATATATTAAATGCAGCAGGAAAACCACTGAAAATATGGCTAAATATATGGAATAACAACATAAAAGACTAGCTACTTGTGCACTTGTTTCCTGGTGGTCCCAATGGTGTCATAAGCATTGCTCTCATGTACCTCAACAATTTCCATAACTTCATATATTTGGGCATTTTCTGCTACTCGTCACATGTTTTGGTTTTACATGTAGACTGCTGTGACCACTTGTAATCAGTGTAACAACTGCTGACTTTTTTAGTAATAGTGAAGGCTATTATCTAGTTGCTATTAGAAAATAAATAATGGACTAAGCATCTCTTTGTCTACTAGCTTCTCCTTGATTGCCTGCTTTAAGATGTTATTGAGGCTTAAAGCTTTTAGGCTTTTTTTCCAAAAGCAGGATTCAATTTTTCGACTGTCCTGTTAATTTGAAATAAAGTTTGGCTTTAAACGAGTGCTATTTGCAAAGCCATAGGTCCCAGGTTTTGTTGAATAATAAAGCAAGCTATCTTCTCACAAGATGCATTTATGCTAAAGTTAAAATTGTTACAATTTTAAGAGTTAAATGCATTTACCTAAACAAAAATGAATTATAGTTAAATAAGATGACACGGTAATAACTTAGATAGTAGAGGAACATCTATAATGATGTCCTTGCAGTCTCTCCAGGTGTATAGAATTTGCATCAATCCTCTTCTCCTAAGATCCAAGTAAGCAGCAGCCCAGCTTCAAACATACAGCCTCAACTTGCCTAGAGTCTCTGAAAGCTGATGATGGAGAGATGAAACAAGTCTTTAATCTCTGTTTAGAATCTTTCTAGAAGGAGTTTCATTTGTGTGTGCATGTGAGAGAGAGGGAGAGGGCAAAATGTATTTTGTGGATCTTAATGTAAAAGACAGTGTCCCATTTTATTGAAATCACAGGGATATGCTCAATGGATAATGGCATCTGCTAGATTTTCGGACTCACACAATCAAAATAACTTATTTGGGAAAGGTACATCCATTAGCAAAAAATCTAACAAAGAAAACAAGAAAGATAACAGAGTTGCCAAGTCTTCCATATACGAGTAAGTGTTTCTGAGAAGAGTCATGACTGAGAAGTGAAAACCATTCTGTGAAAGCCCTATCATTCAAAAGTTCTAAATGATTTATAACACTATCTTGAAAGGAGTCCTATGGCCACTAAGTTTGAGAAGTTCTTGAATTACATAGTTTCAAAAACATTAGTTCCGACAGCTATGATATTCTCATTAGCATTTGATGTATTACACTTTGAAAAGAGATTCAATCATAGCTGATCTCTCGCTCATGCAAGAAATAAAGATAAAACTTTAAAAAAATTTATTACTCACTATTAAGCAATGGTTAGTTGAGTTTAATGAAATGTTGGGAGCATCAGATAGCAACAGTTTTCCAGAGTAGTTTCATGTTATTATCATTTTTGGATATGCTTTTAATGCATTTTTTAAAATTCATTTTCTGATATAATTTGCTTATCTGATCAATGTTACAGTAAATTGTCTTGGTTTTTAAAAATGCTTACATTTCAGAAGAAGTTCAGCACATCAAAATGGACTGTGGATTCATTTACTGAAATTTTCCTTACAAAGATGAAATCATATCCTTTACAGTTCAATGATGTTTCATTTGTTCTACCGATTCAATTATACAACTAAGCAAAATTTCTTGGTTCGAACCCCCACAAAGAAAATGTTTCAATGCATTTCCTTAGTACAACTGCTACAGTTGCTGATGACATTGTTGCCATGAAAAGCATAGCTGCTTACAGAAGTGGTTTACTAATTGATACAGAAGTTACTAAGATAGCTGCTGAGGAAGGTTTTCTTGAAGACTTAAATGGTAAGTGCAGAGAGAGGGTGTGTAAGATGCAGGACTTGTTTAAATGCCCTGAACTTCTTTTTTTTTTATTTTTATGGGCTGAAGATGATGCTTCTGTTAAATATTCTTTTCAGCTGGCAGACCTGTTCGCATCAAGAATAAGAGATTTATTGATTATTTATTTACACGTAGTTTGGAAGTGGCTGTATCCTTTGACTTACCTATGCAAGTTCATACAGGGTAATGGACTCATCCGAAGCTTTCTCATTTAAGAACTTCTTTCTTAGTACATAATGATTGTTTGGTTCAATTACACATCTGCTAGTCACAGGGATATGCAAACTTTGTATTTACATTTAAAGATATATGTTCCTTCTAACTTTATGCAAATTGGGTAATTTGAAGATTTAATTTGTCAGGGCAATCTAAAGCAATTTTTCAAACTTCTGGAGTTCTTTCCTTTCAATTAATATTTATAGATCAATTCATCTTGTTTAGGGTAGGAATTTAGTCTAAAAAGCAAGGTCGGTGGAACCGTCCCGAATCGGGCGGTTCCGACTGTTCTTTGCTGTACCGGTGGCTCACCGGTACGATTCCAACGGCTCACCGGTATGGTTCCGGCAACGGAAACAAGACCCGTTGCAGGAGCCGGAGAAGGAAAGAGAGAGCGAGTGGGGGAGGGAGGGCTGAAGGAGGGTGGCGGACACTGGCAAAGGGCCGGCGGAGGCTGACGGAAGCCATAGGGGGCTGCGAAGGCCACGGGGAGGCTGGCGGAGGATGCGGCAGGCGAGGCCGCGGGTTCGAAATAGGAGAATCAGCCGTGGCCTCGCTTGCTGCGGCCTCCGCCGGCTCTCTGCCGGTGTCCGCCACCCTCCTCCGGCCCTCCCTCTACTGCTCTCTCTTTCTCTTTTCCTCTCTCCTACGGTGCTGTGCCCTCTCGGTACAGGCTCGGCACGGCCCGTATTGAGTCGTGCCGCCGGAAAACCGCTATGGTGCCGGTACTGGTTCCTCCAACCTTGCTGAAAAGTATTGGCCATTACATTTTTCTTATTCTTTTGCCCAAGCAGATTAGCAGACAAGCTATAGCTATTGCATCTGATTACGAGAAGCAAACCAGTCTAACTTTTCTTTAAATTTCAGTTTTGGAGATAAGGACTTGGATTTGAGGCTGGCCAACCCATTGCATCTACGTAAAGTTCTTGAGGATAAGAGATTTTCTAAATCTCGGATTGTTCTTCTACATGCATCTTATCCATTCTCGAAGGAAGCATCATATCTTGCTTCAGTATACTCCCAGGTTTGATCTTTCACATGTGCACTTTGTCATAACTTGAATTTGATTTTTACAAGTTATTTAATGTCTTTGTACATAGGTCTACCTTGATTTTGGACTGGCTGTGCCAAAGCTTAGCGTTCAAGGGATGATTTCTTCTGTCAAAGAACTTCTAGAGCTAGCACCTATGAAGAAGGTGAAGTTATCTTCTTTTTCTAAGCTATTTTTTTATTTACATATTTTTTTTATTGATTGGATGCTAAATTAGATTTTAGGCATTTGCTTCAAAACATGTTGCTTAAATTTTTTTTTTAGCTATTAATGCTTTGTTCAACATCAGATCCATGTATGCAATCAACGACTAATCTACACATCCATTTTTCTCATACCTTTTTCAATTACAATACACTTGTAACTTAAATCTGTCTTAAGTTATCTTGGTCAAACTTCAGGCTTTGCTTTAGCAAGAGGTGCATGTCTTTTGTGCATTCCACAATTTCTTATTATGCCTCCAGTATCCCTCCTTGTTTACTTTGACAAATTCAGTAGTGCACTGCTGGATTTTTGGATTTGGGGGGAAAAAGACATGCATCACAGTCAATATGTCAATTGGATGTCTTACCGTTTGGTTATGCATATAGTTTCTGTAGATGATATTGTTCTCATAAGAGATGATATGATAGAGATAATTGCTTCAAACTAGTTCTTATTAAGGAGATTGAATATAAGCATTTGGTAGTCGGTACAACAACTTGATTTCCTAGGCTTTGCGGTGGCACACTAGCAAAGGAGGATGCTTTTTCAAGGATTTCAGCCTTCTTGGTTGCTGATAGATAAATTGGGCACTAGCATGAATATGTCTTTTTTGGTACAAGCATGAATATGTCTAGGAGACCAGTTGGATAGTTGTTTTGCTTGACTGAAATTTAATTGTCAAGAATTATATTATACAATGCAACCAAAACATCCTAAAGTTTAGGACTATGCAATTTCTGTTTTGCAATCTCTTCCTCTAATCAGAGCTGCATAATTATCAAGATATGCCAGTTGTAGGTTGTCTTGGGCTCAACTTTTTAAGTGCCTAGCTGTATCTCAGAGCCCATGCTTGGTCCCTGCCTAGCCCAATGTTAAACTTAAACATAAAGTTGGACCAGGCTAAATATTTTTTGGGTGGGCTAGGCCCATTGGCCCATCCATAGCTTAAACAAAATTCCTAAGCGACTAGATTCTAAAGGCATGACAATAGCTAGATACAGTGTTAACTTAGGATTACTAAGACTAATGAGAAATAGCGGACAATCTGGGTATTAGTTGTGCCTGGATGGTTTTACATCATGCAAGGTTGATAATGTCTACATTTTGATCATGAAAGATTTCTTATGGATAATCTCTTTAAGAGAAAATTCTTAACATGAACAATGTAGTTTTAATGAGATAACTTGAATTCCATCATTCTAAAACATTTAAGCAAAGGCCTTTGTGCATGAAACCTACTTGGACTTCATACTCTTGAACTTTTGCTTCCATTGACCTTTTATATAATCAACACTATAGATTCAAAAACTACTAAAACGAGATGATACGACCAGTACCGTACTATTCCAGCATGAAATTAGTACTGGTATCGGTACTGGGATGTTAAAATAGCTGTTAGTGATGGCAATGGGTTAGGCATAATTATGGTATGCCGTACCGGCCTGAATCGGACGTACCGTACCGGTTCGGTATCAGTACCGATGGCGTACCGATACTCGATACGCCAAAACAAATTTCGTACCGTACCATACCATACCAACACTATACTAGTGTGACACTGGTACGGGGTCTAGTACCGAGACGGCGAACCTTGCGTATAATCAATAGACCATTATCCGGACCTGCCTTGCACTTTGGGTAAAACCCATCCCATTCAGGTCAGATTGGGTTGGGTATCCGATGGGTGGAGCAAATTACTATCCCTAATAGCTGTATCAGTATTGTACCGGCCATACTGCTCTATACCAGTCGCACTGGTTGGTACCGATGGTTTTCCAATTTTTTGCAATATGGTAGTTTTGGTGTATATCATCGGTATCGATATTGTGTGGTACTATACTATATTGATGGAAAAATGGTATGGGGTTTGGTATGGGCACTTAAAAGCTTTATTAACAAATGTTGTAACCAATGCTTGCAATGGATTCCTCCCCCTAACTTGAATCATTTAACCCATATTGTGTAACAACATTTGCGGAACAATTGATCCACTAGTATATGATATGGCACTTTGCTGGCCAAATATGATGGACATTATACATCTCTATTAGCCTCCATTCAACCTAAGTTTAATGGAAAATTATCCATACGCCTGCCGTGTGTTCTTGAAAATTGCATTTGTGTCGTTAAAAATAATAATACCATAGTGACCACATAGGTCAGCCTCAAAATAAAATTGGCTCTTTATCTTTAGGATTCCAGTGCAAAGTTACTTTGATATGCCAAGACATTTTGAAATTTATGATCAATCAATTTCAAAAATATAATTATGGCGCAGATCTTGTATTTGTGTGTTTGTAGCACAAAACCTATTACACACATTTGAATTCAACTAGAAACCAGTGATGCATCTCCGTTTCAGTCATCACATTTGCTTCTTCTACTGAATATGACTCTTTTTGTGTGGACAGAGGTCTGCCGTTGTTTGTTATTCTTGCAAGTTTTTCTTTCTAATGACAATATGGCTTACAGGTGATGTTCAGCACTGATGGCTATGCATTCCCTGAAACTTTCTATCTAGGTATGTTTCAAAGATTGTTAGTTATTCTTTCAAGGCTGTCGTATTTGTTGTTTAATCTGATATTGATTTTTGCATAACTTAAATCCTACAACTGTTATCGTGCATATAAAAATAACAATAAGACACATTATTATTCTAAATGCTCATGTTTCCTAGAGACATATCAAAGTAGTAAGTTAATATATTGTATCTTTTGCAGACAAAAAAATATCCTTTAGAACAACAGCATCTTGATATCGCACTAGGAAAAGGCATTACGGTCAATACATGCTATCTGTTGATAAGCTAGTCTTAATTCTCTGGTTGGTTTTTAGGTTTTAGTTTTATTATGCTGTTCAGTTAATAGACATCCTTCTATCTGGTTTGTTTGCTCTTCTATGTATTCTTGACTGTTTTAGCAATCAATTTGATCTATTGGCTCAAGATCTGCAGGGCTTCAAAAAATTTCCTTAAATGACTGAGATGGACCTTCAAATAGCTTTAAGAAGTTATATTACTTATATACCTTGTCATAACTGGTTATAAGAGGGTCTATAAGAATAACAACAAATTCTATTTTAGCATGTGATATGGTGGGATGTTATGCGGGAACCTAGGAGGTTCATGATTTACTTTAAATATTCTAGTGCGGCTTATTTAATAAAGAAACTTACCATAACTATCTAGCTTTTTACCAATTATTTGGGGTTGGCTTTATGGATCCTCATTCACCAAATATTCCTATTTAGGGCCAAGGTCCGCCGTACCGGTACCGGTCGGCGTATCGGACCGGTCCGTACCGGTCCCGTACCGGTTCTTCAACAATAAATTACCGGTACCGGATTTCACGCTGATCCGGTACCGGTCCCAGGCCGAACCGATACGTACCGGCCCGTACCGGCCGGTACGGCTGACCATGTTTAGGGCCATAAATGATGGTATATCACGTTTATCCATATCCTACCTCACAATCTCCATCTATGTTGTAGTTCTTCCGCTTCTTTTCTGACGACCTTTAACACAAACCAAAATACTTCTTACTGGAGCCTCCTCAGTTCTTTGTTGTTTTAAAGTTTAGATAATCTAGATTCTGGAGTACTTAATATTGTTCTAGTACTTTAGGCCATTGGTTGCATGCTGTTTGTGCCATTCTTGTCTTGCCAGAGTAAGTTGTAAAATCGATAAAAGCTGAAGACTTTCCCTATATGACCAAACAAATTTGTTAGCAAGTTACAAATAATCCATGAAGAGATGCATGCTCATTTATCTTCAGTTTTTGGATTGGTGATCAAGATTTTGGGTTCAAGGCATTTAGCAATGCTGATTTGTTAATAAGGTTCTTTCGTTAATCCCCACTTGCACTAAGTTATTTAAATCTTAAGTTTGTCCACAATGTTCACATTATATGCTTGTCCAGATCTCTTTACTTGTGGAAAGCCTAAACCTGGACCATGATCAAATAATCGAGACCTTTCTTTGATGATAATTTTAGCTCTCTCTGCGTATGTATATCTATAAACTAGAAGCTCTTCACCAATCACTTTTTCCACTAACATGCTTATTTGGATCTTTTTTAATTGTTCAATTTTTGGGTTGGTGAAGAGCTTTAGTAAGACGCCTTTCCCTGTATAAGAAAGAAATTTATTCAATTGGTTTAGCTATATATGCTTTATGATGCATTTTTCTTCATGCATTATTTTAGTCAGTAGTCTGGCCATGTAGCATATACAGAGCTTGTAGATATGCACTCCTGTGTGTGGTGCAGTCATCTTGCTGTGACTCCATATAGCGTTGGACTGCTCACTTTCCATTAAATCTTTGAGTGGAGTAAATGGTGGAAAATCCCTGATGGGTCAAGTGGAAGATCCTCCATTAATTATTATCTGCAACATGAAAATGCCTTCAAACAAGAAAATTATATGCTTCAAACAAGAAAATTATATGCTTTGGAGGTCTCCTATCTATTTATCATGCGCTAAAGGAAATGACATCTTCATTTCAACTTCTTGACTTGGGATTATATTGTTAGAATTCTTGCCTGGGATCTCGTGTGAGGCTTCAGAGACCTATTGTTGATTAGAAAGTAAATGGTGGAAAATCCCTGAGGGGTCAAGTGGAAGATGCTCCATTAATTATTATCTGCTACATGAAAATGCCTTCAAACAGGAAAATTATATGCTTTGGAGGTCTCCTATCTATTTATAATGCGCTAAAGGAACTTCATTTCAACTTTCTTGACTTGGGAGTATATTGTTAGAATTCTTGCCAGGGATCTCATGTGAGGCTTCAGAGACATATTGTTGATTAGAATTCACTTGCAGTGATCTGACCATTGGATGGTGCTAGAATAAAGTTCCTTTTGTTGGGAGTTTCATCAAGATTTCATGGCAGTTCAGCAATCTGGCTCCTAGCTAGCTCCTGAAATTTTCTGGATTTCGGCCACACCTTGGGGCTTCTAAAGCTCTTCTTAAATTTGCTCCAGCTCTTTTGGTCTATCATTAAGTGGTTACCAGTATAAGGCAATTCAAAGAATTTCTTAACTTCATGCGAATAGACCATCTGGCAACTATTTTGTCATTCTTCATTTTTGGAGATTTTTTCCTCTGCTCCACCACTCTTCTGGATTTTCTGCAACTCTTTTGGTGGTCCTAGAGATTTTTTCCTCTGCTCCACCACTCTTCTGGATTTTCTTCATCTTTTCTCCTTTGGATTAATTTCTGGTTAGGGAAAAAGGGTTTCTATAAGTGGTCCTCACAGACATTAAATTAGTTATAACTGCCATCACATTATTGTGTGGGGCATTTAGGCCCCGTTTGGCAAATCTTTTGGTGGGCTAGAAAGCACTTTCTGGCCCTTCAAAAGCACTTTTGGATGGTATAGTGGTGCTTGGTAAAAAATTGGAAAGCTGTTTTGGCTTTGCCAGAAAGCTAAAAACGTTTATTTGAAAAAAGTTCTATTTTGGAGCTTCTCTCCAAAAGTGCTTTCTGGAATGTCGGAAAGCTATTTTGGTTTTAATGAAATTTTTTTGATGACGAAAATGCTCACCAACAAATCTCATGATACGTCCTATATTCTATAATATCATATCATAATATATTATTACATTATAAATATAATATAATAATAATAATAAATTAATAAAATATTATGTTATATTATATTTTATTATTACATTATAATAGAATAATATAGCAATACAAAATTATAATATAATATATAAGCATAATATAACATATCAATGCAATCATAATATTATATTATTATAATAATAATAGTTTTTTATGATGATATAATATATTATTATTATATTATAATATAATATTAATAATATAACAAGATAATATATTATATTATCTTACATTTATTATATTGTATTACATGATTATATTATTATAATATAAATATATAATATAATATTATTATATTACAATAATGCAATCTAATATAATAATATTATAATAATAATATAGTATTATTATATGACAATATAATCCATTATTAGATTAGATTCTAATACATTATATTATATTATATTGTTATATTATATTACAATATTATTATCTAATATTATATTTTATATTGTCATAATTATAATAATATTATATAACATTATATTACATTGTAGTAATATTGTACTATTAATAATACATTATTATATCATATCATATTATGTTATATTATCATGCTATAGTATTCAATATTATATTATACTATATTATAATAATATTATACAAAATAATAATATTTTAATATGTAATAATATGTAATATTATATTGTATTATACTCTACTATGTAATATCTTTTATTGTCATTTTATCATACCAAAAGTACTTTTTCAGTTTGGTTATTAAACATATGTTAAAGCTTTACAGCACTTTAAAAATGTAATTACCAAACAGCAAATAGTTTTTTATAAAAACTCTACTTTCGGAAAGCTCTATTTCTGAAAAACTCTAAAAGCTTTATTACCAATAGCAATCCTAAACAGGGCCTTAGACTGTCTACTCCATTCATATCTGTATGACAATCTGGCAATATTTCCATATGTTTACGAGTTGATTCTTGTTGTACTAATCTATGTTTATTAATCATGTAAAAAAAATTATTCCGTAGGTGCAAAGAAGGCACGTGAAGTTGTTTTTAGTGTTTTATCAACTGCATGTGATGATGGTGATCTTACAATTCCTGAGGCCGTGGAAGCTGTTTGGCGCATCTTTAGACAAAACACATTGCAACTTTACAAGCTAAATGGTATTGTTGAATCTCATGATCACTTAAGAGCCATATCTTTCAACAGCACATCCAAGGTTGGTTCATTAGAAGAGAATTTAGTATTTGTCCGAATTATCTGGGCTGATGCTTCAGGCCAACACAGATGTCGTGTAAGTTCGTCTTTCCCTCAAAAAAAATCAGAGAGACACATGTATATTCTTATTAGGATTCTTAACATGTCTTATTTTCTTGCATTATCTTTCATTGACAAAACTGAAAAGGTCAATAATTGTAAACCAAGAGAACATACTTCTAGCAACAAATAAAGAAATTTTAGAATAGAAAAAAATGACTCTTATAGGGGAGACATCTAAGAATTGTTTACAGCATGGTTATATCGTGAAATAGACCTAAAACTTAAGCTATTGTTGCTGATGGAATGACATGCAGGGGTACCAAAATATTAATTAGCTTTTCATCTTTATGTCACGTGATGTCTTTATGGCATGGAATTGAGGTCTTTAGTAATCTTTTGCACTTGGCAGAATCAAGCATGCTAATGTTGAAATCATTACATCAGCAATCTTAGGGGAGCAAAATATTACAAATCAATACTGATATTGATGCATATGCGTTAGAAATGCTCATGTTTATCAGGTTGTACACAACTTTCTTCTAGGCACTTATGTAAGTTATGCATTCATTGTTGTGCATGTACCTATGTTTGTATATATGTTTATCTTGTCTATGCATATTTTTTAATAACCTAGGACCTCATCCAAAAAGACTAGCTGGAAGGTGCTATATTTGGTTTCCTTGGTCCTATATAAGTACCCAAGATCTACTCAGTGCATAACCGATATGGGACTAACACACACCTGTACAAGTACTCACATACTCTCCTTATTTAAGCCTTGCATTTTTGCTTGGCTAAGGGTCTAAATCAATTCAAATCTATATACAAGTACCGCAACTCTAAGCACAAATACCACAATCATCTCATGATCAGCCTAAATGAGCCCGTGTTGCAGCGTATCCTATTCCACATGAGCCATAGGTCGGGTATCATATGTCATAATCTAGGATTTCACCCAAAAAAACTAGTCAAAAGATGTTATTTAAGTTCCTTGGTCCTGTATAGTACCCAAAATCTATCCAGTGCATGACTATTGTGGGCAAGGTTGGCCGCATCAGTCAATACTGTACTATATCAGGCGTATCATACTAGTACTGAACCAAGAAGCAGTCTCGTACTGTACGACACTCGGTATGCCTTGCTGTCTTGTATTGTACTGCGCAAGATTTGCTGTTTCGGTACCCAAACCCCGTATCGGTGCCATACTAGCATAGTGTAGGTACGGTACGATATGAATTTTTTTTAGTGTACTGTGTCAATACGCCACTCATGCTGAGTACCGGTATCCAAGGTTCGCCGTCTCGGTACCGGACCCTGTATCGGTGCCACACTAGCACAGTGTTGGTATATTACGGTACGGAATTTTTTAGCATACGAAGTGTCGGTACATCATCCGTATCGGAGAGCGGTACCAAATAGGTATGGTATGGTATACCCTGTACCGCTCGGTTCGGATCAGTACGACATACTATGCCGGTATCGAACCAGTACGGTATGCCACATACCGTCCGGTTCGGGCCGGATAGCGTACCGCATACTGATGTTGTAATAGGATGGTATCGGTATGAGCTTTGGTACTGAGATGACGAACCTTGATTATGGGACTAAACATATAGCTGCATGGGTGCTCATATATACGAGGAACCATGGTTCGTTGTAATTATTAGCACTTAGCATGGGTGTGTCTACATCTTTCCGAACTTTTGTGATTTGTGACCTATAAGTTTTTCTTATGATACATAGAATTAGACTAATTGAAACATCTTGACTTAAAACCAGACCTGACTGCCTCTGGACTTTCATTTTTCACAACAATCAATGCAAAATAACTATAACAATGTAGGATAGTTGCTTAGAGTACCTTAAACTGCATGCCTGAATGGGATACTATGAATTATTGACCACATTCTATACCATAATACAGCATGTACATGAATAGCTTTTGATTTTTCTCTCCACTTTTTCAATTACATGATGCTTGAAAGTTGAGCAAAAATTTTCATCTTATAAACTGATTAACTTTATCTATTGCTTATTCAGGTTGTCCCAGCAAAGCGTTTTTATGAAGTTGTTAAGGACATAGGTGTGGGTTTGACTCATGCATCGATGGGAATGACTTCATTTTGTGATGCTCCAGCAGATAAGACCAATCTGACTGGTGTGGGTGAGATCAGATTGATACCAGATTTATCAACAAAATATAGGATCCCATGGTATAGATATTTTTTTCCTTTGACATGTTTCTACTATAAATTATTTGCCTGTTTCTTTAAATTTCTTTTTTAGTTAATATTTCTGTCCCTGTCATTATTTTTATTAAATGCATTTTCAGACTGAAAGAATATTATTCACGTACTATCATTCTGATGAATGTTATGTTGCTGCTAATCTATAAGAATGCCAGCTTGAAACCTGAATTACATGAAAACATGATTAAGGCCTCGTTTGGGGGAGCTTTTGGAGGGCCAAAAAGTAGTTTCTGGCCCTCCAAAAGTACTTTTGGATGAAAAAGAGTGTTTGGTAAAAAGTTCAAAAAGTTGTTTTAGCTTTTTTAGAAGACTCAAAATAGCTTTTTGGAAGAAACTCCATTTTGGAGCTTTCTGAAAAAGCTATTTTGAGTTATCGAAAAGTTATTTTTTTGACCAAAATACTCATAATAAAATATAACAATTATATATTTTGTCTCTTTATAAACCTAAAAATCTGTTGGAGCCCTAACAAGGAATCCTAGTCGTGGATCAGGCTCCCTTCTATGCAAGAAAAGGTATTCTTGTTTCCTATTATTATTTTATACCTTTATTATTGTCTTATACTATAAATATAATATTATATTACATTATATCATAATACATTAATATGTTATGTTAAATAATTTAATATTATGTTATATTATGAAAAATTAATGTACGCTAATAATTATAATATTTTGTACCTTTATTATTGTATTATACTATAAATATAATATTATATTATATTATATCATAATACATTAATATGTTATGTTAAATAATTTAATATTATATTAAATTATTATGCTGTAGTATACAATATTATATTACTATATTATAATAATATTATATTACATTACAGTAATATTATACTATATCATATATTTATATATTAATATATGTTATATTTTATTATGCTTTGTTGTATAATACTATGCAATGTCCTTTATGGTAATTTTGTCATACAAAAGTACTTTCTCAGTTTGTTTACCAAATACATGTTAAAATACCACAACACTTTAGAAATGTAATTACTAAACAACAAACAGCTTTTTATAAAAGCTCTACTTCAGAAAGCTCTACTTCCAACAGCTCTACTTCCAAAAGCTCTACTACCAACAACTCCCCGAAACAGGGCCTAAGCTGTAATATTATGATCTGATTTATGTATACCGATATTACTTGCATAATATTAGGGCATGTCATTGCACATCTATGTCACATCTATGTTACTACACATGGTTCTAATATTATTGAGTGTGTAATGATTCTAAAATGATGCTTTTTGAATGAGAGATATTTTGTTAGTCATTTTATTCAAATTCAAAGCTATCTTTCGGCTTAATAGGGCAAGACAAGAGGAGATGGTATTGGCTGACATGCACATAAAGCCTGGTGAAGCTTGGGAATATTGTCCAAGAAATGCCTTACAGAGAGTCACAAAAATATTGAAAGATGAATATGATCTGGTGCATATAGAAGCTTTTCAGTCAAATATGCACTTTAATCTTCATTTTGCTTATATTACCCAGTTTTTCTTAATGTGTAGGTTGTAAATGCAGGCTTTGAAAATGAGTTTTATCTCCTCAAAAATGTTGTAAGGTATATTTTTCAGTTAGTTCTTTTACGCTCAAATGTTTGCCCTCGTTCTGGGTCTTAGATCAAAGAACATGTGCAGAGAAGGGAAAGAACAATGGGTCCCATTTGATATGGGCCCCTACTGTTCTACTTCAGGATTTGATGCTGTATCTCCTATTTTACAAGAAGTAAAATCTGCTCTTGAATCCATGGATATTTCAGTTGAGCAGGTAACAATATATATCCATCATGTTTATTTTCTTTTCTTTGCTAATAATATGCTATGTCTACCTCACAAATTGTGCTTATAGCCTTTCAATTTCAACTGGATAAGTTAAATTCTTTGAACTTTAAAGGATAAATGGAATATTTTCTTGGCAACTCAAGTGCTTTAACTGTCGAGTAAAATTTGCACTGTGTTGAGGGTTCTTCTGAAGCACGATTGAATCATTTCTAAATTCTATCATGCATCTTGATTAAGCCAATGTTGCTCAACAGCCTGAGTAAATTTATCTTGCAGTTCATTTTGACAATTGTGATATTCCAACCTAATGATGAACTCTAGCTACAGAATAGCCCAGGATAAGACCTTTTGTTAGGGCACAAAACTAAATGAAGGAATCAATGGGAGTTATTGGGAAAAAAATTATACAAAATGGTAGTCACCTACGAAGAAAGAATGACTATTATGTTTTGGTTATATCAAAATTTTTTATTACAATTAAGAAGCAAATTCATGATTCATATGCTAATACGTCGTTTGTGCGGTTATGTTGCTTCTGGTTCTTGCTGGTGCTTCTTAAATCATATAGCTTGTATTCTGATAATTCAATTGTTCTTTGTTAATATATGTGATCATTAATTATCTTAATTGAAGCAATCATATTCACTATCATCTATGACATTTTGTATATGCTTGAAGTGTTGTTACCTTTGATATTGTATCTGAAATGTACCTTTTCTCCCTGGTCACTTAAGGTAGCCTATTAGTGTTTATATATTTTATTAAACCTTTGTTGTCATGACAGCTACATGCAGAATCTGGAAAGGGACAGTTTGAAGTAGCATTGGGGCATACAACTTCGAATCTTGCAGCTGATAAATTGATCTATGCTCGTGAGGCTATCAAGGCTATTGCTAGAAAGCATGGATTATTAGCAACCTTTCTTCCAAAGTAAGTTTGTGCTCCCTATCATTGTTGAAGGGTAAAGGAAAGAAATGATCAAATTATAAGGTGAATCCTGTTCTGACTTTTTATGCAATAGGTTCTAGCATATCACTATATAAGTGATAAAAATAATGTTAATATGTTGCAGATGCTAAGATAATGTTAAGGGACCATGCAAGATGACATGGGTATAAGCAAGAAAGATTAGAGCATTGTTTGAGGAAAATGTAAAATTCAAATTGAAGGTAATGCAAAGAACCAGAGATGTAATCAGTAGCAGACTGAATTGTATTATCTGGAGTCTGGACATATGACACTGATGTCGAGTGTTAGCGTCCAGAAATGTTTGGATAGGGGATCTTTCAAAAGATCGGACATTGTGACATGCCCATATTATATTAGATGTGTCCTTAAGAATGTATAAATAAATGTATAAAATAAATATATATTTTTTGGATCAACTGCTTTGTAATTTCATAGAATTCATAAAACCTTGTCCTTGTCAAATGTTATATTAGACTTGAAAAATTAATAGGTATAGGTGCCTGTATTCTGAAATTTCCGATGGTAGATTTCCAAATTATAACTACTAATCTTGGCATCTTCTTTTCATCTCTTGCTATTCCCATAGGTACTACTTGGATGATATTGGCTCTGGATGCCACGTGCATTTAAGTTTGTGGCAGAATGGCAAGAATGTTTTCATGGGATCCGAGGTACCGACTACTCAATATGGAATGTCAAAAGTTGGGGAACAGTTCATGGCAGGAGTTTACTATCATCTTCCTTCAATCTTAGCATTTACAGCTCCACTTCCAAATAGGTGACATTTCCCTTATTCAATGATTTTCTTAACCAGGGATGATATATTTTTAGTAATACGAATAATTGATGTCACAGTTGTATGGTGATATACTTAAGTGCTTGTCGAGCCTCTATGAGCTGTTCTTTACTGCTATTGAAGATTACATCTTTGAAATATATTTCTATACACTATTTATTTTTGTATTACTATTTCTATTTAGAGCAAAAAATGATTGGCGATTGGTTGATAAGCAATGGGCAGTGCTTTAGTTGGTCCGTCAAGCATTGATTGCATTCGTTACGCATTCATCGTGAAAGTAAAAGTTGACTTCGTAAGGCTATTTAGTTAATGTGTAGATTACTTGAGGAATTAAAAACAGTCCCTACGATTATTAAAGATAACTATAAGGAAAAAGAATAACTAAAAGATAAAATGCAATTTAAGAAAAGATAACTGAAGGATAAAGTTATTATTTATAAGAGGCAAAAAGACCTTAAAGCATCTGGATTGTGGGTTGGATGGGTTGTTGGGAGGGGGTACAAAAGATAATAGTTTTCTAATTTCTTTTCCAAGATTATTTTCTTATTTTCTTTTTATATATAAAGGGAAGGAAGATCATGCTTGTGAAAATTTCCAGGTCCAAATTATTGAGTAGGCATATTCCAATAATTGGACCAAGAATCTCCTCCAAACAAAGGAGATGTATGACCATTGGGGATTGCCCGGTGCAACCAATGTGTTCACTTGCTACTTTTATGTCTACTTACTACCAACTTTCCGACATAATCTCCAATTGCCATGTACCCTCTCTAAACATTTCCTTATTTAATCTTCATGGACCACATATATTTGTCCATCGCTCCTTACCACATATTTAGGGGAAATAACGTGCTTTGAACAATTCTCAACTTCTATGATCTTTCTAATAAAATTTTATGCTAGGTTACACCCATGCATGCGATGTAAGCCACTCTTGTTGCCTCTCTTAAAGACTCTTTGGATTGAGATGTTTATCAGTCAATGTCTTAGAATTAAAGAAAACATTTCGTTTTGCTTCATGAGCCTTCTAGGTGTTATCTAAATTATGAACCTTTTTTTTTTTTGCATATGGGCTCTCAAAAGTTTTGATTTGCGCGCATGATTCTGTAATTATGCATTTTGCCTGTAAGCCAGTTCATATATATGCACTAATTCTCTTTCCATTTGCTACCATTAGTGGTTGTCAGCCAAACAGTGAACAGAATCATCTTATCATGGTTAAAGGTTAAGTTTGAATGGTATGTTGGAGATGGTATGTGTCATTTTGCCAGTAAAGCTAGTTTAGCAGCTAGTTAACCACAAGGGCATTTGTGCAAAATAAAAAATATTTGAAAAGGTAATTATGCCGAAGGCAAAGTTCCAGGGCCATCATGCAAAATTGAAACTCCCGTGGTTAAACATGCAAAAATTCATATAGTCCTGAATGGGAATGCTTGATGAATGAAAATCCATGTAGCCGAGCCCATATAGTTGGACCAAGGCCTGATGGTTATGGTTATGACGGACTTTTATTGTTGTTTAAAATTTAAATTGGTGGTGGTGCCTTCTTATAATTGCTTCTATACTGAATTGAAACCTTCTTTTCATGTTTGTCATAGCACATTGTTCATTGTAAGAAGTGTTAGGGGTGTAAAGGGGGGCCACAAATCTTTAGTCCTATACTGCTTGAGTAGTGGAAAGGATTGTGCTTATAAGGGGTCTCCATTCCCTTTCTCTTGTGAGATGCCGTTTGGACAAAGCCATGAGGGATATCTTCCGTCCTGGAAAGGCAGGGGGACTCTCCAAAGCGGACAATACCTTGTGACGGGACGCAACCCCTTTTTCTGCTCTAACAGATAGGGCGCCCTGAGTGCGTGGACCTCCTCCCGCACAATCCGTTCCACTCGGGGGGATAGTGTTAGGGGTGTAAAGGAGGACCACAAACCTTTAGTCCCATATTGCTTGAGTAGTGGAAAGGATTGTGCTTATAAGAGGTCTCCATCCCCTTTTCCTTGCGAGGCGCCTTTTGGACAAAGCTGTGAGGGGTATCTCCCATCCTGGAAAGGCGGGGGGGACTTTCCAAAGCGGACGATACCTCGTGACGGGACGCAACCCCTTTTCCTGCTCTAACAAGAAGCATCACGAAAATTGCTTATATATCTTTTAATAAAGGCGAAACAAGATAAAAGTACATTAGAGACCAAATTTCTATGAGTAAAGCTGATCTTCAACAAGTATATATGAAATTAGGGCATAAGCAAAAAAATATGATGGGTAGAAGGAAATTCTACTTGATCAAAGCACTAACAAATGAAAATTAGAAGCTCATTACATTAGGCTCATCCAATAGGTATGTGGTAAGATAGCAAACCTCAATGTATCATCGACATAACTTCTTCCATCTTGAATTATATTTCCCAACAATGTTAAGTCCATTTTATATGGCGTGATCTTTTATTTTTGGTCACCAACTTGAATGAAGCCATCAACAAGGGCATGATGAACTAAGAACTTAGGAGAATTTTAAAGGATAAGGTTCTAACTGTGCAATCAGATAATTTGCATATAATGTTAGTGGTTAACATCTACATGTCAAGGTTGAGGTAGAATGACAATTACATGATACCTTCAGCTTCTTTTGATTACATTAGATCTATTTTTCTAAGTATATGATCATGGGACAATATGAAAATATTTAACGTAGCAATATTTTAGAGCAGCAAGTACAAAAATTGATTTCAAGTGGCATCATGTGATAATGTTTCTTAGTACCAGACCTTGTACTTGTAAGATACTGGTATGGATTAGTATGATACGGTAGACCCCTATACCAAGTACCAACACATGGTACAATGTTGGAGTCAGTACAAAACCTGTATCATGTGTTGCTATAGCATATGCTAAACCTCCAGCTGTACCAGTACCATACTGAGTTGGTATGGTATTCCCCGTGTCTGCTAGCATTGGTCAATGCTTAAAACCTTGTTGTATGATACTTCAAATAGGGGTTTCCGCCAGAGTCTATGATGCATCTTTGAAGAATTTTCTGTTTTTACAAGTCCTGCGTGGAGACTTTATATATAACAAGACTTGCTCGTCTGTTCATTATTTACTAATTTTCTCATGTTTCAGGCTTTCTGTTATCATTATTTACTATTTTTCAATTAACCTTTCAACTCTGACTGGATCCATGGACAGTTGTCCGTGATTTGTTTAGAGCACATTTTCGTTATGTCATATATGTCCATGAGATTGTGAGCACAACATACATAGTATGTTATGTATGTGAATGTTTAAAGTGTGAGTTTGTGCACACTTCTATTAGAAGCATAATATACAATTTACTCCATGTAATTATGGTTTGCAGACTGTGTTGAGAATAATTTGAGTCTGCATATGTGTATTTTGTTTGTTTATATGGCACCAAATGCTTTTATGGGGTAATTTTATTTTAAATGTAACCTTCTTGGAAGATTATATCAAACAGGAGTTGTATATGGTAATTTTGGTGGATATTAGATTGCCTTGTATTGCATGCTTTTGAATTTCAAAATTTGTTGATTTTCTTTATGCTGGGGTATGTTGTATTACATAGTTTATTCTGATGCTTTAAATAATTTGAATGTGTTTTATGTAGTTATGACCGGATTCAACCAGATACATGGAGTGGAGCATATCTTTGCTGGGGAAAAGAAAACAGAGAAGCTCCATTGAGGACTGCATGCCCCCCTGGTGTGCCTAATGGGCTTGTAAGCAACTTTGAAATCAAGTCCTTAGATGGGTGTGCAAACCCTCACTTGGGTCTAGCTTCAATAGTTGCTGCTGGGATTGATGGCATTCGGAGAAGTCTTACCTTGCCTGAGCCTATTGGTATGAGTTTATCACAATGCATACCCAAAAAAATATTGTGTTGAGACCAAAATTATCTTGTGACAGTGACTCTCTCTCGATACACATGACAAAAAAAGTGGCCATTGTCTCATATTAATCATAAAGCATACAATTTTCTTTGTCCTGCTTACAATAAGATTACCATATGCATTTCATGCATCCTAAAGAAATTTGAATACTGTTACTCAAACCAAACCGCTCTCTTGATCCTAAAAGTGTTTTAGGGTTTTCAATGACGATCTTTACTAGTAAGAATCCTATTCAACTATTATGGATATGCGCTCATGAGCATGCGTTAGCAAGGAGAATGTCCACTGGAACTTCTCTCTGTCGTTCTCTCTCTCTCTCTCTCTTCATGGGTACACCCCATAAGGGCCTCCCCTCAACCCTAACATCAAGTATGGATTCTCAGCTATATGTTTCTTCCAGCTCCCCACCCATGGTGTGGCTTGCAAGCAGCAGCAGCAGCAACAGCTGAGCCTCTCCGCAGTCTGTGGCATACAGCAGGGAAGCAGGCTGCAAGTTTACTGCCTCCCAGCCTCAGATGGAACCATTTCAGCCAGAAAAGATAATAACAGTAGATGAAATGATCAGGAGAAAAAAGAGTAAAATAAAACATTGGTCTCAGATTTTTCTTCTTAAATAAGAAACTTGAAACTATGTGAGAGTGGTGAAGCCAGTACTATAAAAGTAGCTGAAAGCCAGGTATAACACACGATGGAAAAGCATACTGTGCACCTTGGTGGCACATGCAGGTGCAATTTTCTTTTACAATAAAAATAGCATATACAGGAATTTGGGGTCACTTGGTGCATTGATTTATTGCATTAGTCTCATCTTTCAACTCCAGTCAGTCCTCTAGTCAAATTGTGCTTCACCTAGACAAACCCTCCCTAGAGTTTCTCCCACACTTCTAAAATAAGACTACTTTGATGCGACCAAGATAGGATGGCTCCTACTACTAACAGGTTTAAACCTTTGGGCATGGCCCCAGGATTTCTTGTCCTACAAGGAGTAGTGGCTGGACTATAATGAAATGTGGACCTAAAAAGTCATGCCTCACAATGTGAGATGTACGCATTGGGCATTCTCATAGGTCTGGGGTCATAAATAGCATCCAGAAATCATCCAAGTTTGTCCAAAATGTTTGAAATAAGATGGTTCACATATAATTGAACAATCATTTGCACTCGGGTTCCTTCATTATAAAAACATGTAGCATCGGTCCTTGATAATCTGTTGTGAACCTTATCTAACTTGGCCAAAATATCTTATGTTTATGTTAATCAGATACTGAGGTTTGATTATATACTAGAGAAACCAAGGTTTGTCATCTCGGTATCAGACCCTATATTGGTACCATGTTGGTATTGTGTCGATACGCTTGGTACAGAGGTCGGTTCGGGGTATTGAGATTTGATATGCCCTCTGTATCAAGTATCAATTCGGTACTGGTGTGGTGCATCATGCCTGATCTACTAGTATGGCAAACCTTGGGAGAAATAGTGGATAATCATAATAATTTGTTTCCAAGGTTTGTTTAGACATTCTAGACACATTGTCTAAGAAAAATGTTGTATAGTACAAATATGCGCCATCTTTTACCCCTTTAAGAATCCAGTCAGAGTACATCTGTTAAATTATTATTTTTTTAGAGAAGGATATAAAAATTTTATTTTTCTAAGCAAGGTTTGCTATACTAGTGCATACCTTCCTATATTGGTTCGGTGTACTGAGGCTTGATATGAGGCCTGAGTCTCAGTACACCGAACCAACCCCCATACTAGCAATACCAATACAATACGACATGGTGTTGGTACGGGTTTCAATACTGAGATCGGAAATCTTGGCTCTAAGCATTCCGAATTACTGATAGAGCTTCACTACTTGAATATATTTGAGGATGGTAATGTTATCATTCTCATTTGACAACTAGCCAATATTAGATTTTGATTATTTTATCAATTATTTTGACTATTTTATCAATTATTTTGACTTATTTAAAAATTATCCATAGTTAGGTCATGGATACCTTATTGAACGATCTTGCAAACCAAGTGGGCCAATTCAAACATCATGACTTGCTGCATGCAGCCTAGCCATCAAAGTGTCATTGGCTAAAACTGGCACCCAAGAATCCCTCAGGTTGACAACTTGGTAACCACAATCATTTAGATTAGGTGCCACATCTTACTCCTACAACCACTTCCTAAACATGCTTAACTTTTTTGATAGTGTTGTCAACTTCCTCGCTCTCCCATGCCTGCTTCAGTTCTACTATCACACTCATCTTAACTCCAATAACTAAGGTCAACAGCATGCTGAGGACCATACACGAGAACTTAATCTTTCCTGATAGTGTGGTTTCAACCAAACTTGCTCTCAACTCTGGTTAATGTGTTACAAAGCTTCCAAGTGGTGGTGCAGCTTTCTAATCTGGCAACTGGACATTCATTACCATCTTATCTCATCACCATAAACAGCAACAGACGAGACTCCCAATTCTCTCTAGTGAGGATAGAATTAAGGAACAGCAAAATGTTCTCTTATGAATTCACAATTCGATCAAGAGGGTTTCCTATAATGCTCGTCTTATGCTAGCGTGTCATTCAATTAATTAACATCTAATTGCTAAATCATCCTATTGGTACCATATAAATGTCTCAAGCAACAAATGGTTGTTGGCTTTTCTAGGGTATTGTCTTCAACAGTGATGAAATATATTGGGTATACATGCATACAATATGACAAGATACAAGCAGGTCTCTGAAAACTTGTTTTCTTGCACGCCCACATTCTATTTTTGATACTGTTTTTGCAAATTTATGTTACATATTCCTAAGAGATGTTGCATACTTTCATGAGTACTTCTAGTTTCTATTATACTTTATTTGTTTAGCTAAGTTTGCATGATCACATTTACTAGTAGTTTACATTTTCTTGGATTTACTAACCATTTGTCGTTTGAGTTTCAAGAGGATATAGCTAGTGAACATTATTTTCTGTTTAACACTTAGTAATTAAGAGGCCCAGCATGAGAATTTTTTCTATATTATTTTATGGCTTGTTCTACTCTTGTCAGTGCTTGTGTCTTCAAATTTTTGAAGTTGTGATTTCATTTCCATGATAGAAGCCTCATATTAGATATGTTGAGTTAAGAACCACCTCTTTTATTGCATGTGGTGGAGAAAAAAGGGTATCATAACCTGAAAAATGGTAAAACTACATTCCTCTTAGACTAACAAATTGTTTGTACTTGCAGATGTTTTTTTCATAAACTTAGTGAACATTAATTTTTGACTTTTATGTCTCTCTCTTATGCAACCTCAAACATTACATTTATTGTCAGTTCAAAAGGAGAATGACAATAGGACTATCTTATTAACTGACAAATTTCTTTTTTTACTGATGGAACAGAAACGAATCCTTCTTTTCATGGTTCAAAACTTAGAAGGTTGCCAAAAGAATTGGGTGAATCTATAGAAGCACTTTCTGGGGATGAGATTTTGAATAAATTAGTCGGTGAAAAACTTGTAACTGCTGTTATTGGGATTCGCAAGGTAAGCTCTTGGAAGTATTTTCCTTCATCTATTAATAAGCTTTTCAAGCCAAGTATTAATCAGTTTAATGTAGTCAGACTTATAAACTAACTCAAAAATTAGCAGACATTGCACAATGTAATGCTATTCTTACATGAACGTATATCAATGTTAGACATTTGTCCAAAAAAATTAGTCATTTTGCTTTAATTGATCCCAAAATAATCATATATTTGTAACAAACATAAAAGTTCTGTCATGGATCATAAAGAGATGTGCTCTGTGTAGGACTAGGTGGCATGAGATTTAGCTTGGATTGGTGTTTGGAGAGGTCCTAAAGGAAATCTCATATGGGGATAATTAAGATTTGATGAGACCCACAGTTACATGGTTCAATTGATTGCTTGTTTTGGTTGGATTTGAGATTTGAGTTTCAATTTTTGATAAATCCAAGTTCATGATGGGGTGAGCAAGTATTCTTCCATTCTATTGGCTTATTTCTTATAACTTTTTTGTTTCCATAGAGGAAAGAGAGGGGGGGGGGGGGGGAGGGGGAGGGAGAGGGGGAGAGAGAGAGAGAGATTGTCTATTGCCCTAGCTGGAAGATTCATGGTCCGTCATGTACACAGAAAATCAGCACGAACAATCATAACATACAACACCCGTAATGGTCAGAAACAAAATTTTGAAGTTTTGCAGGTTTTTAACCATCCATCAAGTAATCACAATTCACATTTTTTAGTTACAGTATTAGTCATCGTGTCAAACTTATGGTAGGCTATATAATTAAGGATCCCAAGGGCTTACTTGTTCCTCACATTTCTGTCATTTTGAGTGTTTCCAAACCATAAATCATATCAAAACATTTCTTTACCATTGGAAAAATGGCTTGCGGAAATTAGTGCATAGGAAAGTAACCGCAGAACATTGTTTTATTTTTTAAAAAATATTTTTTAAATCTTTGGAGTTTGGACTATAAGTAATGGTATGGTTTATTTATCCAGCAGGCACAGCATATATTTTCATCAAGTTGGAGGCTTTAACTTTTTTCCATAGATTTGTAGATCTGTCTTCTCTCATTCTTTTTCTATGTTTTCCTATCATCTTATAATTCATAGCCAGTATTAGGTTTTATAGAATGCATTCAAAATAAGGTGAATTGAGTGGTGAGTGGCCAATATCCCCGTAGGATGGCCTTACATGAAGTTATGAGTTTCAAAGTTGCCATGGTAATCATGTTGCTCTTTATTTAGAACTCTGTGATAAGCATCAATTATGAGACTGGATTTTGGACAATTATTACCATTTCAACTAGCATGCTTCTAATTATTAGGAAAAAAGACAACATGCCCTTTGTTGTTTTCTGTCATAGTGTGCATCTTTTCTGGACTACTCCAGTAACATTGAAACCGTTCCCAACCCAACAAGTTCTTTTCTTAAGTTGTGTTAGTACAACATCTTCCTTCAAATATCCATACAGAAATCAAACAGTCCATTTATTACAGGCCCACCTCTTTGTAATGACTCAGTTAGTTAATGCTGACATTAACTGGAGGATGTTATCTGGAATATGATGAACTTAGAAAAAAAAGTATGCTTCTGAATAATAGAGATGTGACGGACTTCAAAAATACAACCATAAATTTCACTGCAAGTACCATTTATATTTCCTGGACCTTTACCTAAAGCCCCCTCTGACACTTAAACATAGGTTTTTAAGAAGAAACTTTTCGATATTTAAAAGATCCACACTATTTTGAGGAACACAAGATTTCTCGTAGAAACTCAAAATCAAACTAAAAATAGTGCAACAATGAATTTATCACTGTGATGATAAATTTGATACACGTACTGATAAAGATGTCCTATCTTCCAAGATTGTGCTCTCTCTCTCTCTCTCTCTCTCTCTCTCTCTGAGTGCATTTTTTTTCTTTTTCTAAGCAACGGGAGGTAGCCCTTCCCACAAATACCCCAGCTTACCAAGCTGGTAAAGGCTTTGATAGTTGGATCCTGGGGTTCAACGTTCAACTATCAAAGCCTTTACCCGCTTGGTAAGCTGGCACCTTTCCAGTACTATGCTCGATGGATCCAATATATCATGTTGAATCATGATATCTAGTTCCAAGTAGTTTATGACATTCTCGTGCCCTTTCATCAAAACCATGTTCTCCATTGCTTTCTTAGAGCCATTTTGCGTGATGAGTTCATCAACTGCGTAAATGTACTAATGGAGTTTCCTATTTCATTAGTTTTCCACCTTTGCTGTTATTATGGTTTGTACTCTGTCCCTGACCTGATCTTGATGCCATTTTTGAGGTTTGATTTTTATTTGCTACTATAATGAGGACTTCAAATGTGAGATGAAACTAGTGGACAAACTTTTAATGCCTTGATGTGGAATCTGAGGTAAACTTTTTATTGTCACACAATGCTGATATCCTATTTAATGATTATTTTTAAAGACACTGCAACTTTTTCTCATCAACAACTACTGATATAATCCTGTTCTTGCCAAATAATTGTCCCATTATAATTATATTGTGGAAGTTTGGTTTGTGCCTTAACATATGCTAATCTTTCTCCATCAATACTGTCAACTTCGTTACAATCATGGTAGAAAGCATGAATGATTGATTTGACAATTTTTCTTAGAGTCTCAAAACATGTAATTATTCCAATGCCAAATGGATACTATTACTTCTTGATGTTTATTAACTTAGTAAAAGAAAAGGTAGCAAAAAGATACTAAGAAAATAAGCGGTAACTATTTGGTCGAGCTTGTTCATCTTTTACACTCAATGTATAACCTTTTCCATTGCAAATTATTTTACATCTGTTTCATTTAATCTTTAGAATTGTACAATCATCATTCATATATGTATTGTTGATTTCACCATTAATAGGTAATTTTATATCAAGCCATGATTTGCAAAACTTGGTTTTGGTTTAGGCTGGGTCTCCTGAGTGTCCTTTTTGTTGAATTTAGTAGTTCCGGCTCCAATTTCTTCATTTCAGCCCAAAAAAGATGATTTAGTACTGTTAATTGGTCATTAGCAGTCCAACATGGTCATTCGGACCACAGGTCAGGTTTGGGTTTGAAAAATGACTTGCTCAAAGAACCAAGTCTGGTCGGGGTCATATCCATTTCTACCTAACCGGTATTGGCTGATTCAACTCTGCCAAATACTCATGACTGCTTCTGTAGCCCCTTAATCAATCACCCCATTCTTGGACCTTGTCAATGACTTTAGTAGTGGCATTTTGCACAAACACCCTTTTTAGTTCTTCACTTGATATTTATATTACTATTGGGTTTCCTTCTGTTAAGGCCTGATATACATTGTTAACCTCTTCCCAAAGTGCTAGAGCTTTTGGGTTCTAGCTGTTAGATAACATGGCATCAAAGCCAAAGGTCATTGGAAATCCCCATTTAGGCCATTTTTTGTTTTTTTGTATCACCCTATCGTTATCTTGAGTCTTTTGTTCTCTTAAATTGTTATTTGAGGCATTCTTGATTTGTTATCTCAAGTCAGTGTGTTATCCAGTTCCCACGGCGGTTGGAGGGAGGGGGCAGGGTTGTGAAGGCTTGATGCACATTGTTGACCTCTTCCAGACATCGGACAAATGGTGCATTTTTCTTGTCTTGCATGGATACATACCTAGACCTGACTTAACCCGAACTCAAATGCATCAAGTTGGGTCTATGCTTGACTTAAACTAGCTCAAATTACTTGATAGACCTAATATACTTGCTTGGAACTGTCCCAACCTAACGGGTTAGTCAATGTGCTGATCCAGGTCCAAAATCTTGACCGGAAGGAAAATAGGTCACATCTGGGCCATGCTTGACCTGGTCTGAACCTGGCATGGTTGATCGCCTAGAAAATCAGAAATGAAAAAAAAGGAGAAAAAAGTCAAGAAAATGACCAGACATCATTTTAGATATATCATACTGTGCTCCTATTTATGGCCACAGGAGGCATCGCTTTGATGGTTTAAGAAACAAGTTTGACATCTTGTTAAAATACAATACATGATTTGCTTTTTGGTGACAAATTTGCACATGACAGCTCGATTATCTATGAGATTTAAGCTATAAGATACCATACCTTATATCAAAAAGTTAGCTTTCTCTGAGAATTCAAAATCAGCAGTTTTTCCAAGACATGTGAATCTGTGTTTAAACCTGACAGAATGCTTCTTAGAATTCACAAAACTTTTGGTATGGATATGCAAGTTTTTGTCCTACTCCTATCAATTAGTTCCAGGTGAAACTTTGAGAAATGAGCAAAACTGGAACATTTTAGTTTTGATTGAAGCTTCACACCTACGTTTATTCTTTGATGCATGCTTTTTAGTGCTGGGCCATGCTAGTCCATTGTAGCCGGCACATAAGACCAGCCATCACATATCGTGCTTGGTCGGTACAAGCAGTCGGCATGAGTTGGTATCACTCCTATTAACTTGTCTTCTTTAACATACTTCAATTCAGAAAGGGCTTTTAAATCTTTTTTTTTCTTGTTCTGGCATGCTGTGGTATGGCAAGACATGGCATGTGGCTAGCTGACCACTGGTCAGCATGCCTTGTGCCATTGGCAACTAAATCCATACTTTGATGCAGTAGCAATTGCTTCGCAATTGTGTTGTTTATTTTTCCTGATGTGCAATTACAGATAATAATTATGATATCGCCAATACCTTGCATTTTCATGTAGCTATTTCTGTCAGAAAAAAAGCTAGTAATTTTGTAGATTATCTGAATCACAAATGTGGTGTCTAACAGGTACATGATGTGTAAAATTTTATGTATATTATACCAAATTAATCAATGGTAAACTTTAGAAATAAGAGCAATCAAGAGATAAATAGCATATAAACAATATGAAGCTTTTTGTGGAGGAATCATATGAAGGAAGCATATCTAGCAGAAGCAATTGGTCTTCAAAATAAACTGATATCATCACTCAAGACAGTTGTCACTTTGTCTCATAAGTCATAACTATGTCAGTCTTTTTTAAATGCGCTCAATGTTTACTTACATATGTTATGGACTTGGTCATAGCAAGAGACTTTAAGAAGGTTTTGGATTCTCATAATTGAACATGTAGATTTTGTAGGATTTTTCTAGAAAATTAGGATTCCTTATGTATGTATGTTTGTGTGTATGTATGGAGACACATCTCTGAGACCAACACTTCACATTGGAAGAAGTCAGTTCTCATAGTTCATATTCTTATTCAAATCCTCACTCCCATCCTTCTATAACTTTAACGGTATAGTGTGTGAAGCCTTTTTCTTTCTTTTTTGTTTTTTTTAAAGGGATTGTCGTCAATGTTCATGATAGTAAATGCATTTCTTTGGGATGTTCTTGCACTGCCCATTTGTTACAAACCATAGACAATTGAGCTGCTCTTCCAACAAGATGAACTGATTTTGACATAATAGCCAACTTGACCATGTCAAATTTGCTGAACTGAAAATGAAAGACTCAAATGATTTTGATGAATCTAACTTGGCCTTGTCAAATGAGCTACAATTTGTTCCTATGAGAAAAAAAAAGAAAGAAGAGAGATCTAATTCCGCGGATTTTCAAGTACCATGAGGTGAAGTTTTTGACTGATGTTTTCTCAGTATTTCTAATTCCATGCCTTCTCTTTTTCACTGATGCAGGCAGAGGTTGACTACTACGGAAAGAATAAAGATGCATACAAAGAACTCATTCACCGATACTAGTAAGCTAAATGTTTCTAGGTTGAGTAGTGGAGAAAATATCATTTATCTTATGAATCACTACAGTCCTGGCCTAGAAGACAAGTCAAACGCATGCATAGTTTTATCTGTTTAACTTGCATACCCAGTTAAAATGTTGTCACTCTCATTTCTCCCATTAATTTTGTAATGGTTATTCAGCAGTGGTGACTGTCGAGATTCTGTGACAACAAGCATCAATTTTCCAGGCCAACTTTTTGTTTATTGGATGAGAAAAATCATCATGAATGAAAACAAATTCATCTTGCATCATTTCCTTTCTTGCTCCTTGTCACAACTAATTCGCTGAACTGTTTGCATGCATGCTTTCTTCTAGAAGGATTATAATCATGTTCTCTATGATAGAAGAGAAGCAACCTAGTTTTGACATCCCTGGGTTATTCTCATAGTTTTCATTTTACAGCCCTGTAGCGGCTGTCAGACTTAATAATTGAAATTGTTTGATCCATAATATATCCAAAACTTTCAAGCCAAAATGGTTTGCTTGTTGGACAAATGGGTGTGGGTGGTTGCTGGGTGTCATCAATTTGTTGGGATCCAGCATTTAAAAGCTCCATTTTTTTTTTCTTTTTATGGTCCCATGTGCTTCAAATCCATGAGCTAGAATAGGTTTGAGGCTGGATCGGGTAGAGTCCGTCCAAGCTTGAGAGTAAAGTTGCTTCGAGGTCAAGCTGCCCTGCCAAAGTAGGTCCAAAGCCAGACCAAGCTTGAGAGTAAAGTTGTTTCGAGGTCAAGCTGCCCTGCCAAAGTAGGTCCAAAGCCAGATTAGGCCGAGCTTGAGCTAGGCCATTGATTGCTGGTGTGGATTCTGCCCGAGTCTGGTCCGCTGGAGGTAGTTCAACTACTTTTAGTAAAATTTTTATGGGTTGGTACCAAGATTCTGGTTCGAACCCTGTGAAAAAGGCTCTAGTGAGAGAAACTCTCTCTAGAGAGAGAAAAGACTAACGGCTAGTCTTCGGGGGGTGTTTCGATGTCCAACGGCTTGTCTCCGGTTGGTCCAGGAGGTGCTGCGACTGCCGCGTGGGGTGCTCACGGCAGCTGTGGTGGTGGAAAGGCCCTGTTTCGAGCCTCAGGGTGGTCCGTTGTCCATCGGCTGGTGGGCTCGGGGTGGTTGGAAGGGGCGGCGGTGGTCTGGTCTCCGGGGTGCTGTCTCTGGTGGCTAGGGCGGTGTTGCGACTGCCACAAGAGGCGGTCAGGGCAGCCGTGGTGCAGGAAGGCTCTGGTTCGAGGCTCCGGTGGACTGTCCATCGGCCGGTGGGCTTAGGGCGGTCAGAAGGGGCAGTGGGGTTCTAGTTTCGAGTGCTCCCGGCGGTGATCTATGGGGAGATATCCATGGGGCAGCCATTGCGGCGGTTTGGTGGAGTGCTCACGGAGGTCGCGGCCGAGAACGCTCTGATTCGGCTGCTTGCTTCGCCTAGTTGGGTCAACACTTTTGTATGGTTTTCTCCTAAGCTTTTTGTGTGTCCCAAGTGCTTTAGATCATACCGATGGCCAGGGGGTCCAACATCGGAGCAGACGATGGGGAAGAGGGTGGAGGTGGCAACTCAAGGCAAACGTACGGCATCGGGGAGCCGGGTGGAGGGATCTAGGGCCCGAGCGAGATTAGGGCCCTGGGTGACTTGCTGACCCACGGAAGTGGAGGTGGCTCGGTTGAGCTGCCATTTCTCGATAGGAACTCCTGGAGGAGTCTATCAAGGTTGCCCGCCAGGAGTGGGAGGGACTGGCGGTGATGGGCCACAGTCTCAGTCGGCGGGTGCCGGTCGAGTGGGTGGCCAAGGATGTGGCCGCCCGGTTGAAGAAGGCAGGGAAGGTGGTGGCAGTGACACTAGCTGACGACCATTTTGCCCTGCATTTTCGGTCATCGACGGATCAGGACTGCGCGTTGTTGGAGGGGCCATGGGTGGTGGCGGGGTAACTCCTCGCCATGGAGCCATGGGCACCGAATTTTCTGCCCAGGGAGGCCCCCTTGGAGACCGTGGTGGTCTGACTTCAACTACTCGGGCTGCCGTCGGAGTACTGGTCGACCTCGACCATTCTCGACATCGCGGCTCGGGTAGGGCGGCCATTGGCCGTGGTGGGGTGACCGAGGAGCGACGAGCCATGGGCTTTGCCCGGGTGAAGGTGGCGATCAATGCCACCAAGCCCCTCCTCTTGGGGGTCCGGATTCATGGGAAGATGAAGGTGCTCTTGCAACCCTTCGTCTTCAAGAACATCCTGGATTTCTGTGTCCAGTGCGGTAGGATCGGGCACACAGCGCCCATCTGCCGGTTCTCGGAGCCAGCATAGACGGAGGAGGGAGCCCCCGTGGTTGTGGATATCGGGGACGACCCTGGGGCACCGAAGCCATGCCCCGTGGAGGGTGACCCTGGGCCAATTTACGGCCCGTGGTTGGTGGCGACCCATGCCTGACTTCCACGGAAGAAAGGGCTACCACTGCCGAGGAAGACGACTGCGCCCGTGGCCGAGTCATCTTCAACTCGATCGTCCTCCCCGATGGCTTGCCCCAGTCCTCCTGCGTCCCCGCCAAACCTGGAGGGCTGGTAGAAGCCAACAAGGTGGCCCGCCGCCGCTCTCTGCCAAAAGGGCAGCCAGAGGTGGTGGTCGGGCTCTCGGGCTCCGGTATCCAGCCCGAGGGCTTCCGAGTCGACCCGGCCCCCGGCTCGATCGTAGGCCTGGGTGACTCAGTGGCCCCGGCGGAGTAGTAGGTTGGCCCAAGCATTGCACCAGTGGGCCAGTCCACGGGCCCATCCAACAAGTGGCCTAGGAACCCTGGGCTACTATTGGATTTGGGCCCCGCTGTTGTGGGCCGGGGCTGGATGGGGGGACTGGGCCGCGGCCCTGCTAGGACACAGCTGCATGGGGCATGTGTGCCTTGCGCGGCACGTGTGATGGGCCAGTAGGCCTGTCGCGGGGTTGTGGACCGCGGGCCCAAGAGCCGGGGCTGCACGTGCGTAACAAGGGCAAGGCCCCTGTGGATGCGAGCCTTCCGGAGGGGCGGATTCAGCTGGGCCCAAGCAGGCCCGCCGGTGGGCCTAGGTCAGGCCGTCCCACGAGTGGGGTTGCAGGCCCCGTTGGGCCCAGCTCTAGTGTGTGAGGCTCAGCCACAGGGAGTGGACCTGAGGGGGGGCCTTCGTGACTCTAGGTCCGAACCGGTTCAGGATATTGGACGAGTTGGGTGACTCAGGAGTGATGGGGCTCTAGAGGGCTCAGCTGGGGGAGTGGCTGCGGTCTTCCAGTTTACCTCTCTGGCCTTGGTGGTGGATTCGGTTCCCGAGATCCACACCTCTCGAGGCCCTGCAAGGGTGTCTGCAATGCAGAGGGAGGCTGTCTCGGGCGGGTCGGGTTTGGATGGTGAGACCCATTTGGCCGGGGACCAAGTCATGGTGGGTTGCCCCGAGGGTGACGCACTGGTGGATTGGGATACGTCTGCACCTTTGCCGCCCGGTGCAGGTGACCCAGATGGTGATGAGGGGGCCACGAGCAGGCTAGTGGTGGATTATTCTATGGTTGTGCAACGGGTTAAGGCGGCTATTATGCAGGTCATCTCCGGAGCCATTGTGGATGACGTTCAGTGGGGTGGCATTTATCCCGAGGTGGAGATGGATCCTGAGGCCCGGGGGATGGACGTGCCTGTGGCCGACCTCTCGGATTTTTCTCCATGAAGATTCTAGCACTGAATTGTAGAGGGGCGGCAAAGCCGTCTTTCGTGTCGTCTTTCAAGAGGTTGGTGCAGATTCACGAACCAGAGATCCGCTTCCTCTATGAAACACGTCTGTCCGGTAGAGTGCTTCGCCGAGTGCAGCGGCTCTTAGAGGCAGACTGGAGATCTACGCAGTAGAATCCCAAGGACTGTCCGGGAGTATTTTGGCAATGTGGAAGCGGGGTGTGGCGTTAGTAGACATTTTCCACAATTGTTCTCAACAGGTTATTATGGTTGTCTCAGAACCCAACGCAACACCGTGGGTTTTAAGCGGCGTGTATGCGAGTACTGATCATAGGACTAGGAGAGTCCTGTGGGATGAAATCACCCATTTAGTTGCCCAAGGGTTTCTGTTAGCGGTGGTGGAAGATTTCAATTGTATCCAGGATGCTAGTGAGAAGAGGGGTGGAAGGGCTTTTACTGACACAGTGGATAGGAGGGAGTTTCGTGACTTTCTATCGCGGAACGGCCTAGCGAACCTAGGCTTCTTCGGACCGCGGTTTACCTGGTGTAACAACCAGTCCGGTAGAGCCAGGATTTAGGGGCAACTTGACAGGGCCGTAGCATCCATTGATTGGATTATCCGGTTCCCTTTCTATCAAGTCAGCCACTTATCTCGGATTGCCTTGGATCATTGTTCACTGCTGATCTCGACGGCATTCGACTCTAGTTACCATTGCCCCTTCCGCTTTGAGAAGGTTTGGTTGTCTTACCTTCCGTCCCGGAACATTGTCCGAGGAGCTTGGAGCTTGCCAGTGCACGGCAATGCCATGCAGAGGGTTTCTTGAAAATTGGAGCTGACTAAGAGGCGGCTGCGCCACTGGAACCGTGAGGTTGTGGGTGATATTTTTAGAAAGTTGGAGGAAGTGGAGGTCGCAATAGCCGACCTTCAAAGGAAAGAAGATCTCAAGGGTGCACTCCCTGAGGCCGACATGGTATGCCTTTGGGGGCTTCTTGCCACTCATCACTCGATCTTGCGACAACATGAAATATTCTGGAGACACAAGTCCAGAATCTAGTGGGTCAGAGAGGGAGATCGGAATACTAGTTTCTTCTGTTGGACCGCGGTCATCAGAAGACAGAGGAATATGATCCGGTTCCTGCTAGACGGGATGGGTCAGCAGGTGGAGGGGGACCTTAGACAGGTCTTGCTTGATTTCTTTCGCTCTAGATGGACAGAGGATAGTGAGGGTGATGAGGTCGGCTAGCTCCCAAGGGTTGACACGTGAATTAGTGGTGTGGAGAATGAGTTACTGGCCGACATGGAAATTGCATTACAGAGAATGCATTATTGGTTCGACCGGTGGTGGAGGGGGACGTGCGGGAGGCGGTCTGGGCCCTAGAAGAGGATAGGGCTTCTGGTCCAAATGGGTTCCCACCCTTCTTTTTCCGAAGATACTGGGGCATCATCCGGAAGGCTATGGTTGAAGCGGTTATGTGTTTCTTCAGTCGGGCAGGGATGCCTAATGATTGGAAGGCCACATTTGTCACGCTGATACCGAAGTGTCAGAATGCGGTAGAGCCACACCACTGTAGGCCTATCAGCTTGTGCACAATCTTATATAAAGTTGTGGCAAAAATATTGGTGGAGCGGATGAAGCCCTTGCTTTCCGGAATTATCTGCCAGGAGCTAGGAGTTTTTGTAGGAGGTAGAAGCATCTCCGATAATGTCATGTTGGCCCAAGAGATGATGTAGGATCTTCAGCGGGCCTCGAAGCGGCGAAGCCTGATGGCTGTCAAACTGGACATGGAACGAGCTTATGACAGAATCAGGTGGAGCTTCGTTAGGTGAGCCTTGGAGAGTCTTGGTTTCCATGAGACCTAGATTGATTGGGTGTTGGGCGTGTTTGGGGACCGATATTTTCTATTCTGGTCAACGGCACACCGCCCTCTTTCAAATCCACCATGAGACTTCGGTAGGGATGTCTTTTATACCCATACTTGTTCATCATTTGCTCTGATGTCTTGTCTCGGGGCACTTCGGACTGCATGCGCCGCCAGGGAGCTAGAGGCTTACGTCCCAGCTCCAAGAGCCCAGCCGATATCTCACTTACTCTTTACTAATGACTGTCTCCTCTTGATGAGGGCACGGGTAGCGGACGTACGGGCCCTCATAAGGGTGTTGGCCGACTACTGCGCTGCGTCGGGGTAGAGAGTGAATGCCCAGAAGTCCACCATCTCCTTCAGCCCTAGCACGACGCTTGGGGTTCAACGGGAGATCCGGAGGATTTTGGAGATGCTAGAGCATGACAAAACCTGGAGCTACCTGGATGTACCGATCACAGATAGGAAACTGCGGGTATCTGAGTGCACCGAGCTAGTGCAATGGGTCCAGAGTTGGCTGGAGGGATGGCAGGCAGCGTTTCTATCTATGATGGGTAGATTGACGCTGATCAGATCTATTCTTGGCTCCATGCCCATCTATCTCATGGCAAACATGGTGGTGCCGAGGACAATGCTACTGAAGATTGAGCGGCTACTTCGGAGCTTCTTATGGGGCTCGCATGGAGGTGGTTGGGGTGTACACTTGGTGGCATGGGAGAGAATCTGTCTTTCATTTAGTGAGGGTGGCCTTGGGATTCTGTCTCCCCTGAAGAGACGGAAGGTGCTCATTACCCGGCATGTGATCCGGTTTATTTTGGAGCTGCAGAGAATCTGGAGCCGAACCATAGCAGCCCGCTATGGACAGGTGGAACCTGAGGCATTGGCCCGAGGGCGGAGATGTTCCTTCTTGTGGCGAGAGATTGTGAGGTACCTGCCTACTACGTTGGTTCACACTAGATGGCTGATAGGCGATGGGCGCAATATTGATGTGGATGGAAATCCATGGGTAGATGTTCTTGTCTTGCGTTATTGGCCGACTATGGTTAGTGTCGAGGTTACGGAGGGCCTGCATGTCTGTGATCTCCTTGTCCCTGGGGGGTTGTATAGGACGAGACTAGGCTAGTTCGGCTTTTCGGGGGGCATTTGGCGAAGAGGGTTCGATCCCTTCCATTATTTGGGTGTGCAGGTCTAGACGTGCGGGTTTGGAGCACCTCTACCAGGACCAGCGTCAGGGTGGGTGATCTCTCTCGCATTTTTCAACGGCAGTATGAGCCTGGGCCAAACGGCACCTGGATCTGGCTCTTGGGACTCCACCCGAGGATAGCACTATTCCTCTGGAAGATGGTCTGCGACCATCTTCCGACGAAAGCAGTACTTAATGGACGCTGAGGATTCCTCCGGATGTGGGAATTATGGTGTGGACGAGACAGTGGACCATGCTTTGTTTCAGTGCACATGGGCTAGGGCGACTTGGCGACTTGCAAGGATCCCGCGGAAGGTTCAGGGCCGAAGGAACCAGTTTTTACAGGTTATGCGTCGATGTTCGGAGTCCCCACTGCTTCGCTAAGTGACAGCTCGAGCGATTTGCATGTTCTACCAGATTTGGCTAGCTAAGAATGCTCGAACCTTTGGCGAATGCAGTATGTCGTCGAGACTTGTGGTGGAAAGTGCCGTGTGTAGGCAGCGGAGCTTAATCACATTATACCTGTCGAAGGGATCTTGACAGATCGGGACATATGGGGTTCCCATTCTGCTTCGGCAGCATCCCGTATGGTGTTTTTCTCCTGTGAGCATCCACCTCGAGTTTCCTCAAGGTCAACTTCAATGGGTCTGTCTTGGATGGAGGTATGAAGAGCGGCGCGGGTTTTGTTATTCGGGATCCGTCTGCTAGGGTTGTGGCTACAGGGGGCAGTCAACTCTTCAATATATCGGTTCCGGGTGTGGAGTTGAGGCTGCTTGGCAGGCCTTCGTCACGCCTGATGTGTTTTACGGGCCAGTTTCATTGTCCTAGAGGGAGACTCGGCCATGGTCATCAATTGGATCCGGAGGGCCCAAGGGGCAATGGTTGCGTCCACCCTTTGCTCCGAGATATTTGTGCAATGGTGAGGGGTGGAGGAGCCTTCCAAGCCAAGCATGTTTTCCATGAACCTAATGGGGCTGCAAACTAGGCGGCTGCTTATATAGCCAGTCACTCCGGTAGTACTCTATGGGCTGGAGATGGAGAGTTACCCCTGTCACTCCGTATTTTGTTTTTTGATTTTATTGGGTGCATTCATACTCGTCAGATTTGATCCACCCGACTTAGCAAAAAAAAAAAAAAGCCCTGCCGTGCTTGTTCTGAAACATTAAGTCGCGATATATTGCGACAGTAATTCCTTTCTCCATGTCAAACTTGTGGACGAGAAAGGAATTCAATATTCGAAATAAATAAAATTCCAGCAAGCTTAAATTTAAGTAGGTATCGGTATCAAGCATGGAGTGGTTGTGATTGAGAGAGTCCTAGAATTAAAATCCACATGTTTCCTAAAAACAGGGGCACTTTTTCCTGTGATAGATGGCTCTTTCGCATCTCATGCGCGTCTTCTCTATCTCATGCACCTCACGGTGGTCTCATGCGCTCGCAGGTAGGTTCACCAGCTAATCCCTTCGTCCTTTCTACCTCACTCGCATAAGAGAAGAGCCCCACCTGATGGTCCTCTCCCTCGCTTAGAAAAATGGAAACCGACTCTTCCTGTGTGGATGTAACAGCCCCAGGTTTGCCATCCAAAAGCGCGACTTAATAAATTAGAATGAAATATCGGAAAAAGGTCTCTACTCCCACATATTGGTCTGCTTCCATCTTAGATTGGCTTTCAGATGGTTAAGATCCTATCTAAAAACTTGGACATTTCGATTGATGAGCACAAAAGTATATAAATACCATAAAAATTCTAAATCTATCCGATTCAAGACTATTATTCTTTAACATTCTCTCTCATATGTAGGGTCTGAGATAAAGAACTTAGAAAAGAGACGACACATGGATTAGTAACTAGGAGCATAAAAGGATTGGTAGGCTCTGATACCATATTAAGATCCTATCTAGAAACCTAGGCATTTAAATGAATAGGCTAAAGAGCAAAATTTTAAATCTCGTGGGATAGAGGTGATCCGGTTTCTCCATGAAATGGAATGCCTCAATGTTCTGCCACATCTCGACATCAGTTCCAATCGAGAGTCTCGGAGGTACACTCCATTTCTCACATCTTTTTTCTTTTCTTTTCTTCTTTCTTTTTGTTCTTTCCTTTCTTTCTTCTTCCCCCCGTTTTTTTCACTTTTTTTTTCCTTTTCTTCTTCTTTCTTTTTTTTATCCCTTCCTTTGCTTCTTTCTTTATTTTCTTTTTTTTTTCTTCTTCCTTCTTTTTTGGATATCCTTTCGTTACTTTTCTACTTAGTTTCTCGCTCTCCTTTTTAATTCTTCTTTTATTTTATCTTTTTCTTTTCTTCATCTTTTCTTCCCTTCTTTTTTTTCTCACATGGATGGGTTCCAAAATTCCGACTCCATTCTGATTCTATTTTCTCATATAAATAGAATAGGACGGTTGGTCTCGGAGAACTTAAATCCTATATAGAAATGCCTATTCTCGTTACATACATCGAACCCAACATTCATATCGATCACATCAAGCAATTTTTTTTTAAAAAAATACATAACAAAGGTCTGAAAGTAAGTAAAGCACGGAATGAGAGAGACTATCCCCCAGCATCTATAAAGCAAGTCTTTGTAATTTCCAACCATACCAAATCAAGCTTGTGCCAAATAGAGATGGTTATCAGCAATTTCAAGTCATCAATAATGGAGCTAAACCATATACCAATTGCACTAGTTCATAACCGCAGATGTTGCATAATAACGCCACTGATAAATTGCCCACAATATGCTTCAAACTCCAAACTTCTTCCAAGAAAGAGTTACCAATTACTACTATTCCTTCTTCCAGCCCCAGTTGGTATGTAGTGTAACTTCTCCCAACTTCTCTCATAGTCCAATCCAAATGACCCAGCTAGCAACTCCATTGCTTGTCTACACGTCAATACTTGTTGAGATTCATTGTTAAGTCCTAATTCTATTAAGATTCTTATTTAGTTGATCATTAGTTTTAATGACTTTAAGATTCTATTCTTAGTTTTTCTACTTAGTTATTCCTTATAAAATAGTCATCTAGTCTTATCTTTTAGTGGGTGTTGGTTTTTGAATTTAAGTAGGAATCAAACATCCCACCCGTATGAACTCGATTAAAAGGGACCTTTGGTGTTTTCTTTAGTGTGGCATGAGAAAAGAGAGATGAGAGAGTGAAAGTTATCCTTCTTAGCCAGAAGTGAGAGAGAGCCTTTAGTGTGGCTCAATTTTTTTAATAAAATATTTTTTCTCTTCTAATTATATTTTCTTCTAGCATCTCTTTTCTATTTTTTTGTTTGGTGTTTGTTCTAGAACTTGAGCCAACACAGTCGATTTACTCCATGCGGCGTATCAGTCTATGTGGTATCAGAGCCATAAGCTTGAAAATCGGTTATTCGTGTGTTCGTAGCTTAGCATGGTTGAAGAGCTTCTAATAATTCGCTATGTGGCGGTGCAAGCGTGTGGACTATTGTTTGGTGATTCAAGAGGTGAACATCATGGTTGAAGCTATTACCATCTCTAGCATTGGGATTAAAAAATCGAACAATGCCAATTCTGCATATTGGAAGGCCTGCATCAAATCTTATTTAATCGAGTAAGATCTATGGAAGATTGCGAACAGGACAGATACGGTGAAGCCACCAGAAACTCCTAACAATACAAAAGTGAGAAAATTGTGGGAGATCAAAGCTGGAAATATTATGTATATTTTCAGGACTAATATGGATTAAGAAAATCATCAGTATATTCAAGATATAGAGGAGCCGAAAATAGTATGGGCTATTCTTGCTGCTCTCCACTCGAAGTCTAATGAGGCTTGGCTTCAATTTTTAGAAAACGAGATTGGTGTTCTCAAACAAGGTAATCTTATAATCTCCTAATATTTTCTTAAAGAAAAAAAATTGTTTGATGAGCTTGGTATGCTTGATCCAAACTCTTATTATGACGAAAATAAACTACGTAGACTGTTAGTTCGTGGTTTGAATAAAGAGTATAGTGCTTGTATGCTTGTTATTTCTGGATGGGCTTAACAACCAACATTGGCAAAGTTAGAAAGTATACTTGTTCAAGAAGCACTTAATACTCAAATGCATGATTTGATTATATCTCCTCAAGAGAAGAAGTCTATTTTCTAGAAAATAAGAAGTGGAATAATAAATTTAAAAATTCAGAAAAAAAGCTAACTAGAGAATTTGAGAAAGATAAAAATTCTAATCAGAAGAAAAATTACAAATTCAAGAAAAATTACTATAGATGTGGAAAATTTTGCAACAAATTCAAGATTGCAGGGTGAAGCTCAAACAATCTAATATTGTGTCCTCTACTTCAGAGCATGGGGGAGAAAGAAAACTAATAGTTGGGATCTCACTACTACTATTGTTGATTCTAGTTGTCTTGATAGCCAGCATGCTAGATTGGCTTATGTGAATTATAACAGACTTCAAGGTTTGAATCAGGGGAAGCTTAACTAATTAAAGACTAGTTCGTGTTTGGAAGATTTAGAATATGGCAAGATTGATTAGCTTGAAGATCAATCAAGTCCAAAAAAAAATCTAGAGCAGAAAGAGCTTGATCACATAGATGTTGTATTAAGTTTAGAAGAGATCATGACTGAAGTTGCTCAAAAAGAGTCAAAGGATGCTATAGCTGACCCATCTATAGGGATCTGTGCTAAAGAATCAAATAATATAGAAGAGTCTTGTGTCAAAGCTATCTAAGATATGGACATTTTTTTGGAGATTTAGTCAGCTATAAGGTTGAAAAGCTAACTAATTTTGAAGTAGTTTCAATGATCAAATAGGAAGAAGATATGCTTGATGGGGATGATTTATGTTATGCCTTGGTACTCGACAAGATTTTTAGTATACCAATTGATTTTGAAGTTACTCCAAAGTTTGAGCTATTAGAAAACTCTATGCACGAGGATTTGATTTTATATGTAGGAGCAAATTATATGTAGATACTTCAAGCTGCTTAAGTGGAGGTGATGGTCGATGCTCACATTGCTAGCAACTTGATGTTCACGTGCTATAGAATCTCAACATCGTGACCGTAGAGTCAATGCTTGTGAGAGCCCGGTCTGTTAATCAGCCCATGGCCCAATACAAATTTTCCAATACAAATTTTAAAGTGAGATAGGACCCATAAAAAAAGGAACGAAGTTCCCCTATTTGACTCTAAAAGAGGAGACTGACTCTTGCTCCTCTTCGATTGCATTGGAGTCTAGGAAACCCTATCCTACATGTCTATTTAAGTGAACCCCTACTTTGAGCCTCACCGTTGATCACCCAAGTTTGCCGCTGATTTGAGTCTATTTTCTTTGAGATTACTCTCGGGTTATTTCATGGGGATTGCTCAAAGATTTCGCTATCGATCCAGCCGGGAGAGGTCACCGGAGGCAAGGTAAGGTCGTCAAGCTTCCTCTCTTCATTTTTCCCATTTTGGGCCACCACCATGACCTTAAATCCAGCCGGCAAGTCACCGGAAAGGTCATGAATAGGTTCTCCTATGTTTCACGTTCTTTTTTTTTGTTTTGCTGGTCATCATCAGGTGTGGCATGCCGCCGCTGCTGCCATGGGTCGTCAGCCGCTAGGGGGTTGCCGACTATGAGCCCGGTCAAGGGCCTTCCTCTATTTTAGAAAGGAGAAAGGAAAGGAGAGAGGGCCTCATGGCTCTCTTCTTCTTCTTCTTACAGTATTTTCTCTCTCCTCTCTCTAGTTTCTTTCTCTTCTTGTTTCTCTCTTTTTTTACTTCTTTTCTTTCTGTTACGGGGGAACTTAGCCACCATGCCCCACGTGACCGGCACGCGCGCCCAGGAAGACTACGGCTGCCCCTTGATCCAGCAATCCGACCTCGGGTCGGATATCTTCGGCTCCGCAGCCCGACCCCGAGTCGGCTGCCCCTTGATCCAGCAATCCGACCTCGGGTCGGATATCTTCGGCTCCGCAGTCCGACCCCGAGTCGGTTGCCCCTTGATCCAGCAACCCGACCTCGGGTCGGCAATCTCTTGACAACAATAGACTGTTCCCCTGAGGCACGCCGCGGCCCCCTGCTCCACTACTCCCTGCAACGGCCGAATCCGGCGCTGCCCCACGATCCCCTGTAACAGCCGTATAAAGCGGAGCTCCACTACGCCCTGCCATGGCCGTACCCAGCGCTGCCCCACGACGCCCTGTAACGGCCACGTCAGTGGCAACCCCATCGTGCCACACGATGACCAATCCCCAGAAAAACCCCCCAGCCTGATATATATGGGGCTGGGGGGGGAAGGAGGAGGGTAAGAAAGATTTTCCAGAGTATCATCTTACCTGCTACCTCTCCTTCTCCTTCTCCTTCGATCTCCCCTGACTTGATCGTCGGAGGGCCCCCACTACCCTAGTGGTGGTGCGAGGCTTGCTTGCAGGTTTCACGGCGGAGGGCGGAGCGCAACCAAAGCAACTCAAAGGGAACCCCGTTCACACCGCTGTGCCAATCGTTCTCGGTTTGGACCCCCAGCAACAGTTGGCGCTAGAGGAAGGGCCCGGATCTCAGAGCGATCGTAATGGCACGGCGAGGTGGTCGTGGAGCTTCCAATGCTTCCGGTCGCGGGGCCTCTCGCGCCTCTGGCCGGGAGGCCGCTGCATCTCCAACACACTCTCAGCAACACTCCACCGCCCCACCGCCCATTCAGACGGTTGAAGCCGCCCAGTTCGACCGGCTAGCCCAGCAGGTTCGCACCCTCGCGGAGGCGGTGCAGAATCTGCAGGGTGCGATGTCCCGGGCGCCGCAGCGGGCTCAGGAGCCGCTGCTGCCTGAGCGTTCGCCCGTCCTCCTCAACCCGCGCTCCTTCCTCTCCCATGGGGAGGAGCGCCGGCGCGAGGAGGATTCTCGAGCACGCTCCATTCTGCCGGGACCTTCCCACCGGAGCTGCGCGGGGTACGAGAGGCGGGCCCGAGCGCGTTCCCAGACCCCCCAGTCCTCGAGGAACCCGCGCTCCAGTCGGTCCCCCTCTCGCCGCTCCTTGTCTCCCACCCACCGGTCGCGCTCCCTGGACCGGCGGGTGGACGATCTCCACCGACAACTCCAGGTCCTGAAGGGCCATTCCAAAGATCCCTTCGCCGACTTAGAGATCTCCTCCCAGCCGGCGCTCGCCTCGAGGATCCTGCGGACCCCGAATCCGCCGGGGTTCAAAATGCCGGCGATCGAGCCCTATGACGGGGCGGCGGACCCGCGGGATCACGTCGAGAGTTTCAGGACCCTTATGCTCCTCCACGGAGCATCAGATTCCCTTGTCTGCAAGGCTTTCCCGGCAACCCTCCGTGGCCCGGCGAGGGCATGGTTCGCCGGGCTGGAGGCTGACTCAATCCGGTCCTTCGACCAGTTCACTCGCCTCTTCATCACTCATTTCGCCGTCAGTAGCCGGCGGCGACTGGTCTCCGACTCCCTCTTTGATGTCCGGCAAAACGAGGGAGAAAGCCTGCGGGATTATCTTACCCGCTTCAACAGGGCTACGCTGGAGGTCCGGAACCTGAGTCAGGAGGTAGCTCTTTCAGCCCTGAAGCGTGGCTTCCGGAAGGGCAGACTCACCTTCTCCCTGGACAAACGCCTGCCGCGGAGCTTCCCAGAGCTGTTGTCCCGGGCGAACCAGTATGCGGACGCCGAGGAGGCGGCCGCCCACCGGAGCAAGGAGGCCGCCGAGATCCCTCAAAAGCTTGGGAAGAAAAGGCGGAAAGAGGCACGCCAGAGGAGGAGCCCGACGCCTCAGCGTCGGCGCAGAAGCCCGTCGCCGGCGAAGAACCACGGCGCCCCACGCCCTCGTTCTCCGCCCCGACGTTTTCACCGGTACACCCCTCTCCTGACTCCCCGGGCCCAGATCCTTATGGAGATCAAGGGGCGGGAGGACCTCCCGGCCCCGAGACAGATGCAGAGGATCCCTGGGAAGAGGCCCTCCCGGGCGTACTGTGAGTACCACCGAGACCACGGCCACGACACGGAGGACTGCTTCCAGCTTCGGGACGAGATCGAGGCTCTCATCCGCCGGGGGCGTCTCGGTCGATATGTGAGCGACCGACGTCCCCCCGCAGACCCGCGTCCGGCCGACCCGGCCCCTCCGGAGCCTCGGGAGCAGAATCGACCCGTTGCGGGCGTGATCCACACTATCACTGGGGGCTGCCCCCGGCCCGTGAGGAACGCAGGGGGCCCGACGGAAGCGTCAGGGGCGGCCGTCGCAAAGAGACAGAGGGTCGGCAATGTAATCACCTTTTGTGATGAGGATGTAAAGGGGGTTCAGACCCCCCACGATGACGCCATGGTGATCCCCCTCACTATGGCAAACTATGATGTAAGGCGTGTTCTTGTGGATAGTGGAAGCTCAGCTGATATCTTGTTTTACGAGGCCTTCCAAAAGATGGGCTTGTCCAGACAATTGTTGCACAAAATATCCACCCCCCTCATAGGATTCACCGGTGACGCTGTCCCGGCGGAAGGTGTCGTTGAGCTGCCCGTGACTGCGGGCGTCGCACCCGCAGAAGCCACGGTGCGACTCGGGTTCTTGGTCGTCCGTGTTCCCTCGGCCTACAACGCTATCCTCGGACGACCCGGGCTGAACGCCCTTCGCGCGGTAGTCTCTACGTACCACTTGCTCATGCGGTTCCCCACGGCGGTCGGGATCGGGGAGGTCCGAGGCGACCAACCGACCGCACGGCAATGTTTACTAGCGACCCTCAAAGGGAAGAAGCCCGCAGAAGCCCTAAGCGTCGAGTCCCTTGATGCCAGAGACGAGGTGGCTTTGCGGCAGGGGGAGCCGGCCGAGGGTGTGGTCGAAGTTCCCCTCGAGGAAGGCCGCCGGGACCGGGTGGTCCGGGTCGGCGCCAATCTCGACCCGGGAGCTCGGGCCCGGTTGGTGGAATTCCTCCGAGCCAATGCCGATGTATTTGCCTAGTCGGCGGCCGATGTACCTGGGATCGACCCGGAGGTCATTTCTCACGCCCTCAACGTCGACCCGACCCACCGGCCAGTGAAGCAGAAGAAGAGACACTGTGCCCCGGATCGGATCCGGGTGGTCGACCAGGAGGTAGACAAACTCTTGGAGGCAGGATTCATAAGGGAGGTGAGTTACCCCGAGTGGCTGGCAAATATTGTACTTGTCCGGAAGGCGAGCGGGAAGTGGAGGATGTGCGTCGACTATACCGACCTGAACAAGGCGTGCCCTAAGGATAGCTTCCCGCTTCCGCGGATAGACCAACTGGTTGACGCGACTTCCGGATATCAGCTGCTGTCTTTCATGGACGCCTTCTCCGGTTACAACCAGATAATGATGGCCCCACAGGACGAGGAGAAAACTGCCTTTATAACGGACCGGGGGCTGTACTGCTACAAGGTAATGCCCTTCGGTCTGAAGAACGCTGGCGCCACTTACCAGCGCCTCGTCAACAAAATCTTCAAAGAGCAAATCGGCCGGAACATGGAGGTGTACGTGGACGATATGCTGGTGAAGAGCCGCCAGGCAGACCAGCACATCGTGGATCTGGAGGAGACTTTCACCACCTTACGGAAGTTTCGCATGAAGCTGAACCCAGCGAAGTGCGCCTTTGGCGCTTCGGCCGGGAGGTTCCTTGGTTTCATTGTCAACCAGCAGGGTATCGAAGCCAACCCGGACAAAATCAAGGCCATCCAAGGTATGTCCCCTCCGACCAAAGTAAAGGAAGTTCAGGAGCTCGCTGGAAGGGTCGCCGCGCTCGGACGATTTATGGCAAAATCGGCCGAACGCTGTCAACCATTCTTCAAGGTGTTAAAACGCCCAAAAGACTTCCTCTGGACGGCCGAATGTCAAGCAGCATTCAACCAGCTCAAGAAATACCTGGCGTCTCCTCCCCTACTGTCCAAGCCGCAAGAAGGGGAGATACTCTACCTCTATCTGGCGGTCTCCCCAACCGCGGTCAGTGCGGTGCTGGTTCGGAAAGAGGCAAAGCTCCAGAAGCCTGTGTACTACATCAGCCGGGTCCTACGGGACGCCGAGACGCGGTATACGAAGGCTGAAAAGATCGCCTTCGCGCTGCTGACCGCGACCAGGAGGCTCCGCCCCTATTTCCAGACCCATTCTGTCACCCTCTTAACTGATCAACCGTTACGACAGATCCTCAGCAACCCCAAGAATGCGGGACGGCTGGTGAAGTGGGCAGTAGAACTCGGAGAATTCGACATCCGCTACCAGCCTCGACCCGCCATCAAGGCCCAGGTGCTCGCGGACTTTCTCGCTGAGTGCACGGTGCAGGAGGCGGAACCTAGACCGCCGGAAACGCCCAGCCTCGACCTCCCGACCTGGACGCTTCACATCGATGGGTCGTCGAACCCCGAGGGTGGAGGGGCCGGGCTGGTCCTTACCAGTCCTGATGGAGTGATAGCCGAGTATGCCTTGAGGTTTGGATTTCCAGTTACCAACAACGAGGCGGAATACGAGGCCCTAGTCGCAGGACTCAAACTCACCGGGGAGCTCGGCATCCGGCGTTTGAAGGTCTTCACCGACTCCCAGCTGGTGGTCGGGCAGGTCCGTGGGGAGTTCGAGGCCCGGAGCCCGACCATGCAGAACTACGTCCGGAAGGTGCAAGCACTCATTCCCGACCTCGGCAGTGTCGACATCCAGCAGGTCCCCAGAAGCGAAAATGCCAGGGCCGACAGGTTGTCCCGTTTGGTGGGCGCAGAGGCGCACAACTTGTCGAGGGCAATCTACCTGGAGACCCTGGATGCCCCGAGCATCGGCGAGGCTGGAGCGGTGATGGCGATTGATCCGGAGCCATCTTGGATGGACCCGCTCGTCGCCTACCTCGCCGAAGGGATCCTCCCTGAAGACGAAGATCAAGCTCGGCGACTTGTCAGAAAGTCCGCCCACTACGTACTCTATGAAGGGAGGCTGTATCGGACCTCGTTTACCGCCCCCCTCTTAAGGTGCCTCCGCCCCTCGGAGGCGGCCTACGTCCTCGGCGAAGTCCATGAGGGCGTCTGCGGATCGCACTCGGGGGCTAGGTCCTTGGCGCACAAGATCATGAGGCAAGGCTATTATTGGCCTACCTTGTTGGAGGACTCAAAGGATCACGTACGGAAATGCGACGCCTGCCAGCGCCACGCCAACGTCCAGAGAGCCCCTTCTGTCCCCTTGGCACCAATCACCGCACCCTGGCCCTTCGCACAGTGGGGAATGGATATCCTCGGACCATTTTCCGTCGCTTCCGCCCAGCGGAAATTCTTGATTGTTGCAATCGACTACTTCACCAAGTGGGTGGAGGCAGAGCCGCTGGCCACTATCACGGAGGCGCAAGTCCGGAAGTTCGTGAAGAAAAACATCATTGTCCGATTTGGGGTACCCCGGGTCCTCATCTCGGATAATGGTCGACAGTTCGACAACAAGCATTTCCGTGACTTCTGCGAGGAATTCGGTATCGAGCATCGGTTCACATCTGTGTCGTATCCCCAAACTAACGGTGAGGCCGAGGTGACAAACCGGACAATCCTCCAAGGAATTAAGGCGCGAATCGGTCGGACGGGGCAAGCTTGGGTCGAAGAACTCGAGAACGTCCTTTGGGCGTATCGGACCACTACCGGGGAGACGCCTTTCAGCCTAACCTATGGCACGGAAGCGGTTGTCCCCGTGGAGCTCGGACTCCCCTCGCCCCGGGTGGCTACGCACCAACCCGAGGCCAATTCGGAGCAACTCCGAGGAAACTTGGACCTCTTGGAAGAAGCGAGGGAAATGGCACAGGTTCGGATGGCGATGTATCAGCGGAGGGTGGCCCGATATTATAACTCCAAGGTCCGACCAAAATTTTTCAGAATCGGAGATCTGGTGCTAAGGCGAGCCAAAGCATCTCAACCCACGGAAGGTGGAAAGCTGGCGCCAAATTGGGAAGGCCCGTATAGGGTTCGCTGGGTAAACCGACCTGGCTCCTACCAGTTGGAGGCCCTAGATGGTCGAGAAATTCCAAGGAGCTGGAATTCCGCTAACCTACGGGTGTATTACCAGTAGAAAGACAAAGCCAGAAAGACAGTCCAAAAAATGTATAGTCCTTTTCATCTCAATAATTTCTGGTTACAATGGCGTGTTCGTGTGATTACAAAGAATTCTCAGAGGAGAATTGGGGAGTAAAGAAAGTAAGGAAGAGGTGGGGACTCCGTTAAGCTGAGGATCTGGGATCCCGAGCCCTCCATCCGAAGCAGCTGCAATCCCACCGGGCGTGGGTGCTTCCCCCCGGAGGCGCCATCGACGCCTCACACAAAAGACGAAGAGCCGGCGCGGACGAAGAAGAAGTTCGCACTGCTTCTAGAGGAACGCCACCTCCAAGGGATATTCCGGTTCTCCCCAGGAGAAGGGGAGGAAAGGAATACAAGGGAGAATAGCGCGAGGAGGCGCGATCCCGGATGAAGCGTCTAGCGCAGAGCTCAATCGGGAGGTGGGACTGAAAAGAGGGGGGATGTGATCCCGGATGAAACGCCTAGAGCGGAGTTCCGCCGGGAAAAATCTCCTTGTTGATCCCAGATGAAGCGGCTAGTTGGCGGAAGTCGCGAGGGGCGCGCCTCCCGTTCCTCCGGCAGGGGTTTCCCAGCCACGCACCGGAGAGGAGGTCCACGATCCATGGCAACCTGAACAGCTCCGGCTTGGCAGGCTCCACCGCACCTGCACTTATATTTATAGCCAAACTGTGGCCCCTCGGTCGTTCCGATGTGGGTGGCTCCAATAAATGCGGGCGCATCGAATCCGGAGCCGTTCCGGCTCTCGAGGCGTATCCTCCCACGACCTCCTAAGCGTCGTTCTCCTTAATTGCATTCTTCATGCAGGACACTCCGGGCGGCGTGTATCCCACGGCCCACGTATCTCCGCACGCGCCCAGGCCGCATCCGCCTCGAAGAACGCGCGTATCGCGGCCGCTTAACTGGCACTTCTCGCAAGCAGCAACTGGCCGATCCGATTTCCCAGGTAACGCCTCAATTAGCATTTAATAGCCTTCTGGTGTTCTCCAGGCGACGCTTCGAGAGGAGGAGAAATACGATCGCAGCTGGCCACGGAGAAACCCCGTCGAGCGGCAAGTGATAGGCGCGCGACCAACGAGCGGAATTCCCCGAGGCTCGGCCCTCGGATGCCAGGCTAACCCGATGATCATCCCGGGAGCAGACTAGCCTGAAGCCCCGACCGGTCGCCTCGGCTTGCGCCAGCCTTGACCGACCAACGAGCGGAATTCTCTGAGGCTCAGTCCTCGGATGCCAGGCTAACCCGATGATCATCCCGGGAGCAGACTAGCCTGAAGCCCCGACCGGTCGCCTCGGCTTGCGCCAGCCTTGGCCGACCAACGAGCGGAATTCTCCGAGGCTCGGCCCTCGGATGCCAGGCTAACCCGATGATCATCCCGGGAGCAGACTAGCCTGAAGCCCCGACCGGTCGCCTCGGCTTGCGCCAGCCTTGACCGACCAACGAGCGGAATTCCCCGAAGCTCAGTCCTCGGATGCCAGGCTAACCCGATGATCATCCCGGGAGCAGACTAGCCTGAAGCCCCGACCGGTCGCCTCGGCTTGCGCCAGCCTTGGCCGACCAACGAGCGGAATTCTCCGAGGCTCAGTCCTCGGATGCCAGGCTAACCCGATGATCATCCCGGGAGCAGACTAGCCTGAAGCCCCGACCGGTCGCCTCGGCTTGCGCCAGCCTTGGCCGACCAACAAGCGGAATTCCCCGAGGTTCAGTCCTCGGATGCCAGGCTAATCCGATGATCATCCCGGGAGCAGACTAGCCTGAAGCCCCGACCGGTCGCCTCGGCTTGCGCCAGCCTTGGCCGACCAATGAGCGGAATTTCCTGAGGCCTAACCCTCGGATGCCTGGCCTAGCGCCGGAAGAATTTTCTGAGGCCTAACCCTTGGATGCCTGGCCTAGCGCCGGAAGAATTTCCTGAGGCCTGACCCTCGGATGCCTGGCCTAGCGCCGGAAGAATTTTCTGAGGCCTAACCCTCGGATGCCTGGCCTAGCGCCGGAAGAATTTTCTGAGGCCTAACCCTCGGATGCCTGGCCTAGCGCCGGAAGAATTTCCTGAGGCCTAACCCCCGGATGCCTGGCCTAGCGCCGGAAGAATTTCCTGAGGCCTAACCCTCGGATGCCTGGCCTAGCGCCGGAAGAATTTCCTGAGGCCTAACTCCCGGATGCCTGGCCTCGCGCCGGAAGAATTTTCTGAGGCCTAACCCTCGGATTCCTGGCCTAGCGCCGGAAGAATTTCCTGAGGCCTAACCCTCGGATGCCTGGCCTAGCGCCGGAAGAATTTCCTGAGGCCTAATCCTCGGATGCCTGGCCTAGTGCTGGAGGAACTTCAAGAGTCAGGAGTCGGCGAGACGCTACCAAGAGTTAAAAAGAGGAAGGACGAAAGTGAAATGAGGAAACACTTTGTTTGCATTAACTTTCGTTGCATCAGGGCCGAGTCCCATACAACATGGCAAAACGCCAACATACAAAGAAAAGAACAAAGAAAAAGTACAGAGGGTCAGCTTGGAGGAACCCCTGGATCGGGAACGGCGAGCATGTCCGCGAAGGGTAGGGAGACGGTTGGAGAACCGGCAGGCAATGGCATCGGAGGGGAGTCGAGGAGGGAGACCCCACTCAGGTCAATTCCGGGGTATTTAGTGGACACCCTTGCCAGGCCTTCATCGAAGCCTAAGGAAAAGGAGTCGGACCCCGCATCCGACATGTCACGGATGAACTCGGCGGACTGACGATAGGCCTGTACCGCCTGACGCCCGATTTCTGCGCTCTTCTCGGCCAGCGCCGCCTCCGCTCACTCCGTAATCTGAGCTTTCGCTTCCATGACCTTCGCCACAATCCGGTCGTCCGCCTCGGAGGAGACCCTCAGCAGATCGGCCCGAGCCTCCGTGTGCTTCGCCTCGGCAGCGACGCGAGCAGCCTCAGCCTCCTCCAGGCACGAATGAAGCTCCTGGTTGCTCGCACGAGTCCCCTCCAAGGCCGACTCCAATTCGGCCATCTTGGCTTCAAGAGATCGGGTTCGGTTGCGGGCGTTGTCGGCCGACTGCTGGGCCTTCTCCCACCTTTTCCGGAAGTCGGCAGCCTTCCGGGACTGCTTTTCGGCTCGCTCCTCCGCCTTCCTGATCTCGCTTTCGAGACCAGAGGCAACCTTGAGTTGCTCCTGAGCCTCCAACAGTTGCCTCTCGAGGGCGGCGAAGCCGAGTGCCCGCTCTTCGGCCACCTGGAGCCTCGTCTCGAGGTCCCTGGTCGTTCTCCCCGCCGCAGCCTGGCCTCCCTCCTCTACAGCTTTCAGTCGGCTCTCGGCCTTCGCCAGAAGCCTCGCCTGTTCCTCGTGGCTCTCCTCCAGACGGATCATGTACTGGGCGAGCTAAGAGACAGGAAAAATGAGAGCGTCAGACGGGGATCAATAGAGCCTATAAATGACGAAAGCGACCAAAAAAACACTCACCGACATGAGACAGACGCAGCTGGCAGCTCCGACTTCAGGGATCCTCATCTGCCGGACCTGCCTACGGTCACCCTCCAGCAGCACCGTCTCAATGAGGTTTCGGGCGCCGGCGAAAGTGAAGGCCGACCCCGACTTCGCCCCGGAGCCGGACGGTGGTTCTGCGGCCTTACCCTTACCCATTGCTTGAGGGAGAGTCATGCCGACCGTGCTCGGGGCGGGGGCCGCGCCAGAAATCGACAGGGTCCCGCTCTGCCGGGGCCTCGGCGCGCCCCTCCTTCTCGTATCATCCGAGGCCGACCGAGTCGAAGGCCGGGCTGGGGACCGACCGCGTCCGACCCGGCCGTCTCGGGCGCGCCCGGATGACACCTCCGGAAAAGCGGTAGTCTCATCACCGGAGGGCTGATACGGCGTCAACTGTCGGTCCGAGCCCGCGGCGTCCCCCTGATCGGTGGGCCCGGACCCGTCTGTCGGCGTCGGAGTCGCCTGCTGGCGGGGCTTCTTCGCCGGTGGGACCCCGCTCGGAGGAGTCCGTTTCTTCCTCCGGACCGCTTCCAGTAGGGACGCCCTACTAACAGCCATTGCCCTGTCCGACTGCATGACGTCGTCGATTTCTGCAAAAAGAACGAGATGGTTAGAAACTGAGAAACTGATGGAAAGAAGAAACGAAAGAGGAGAAAAGAGCTAAAAAAGAAGGAATGATGGCGGGCTCACGGTCGGCGGGGACCGAGCTCAGACCGACGTTCACCAAGGCATCCTCGGAAATAAGGCGAGCCACCGGGGGGAGCCGGCCCTCGGCAACCAACCCCCTCAAAACGGCGACGCCATCGGACTCCTCCCTTGACAACCTCGATAGGCCGATCGGGGACTTCATCGGCGTCTCCCAGGTTGTCCCGATTCCCCAAGAGGGATCTACGTCGATGAAAAAGAAACGCTCCTTCCAGCCATGAATGGAGGAAGGAGCCTCCTTGACGAGGCCGCACCCTCGCCGCGCCGCAAAGCACCACCACCCTCTATCCCGGGGGTGGCCGTTCAGGCCGTAGCATTCCCAAAAGATATTCAGGGTGGCGGGAACCTCGTGCATGCGGCAGAGAACCTGGAAGGCCGTCAGGGTACGCCATGAGTTCGGCACCAGTTGCGTCGGCGCCACTCTTAAACCTCGAAGCACCTGCACGACTAAGTCTGAGGGGGAAAAGCGGAACCCAGCCCGAAGGATGTCCTCATTGATGGCGACCTTCCCTGGAGGAGGATGGGACATCCTCTCCTCAGGCCCCGGGAGCGTAACGTTGCAGGCTTCGGGAAGGTGGTACCGGGCCACGAACCTATCTAGGTCTTCGGGGACCAGCTCCGACTGAATGCGGTCCGCTCTTACTTCGTCCATCCCTAACGGCCAGAGAATCTACGGTCAGGACGGGGTCAAGAGGGGAGAAGGGACCGGAACGACTGGGGTACGCTAATACGAAAGGAGAAAGTACGGAGAGCCCTAAATTGAAGAATGGGGCAACTCACCGGAAGAGAAGGAAGAACGGCTCCAAGAGCATCAAAAGAGGAGCGAACGAACAGTCCGACAACAACGGCAGCAGCACAAGGGAGAAACTCGAGGATGCCTGTGGAAAGAAAGGCGGACGGGGAGGGCCCCCGGTTAAATAGGCGGAAAGGCGGGTGACGCCTCGGTGACGCCAGAGGACGCCTGGCTGCCGAAGGATCGTTCGCGCCCCAAAGGCGAGTCGACGCCATTAAGGAAGGATGTCCGCCGAAATCCGCAGACTGCCAGATCAGCGACAACCGCCATACGCCATAAAGAAGGCGGGGAGCTCGGAGCGCACGCGCCTTTCCGAGGGATGGCGGCAATGTCGAAGCGTCACTCCCTTCACCCGTTCCCCTCCTGGTTCCAGGCTCGGAAGTGGGGGGCTACTGTTACGGGGGAACTTAGCCACCATGCCCCACGTGACCGGCACGCGCGCCCAGGAAGACTACGGCTGTCCCTTGATCCAGCAATCCGACCTCGGGTCGGATATCTTCGGCTCCGCAGCCCGACCCCGAGTCGGCTGCCCCTTGATCCAGCAATCCGACCTCGGGTCGGATATCTTCGGCTCCGCAGTCCGACCCTGAGTCGGTTGCCCCTTGATCCAGCAACCCGACCTCGGGTCGGCAATCTCTTGACAACAACAGACTGTTCCCCTGAGGCACGCCGCGGCCTCCTGCTCCACTACTCCCTGCAACGGCCGAATCCGGCGCTGCCCCACGATCCCCTGTAACAGCCGTACAAAGCGGAGCTCCACTACGCCCTGCCATGGCCGTACCCAGCGCTGCCCCACGACGCCCTGTAACGGCCACGTCAGTGGCAACCCCATCGTGCCACACGATGACCAATCCCCAGAAAAACCCCCCAGCCTGATATATATGGGGCTGGGGGGGAAGGGGGAGGGTAAGAAAGATTTTCCAGAGTATCATCTTACCTGCTACCTCTCCTTCTCCTTCTCCTTCGATCTCCCCTGACTTGATCGTCGGAGGGCCCCCACTACCCTGGTGGTGGTGCGAGGCTTGCTTGCAGGTTTCACGGCGGAGGGCGGAGCGCAACCAAAGCAACTCAAAGGGAACCCCGTTCACACCGCTGTGCCAATCGTTCTCGGTTTGGACCACCAGCAACACTTTCTATCTTGATGTTTACTCTCTCTAGCTTGATCCAGAGAAATTCTTGGTTAAAAGAATTTGGTGGTATTTTGAGGTTACTGCGTGATGGGGATCCTTTAGTGGACTAATAAAGGGTTTTGGATTGTTGGATACTTGATAATTTTTGATGTTGAGTTGGTTTTATAGGAGAACAATCTTAAGGGCAAAAGGATATCGAGCAGGGTTCTGCGCACCCTAGTTCGTAGATCATGATATGGGTAGATGATTAATCTATCAAGATTATTGGCATAGAGATAAGAATTCTTGTATACCCATTTGCTTGATTATAGATATTTTGTACACATATGTATAATATGCTAATAATCAAGATAAGTAAGATGCAAGAATTCTTTTATGCTTGTGATTTATAGTATGATTGATGCATATATTAGTATAACTTACATTTGCATAATCGGACTAATAGATATGGTCATATAGATTGTCCTATTACGATCAAAAAATATAACACTTATCGATCGCTCCATCACGGGCGGAAAACATGACTGTGGTTAGTCTAAAGCTGAAAATAAAAAGAATTGATGTGTGGATGTGAACTTGATTAAATTAATAAGGATTCTAGGCTGATCTTATAAGCATTGATTGCCCCATCATAAGTTAAAAATATAGCACTATTGATTGCCCTGTCATGGGTAGAAAATATGACACCTATTGATTGTCATATCACGGGTGAAAAATGTAATCGAGATTTGGTCAAAAGTCGAAAAGATAACTGATCTTGGATCCGGATCGAGTTAAAAAAGGAATGAAATGAAAAGCTACATTAAAATACTATTAAAAATTTATAAGATATTGTTTGATATATCACTCTTGAGTGGTTGGATTTCTATTGATATTTAATGTACATATGTATACGGCTTATTCGAGCATTATTGATAGTCAGTTTGTGATATCATGATGTGTGTAATGATTTTTTGTTATTTTTAACTTATATTAATGTGTTTGTGTGGCTGTGTAGACATTCTTATTGGGCTGTAAAGCTCACACCACCTTTTTTCTTTTTCTTTCGGGGTTGTAGGATGCTTGGTACTTGGCTGTGGTTAGAATCATGGATGAAAGGATGAATAATAGACTATCACTGAAACCAGTTGGATGATTAAATTTTGTAATTGTACTAGTTTTATTATTTGTTATGAGTTGAGATCATTCTAACTTCAATGATATTAAGGCTGTAATAAATTTTCAGGCCTTGCATATTCTCTATGATTTTATCCTAGGGAGTATATGGTCATGTCACATAGCCAATCCAGGTGTTGAGTTTGACGCGTGATAATACTGAAGAGGTGTTAGAGGACATCGTCGATTTCAATATATGCATCAAAAAAGACGAGCCAGGAGTTACTACTCGAGCCAATGAAGGAATTCTACCATTTAATTATTGGTTTGACAAATTATTATATGTTGTTATTGCAGCAATAATGACAAAGGCTGTGGCGTTTCACAATATAGACAAGTCCAATATTGTCGGCATGGACCTTGCAACGAGGGAGAGTGTTGAGATTCATTGTTAAGTCCTAATCCTATTAGGATTCTTATTTAGTTGGTCATTAGTTTTAATGACTTTAGAATTCTATTCGTAATTTTATTTTAATCTTATCTTTTAGTGGGTGTTGGTTTTTGAATTTGAGTAAAAATTAAACATCCCACCCATATGAACTCTATTTAAAGAGACCTTTAGTGTCTCTCTTAATTTGGTATGAGAAAAGAAGAGAAGGAGAGAGTGAGAGTTGTCCTTCTTGGTGAGGAGTGAAAGAGGGCCTTTAGCATGGCTCAATTTTTTTAATAAAATATTTTTCTCTCTCCTAATTATTTTTCTTTCAGCTTTTTTTTTCTATTTTTTTGGTGTTTGTTCTAGATCTTAAGCCGGTACAATCGATCTATTCCGCGTAGCGTGCCGTTCCACAATACTTCCAAATTGTGCTTGGAGATTTACCATGCCACCAAGTGGGCGACTGGAAGGAGCGCACATTTGCTTGCTTTTCTTAGTAAAATTATTTACAAATTTCTCTAGATCAGTCACTAAAAGTTGCTTTATTTGTATATTAATATTGTCCCTGCTATATTTATATTTTAATCCTTGTAGCTTATTATTTATGCATCCCTCAATTTAAGTAAACTAGATGATAATGGAATATTTGACTTATATTCCTTTAATGACGTTAATTTTATATCTTTTGGATATTTTTGCTTGTAGTGTTCATACTAAATCGTCTCCTCAATTTGCATCCCTTCGGCATTGATCCCCTAGTGACTATGTCCGTAACGAGAAAAATAATTGAGCAAGAACCAAATCCCGAGCATCATTAGTTTGATGCTAAGCCAAGGATATTTTCCTTCATTGATCCTAGTTAATTTTAACTAGTATTCGGTCAATGACTATTCGTGGAAGGACTGATTCGTGCAAATAGAGATATATCAATATAAAATAAAGATTAATATATAAATATTAAATTTTTTGGAAACTAAACTAAAAACTCTTTATTTTTTAGTTAAAGTTCTTTGTTATTTAAACAATTTTTATGTAAAGATGGAGGTCTTAATGAAATCTATTATCATTCTAGTATATATGAGACTCGATTTAGTATGGATTATCTCCACACCATATACAATGCGGGTGGCATATTTTAATATTCATTAAGCTTGGCCTGCACGGCTTAAGCCGGCTGAGGGGACATTCAATCCCTGCCCACGTGGAAGCACGTGAGACCGGCCAATGTACCCAAAGCCCAGCGGTCCAACTTCCCAAGCCTGTCCCGTTCCCCCGCTCTGCTTAAAACCTCCGTCCATCACCATCCGCAAACGGAGCTATCGTCCCGACTCACACGTCGACAGCGGCCAACCAACTACCTAAAACCGGGCCGTGTCAGCCCCTGAGAGCGTCTCTCCCGGTCTCCTTCAGGTTGGTCCCAGGTCCTCGGTCATAGACCTCCAACCTCTCCCTTAAATCCTAATCAATGTATTCAAGACAAAAAAATTTAAAATGAATAAAAAACTCTCTTTCCGAACCACCTATACAAATTCTCGTGACCAAATTTCAATCAATTTGCATCTCGACCATCCATTTGGGAATCACCACCATAAGGACTTTTTATGCGGGCCAGTGGAGGATGAATCTTGCCGTCCCTTTCCCAGGAGGAGAACGGTTTGGTTCCAATGGGACACGTACTGCAGGTGGAGAGTATTAGTTTAATTAGCTTAAAAGTGGTAAAGAAAACGTGGCCATACGCTAAAGGAAGGCATCCATTGCTTTTCTTTTTGCCGCTTTCTTTTCTTCTCCATTTCCGAAGCCGAATCAGATACCAAAACATCCATAGATACAAAAATTAATATTTATATTTATTTTAAATAATATGAATATAAATTTTATGTAATATAAAATTATAAATAAAATTAAATATTCGATGATGGAGTGAACATTTCATATTTTTATTTATTTTTTTTAATATAAATATGAAATTTGGCGGAATGGTTATATTTTAATCCAATAGATCCGGACATAAAAATGGATTCGGATCCCTTTCACCCTTCTCAGCTCCCCCCCCCCCCCCCCCCCCCCCATGCTTCTCTCCGTCCTTTTATATTTCCGACTATTCTTATTCTCTTTCTTTCTCTCGCTTTCCTCTCTCTCTCTCTCTCTTCGTACCAACCCCACCACCACCATCACCTCCACCACCCGACGCTTCGAGAGATTCGGAATAGAGGTAGAGAAATCAGAAGCACAGTTCGTGAGGGTTCTTGTTTTTATAATAGATAGATGGGTTCGCCGGCTGGTTCAGGGAACAGCTACGATTACTCTTTCAAGATACTGTTGATCGGCGACTCTGGGGTGGGGAAGAGCAGTCTGCTTGTCAGCTTCATCTCCAACCATGCCGACGATCTTGCCCCGACAATCGGTATGATGTTCGGTAGCCTTGCCGCTTGGTGTTTTTTTTGGATTTTTCTTTTGTTATGTTTACTCATCTAAATTATTGTGCTTGGTGCGATGGTTTTCTTCATTTCTCGTGTTGGACTTTATTCTCTGGACTGATGTTGCTTTCTGAATTAGAAGGAAGTGGTCTGGGTCCGATCTATGACTTTATTTGATTCGCTTAGTTACATCTCAAATGTGACATCTTGATCTTTCTCTGGAGACAGTTTTGATTAATACGTGTCGCAACCCTTTTTTTTTGGTAGAATCGTTGCTTGTTTTATATCTAGTCAGAAGATTGTGGTGATTGAGTTTCGTACTTCACGGCATTGGCCATATTTTTTGTGGGTTCATGCGAGCGCTTGATTTTGAGGCGCTATCAAATTGCGTGGCGGATATCTGTGTTGCCACTACTTGAATTTACTTGCATTCTACTTTATGAAATAGTTGAAATGTCAAAAATGATCCCTGTGCAAGGTGTTGGAATGATATGATATAATTTGTCTAGGAGTCCAAGGAAGGATTTACTTGAATTTTATGAGTTGAAGTTTTGGTCCTAGCATAGGTAACAAATATTACATTTTCGTTGTTTTAGTTTTCCCATTGGGCTTTTGCTCGTGCTTGCTTTTTCTGTTTTTTGAACCTGCTTAATAGTAACCTTTAATTGGTCCATAGCAAGTTCTCTAAGAACCTGTAATACCTCAGAATCTGAGACTTAGTACCACCGTTTTTTAACATCAGCAAACTATCCAAATTAATGTGTTATGTTTAAGAAGATCATTTTTGATAACCGTGAGCTGTCGATTTGGAGTTAAAATTCCAAGGCAACACCTGCAACAAATGGAATTGAAGCATGGGTTTTACATACTATCCAGATAAAATATCTAGGATTGGGGGGGATCAATTTTTTGGAGAAAACTATGATGTGTGTTAGCCATTACTTTGACAATTTGAAGGAACATATATGATGCATGTTAGATGCTTCTGACAATTTGAAGGAATATACAGCCAAATCAATCTACCCTACTAAAGAAAGATATTTAGCATCACAAAACTTGCACTCTTTCTCACCTGGACATGTTTTCAAATGGTGTGGGTTTGGGTATTGCTGGAAGGAAACAATCTACAGTCAATTTTCAAGTCCAGATACAGTCCAGATCATGGCTAATGGTTTTGAAAATTCTTTTTCTGATAAGAATAGCATAAGGGACGTCAAGGAAGATGTTCCAAAAAAAGCATAAATAGAGCATGGATGTGAATCTAGTGCATCTGGAGGTGAGCTGCGGATTACATATTCCCTTATAAGAGACAAGGCAGCTTCTTAAGGGGGCAAACTGCCTATTGTATCAGGGCTAGAAACAAATTTTTATGTGGTATTGTAACAGATTGTTAGTTATCTGGAGGTTGTAGCCCCTTGGTCCTGCTTGGTTCTGCTCCTATCTGTAAGGGATGACATCCATGTGTGGAAGTCAGTGAGAAAGATGCCTATTGGCTTGATGATGAAGATGACTAGTGGAAGCTTAGGCTTCCACACCCTTGCTTAATATTTAAATCTCTCAACAAACATATTATTTCTTTCTTGTTATCACTAGTTTATAAAACTATGTCTTAGTTTGTTATATACATACATACGTATATATATATATATATATTATATAATATGATGTATTATAGACTCTTCTTTATAGAATTTTTATTCTATATTTATCCAAAACAACCAAATATGTACCTTTTGATTAATGATAGTATTTAAGACTATTTTTTCAAGATGCTTTCCCAGTTATAAGTCCAAGTTTTTTCAGAGAAGTTCTCTATGTTGCTTCCACACATGAATTCACTACCACCCTACGTCCTACCACAACTGCTCCTGATTCCAGTGATTAGGAGGTGCATATGAACTTCATATGAGAAGACGATGATGAATGCTTACTCCAAAATCTAGCTATTTAATAGATCATGGTGGTTCTAGGGCAGCTTGGATGACACCCTTATTTTGTTCCTGTTGTTAAGAGACTATGGCATTTTTGATGAATAATAGAGTTTCACATCTGTCTTGATTGTTGTTTGCCATGATTTTTCCTTTTCCAATAGCTTGTATTTAGTTTATATATTTTAACTTTTGCTTAGTATTTATGACCAGGAGTGGATTTTAAGATTAAACATCTTACAGTTGGTGGGAAGAAGCTGAAGCTCACAATATGGGACACTGGTAAGCTATTATATGTGGAGAAGTTCAAATACCTTTTCATGCTTAAGCATTCCCATCTTCAATTCAGATTATTTGTCTGACATTTTGAGATCGAATGAACTATCTTTTTCACAAAATACCACTCATAATTTTCTCAATATATGATACAAGAACATAATGTAAAATTTTTATCTGCAATGATTATAGGTTCCTGACATAAAACATATATGTCATAGATAAAAAATGTCTTCCCAGCAACTAGGAACAAATTTTAACCCATGAAAAACAATCTTGTTATGAAGTGCTTAATAGCTCATTCGGTCACTGATTTAAAACTTTGCAGCTCTTAACAGCTCTAATAGTCATTGAGACTATATATCCTGAAATTCTCTCCATAGAAGTTATCAGTGTTAAACTTTAATTTATAAACCTTTTATCTTCAATTTGTGCATGGATTTATGGTACATGGAGTGGTCTACCCAATTTCAAAGCATTTAGAACCAGCTTGCAAATTTGTGTCTGTAATTTGGTGCCAAATCCTTGTTCAAGACATTTTTAGGCAAGACACATGTGTTCTATGGAACCTCTGTTGCCAAAACCTATGAGGCCAGTTGAGATATGGAGATCTACCATATAGGTTGTACAATTTACTTTCATGATTGGGATGTAACCTTCCAAGTTGCTACACTTTGAAAGATTCTAGAAGCTAACAAATTTGATATAAAGGGCATCTTGCATATTAGAGGCATATAAGTTCAAGATTCAAATTGGATCATTATAGAACTTCTTTCAACATTAAGCTTTTTTTTTTCTAATTAGGGTCAGTCATTACTCATTAGTAATTCTTTAAATATTGTATTAAAGTACCTTTTTTTTTTAGTATCTGTCAAGTTTGGACCCTTATGAGTACTGGTATTAACTAAGTTTTGAAATATCATTAAATTTCAGAACTTTGGTACTTGGATACATTTTATTTTATGTATGGAGCCTGCAATTTTATCAATTAAGTAATTCTAGTTCTCTCCTTTTCATTCACCTTTTTTTTGTTATGAAGGGGCACATGGGCAATTTCGTTCAAAATCAATTAGCTACTATAAAAATATCCTCTCAAGGGAGGTGGGTGAAACCCATAGGCACATCTTGCCCAAACTCCCACAAGTACATGGATGCATTTTCCCTTGCAAATCTTGAAAGCTATTCAGCTTGTTTGTTTTTGTTTGTACCAATAGGTACGATGAGTCCATCAATATTGGGTTCCTAAAAAAATTAATATTTTGGATATCTGTAGTGACTTGCCATGCTGGTTGTTCTCCTTTTCCCACAAGTTATCTGAGTGTATTTCCAACTTTAGAATTCCTTGTTGTTGTGCTAGTTGTAGTCCGTCATAGGCCTATCCTCTGTTTCAATGGACCAAGTGCAAGAATTGGGTGTGCATGAGTCAAGACCACCCTACCAGAGGGTACCATATTCGGGGTGCTGATGTCTGCCTTTTCAGATATGGATGAGCATGAGCATGAGCATGAGCATTGAGCACACATATGAAGAGTACTTTTTGGCCCTTTAAGAACCATATCTCGTGCAGTGAGTTCCATTGGTATTATTCTTTTATTTGTAATTTCAAACTCCCAATTAGATACTTTTCAGAACCACTGCTGATATTAAGTAGCGGTCAAAAATTTTGTGTCTCCTAATCAAGTCATTACTTGCATTATCATAGACAACTCTAGTACTCAACTTACTGAAAAGTTCCTTTGCAGGTGGCAATGCATGCATAATAATAGATTCCTTATGGACCCATTTGTTCTATTAGACAGTTACATGTCTTCCAAACAACCGAAGAAAGTAAAATGTTTCTGACCTGAATTTATTATGCCCCGACAACCGAAATTTAAGACTCCCAATCAGTTGGAGATTAGAATTAGTGATGAAGTTACTTTTTCCATCTTTACAGCTTAAAGAAATGGAATTAAGGCTAAGTTAAGACTAGTGTACCCATTATTACATAGAGCATGGTGAATAGACTCGGAATAAAAACCATACCTTGTACATGCACCACTGTTAATATCATAGTGTGGGAATGAGAAATTGAACAGCGGGAAGCACTTCCAAAGGAACACTTACTCCCATAGGTGTGCTTTGATTGACCGTAATGATTTCCAAAGTAGGGTGAATCCATTGTTGACAAGAAACCCATATTTATTATAATTTGAACGTGTCGTGAGAACTCCATATTGGATAAATGGCCAAATCAGGCAAATAGGCATTCTATCTGTTTCCGTGGGTCCCCATGGAAGCCGGTTCTTTCAGGGATGCACTGGTATATATCCGAGTGGTTTGAGACGCTATCTTCAAGAGAAATACTAAGATGATAGCTACTTATACCATTACCTGTCAAAGATCCAGAGATTGGCCACCTGACCTGATCAGGGGATTGATGATAGAACAATGGGGAAGCTTAGCAAAGGTGCTTATGAAAGCCACTGATCCTGCATGGCCCAGACCATTGACCATTCCCATGCAACCAATGAAGGTGGGGCAACAATCAACATGTCATGCTCAACTTGGCATGACACCCACCACATCCATGAGGATCACAAGGGTAGCAGCTGGGTAAGGGGCCAGTAGTTGTCCACCCCACACTTAGCTCATGCCTAGAGGAAGGTGGAGCAGGTAAAAATTTGAAGGATGACATTTGTGGGACTGGGTGATGAGATATAGTTTTTGCCTGTGACAATCATCAACCATAAGAAGAGTGCATCATCACCTTGATGTAATCAAGAAGAGAATCAGGGACCAAGTTGTGAGTTAGCAAGCGAAAAGGAATTGCAAAGATTACAAGAGGATAGCATGGCTAACCATCAAGAGAGCTTACCAAGCCCAGCTTTCATAGCATTGGCACAATTAGGCTAGAAGAGGCTTGAAGTCAGTGGCTGTAGGCTTCATCCCATGCATTGGCTCCTTGAGATATGTCCATGTACCCTGTTGTTGTGGGATGTGAGAGCCTGTTGGAGCTGTTGTCGTCGTCTCGGTGCCATGCAAGGAGAGAACTTAACCATGGACTTTGCCAGGTTGACCGATGGACCTGAGACTTGATAGTACTTGTGCACTAACTGTCGGAGCTACTGACAATTCACTAACGTGGCTTGAGCGAATAACATGCAATCATCTATGAATATAGGTAGGTATAGGAGGGACTTTTCCATACCCATAGCGTATCGACTCAAGTTAATGCGAAGCAACCACTGCATGAATGACCTTTGATAGTCTAAGAACATAGAATGAACAACGAGGGGGATAGGGTGTACCCTTGCCATAGGCCCATCTTGCACGAAAACCATTCTGTGGCATGGGTATTGAGAAGTAGGATGAACGAAGACTCTGGAATGCAGAGCAACACTAATTGCCTCCAATGGCTATGGAAATTGAATGCTTGAAGGACTACCTAGGCATATTACCACTCATCTAGTCAAAAGCTTCCAACAGGTTGAGCTTCATGACCTTGAGGCTGCGACTTGCTGGCACAGTATGGATAGTATGCAATACCTCTTAAGCAAGCAGTAGGTGATCAGATATTGATTAACCACTTGAATGCAACAAGACACCCTAACACCGACTTCAACTGGTTGACCAAGAGCTTGGCCACAATTTTGTAACTAAAGGACTGGAAGTGAGCTGATAAGGATGGGTTTGGCCATGGGGAAGGAGAACCATGTAGGTCTATTTCTAGGTTGCTAACATGTGGAATGTGTGAAAGAAGTAATCTTCTGCTCAACCAACTTGAGGCTTGACGATGACCTCATACATTAATAGAAAATAGATAGGAATCCATCTGATCTTGGCGTCTTGTTGGCTGCTAAGCTCCAAATTGTGGCTTCCACCTCCAGATCAATGATCGGCCATGTGAGGGCAGTTCTCTTCGGCCATGACTTGGGTGGTAACGAGGGTGGCAGGTTGAGCAGAGGTAAGGAGGGGCTTAATGACTGTAGAAGAATCCAACAAGCTCCTAATAGATTACCTGTGGATCCTCCACTTGATCACTAGTGCTTATCCGATTGTGTTGATGCAGAATGTTGTTACAATGGAAGTAGGGAGCATTGCAGTTTGCCCTCATGTAACCAAGTGATCCGAGATTTTTGTTGCCACATGACTTGCATTGAAGTGGTTGTATTGATTGGAACAAGCAGACCTAGGAGCCATTTGAAGTCATGTTGGGGAAGGCCCCCAATACTAGGTTCTTGTTGCTGAAGCTAGAGAATTGGAGTCTCAAATAGAGAGGAGCGGGCAATGATGTCACCTATATACTCCCTGTTCCATGTCTGGAGGGCATGTTGAGTCCTCATGCTATGCTAAGTACATTGAAAGGTTGGAGAACAAGGACATGTAGAAGCCTGGGTAACATGGATGACCTCAAAAGAAGCCTCATAGTGGGTCCAAAATTTCTCAAATTGAAATGGTTTAAGGCTGGCAAAGTGGCTGCCAAAGATGCTATACAATAGCAGACAATGATTGGGCGCTATGTTGGGAAGGTGGCAGATATCATAAGTAAAGCTCAATTGATGCACCTAACACGAACATCCAGTTGATCCATTCCCCAAAATGAGTTGTCCCATGCCTGTTGTTGCACTAGATATATTGGGGCCTTATGAATCCACCAAGCCATCTTATCAACGAATTTTCAGAACTTAGCAATCTTGTGGAGTAGATGGAAGGGCCGACCCCCACACTTGTCCTCGAGGTAAAGAATGCTAAAGTCCCAAAGACAAGGAAATAGTGACCTAATGCCACCACTGCCAAGATGTCTCGCTATTGTAGGCACCATTGTTGGTAATCGATGTCTGCATAGACCACCATTAACACCCATGAGTGGCTGTCCAGTAGGGCGAGCTCCTCGAAAAGAGTAGATACCATGCCAAGGTCCGGTCACCAACAGCCGATAATTCCCCCAGACTGGCCTGTCGAAGGAACCATGAAGAGCATCCACTGCTGTCTAAGCTAGTGATGAAACCAAGCAATACCAAAAGCGAGTTTTCCGGACAACAAATATCTAATTTGTGTCAAAACAAGCTAGCATGCTGCCGGAAAGGAGGGTTTTGAAACTCTACAACAATTCCATTGAAAGATATTCATGAAGGCATGGTAGATGAAGCAGCACCTATCACCAAGCTTGTAGACAAAGGTAACCCATGGGCCTCGTAGGGGGTTCTCAGCTCCGAACCTAGCACCTAGGGGTCACCAATAGCCTAATAATTCTATTGGAGAATTTCTATGTGTAAGCAACCCTAGAATTGATTTGATGGTCATACACCTCCACTAACATCAACGGTCGCTGCATATCCCTGAGAGATTTGCTAGTTTCTAAGCGGCTGGCCACCGAAGCACCACTGGGTAGGCGAGTGAAAAACAAATATGGCCTCATATGGGACACCTTGTGGAGTCGTGCATGGAACTAGAGGGTGCCATGGGAATGTCATGTGAAATGTCAGTTGTCACAACCCCACCAACAAAAGATGTCACTTGTAGACTAAGAGCTCGAGTGTGGGCCAGGGTCAGTAATGGAGGCCTTCCCCTTGCATCTGCAGGTGAGCTAGACAAAAAGAAGTGGTTGAAAATCCAATGTGGCAGACATTGCCATAGTTTAGGTATAGAATGGGAAGTGACCAGGAAGGCAAGAAGTATTTGAAGAAATGATATTAAATATTTTAACATGATAGAAATATATCCTGAAATTAATTTTTGAAGAAACACATAATATAGGGCTTCAATAAAAGATTTTAAAAAAAATAAAGAGAACATTGTCTTGAACTAAGTGTGGATTAAAAGTATATGGTCAAAGATTGGGTGGATGTATTAGGATAGAGATGCAATAGTGGAAGCAAGATTCTGGTGTGAGTTCAACTGCACCTGGCAAAAAGTTAGCTACTGATCTTAGCTGATTAACATGGGTGTTATATTGATGAAGCAAGGAGAGACTCCACCAATTAGCCTTGCCCCATGTCTGTCAGCAGGAGCTGGCAGGGGGTTGAACTGAATTACAGAGCATATACCTCCTCTCGAGCAAACTCTCATAGCTGAAGCTGCTGAACCAACTCAGAGTATATGCTGACGTTGCTACATTTCAAAATTTTAATGTCTTTAGGTGGTAGTATGATCACTTATGATCGCTTTTGTCTCCCTGTGCCTTTGATGTATCATTGAATTTTAATCTTCTGTTCAGTACAGAGAATGAGGCAAATCTGTGCAGTGAGATCATATGATAACTAATTTAATTCATTTCTATAGATTGATTCTAATGTTATGCTTACCATTGAAATATGGCAATAATTACAATTCATATTCGTGCCAATTTTTTTTCTGAGTTGAAAGAAGTCTTGTGAACTTCTCCTTTTACATGTATTATCTTTTTTATTAGTGGTTTCTTTCTTATTACTCATGATATTCCTTGCTAGAAACAACATAAGATGAACACACTGTAGTTTCTGCGGAATATGCTGCAGGTTCGTGAGGAAAATTTGTAATATGAAGTTTGACATGTCGTATCTAGTGTTTGTAGTGTGGTATGTGTACCACTCTACTTTATCCTCCTCTTTTTTTTAACTGTTTTTGTTCATTTTGCAGCTGGGCAGGAGAGATTTAGGACGCTAACTAGTTCTTATTATAGAGGTTCTCAAGGAATCATTCTAGGTAAGTGAAAGGTTACAAGCTGCAGTTGGCATTACTTCAAACTTTTTCCTCAATTTCCTCCTGTTTTGTTCAATAATTTACTTTTCTCCCTTGGCACACTATTTATACTGCACATACTTGTTTGTTCATGCATACTACCATACAAATACCTTAATCCCTTTTAAAATGTTTACATGCTGTGTAATATATAAAAATGTTCATGGAAATATTTAAAACATCACCATATGGTGGGCAAAACCAATGTTGAAAAGGACTACATGCTTAGTAGGATAAATTTTTTGTTTCCATGATATTACACTCAAGTGGATGGTAAGAATCTACTAGCCATTTAGGCAGTTGGCTTTATGGAACAAGCAACATTCTGATAGGTAGAAACAAAGTATTATGAGAAGTTCTTCAAGAACTTGTTAAATGTGGTTACTTACATTGAGTTTATAATGTTGCCTATTCTTTCTGTGGGTGATGGCAGTACTAGAGTTGTCAGAACCAATGTATAAACTTGTATCAGTAGCTAGCTGTTATTATGGCCCTGATTCTTCTTTTTGATAGTCATTCTCAAATCTGGACAGGAATATAGGGGGTATTCTTGTTTTACTTTCATGTTTAAAACTGGTTTCTACTAAAGGGAGGGGCAAGTACCATCCAATCATTGAAATAATGGAGCTTGGATTCTGTTATATTGCTCAAATGGGAGCTGATGAAGGAAGATATGTTTGCTATATGTTAACAAAGTCGCATGAATTTTTTGAGATGCTTTGTCTGGTATGTTTGGTGAACAGGACAATTGAACTGGCTGCCATTTATTGGGTATGTGTTTGCAGGAATTTCAATCTGAGTGCCTCATTCCACAAAGCTAAACATCAGTTGCAAGCCAACCATGTCCTCCTCACATTGGAATAGGTTTCCATGTTAAAGGACAATTTTTCAGGATAACAGGTGGACACTCTCAAGTCTCAACAACACATTGATGAGAAAGAAAGTGTTGGGCCAATCCTCCATATTACCAAATATATTTGCTATTCCCAGAAGGGCAGTGTCAATGACCATACTGGAGGCACCATTTGGGAGGATCTCACCATGGTCTCAGTTCACCTTCGGGACATTTTGTTTTTTGACCATGTTGGATGTACTCATTCTAGATGGATATAGTTTATCCACCCTAGGAAGAAAAAAAAGGGCAGTGTCAATAGTAATTAATGATCCACGGTACACTGCGCCAGTAAACTTGTGAGTTAGACTTTGTTTTTCTCAGAAGGTAGGAACAGCTATTACCTTCTGCCAGAATACTATATCTTCATCTTTTGAGAAGGATCCTTTGTAGGTCATTCTGATTATTAAGAACCATCGGCAACTTTAGTGGCCCAAAATTCAGGTATATCTTGAGTTGTATTCATGGATTAGCAGTAGATAGGATTGTATAAGGGGAGAAAGGAGAAGGCCAAGAGAAAGGGCAATGATTGACCCATAGTGGAAGAATGTAGGCCAATAAAGGTGAGATTTGATTGATCGAGGGTGGAAAAAAACACATGCAGGTATAAGATGCTTATATGTGATGCTATGAGGGACTAGAAATAATTATATAGAAGGATCTTTGCAACTGTTTTTTATGTTCATGTAGTATACTAATTTTAATTATGTTTGGTTAACATCATTGTTTGATGTATAGTGCTATGCGAGTCAAGAAAGGATTTATGGTCAGGAAAAGATATGTGCACAACCAGGTAGCTTGAATGATCTCAGAAATTGATGCCAGCATTGGTCAAAAGAAAATAAAGCATAACTTTGAGAACTATTGTGCATTTGGTATAACCAAGGTTTTAAATACTGATAACGAACACCGTACTATTTGGATGGTTTAAAATACCGAAAACGAACACTGTATTGTTGTTCTATCCAAACAGTACGGTATTAGAATGATATCGGTACCAACATCACACGGGCCGAGCCTTTTGAATGGATTCTTGAACACCGGCACAAAGAGAACGAGCTCATGTTCGAAGATGAAGATCCAAAGCTCTGTTTATTTCTTGGATTGGAACAAATCACTATAATTCGTCCGCGCCTACGGAACAGATACTTATCGAAATTGAAAACATCATATGAATGAAAAACTATTGGCATGAACCATTTTGGTCGGTACAACACAATTAGTACATATCCGTACACACTAATATGCTGGTATGTACTGGTAAGGGTGGTTGGGTGGCACGGTTGGTTTCGGCATCTCAATACCCATTCCGATGCTGGTTTCACATTGGAACAGCACAATACCGATGGTACCATCTCGTTTTGGCAGCTTTTGAATATATGAGTATAACCATGCCAGGTTATTTAAAAGAACGCACCAGGGTCATGAAAAAAGAATTGGTGCTACCACACTAGCATCCAAGAAAGCTTGATTGATTAGAAAGTATGATCGAATTAATGTTTGTAACATTGTAGTGTGTTAAAAAACAATCATGGGATAGATAACAAGACACCAATATGAACCATATATAACCCAGAAAATGACCAAGTCAGTTGTCCCCAAGGTTAAAAAAAAAAAGAAAGGGGAGAAGTTAACTACATCAAGGTAGTTAAGATGCCTAGGCAGCAGAGCAAATAGGTGGACTTTCTGGTGCAAAAGGTGGGTGCCTATGTTTCTAAATTTTCCCTCAAAAAGAGAGTTCTGAATTTAACACCTAGAGAATCTTCACAGATGCAATATTTGTCCATCTTCTGGAGTCACTCTCTTCCAACTCATGTTACACAGCTTAATTGAATTTACCTTCCACCAAGAGATATTTTGATTGTAACCCTTCGAAAGTGCTCTCTTGACTTGTTGGATTTGTTGTCTGACTTTAATCCTGAATCATCTTCATGCCTTCCTCAGAACTAGTCTTCCTTTAACATCTCTTTGGATGGTTCTGTTTTGTCCTTTTTCTAGTCTTTTTGCTACTTTTGACTTACTTGATTCTTTGTTTAATATGCTGCTTTCATCATGAGATCTAATTTTGCAATCTAGTTATTCATACTTAATAATGTTACCTTAGTAATATCTGCCTTGTACTGCATATCTGCCTCGGGGTTCATTGTATTCTTGAGCGCATCATATTGGACCTATGAAATAAAAGTGTCGTATATCATGCTTGTGATGTTTGAGGTTGTCATTACTGTGTCCAGTACTGTATCGATATGCTACCATGTTGAATCCTATTTTTTTGTATCTACACTACAATTTGTTTTCTAGTCATTTATAGAGATGCTTTGAATACTCAACTAAGAATTTGACTCAATCTTGCCTCTTAGATTAGGTGGATAGCTGAAAATATGTAGTATGCTTTAACATAAAAAAGAATCTGATATGCAAACTATGATCAAACTGGTGATAATATAGGATTAAATATCAAAAACAATGATTAAGAGCTCATCTTTTAAGTGAAAACATGATGACTGGACTTGTCTGTGTCAAATTTCAAATTTCTGATAAGCAAATATATTTAATAATCAATTGTTTTAAAATTATAATCCACTGAGCAGAGCATGCACTTCTCTGACCCCTATTGTATTGTGTTCTAATCATATGCTGCCATACATGCTGATGTGAGTCGACCACCAATATGGGCTTATCCATGATACATACCATGTACCAGACCACTAACCTCTTAGAATAGTTGTGGATCACTAAATAAGTAACACTTGATTTTAGATTCTTATTTCTGTGGAAACAGCTGCTGTCTTCTCTATTTTGAGACCAGTTACTTCAGTGCATGCTAGCTTTTGAATTTTGATTCCCTTAATATTCAATGGTGTTCGGTTTTATGTGATAACACTCGGATATCATTCATTTCATGGCCTTCTGATGATTTATCTTCAATTTGGTTCATGTACGCAAATCTTTATCATTATCTATCACAACTTACCATTGCTGCTCTTTGACTTGCTTGCCAATGCCAAACTTCAACTGTGCGACTTTGCCAGGTAGCACATATTGCTGCTAACTATTTTTAAAGCCAAATTTTCTTTGTGCCATCCTACATTGCTAACCTTGCCCATTGTCAAAATTTTCCGTTGTAAAGAGTCACATGATTGACTGGACCATATCTGATCATCCATTAGTAGCCATTGCTCTCTTTCAACATGTTTTAACAGGTCAACCATTCACACCATACCTGTGATTCTTTATCATGTTCTCTAATGTGCAAACAAAAAGTAGTTTAGGTAATTACTTGCTTAAACTTTTAGTACAGACATAGGGAGATTCCTTGCCTAACCACAGCCAGATGAAACAAATGGACGATTAGTGCCAAGTTTGCGCTTGACCTACATAAAGCCAGGTTTTGAAACAGAAGAATTTGATAGTGCTCATGCTTTGTTAGCAAATGTTTAATTTCTTCATGCTCATAGTTCTCAACTCTATACTTTTTCTAGATATGGTTCATCAGCAGAAAGTGCTAACACTTTGATTTCCTTCTCCTCTTAGTTTATGATGTGACACGGCGAGAAACTTTTACAAATTTAGCTGATGTATGGGCCAAGGAAGTGGACTTATACTCCACTAATCAAGACTGCATCAAAATGCTTGTTGGAAATAAAGTTGACAAGGTGGATTCTATAAGCATTTTTTTTTATTATAGTAGATAATTGCCATGTTTGACAATGCTGAAGCACATGACATTTTGTGACATGATACAAAAAAAAGTTGATACTAAACATTTTTATTTCCAAGGTAGCTTCTATTGTCATTGTTATTTTGTTATTGCGGATAATTGCTGTGTTTGACAATTTTGAAGCTAATAGCATTTTGTAACATGATATAAAGAAAAGTACATTATTAGCATTTTCTTGTTCTTTAGTTGATATTTTCTTTGTAGTGAAGGATATGCAGTGCTCAGTATGTGTTTTCTAATCACCTTATAACGTGTTAGGAAACTGAGAGGATGGTGACAAGAGAAGAGGGCATTGCTTTTGCACAAGAATATGGATGTTTGTTTCTTGAATGCAGTGCAATAACACGAGCAAATGTGGAAAAATGTTTCGAAGAACTTGCACTAAAGGTACACTTCATAAAAATGTATGAAATGATTGAATTTTATATGAAATTGAGAAATATTCTTCTGGTATCATGCTTTACATTTTACCATTGACTCACAAATAACGTCCAGCTATAGAAGTTGCTTGCTCATTAGTATGTTCTTCAGGTTCTCATTTTGTTTGTGCATTAGATTACTGCAAACTTCAACCTCGTTTGATTGTCTTGATGCCAAAATGGGGACTCATTGAATTTTAAAAAATAAAGTAGTAGTCCTCATGTCTCTTTATAAGCAACAGAAGATCTTACAGCAATTTGATAAATGATTTTGTGGGGATCACTGGTCAATGGATATAACAAATCTGATCAAATCTTGATTGCTCTATTTAAGTCTTCTATCAACAGATGATTGGAGTCTCGTTAGGATTTCAGTATGTTGAGAAAAACTATGTTGTTCATGGCAGAAACTAAGTGTTGCTCTTTTGCAGATTCTGGAGGTTCCTAGTCTATTGGAAGAAGGATCTGCAGCTGTGAAGAGGAATATTTTGAAACAGAAACAGGAATACCATGCAAGCCCAGGTGGGGGCTGTTGCTCGTAAATCATGACAAATGGTCCCAGACTGACCCGTTGTTCAGAATCTCCTGAGCAGAGTAATGACATGCAATCAGCTCAACAAAGCCTGCTCTAAGGTGATGTAAATGAGATGTATTGGTTTCCTCATTCGTGTCATGCCAATTTAGCAGTGGGTCTGAGTGGAGAATGAAAAAGAATGATTGTATAAATATCCTTCTGATTCGTTTAAAGTGCTTTCTGATTGTATACATATCCTTCTGATTCGTTTAAAGTGCTTTCTGTTTGATGCTTGTATCAGTTTGAAACATGAAAAGTTGACAGTTTATCTGAAAAAATTTGTATTGCCAGTTGAAACAAGTGTTCCCATAAGACCCACTTCTTGACTGTGGATTGGATGTCCTCAAATCAGCTCGCATTTTCTACACCTGACATAACAAAATGTGGAAGCAGGATCCAAGCTAGATAAAGCGCTCGTTAACTCTTAATATCTCTACTACATTTGACACCTTTGGTAAACTTTTGTGCCCTAAAACCTTGGATTAGGAGCTCGAATTCTTCAAGTGGGTTGCCCACTGGATTGCTCTCTCCTTTGACTCTGGGAGCTATATGACTGATAAGCACTGGAAAGCTGGAGAAGCTTATCTGGTGATAGGTTAGTGAGAGAGAGAGCTGTGTTGCATGTGTGGTTGTTTGCTATGAGATTGTCCAAGTTGCCTGCTGTGACATAGCCTTGTTTTTGCATATGTAATGACGGTTCAATCATGCATCAGCAGTAGCCTAGATTTGGCTCAAGTTGAATCCCTTGGTTTATTTTTGTCTCAGCATTTCTTAGATTTTCATGAATCATACCTCACCAAGGCCGTTATAGAATAGTAGTAAAGGATGAACATCAGATGGCAACACCAAAAAAAGGTGAAAAAAGAAGAAACCTGACAAATGGTACCTGAAAATTTGAAGAACTTCTGTCCAAAGTAGTTGAACCTAAAGGGAATTAAAATTTTTTGCATGTGATATGCAGGCCTAAGATAATTTGTTTATATGAGAGGAATTGTTGCAGATGTCACTGTCTCCTCATATTCATTAAAATGTTATGTGTTTAGATGCTAGTTGTCAAAGAATCAAATTCCAATTATAAGAGAGTTAAACCAACTAGGGAAAATCATATGATAACAACACAGAAAGGTAATTATAGCCAACTAATCAGACTTGTCTCAGCCACAGTTATCTTACAAGAGGGATGCCATGTTTGGAAGGTGATGCAATATTGTCCTTCTAAGAATGAATAGCTGCCTCCTATAACAACCTGACGACAGCTGGGTATGCGTTGGCCGAGTGTTGATAACGGCATTATCACAACTAGGCTGATAGTTTATATTTTCCAAAACTATCACCTTCAATGTAAATGCTTTGGAGCTTCCATTAGTTCACTCAAAGATTTCAGTTAGCTCTTAGAAAAAAACAAAAAGTTTTTTTTACATGTATACCCTCTAACATATACAAAATTGTATGAATACACTTGTAAAATTATTATTTGCATGTATATCCTCATAAAATATTTATTTTACATTTATATCTTTTTTTTTCTTTTTTATATATATGTAACCATATCATCTAACACCATTAAAAAAAACGCAATTTAAATTTAAAATAACTAAAATACCCTTATAGGTAGACGCACAAAAAAAAACTTTATAAGGATACACATGCAAATGGCAACTTTGTAAGGGTATTCATGTAATTTAAGCATATTTAGGAGGTTATACACTTAAAAAAATTCATTAAAAATGATCAAATTTTAGTAAAAATAATTCAATTATTCTTTAAAAAAAGGTAAAAAAATTAATATCATTATGTTATATGATCTTATATTAATATCAACTCTTATAAAATAAATCATATTGCTTTTATGAAATTCTTACTCAAGAACAAACAACTCCATATTTACAAACTACTAAAAAATATTTTACTAATCTAAGTATCTATATTTAATTTAAATTTGATATGCCTTAATTTTTCAAAAAATAATGAAGAATAAATAGATATCATATATTCAATAATAATAATTATATTAAAATCAATAGAGAGTAGCATTACCAAAATGATCACCTAATATTCCAACTTTACCGAGCCATGATCTTAAAAAAATGGATAATATGGCTCAATTTTTTTTTGACCCAACGAGTCATTCGGGTCGGATCGGGTCCATGTATAACACGGATCCCACCTAAAAAATTCGAATTCGGTTTGGGTCCAGGTCGAGTCATGTTCGGGTCAACTCATCCATGGATTCAGAATTTGTGTTTACACCCCCGCGGGCTACATCCCATGGGCCTAAATAATTTTATATATTCGGATTGGGTAGGGTCGGGTCGTAGCATTGAAAATCCAAAATTAACTAAATTTCAAATGGCTTAAGTCGGATTAAGTCAGATCTAAATTCAGTAAATCCAGATCCGATCCAAAAAATGGAATAGGTCTAATTTTAGAATTTGATCCGGCCACACGGGTCCTCCAAAATGGGTCGGATCTTAGTAGGTCGGGTCTAAGTGGTTCGGGTCGAATCGGGTTATAGATCAAACTGGCCTATTTGCAGCCTTACTCCTCTCTCCACCATCGAAATCCCTAGCCCAGCTTAGAGTTTGATCGGTCCTTCTGTGAGGAAGAGGGAGGAGAGAGAGAAAAAAAGAAAAAAATAGAGAATAAATCTCTCCACCGCCTAGAATTTTTAGAGAAGCCAACCAACTAGCGGATACAATGGCAAAGCTTTATCAGTCAGCTGACTTCCATTCAGCCTCTTGAAATAAGAACAGTCGTTATGGCTGACAGAACATTTCCATCGGTTTTTTTTTTTTGGTCTTCGAGCCCAATTGTAGCAATAATAATAATAATAATAATAAGCCGAAGCGCGGAGGTTTTAAAAGCATCCCGTGACAAATGCCACCCCGACAGGGATGCCGAACTCTCAAGGTCCCAATTCTGCCGACATCCAGATGCAGGCACTGGGCTGTATTTTTAGCTGATATAAAGAAAAACAACAAAACACAGGGGAAAACGATATTATTTGCTAGTTAAATAAGACTAAAAGATCTATTTCTTAAGATAAGATACAAACTTGAATTTAAAATATTATTTAATCATATCAGCAACGATCGGTATATAACGTCCGTTCTTCATATCATTAGTATTATACCTTCAGAAACCAATTTGTAAATCAATTCTAATAATTATTAAATTATTTATTTCTTTTTATATATATATGTTTATTTGTTTATTGGGTATTTTATTGTGATATGAGATGTTCACATTGTATATATGTTAAGTAACATTGTAAAAAGACCACACCGATGATTAATGAATCATAGGCGCGGAGTGGTGGTCTTTTAGTTTCTTTGCGAGGAACTATGAAGGTTTGTGGTAACCGAGGCGTTTACCAATAGTGTATACAAACTCCGAACCTTCGATGGGCAACCCCTTTAACTCATGTTATTCTAGGCCAAGTTATATATTTTAGGCCTACACTTGTTGTGCCGCTATATAAATATGATGATAGGCTCCGTCATTGAGGTAGAGACCTTAAGCACATGAGTGGGTGCACTGTAAGAATACATGCACTGAACGAAATCCAAATATGAATACTTTCTGGAAGTGATAACTGATGTTGAGAGAGTATTCAACACAATTAGTTTATATGTCCTTTGACTTGAGAGGTTTACGCAGATATATTTGGTATGTTCTTGCGCTTTGATTGAGTCAATTGTTAATGATTTTCTCAAAATCAAATATACAGACAAAGTTAGGTCTTGAGTGCACCAGATAAATTTGTATAAATGTTCAATAAGGAATCCACCAGCCTCAATTTGAGGTAGTATATTCAGTATGTCTATATGAGGTTGGACCAAAAAAAACTGACCAGTGATAGTTATGAAAATTGTTTTCATTGTATTTTATTATTATTATAAATAAAATCTTTATTTGTGAAATTGTTTCAGAAACAATTTTTAGGGTCCAACTAAATTACAGAATAAGATTAAAAATTATATAAGCCAGGGATTTAATCAGTGATATTTTTCCGCTGCTATTGGCTTATGTGGAATATAGTATGGTGGAAGGATAGATAAACAAAATTGTAAGCAAAAGAGATTCCAATAAATTAATCTTCTTTTCTCAGGGTCAATTGTAAAGTATTGATGGACATTTTTGCAATTTGTAGAAGTCCATAAATTCGAAATTAAAAAAATATAAAGAAAATTACGAAAAATAGTTTTTCAATGATCCTATGGCCGAGAATAGAGATCCCTAAGAATCTCACGCATATCATTGCCCAGGATTTTATGTGGTGGCTATAAATAACTAGGGTTGGCCATCAAAACCATAAGTCATGCAAAAAAAGCGAGAGCCACAAAAACTCAAGGAGAGACAGTGAGCATGGATCTCTTGGGAGGCAACACGCTGGGGTTGCTAATGGTGAGAACTGTGTTTCTTTCACCCTGTTCATCGTTTTACATAATTTTTTCCTTGATTTTCTTCCGCTGCGGAAAAAGGATGCTAGTTTTTCAGAAAAATCATCCTTCACATATTATACTCTAGAAATCCAATGTGATCTTGGAGATTCCACGAATATCCCAAAAATATGATTCGGTAATTCTTAATGGAAAATATACGATAGTAGATTTCAAAAAAATGTGTTGGTAATTTCTTGAAAATGCTTGGACAATCTCTTCAAAATTTGACTGCATGATCTCGAAGATTTTTTGAAGATTTATACAATCAACATCCCCGCGAGTTGTGGTGGGTACACCAAAAGCTTGCAGAGTAGTAGTTGGAAGCTTTGAGAGGACAACCTCTTTGTAAAAATATCAGCTAGTTGATCAGAGGAAGAGATAAACCGAACATAAAGTTGATGATGGGCCTCATATTCTCTAATAAAATAGAAATCAATTTCTATATGCTTAGTCCGGCATGGAAAATGGATTGGCAATGAGATGGACGGTTGACAGATTATCACACCATAATATTGGCAGGTTAGGAAGAACAACTATTTAATTCTTGAAGCGAAAACTGAATCGAAATGAGTTTAGCTAGAGAATTAGTATGTCCCTTATATTCAAACTCAGTATTAGAACGTGCAATTGTTAGCTACTTTTTAGCACTCCAAGAAATAAGATTGGAACTCAGAAAAATACTGAAGCCACTAACATAATAGCGGTCATCAGGATTACCAACTCAATTGGCATTTGAATAAGCATGAAGAGTAAGAGGGGAATTTTGGATCAAATGAAGGCCATAATGAAAGATGTTTTTTCACATATAGAAGGATTCACTTCGCTATGAGCCAGCGTAAGGTAGTGGGTCGATGCATGAACGGGCTCACCTAGTTGACAGCAATAGCAATATCCAAACATGTGAGGGTTAGTTACTGAAAGGGACCCACCACACTATGATAGTAAGCTAGATCAAACAGTGGAGTACCCACCTAGTAAGCGGACACGGAAGTGAAAGTGGGTTTTGTACCATCTATAAGATTGTTTATCATATAAATTTTTAAGAAATCTTTAAGATTATGCAGCCATCTATTCAAGAGAAAATTAATGAAGCATATTCCTAGAATCTATTATCATATATCTTCTATTAAGGAATTATCAAAGCATTTGCTTGTGATATTCGTGAAATGTGAAGTTTGGATAGATTCGAAGTCATGTGGTGAGAAGCAGATGAGTCTCACGAACCTCCCCTTTGCGCGCTCTCCAAGTAGCAGCATGGCGCAAAGCAGTGAGCAGCAAGATCAGCTTATGATGTGTTGGAATCAGCTTGATAAGATCGGTCAAAGCAATGGTAACACTTCAAAGCAGTATAGGCATACTTCCAACAGACTTGTCACCGGATTTTGCTTTAGGATCGGCCTTCATTGAGATGATTGAATGCGGGTGGCTGTGTGCGTTGAGATGGGCTGTGAGTATCATATATTATGTTGTATGAAATTGGCAGTAGATGGAATTCCACCTATAGCGCTAGATATTTTGGATGCCTGGAGTCTTATTCGTACATCATGTTGCAGTAGGATTGCGGCAAACGCTTGTGGTGAGAAGAGCGTAGACAAGGTGCTCATACTCGGATCCAAGCCGAGTAGAGCCACTCCAAAGAAACCCAGATCTCGCATGCATGAGGCAATCCGACAACATTCATCATCGCATTTGAGATGATGTTCAGGAGCCATGCCAAAACGATTTGATCGTGGAGAAGCTAGAACTCATCGTCAGATTTGATATGGTCTTCTTAGTTTTGCCATCGTCCTATGCGATAGCAATCGCTAGTGATGGAGGAAGAACTGATCCATCAATAAGATCCCACAATCAGTTGGCAGTGAGGAGAGGTTGGATGCATGCCTTCCAGATAAGAAAATTATCTTTATTAAGTTGGACGACAATTGAGGGTAGAGTATTTGATATAGGGATGAGAAGACTCGAAGAATGTTGCCATTGAGAAAGCTGATTTTGATAAAAATAAAGAAATAGAAGGACAAAAATTGCAAAGAGATGCTAGAGAAATTGCAAGAGAGGCTCTGATGCATGTAGAAAAGAAAACAATTGTGAAGAAATCCCCTCTCAACTTGTTTAGTGACGAGCTTTATATTACTTTTATAGTATTCCATATAATTGCTTATAATGGTAATAGATATAAGAATGAAAACGCACAACAATTAATATATTCACAGAATATACTATAGAATCCTACATAATTTTGGAGGCTCCACAAATATTCCAAATATATGTTTCAATAGTTCCTCAATGAAAAATATACAACTTCAAAAATATACTTTAGTAATTCCTTGAATATGTTATAGTTGGAACAATCTTAAATATTTTTTGAAAATTTATATAGCTAGATAAGAACTGTTATTCAAATTTATATTAGTATTAAAGAAAAACAAAGTAAGGATCATGCGAGAGACGCAATGGGAACGCTAAACAGGCTTGCATTTCTTCTTTAAACTGATTCACTCTATTTATTTTTCTTTTAATGTAAATAATTATATATTTTGAATTAAAAAGTAAGAGAATGCACAGTAACTTTTTTTTATATATTTTGAATTTAAAAAAAAGAATGCACAATATTTTTTTTTTTTGGTAGAATGGTTGTTTATGCTACTCTAACATAGATACAACCAGTAGAATCAAGAAAAAAATGATGACTCAACATTGAGGGAACGGCCTCTTAATCTATCTAAAAATCTCTTCTAAATACCGGGCAGGCGGCCACCCTATTCATTTTTCCGATATATATATATATATATATATATATATATATAGTCTGCAGCCCTTCATCGTCCATTGGAGATCGCAAAAGCAAGAGGATGTACAGTATTTTGTGACGGATGCACGGAGTTACTGCACTGGTGGCAGTGTAATTGCACGTACCTAGAGATGCACTGAAACAATTCCTCGCTATGTTCGGTGTAAAGCGACGCGACAAGGGGACCCGCTGTGAGTGCGGTACGATTTCACGTGCCTTTACCAGCGCGGCTGAGAGCGACTAGCTTGGCCATCAGAGCCTCTAACTTGGATGCTGCCAAGCTTGGGGCGGTGGACTATGGAAAACCTCACCCTCCCGGTGGCCCCACTCACCCCCCTTAGCAACCAAAGGAAAGCTCTCCGCCTAATCCTAATCAAGCTCTCTTTCTTTATTGTACGTAACTAAGTATAGCTGTATAGCTCTTTAAAGGACATCACAGAGATGGAGAGGGGGTGACATTCAAGACAATGATGCGGCTTATAAGGGTGGTTTAGAGATTGGATATAGAACTAAGTTTAGAGCAACGCCAAAAGTCTCAAGACCATGAAGCGTTAATATATGTTGATGTTAATCTCTATGTGATCTGCAAGATTTATAGCATCTTTTGGTTCTAGTTAACTTATAATTATAAGTTTTGATAATTTTATATTATTAGAGGCAGGAAAGGAAATTAAGTAGTAGTAGATGTCCTTGCCATTTACAATTACGATGTATTCACTAGATGTTTTTGGCTTAGGATTGTTTGATTGTCCGTGAATTTCTTTTAAAACATATAATTATAAAATATAACTTGCATAAAACATGCTTTATAATAAATAACCAGGCACATGTTTATCAGTTTTAAATTTTTATGTCCTGCCAATTTTGATATAATGGATATAATGAAAAATAATCAAACAATCATTTTTGAAAACTTATTCATTTTAAATTTCTGTATAAATTTGTTTTAGTAAAACATGTCTAATAGCATCTTAGTGAATTTTTTAGTGAAGCTTGGCGATATTAAGCTTAAGTGGATGCTCTTAGCGTATATCTTGTAAGTAGGGCTATGTCCCTTTTCTTATCAAAATATTAACAAGGAGCACTATATATTTCTAGGTGAATTTCTTTCAGCATATATTGGGTGTCAGGTTTGGTAGAAGGCTTTGATCTTATCTAAACAAGTTGACCATGTGGCTGATATCCCCAAGTTCTCCTTTGGGATTTTTTTTTTTGTTGGGTGAATCTTGAACTTGGGAGTCATTCAAAAACTATGTACAGTTAAAAAGAGGTTTTGAAACAAAAATAAAAGAAAAACTAGGTTTTGTTGGTTAATAAAGACTCAGCATGAGGGAGTACAAGAGATAAAACGAACATTAATAAAATGAAAAAGTCAAAACAAATGGTGCTTTGTTTGCAACATATGCTTCATGGTCTAACCTTGATCAAATATTTTATTCTCAGGCAATTTCATGCGACATGCTTGTTGTTACACAAAAGTATTTTCTTTGGAACCTTTTTCATGAGCTGTTCCTATTAATTCCAGATAATGGTGAACATTGTAGTAACTCCCATCACTGGTGATCAGGTTTCTACCTTTTTATCTTCTTTTTTTTCCCTACAAACCTTTTTCTCCTCTTTATATCATGAACTTGTATGTCGATTTCTGCGTTCAGCCTCTTGCCTTTTGCCTTTTGCAATGATGATTCACTGTAAAATTTGTTTATATGAAAAGGTCGCTCTCTAACTTTCCAGCGAATGGCATTTGTTTTCATGTCAAACATTTTGACAATGACACTTGCAAGTTGCAACCATATGTTCAGTAAATTGAGCTAACTTGCACACATCAAGAGCATACAAATAAAAATGATCGCGCCTGCTATTTAATGAGGTTTCAACCAGAAAGTGAAGGTGATGGGGAACCTGGGATGGAAGTATATAACTTTAAATTTGCTAATGTCTGTGTTGAACAACTATATGGTAACGAACGCAAAATTCTCCCTCTATGAATAGGAAAGCTGAAGCACACACGGCTAACAAATGAGTTGGAAGCTACAGACGGTTCAAATTTCAAAATTCCATTTGAAACTTATACAAAGTGGTGTTAGGTGCAAGTTTGCAAACTTTTGATTTTTTTTTTTTTTTTGCTTTGACGGATTCTTCATACAATGCACGTACGAATACATCCAAGAAAATCAAAAAACACAAGTTCGCAGAGTGTCAGTGGCAGCTCCCCCTCTTCTGACCACAGGGTGTATCTTGAGTGGTGGGCCGCTTAGGCAGCCACACAGTCAGCCGTCCCGTTAGCCTCTCTGAATACATGCTAGGCCTCGAAGGCCACCCCATCCCTCATCATTATCCCTATGTCCCGGATCAGGGGGTGGTCTGTGCTCTTACCACTCGGACCCCTCCGAATCCACCCAATGACTGTGGCCGAGTCGAACCGGCTTGCAGCACCTACCGCGTATGGTGAATACCTGCCCAGGCAGCTCGCAACTCCACCTCCGAAACTCATGTGTCAAACAACTGGCAGCCCCCCGTTGCCACTATCCTGGAGTGCGGGTCCCGTGTAACAAAGCCCGCACCACCTCGCGTACCTCCATCCAGCACCGACCCGTCAAAGTTGATCTTGAAGAAGCTTGGGGGTGGGGGCTCTCAAGTGAAAAAAACCGTCCGAGGAGCTGCCTGAGTAGAGAGGGAATTTCAGGTGTCCCGAGCTATCAAAGGTATATCTGAAAGGACAGTGGGTCTGAACTCCATCGCCTGTACTCGAGCGGTCTCCGCAACAAACCTCGGTAACATCCTGCGGTCGCCGAAGGTGCGAGCATTCCTTGCCAGCCAGATCTGATGGGATGTGCAAGTCGCTCTGATGGCTTCCTAACATGTTCAAGGCTAACCAACCACTGTCATATCATCTGTAGGAAAAGTGGCCTCTCACGCCAGGCCTCTTCCAGGATCCCTGTCCATTGCCATGTCGACCTCGCCCATGTGCATTGGAATAGCACATGGTCCACTGATTCCTCTGTACTGCATGTCTCGCATTGCGCAGGGATCTCCAAACCACGCATGCTTAGCACTCCTCTCATCGGAAGGTGGTCCCACGTCACCTTCCATAAGAAGGGTGCTGCCTTCGGATAGAGACCGGACCTCCAGATCCAAGTGCAGTCCGGCCCCTGCTCATGCTCCCACTGGATAACTTGGGAGAGGTCTCCCAGTCTAACACTGGCCCTGCATGAGGTACCCCAAATTCTGACGTCTGGCCTCTCACATCCCGGTACTTTTGAATATTCGGTGCATGCTTTTTTCTAACTGAAATGCTAGATACATATGGTGCCACATATGTGATGTGGTTATATACCTGCACAGTTATACTTGTACGTATTTACATCTGCTAGTTTCTCATATTTGGAGTGGATAAGATATGGGTCAGGCGTTCCTTTCTTGATGTGTCAATATGAGAACAAGCAGAACTTGAATCGGATGCATGATGTATCCATATCCGAACTTGATAAGAAAAACTGAATTCAAATTCGGGCTCATTAGATCCATCAAAATAAGTAAACTTCGAGCTCACTCATTTAATTATTGAATTTGAGTTTGACTTTTCTTTAAAAAAAATTAATTTAGCACACATTTTAATAAATCAAATAGCTAAGAATTAACCAATTCCCTAGACCGAAAGGATCGCAATAACCCTTCATCTACCGTAAATATATGGCAGACTGAGGTGGAGAAGAAATATGATATACAACGTTAATGATTGATATAAAAAAAAAAAAATTAACTACTTTTAAAATAGGTTTATATTACCACTTTCCTGATATTTCTATATTGCTTGTATTACATATAATTTATGTATTGATTTATTCGATTTTCATACTTGAACCTAGAAATTGAATGCCATATGTAAAATCCAAGTTTCATCTGATAAAATTATCAAAATATTTATTTGAATCCATACTTATTTTCAAGTATCGTTTTCACCCTTAATGAAACTAAGTACTGTTCTTATCTTTCCACGTTTATAATTTTTTTTCCTTCCTACTACAGTGCGCGGTAGATATATAAAAGGGCGCCTGAGGCACTTTGTAACTCATTAAGCTGTCCAAGGACACAGTATATAATCTTCTGTATCCTTTTTTACTTACCAGTAGTCAAGACGTCACCCTAGATGTATAGTATTTATTTGTTCTCGGATGCCGATCGAGTATAGTTACTATAGATAATAATGAAGGTCATGATGATGACAATAATAATAATAGCTAGCAACTGTTGATTGGTGGCACAAATAATTTGCTATATAGCTTTATATATATACATGCATTCTTATAATAAAAAGATTAACTAAAAAGAATAGAAGGTGAAAAGAGATATTTATGAACAAAGGACCATCCATCAACGTAGCTCGACATTATACATATGGAAATGGACATAAGGGAATGGACGCAAAGTCTTTTGACAAGCTCCAAGAGACGAAGGGACCAAGACAAATAAAGAAGGACAAAGACAGAATAAAGAAGGTACATGAAGAGAGAAAAAGAAAACAGGAGCCTGGCAAATTAAGCCCTCTGTACGCCAAGAAGAAGAAGCCAACAACATAAGAACCAGCAACAGTTGTTGCTCAGTAGTCGGTGCTTGGGAGCTGCTCGTGGGTGCTGGAGATGAAGAAGAACTCGTAGACGAGCCCGGCGAGGCCGCCGCCGATGAGCGGACCGGCCCAGTATACCCAGTGGTTGTTCCAGGACCAGCTCACCAGCGCCGGACCGAAGGACACCGCCGGGTTCATCGACGCCCCGTCGAAGGCCCCGCCGGCGAGGATGTTGGCTCCCACGATGAAACCGATCGCGATCGGTGCAATCGTCCCGAGGCTGCCCTTCTTGGGGTCCAAGGCGGTGGCGTAGACGGTGTAGACGAGGCCGAAGGTCATGACGATCTCGAGGACGAGCGCCTCCCAAACGCTGATGCCGGTGAGGCCGAAGGTGCCGGTGGAGAGGCCGCCGGTGGAGAAGCGGAGGAGGAAGCAGGCAATAGTGGAGCCGAGGAGCTGCGCTATCCAGTAGAGAATTCCTCTGAGAAGAGTGATGTTGCCGCCGACGAAGGCGCCGAAGGTCACCGCCGGGTTGACGTGCCCGCCGGAGATGTTGGCACCCACGGACACCGCCACGAACAGACCGAAGGCGTGCGCCAGCGACGCTGCCACCAGGCCTGCCGGCGTGGTCGCACTGCCGCCAGTTAGCTTGCCTGTCAAGTGTCGACCCCACAACAACAATAAAAAAAAAAAGAAATGAAACGATCAATTCATTTATAATGATGATTCTACAAAAAAGTGAAAGAAGACTGAACGAAAAAAAAAATAAAAGAAGGATGAGGATAAATATCGCACTGAAAGCCATGCCGGAGCCCTGGCCGGCGAAGACGAAGATGAGAGTGCAGATGAACTCAGCGAGGGCGGCTTTGAGGGCGTTCGGATGAGTCGCCTCCTCCCGAGTCCCGATCGCTATCCGAGAAATCGGCATTTTTTTCTTTTTTCTTTTGTTTTTCTGCACCCCTGCTCGCCCTCTCCGGTGTCTCTCTGTAACTGAAGGTGCAACAGAGGGATTAATTTATATAGCGGGGAGGACTGAGGAGGGAGGGGGGAGACAGGGAGCAGCCGGTTAGCCGGTGGAGGCCTTTGGGGCGCTTCCATTTTTTTGCACTCGGTACAGCTCAGCGTCGTCCGTCCTTGCGCTGAGGTTTTGCCACGTGTTCTTTCGGGATTGGCCTAGTTCGGAGGCTGTGGTGACGTTACCGACAACACACGGGTTTTGTCCGGATTCTGCTCGGATGTTTGAGTTGTTACAGCAATTTATCCTTTTATTGGATTCATTGAGCTTAAAAACATGGAGGCTGGTGGGGCCTACCGGATTTATGCCTCTTGGAGACCGAGACATTGTCCGAGTAGGGTGGTTGCTGTTTGTGATGAATCAGCTGGGTGGGGATGGTGTCGTCGGCCACGTTTAGGATAATAATTTTAACTCTGTTTCCGGAAGCCTCCATGGATGGAATTAAACTAAAGTCTGAAAAATTTCTTAGCCTCTGGATGTGGTCGTAAGGTAGTTGGTGATCCACCGTATCCACATACTGGCTGCATATTTTATTTAGTGTTATTTTATGTTAAATAGCTTCCCGTGAGAGCTCCCGTTAACCTATACACACACCGAAAGAAAAATCACCTGCCACCTAGGTGATAGCATGGTAGTATAGGAGCGATAATTTTATCCGAGTTGTCCAAATTTGAAACACACGAACGTCGATTAAATTAGAAGACCAGATGCTCCACACCCGGACGGCTCGTTGGCGGATATGATTTTCTTTCATTTGTACTGAGGTAGTGCTGGGGTGACGTACCCACACGTGAGGCGGTGAGCCCATAGGTCGAAAAAGGCACGCGAAACCTGCGATTTGTATCGAACATTTTCTGATGGAAGGGAGGTCCGGTAGTAAAGTTGCTATGCGAGTGGGCTAGTCCCTCCCCCCCTCCTATTTTTTACCACAAAAAAAAAAAATCACCTAAAAAATAAAAAAATATTTTGCTAAAAAAAAAGAGCGCTTGCATATGATCTAGTGCTATCGTATTTGAGATACATATGTGTGTTCAAGATATATATTTGATTTAAAAAATTGTACACAAACCATTAATATTTTTTGGGGTACAAACACAAGCCACTTGTTCATTCCTCCTTATGGAAAAGATTCCATTTCACTTTATTATCTTGTGGATCGCAAACCTTGTTAGTCATTATCGTTCTTAGTTTGTCAAAATAACTATATCCCTTGTAACATTTTTCTTACAACTAAACAAATAAAAATACATTGGAAAACAAGTTCTTTTAATCATATTTTTAAAATATAGTTTTAGAATCAATTGAAACTAATAATAGAATAATTTCATTGTTCTCAACTTCGATTCGACTCAAAAAATGAGCTTCCACTTAGCATAAACCCCGCGCAGCTAAAATCTTTTAGTAGGTTTGTTTCTGGTGGATCCATTACATGAGCATATATCTTAAAACCAAATGTTATTTACTTGATGTTGAAGTAAAATTTTTTTTATCTTCCTAAACAATAAATATTTGAATGAATGAAGGGAGGGACGGACAAATGAAGGAATGAATGAAGGGAGGGACGGACAAATGAAGGAATGAATGAAGGAACGAAAAATGAAAGAATGTTGGCCTTGATGTGCTTTGACTTTATCCGATCATCATTAATGTACACTCTGTTAACTACTCCCATGCGCATGAAGGTGATTGCAATAGCTTCGATCTTTGTTTTTTGCGTTACCGCGTACCTCACCATTGAAACTTCAAGAAATGGGCTTTGGCACGGAAAAGGACTGGTTTTGTGACATTTTCTGTCTTATTCCTAAATTTAAAATGCCATTGTTAGTTGGATGATATGCCGAAGACGCATCCTCAAGTCATATTATTCCCAAGGGAAAAGGACAGGATGGCAAGCCGGTTCCTTCAGAACCACATATTTAAAGTTGTTGGATTAAGGACTTTGGGTATAACCTAATTATTAGATAAATAAGCAAGACCCTACCAAGTTACCAACTCCTTGATATATTTTTAATTAACTTATTGGTGTAATGGGACACAGCAAGTGTAGGGAGCCCAGCCCTACCCCCGGAGGGAATCATGTGCCCCCTTAGAGGGAGGTTCAAGGCACGTGCTAAGGCACATGGATCAGTGGATATGGGTTACTGAATCCTCTTGGGATATGGTGGTTCGGAGGACACAACTTTTCTATCTTTTATTCTTTTCTGGACATCTAAAGAAGTCGGTCGGGTTAAGCCTCTCCAGCAATCATGCTCGTTAGAGGAGGATCAGGCCGAACCAAGTTATTGTATTTTAGAAACGAGATCGCCACAAACCTGCACGTAGGGGACGAATCACATTTTTAAGGCAGTGTATAACGCACGCCTTGATTTAAGCAAGCTCTTTTCAATCTTCTGATTTTATTTTAGTAGATTATTCTTGTATAATACTTCTATAAAATAAAAATATAGGCAAAATATTTTCTAATGGCACATTCATACTTCTAGTGTGTGGTACAAACATTGGGATGCAAATTAAGCTATAGCACCCACATGTGAACGAAAAGAACTACAGCACCGTCCTCATCCACTCCTTCTAGCGCAGTGGTTGTGTCACACGAGGGGCCTGTGAAGGAAGAGGTCAGAAAAAGTCCGAGCACGAAAAACGTGGGGTCGCTACAGCTAGAGATGAAATATATCTACATGATTGGCAGTATAAGAAAAGGGGGATTCTGTGTGATATTTTCTGAACATGATGAGCTCGAGGCGAGCATTATATTTTAGAACTTAACAGGGACATGTGTGGCATTTGTGAATCAAGCAGTGGATGACGGGAGTGAGCGGATCTCGGCTCGAATGCTTCCATTATTATTATTATTATTATGATTCCAGGTGTTTGAGACTTTTTGCGATCGAGTGATGTTCTTTGAGTTTCCATGGCCTTCGAGGAATGCCACGACAAGCAATCCATCTCTTTGTGGTGGCGAGCCATTATTCCCTTGATTTTTCTCACTTGGATGTTGTCTCATTTCACCGGCCGGCCGTCCCGTTTACATCACATCCATGCACGCACGGAGAGAGAGAGAGAGAGAGAGAGAGATTTGTGGAGTGCCGTCCAAGTTATCTTCGTGAGATAGATGGAGATCATTATGGACCCCATTTGATATTGGGAGTCCATGGTGAGCTTAGTTACACATTAGAAAATTCTAATTGATCTAAACCATGTGATTAGTTTCTAGAGTTTCTTTTAGTGCTGTAATGTTATTGCATCATTCTTTCACTGGTAAATCATCTGCAGATTTTTATCAAAAAATGTTAAAAATTTTATTTAGTTAATTAGTAAGTTATTTTTTGAGGAAAAAAGAAAGGAGAGCCATATAGTTGGTAATTAAAAATTTAATTTCTTCAAACTTGAACGGGACAAGCTAATGCGACTAATGGGCTAAGCACAAACCAAGTTTGACAGCATATATTCAAGTTTAGTTTATGATCCCAACCGAGCTGAATTTTTATAAACTCTTCCAACTGTAAGTGGCGAAAAACAACTGATTAATGAGTTGAGCTTTAAATAAAAATGCTCAAGGATAAACATTCTCAAGTGACTCTTGTTTTATAAGCTGGTCTTAATTTGCGTAAGAATAACTCAATTTGCTTTAGGTCCTATTTAAACCCAAAACATTTTTCTGGAGGTGAGGTGCGAGTGTTGTGGCAATTGCCTAATTTTGGAACATCAATCTTAACATTATAATATTTTCTATGTTAGAATGACAATTACTAATCTTATTTATGGCATGTAATGGCTCTCGTTAATATATATATATATATATATATACCTTCGAGCCTCTAACACTTTATCTGGTAATTAAGCAAGCTATTATCACATAAATGTCTTAATAAAACTCATGTTGCAAAAATCGCCCACATAAAGAACATGAGGTACCAGCCATTGCATATCATTTAGCCATTATTCGCATTACCAAACCTGGAAAGCTAGATTGCCAAGCTAGCTTGGCGCCCCAATCCCTTCCTAGTTTGAGTTATCTTATATCTTGTTATATATCTAGAGAAAAGCTTAATCACTCCATAGAGCGATTCATAAAAGATATGTTCTTAATAAATTTTGTTAATACCGACAACGTTATGAAACCAATCGGTCAGGACGGAGTTTCCCTCTGGGACACAAATGGGAACAGCGTTAATTGGTAAATCCCGCGATGGTGGATGCAGCCAGCAGGCCAATTATAACTTTTGTCTATGAACCGGACTCATGACCCTGCATTGTCACATGCCCTGCCGAGGATGCATCCAACAAGCATGTATGCATCAACAGTGTCACGCCCCCGAGCCCGGAACGCGACAGATGCCGCACGCCCGCATGGCAGGCCGCACAGGCGTGGAAGGCAGTTAATCATATCAAAGTGATTACAAATGCTTAAAATTGACATAAATATTTAAGTTATTCGAAAGCAGACTTACAAAATTTCAAAATAATATTTGCTAACATCATTCAAATGTCCAAGCTAATTTAAAATGCTAATAACTAAAAGAATAATCGAAAAATCTAGCGCACTTTCCAATCCTATGCGATCAAGTCTCTGGATCTGAAAAAAATAGAAAAAATAAAATAATGAGCGATACTAGCCTAGTAAGTAACAAAATACTCCAGAGTGGGGTTAGAGTATATCAGATCATAATACAAAATAATGACTGGGTAATAAATCACAAATAACATCATTTTTCTCTTTCCAAAACTTATTATCATTTTTACAAAAAAACTATGATACCAGAATCTCAACATAATAGGCTACGACCACGTAACCTAGTGGCATGAATTGCACAAAGTGCCAAAAACTACTATTGTTAGTCACCGGTGGCAACGGTATCCAAAAACTACTATTCTAATCACCGGTAGCACGGTGTCGAAACCGATTCCTCACAGATTACAAGTCGACAGGTCCAATGTATAATCCCCATTGACGGGGCCAGAACAAAATAGAACAAGTCATAGCCATGCTGAGAATGCATATATACAAAAATAGATTTCATAAATTGTCCAATCATATTTTATGGATTTCAAAGCATTTAACATAATTTTCAAATAAAATTTAACATGCCTGACTCATTTTACTGAATACAAAATATATGTCAAAATTTAATCAATTTATCAAATAATTTGAAAATCACACTTGAAGTATTAAGTTACTTACCTCTTCTCGCTTAACTCCTACTTCAGGTAGGCGGATCAGGTTCACCTGTTTACATTTAATTAATTTTTTTGTTAATTTCAGAGCTAAGTAAAACCAAAATTAATATTATTGGACACGACCCAACAGGGCCCAGAGTTGGCCCATAATGGGCATGGCCCGATAGGGCCCACATCGGACACGACCCAATGGGCCTACATAGATCCGGCCCAATAGGGCCCCCAAAGTTGGCTTCTAGATGAATTATTTATGCAATAAAATTTATTGCAGAGACTAATACTTAATTACATGGTACTGTTCTATAATAAAGCTTGAGTGAAGGGACTAAATAATATATTTGAGGACCTTTATGTAATACAACTTTTTTAGAGGGATCAAACCTAGATTGCAGAAAGAAATAATATACTGTCAAGGGCTTAACCGCAAAAACCCCATTTTATTGGCCAAATGAATTTGGGTTTCAAGTTTCGGGTTCCAAGTTTCGAGTTTCAGGTTTCAGGTTTCGGGTTTCAGATCTGAATTGGGCGTCGGGTTTCGGGTTTCTGAACTGAATTTCGGGTTTCTGGTTTAAATTGGGCCCAAGTTAGGCCCACAAAGGGTATGGCCCAAATAGGACCAACAAGGCTGAATTGGGCTAAAGTTGGGCCCACAATGGGTACAGCCCATCGGGCCCAACACAACTGAATTGGGCCCAAGTTGGGCCCACAGTGAACAAGGCCCAATCTTGGCCCAGTTCGGCCCACGATGGGGCCTTCTTCTTCCCCAAAACCCCACGGACAGGAGAAGGGACAGGGGAGGAAGAGAGCCGGCGGGGTGGTCGGCCTGGGTGGCGGAGGCCATCCCCCGGTGGACGGCCAGCTGGTCGCAGTGGCGTCCGGCGGCTGCTGCGGTGGCCGGCGTCAAGAAAAAGACCGAAGTGGTCTTGAATTGGGGCCAAAACAAAAGGAAGAATCAAAGCTATTTGGCACTAGAATAAATAGCAAGAAGAAGAGGCTTACCAGCGGTCGACGGAGGCTCTAAGAAGATACTATAAGGAATTAATTATTCTAGACGTCGGCATAAAGCAAAATTATATGATGGCACTCAAATATATAACAATTGATTGGCATAATATTTTTTTTCACAATTGTTTTAACATAAAAACAATTCATGAATATATTTTCAAGAAATTATTGTAATACATGATAATATTAATGGGATGCCATCGATTGATCAGCGAGGAGTTCCTTTTTGGACCCAAGAGGGAGCAGATGGTAATTGGCAAATCCCTGGATAGTGGATGCAATGCAAGGGGGGGTAGTTCTATATACACCCCCCCTATTGCTCAGGACACCCCCCAAAAACCAAAAATAAAATACCCAAACTAACCTTTAGTGTAATTACCATATTGCCCTTGAGATTTTCTCATACACCCCCCCTTCCTCCTCCTCCGTTTCGTTTTGAAAAGAAAAAAAAAACCCCCCCTCAAACCCCCCTTAAACCCCTCGATCCATTTACATCGTTTAGGCGATCTTTGAAGGAGATTTAAGCCCCATTCGAAGCATGGACAAGCAACTAGTGATTTGGGACGAAGAATCGGCCGCAAAGGTACGTGTTCCACCTTGTTTCGAAATTTTTTTTTTTCACGGTTCGTGCTTCGTTCGGCACTGGATCGCCGAACAAAAGGCTTCTGTTCGGCTGAACAGTGCCGAACAGAAGCCTTCTGTTCGGCAACCCTCAACCGAACAGAAGCCTTCTGTTCGGCTGCACAGTGCCGAACAGAAGGGTTCTGTCCGGCTCTGTGCAGCCGAACAGAAGCCTTCTGTTCGGCACTGTGCAGCCGAACAGAAGGCTTCTGGTGCCAAATCGCGTGCCGTGCTGAATTTTGTGCCGAACAGATCCTCTGATTCATTAATTCTTGGTGATAAATTATTTTATATGTAGGGCTATGCTACAACCGAATCGAGTATAATTGGATCAGAATTTGTACTGGATTACACAAGCGAATTTACAACTTACGAGGTATTATAATGTATTGTGCAATTTTGTATTAGTTTAGCGAGCTATTTTTACAACTGTGTACTTACATAAATTGTTTAATGTATAGATCTTCAAGAGTAGAGAGGACTTGTGTAATTGGTGTCGTGAAGCTGGGAGGCGAAATGGTTTTGTTGTTGTAATCAAATCATCTGATGCAGGTACCATTTCTAAGAAACCCAGAATTACGTTAAGTTGTGAGAGGGGTGGGACGTACCGAACCAAAAAAGAAAAGCGAATAAAGACTGCCTGTGGGACAAAGAAGTGTGGATGCCCTTTTGCATTAAGAGGAAAGAAATTGGATACTGCGGATGATTGGATATTACTGGTCGTATGTGGAGTGCACAATCATCCCGCTGCAGAGAATCTGGAGGGGCACTCATATGCAGGGAGATTATCTAAGCAGGAGACGGAATTGTTAGTGGATATGTCGAAGAGTTTGGTTCGTCCAAAGGACATATTATCCACATTGAAGGAAAGAGATGCCCTCAATGTTACGACTATCAAGACTATCTACAATGTACGTCAACGGTTTAAGGTTGCAGAGAAAGCCGGGAGGTCTGAAATGCAACATCTATTAGGTAAATTATCAGAGGCTAAATATATTGAGTGGCATAGGAATTGTACTAATACGTGTTGGGAATTGTGTCCCAAAGCCAATTTTTAATTGTAAGAAATTGGATTATGTATATATTTTATTAAAATGAATAAAAATTTATTCTGGCAATTTTCTATTCATCACAAGTGTTACATCTTCAAATTGAACTCCTGTGTATTGTGATGAAGTCCTTAGGACTAATTTAGTGGATAAAAGAGGTTTTATCATTTAGTCCTTAAACCAGTTCGCGACCAAATGATGAGCTGTCAATTGGACAATAGCTATGTCAAGTATAGGTCGTTGTGTGTCATTTAGTTGGTTGTCCTCTTAAACCAAGAAGTGTGGAGACACTGTATGGCATACAGGTGAGATGTAGGAGTACATCATCACTGAACAGTGACTCACCTGCGTAGCACTCTACTGTCGGGAGTTAGCTCGCAAAGCGTATGGGCATAAGTACCCCTTAGACCTGAGACTGTCACGGTGACTTGCAAGCAACTCACTGTACTTAGGCACTGGATGATCTGAATTTCTAATTCAGGGATCGGAAGGATGCTGGGTGCAGTCAAGTACTCGCGAAGTCTGTGTACGAGTCAAGATGGGATTGACCGCTCCAGATTATAGGAGTTGATGTCTCGCTGTATTTCAATTCAGTAAAACCTTGGCCAGGGTAAACCAAGTGATGGTCACTTGATTTGATTAATTGAAATACACTATGGATGACCGGACCCAGAGTTCGACAGTTCACTCTGAGGTCATCTTGAGCATCGATGGTCATAGGGATGAATTATGCAACAACCATACGTCTAGGTTCTTGAATGTTGCTTTGCATATTCGACCTATCCGGACGTCGGGTATCATTGCTAGATGGTCACCTCGATTAGTGCATGGAGTAGTCCATGTACTACCGGCTTAGTGTTCGAACCTATCGGAGTCACGCACATTAGTCAAACTAAGTAAGAAGGTCTTGACCCAATTTAATTAAGAATTAAATTGTGGGTCATTTGGAATTTGGTTCTGTCTATGTTCAGCTAGCACTGAACATGAGGTACATGCTAAATTTCATGGATGAACAACTAATTAAGTCTGTATTTCGGGTCAATCAAGTTTCAATTAATGTAATGGAACTTGATCAGGACTCAATTGTTGAGATTGGATTTGATTGGGTCTAAATTAGTGTAATTGGGCTCGATCATGATTTAAGTGGGATTTAATTTCGTATTTGTTCTGATCTAAGTCGGACTTGGATCGAGCCGAAACTGGACCCAATTGAATTCCCCATGAGTCGGACTCATGTGGAATTTTTTCCGAGTCAAAAATCATTTAAATCGGCTGTCAATTTGGATTAGAACCAAATAGGCTTGCTTTATTACAAAATGGGCTAACCCATTTCCTATTTGGCTAAAACCATTTCAATGGTTAACGGCTGACTTGGTTTTTAAATCCCATTTAAATACCTCCTGTGGACCCATGGACCCTTAAGCTCATGGACCCTTAAGAGATGCTTGTGAGCCGCGATGGAAAGGAAGCCTGGGAGCAAAAACAGAGTCTTCTCCGTCCTTGGTTCAACGCCACGACGTGCCACCATCCGGACTCCGTTCGGCTTGCCGTCTGGACCGGAATGTTCGGTTTTGAACCGGCTACATTCCGGTTCATTTAGATCTTTGAAATCTGGCACGTTTTCATCGATTCATTAGTTTTTTCCCACCGTTTGTTTTGAAACAAGCGTTATGAAATTCATCCATAAATGAATTCTTTAATGCTTGGTCAATAGCGCCTCTTAACTCCTCTTAGCGTTGGCCTATTTGAGGCCACCGTATCATCTTGAAGATGAGAGGATGAGAATTTTCTTGAGAAGAAAATAGTCAGACAGAAGGAGTTTTTGATTCTGTGGAGAAGAAGAAGAAGAGAGAGGAAGGAGTCCTTTCTCTCTGGTGGTTTGGAGCTCGGCCCAGATCCGATGTCCTCTCCTCCCTTCTATTCCCTCTGTGATCAGGATCAAGAGACGGGCGTCTGTGGCTTAGGCGTGCTGTGAAGAAACGGGAGAAAAGAAACCGAAGAAAGAAAGAAAGAGAAGAAAGAAAGAAAGAGAAAAGGGAATGTCCTTTTTCTGGATTTCTTTTCTTCCAAGGGTCCCTTTTGCAAAAGATTGTTTTGCACGAGTAAAGACATCATCCAACCTTCTTGCGAAGCTTGACGTGCGTGCGAAGTAGAGGGCTTGCAGATCGAGGCCTTGCAGAGCTACCTTTAGGGATCCAGATCCAGATCCAGATTCAAATTACCTCGACCAACTTCCGCTACGGGCTTGAGGTAATTTTATATAAAATTTAAATTTAATATTTATAATTGTTATAAATAAAATAAAAAAAATTTTAAAACTGATTTTTCATGCCTGGCGTTCGATTTTATCGGACAACTCGGAAAATTTTTCCTTCAACTGGTATCAGAGCCAGGTTGGCCGATGGAATTGGCCTATAATATCTAGAATTATGCATGATTTAATTTTTAAATTTAGATTAGATCTAGATTTATTGATAAAATATCAATCTTGTGCTGAATTATAAGGTTGTCCTGCTATAAGGTTAACCCCTTATAGTGAAAAGGTTGTCCTAGCGCAAAATTAAGATTAATTTGTATCATAAAATAAATAGTTTATTTTTGTGATATTATGCATAATTGATGTTTATGAAATTTCAGTTTTAAATTTATTATGACCACAAAATTTAAATATAAATTGTTTATATTTGGAATAAATTGACACCTTGAATCCATGATCATAATGCATTTAATAAAGAATTAAATGTTGAATTTAAAATTTAAAATTTGAATTTCAAATAAAGATTTAAAATTCAAAATTTGAAATTCGAATTAAAATTTAAATTTGAACATGGGATTTGGGGATGGGTTAGCACAATCAGATTAGTTGACTAGGTTAGACCTAATCATGAAATCAAATTGAAATGGACTAACTTAAGAAACATGATTTAATCTAATCAATAGTTGAACTAGACTAAATCAAGGTTTATAAAATGATCAAACTCAATAGTTGTAGTTTATCATATCCAAACATTTCAATTGGATCTGATTGTGGCTTAGTGGTCGAGCCCGAGTTCCCAAGGATAACCTAAATCAACTTGATAAACCAATTGGTGTCTAAGGTAAGTCGGCATTTGATCATGGTTTTTAATTGGGGCTACCTCTTACCTGGCCAACATAGTTGGTGTCTAGGAAAGAGGTTAATGGCGTAACCCTCCCATGATCTCTCTTACCTGGCCAATTTGGTCGATCAAGTTTTGATTAAGGTACCTTGATACTTGGCACTCACCCATGCCATTAAGAAAAATCAGTGTGACTGATTTAGGTGTCTAATAGACCAATAAGAGCTAGTCCTCTATATGATTTGGTGAAGTCAGTGGGAGGATTTAGAATTATCGGTCAGTGTTACATATCATTTAAAATTCTCTAAATTATTAGGTCCTTAAAATGATAAAGTTATATAGATAACTAGATCATAGCCTCCCATTAAGGTGAATGATAATAGGTCCAATATTACAGTTGAACATGCAGGACGCTTCCGTCTGGTGTTCCTCTAAATACTGGAATTATCCTTCATTATATGATAGCTTTTTGAGCTATCTAATTGTGATTAGGTTGGCCGAGCCTTCCTCGGGCCTGATCATACATTAGATAGTATCATCGAGTTAGTTCATTAATGGTTGGACCTAACCAGGATTTTCAGTGGAGGCCTCCGCCTACTGATTACCACTTGGGGCAAAATTGATTGCTAGAAATTGTTTAGAGAAATAATTGGTAATGTACCTACCCTTAGATGCACATGGGTTGGCCGAGCCTTCCTCGGGCCCGTATGCAGTCTATGCGGATTCTAGTACCCACTAGGGAATTAAAGTAATTCCTCGAATTAAAGGTAGAGGCTATTAATTCGATTAAAATAGTGGGAGAAAACTTTAGACTAAAGTCCAAGTCTTTAGGATTAAATAAATCATATACTGATTAGTTGGGTTTTTCCTTTATTTTTCAGATATGGCTAACTCATTGTCCCTCCGAACACTATTAGACAATGATAAGCTTAATGGACCTAACTTCGATAGCTGGTATCGAAAGATGAAAATAGTATTAGAGCATGAGCGGATCCTGTATGCGATATCGGATCCTGCACCTGAGGAACCTGCAGCCAATGCACCACGTGCAATCAGAGACGCTTATCAGAAGTGGCTCAACGATCGCACTACAGTGCGTTGCATCATGAGGGCCTCGATGAATGATGAGTTTAGTAGTAAATTCGAGGAAGCGCAGCCAGTGGAAATCCTTCAAATGTTGAAGGAGTCTTTCGGCACACCTGATGATGTTGAACGACATAAAACCTCCTGCGCTATATTCAATGCTCGCATGAGGGAAGGAGCATCGGTCACCGATCATGTATTGTACATGGTCGAACAAATCGATCGCCTAAGTAAACTTGGCTTTCCTTTGCACGAGCAATTGGGCAAGGACGCCATTTTAAACTCACTTCCCAAGTCCTACCTGACCTTCCTTAGTCATTATAGAATGACTAAACCTGAAGTATCCTATCATGGTTTGCTAGGTTTACTGCAGACCTATGAGAAGGATCACCAATCCAAAAAGGAGTCGGTGAATGTGGTAGGTGGGACTTCTGCAGGACTTTCTTTCTTTAAGAAAGGAAAGAAGAAGAAGGTGCAGAAAGCTCGTGCTGGGGTCTCTAAGCCCAGCCAGACTAAGAAGCATAAAGCCGATAAGAGCAAGGCAGAGTGCTTCTTCTGTAAGAAGATGGGTCATTGGAAGCGGAACTGTCCGGCTTACATAGCGTCCCTTGATCCAAACAGGCCTAAGAAGAAAAAGCAGCAAACAGTTGCTGCACAAGGTAATTATATGATAACACCTTGTAATTTTTCAATTTATGATTCTACCACTTGGGTATTGGATACCGGAAGTCCAATTAATATTTGCAATTCGTTGCAGGGACTTCAAGTTAGTAGAAGATTCAAGAATGACGAGAGATTCCTGAACGTTGGAGATGGAAGATCAGTTCCAGTCCTAGCTTTAGGAGTCATTCAGCTTGTTTTTGAATCTAGAGTAGTCATATTAGATGATTGTCATTATTGTCCAACATTTTTAATGAATATCATCTCTGTAGGCCTTTTGGCCAAAAATGGTTATTGTTTATCAATAAAAGAAAATTTTTGTGATATCATTTTGAATGGTATTAAAATTTTTCGTGGACAATTGAAATATGGCATTTATACTCTATCACTGCCTGTGAATGTAATGTACACCTCTAATAAACGCCCTAAGTTAGATAATGTCAATGAAGCCTATTTGTGGCATTGCCGGTTAGGTCACATAAATAAAAACAGGATAAACAGGTTAGCCCAACAGGGCATTTTAGAAATCAATGATTGTGAATCATTGCTAACTTGTGAATCCTGTCTTCTGGGTAAGATGACCAAGTCACCTTTTTCTGGAAAGGGTGAACGAGCCAGCGATGTTCTTGGCCTCATACATACTGATGTATGTGGACCTATGAACGTAAGTGCCAAAGGTGGTTATGCCTACTTCATAACCTTCACAGATGACCTATCCAGGTATGGGTATGTCTATCTGATGAAGCACAAGTCGGAATCATTTGAAATGTTCAAACAATTTCGTAATGAAGTAGAAAAACAGACTGGAAAGAGTATTAAGATCCTTCGGTCAGACCGAGGAGGAGAATACCTTTCTGGTGATTTCTTGACTTATCTAGAGGAGAATGGGATTCTCTCACAATGGACCCCTCCAGGAACACCTCAGCACAATGGTGTATCCGAAAGGAGGAGTCGAACTCTGTTAGACATGGTTCGATCCATGATGGGGTTTACTAGTCTGCCTGTATCTTTTTGGGGTTATGCTTTAGAGTCTGCGTGTATAATACTAAATAAGGTTCCAAGTAAGTCTGTTGAGAAGACTCCATATGAGATATGGACTGGGCGTAAGCCGACACTTTCATACCTTAGGGTTTGGGGATGTCCGGCTTATGTTAAACGTTCTCAAACTGACAAACTTGGTCCTAGGTCCGATAAGTGTTATTTTGTAGGGTACCCCAAGGAAACTAGGGGTTATTACTTCTACCTTCCTAATGAACAAAAGGTGTTCGTAGGACTTAAGGCAACCTTTTTGGAAAAAGAATTCCTTAGTGAAGGAATTGTTGCCTCTAAGGTTGAACTTAATGAAGCTCAGCAGATGGAAGATTTAACACAAACTACTAAACCCACAGAACCGGATTCGATTAGATCAAACCCGGAGCCCAATGTAGAAGCACCATTAAGGCGATCAGGTAGAGTACCGCGTCAAGTGGACAGATACTACGGTTTCTTGGTCCAAGATGCAGATCCTATTGAGCTTGATGAGAACAATGAGGATCCGATTACCTATATGGATGCTATGCAAAGGTCCGACTCTGAGTTATGGCTTAACGCCATGAGATCCGAAATGGAATCTATGGAAATCAATAGTGTATGGACACTAGTTGATCCACCCGAAGGGATAAAACCCATAGGGTGCAAATGGATCTTCAAAAGAAAGAGAGGCGCAGACGGAAAGGTGGAAACCTATAAAGCCCGTCTGGTTGCCAAGGGGTATCGTCAACGTTATGGTATCGATTATGACGAGACTTTTTCCCCTGTGGCAATGCTAAAATCTATTCGGATCATGCTAGCTATAGCAGCATATATGGATTATGAAATCTGGCAAATGGATGTGAAAACAGCTTTTCTAAATGGAGAGCTGGAAGAAGAGGTGTATATGATACAACCTGAGGGTTTCACATCCATAGACGAGTCCAAAGTATGCAAGCTACAAAAGTCCATTTATGGACTTAAGCAAGCTTCTCGAAGTTGGAACATACGTTTCGATAAAACTATCAAAACATATGGCTTCGTTAAGAACGAAGAAGAACCTTGTGTCTACAAGTGGGTTAACGGTTCAGTGATCACATTTCTTGTGTTGTATGTGGATGACATTCTCTTAATTGGGAATGACATTCCTGCATTACAAAATATGAAACTTTGGCTGTCATCACAATTCTCCATGAAGGATTTGGGAGAAGCATCCTACATCTTAGGGATGAAGATCTATAGAGATAGATCTAAGAAGTTGCTTGGATTGTCCCAATCCACGTACATCGACACTATGTTGAAGCGGTTCAACATGGAGAATTCCAAGAAGGGCTATCTTCTGATAGGCCAAGGAATTTCTCTCTCTAAGAAAGATTGTCCGACAACTTCCGAAGAGAGAGAGCGTATGAGTAGAATCCCATATGCTTCTGCAATAGGTTCTATCATGTACGCCATGACATGTACAAGACCGGATGTTGCTTACTCACTAGCAGTAGCGAGTAGGTATCAGTCTGATCCGGGTGAGAACCATTGGAAGGTGGTGAAAACCATCCTTAAGTATTTAAGAAATACTAAGGACCAATGGTTAATCTATGGAGAATCTGACTTAAAACTTGTGGGGTTTACAGACTCTAGTTTTCAGTCAGACCATGATGACAGTAAGAGTATGTCAGGATTTGTGTTTACCCTGAATGGAGGAGCAGTCTGCTGGAAAAGTTCCAAGCAGCATTCAGTAGCCGATTCCGTATGCGAAGCAGAGTATGTTGCTGCATCAGATGCGGCAAAGGAAGCTGTTTGGATCAAGAAGTTTGTAAATCAACTTGGTGTTGCTCTCTCAATCAATGGTCCAGTTCTTTTGTATTGTGACAATACTGGAGCCATTGCACAAGCAAAGGAGCCAAAGTCTCACCATAGAACCAAGCACATTCTGCGTCGCTACCACCTTGTACGAGAGATTGTGGAACGAGGTGACGTCAATCTTCAGAAGATCGATGGAAAGGAGAACCTAGCTGACCCATTCACTAAAGCCCTTTCTGTAAAGGAGTTCGATTATCACAAATCGAAGATGGGTATAAGATACTGTACAAATTGGCTTTAGTCCAAGTGGGAGTTGTTGGGAATTGTGTCCCAAAGCCAATTTTTAATTGTAAGAAATTGGATTATGTATATATTTTATTAAAATGAATAAAAATTTATTCTGGCAATTTTCTATTCATCACAAGTGTTACATCTTCAAATTGAACTCCTGTGTATTGTGATGAAGTCCTTAGGACTAATTTAGTGGATAAAAGAGGTTTTATCATTTAGTCCTTAAACCAGTTCGCGACCAAATGATGAGCTGTCAATTGGACAATAGCTATGTCAAGTATAGGTCGTTGTGTGTCATTTAGTTGGTTGTCCTCTTAAACCAAGAAGTGTGGAGACACTGTATGGCATACAGGTGAGATGTAGGAGTACATCATCACTGAACAGTGACTCACCTGCGTAGCACTCTACTGTCGGGAGTTAGCTCGCAAAGCGTATGGGCATAAGTACCCCTTAGACCTGAGACTGTCACGGTGACTTGCAAGCAACTCACTGTACTTAGGCACTGGATGACCTGAATTTCTAATTCAGGGATCGGAAGGATGCTGGGTGCAGTCAAGTACTCGCGAAGTCTGTGTACGAGTCAAGATGGGATTGACCGCTCCAGATTATAGGAGTTGATGTCTCGCTGTATTTCAATTCAGTAAAACCTTGGCCAGGGTAAACCAAGTGATGGTCACTTGATTTGATTAATTGAAATACACTATGGATGACCGGACCCAGAGTTCGACAGTTCACTCTGAGGTCATCTTGAGCATCGATGGTCATAGGGATGAATTATGCAACAACCATACGTCTAGGTTCTTGAATGTTGCTTTGCATATTCGACCTATCCGGACGTCGGGTATCATTGCTAGATGGTCACCTCGATTAGTGCATGGAGTAGTCCATGTACTACCGGCTTAGTGTTCGAACCTATCGGAGTCACGCACATTAGTCAAACTAAGTAAGAAGGTCTTGACCCAATTTAATTAAGAATTAAATTGTGGGTCATTTGGAATTTGGTTCTGTCTATGTTCAGCTAGCACTGAACATGAGGTACATGCTAAATTTCATGGATGAACAACTAATTAAGTCTGTATTTCGGGTCAATCAAGTTTCAATTAATGTAATGGAACTTGATCAGGACTCAATTGTTGAGATTGGATTTGATTGGGTCTAAATTAGTGTAATTGGGCTCGATCATGATTTAAGTGGGATTTAATTTCGTATTTGTTCTGATCTAAGTCGGACTTGGATCGAGCCGAAACTGGACCCAATTGAATTCCCCATGAGTCGGACTCATGTGGAATTTTTTCCGAGTCAAAAATCATTTAAATCGGCTGTCAATTTGGATTAGAACCAAATAGGCTTGCTTTATTACAAAATGGGCTAACCCATTTCCTATTTGGCTAAAACCATTTCAATGGTTAACGGCTGACTTGGTTTTTAAATCCCATTTAAATACCTCCTGTGGACCCATGGACCCTTAAGCTCATGGACCCTTAAGAGATGCTTGTGAGCCGCGATGGAAAGGAAGCCTGGGAGCAAAAACAGAGTCTTCTCCGTCCTTGGTTCAACGCCACGACGTGCCACCATCCGGACTCCGTTCGGCTTGCCGTCTGGACCGGAATGTTCGGTTTTGAACCGGCTACATTCCGGTTCATTTAGATCTTTGAAATCTGGCACGTTTTCATCGATTCATTAGTTTTTTCCCACCGTTTGTTTTGAAACAAGCGTTATGAAATTCATCCATAAATGAATTCTTTAATGCTTGGTCAATAGCGCCTCTTAACTCCTCTTAGCGTTGGCCTATTTGAGGCCACCGTATCATCTTGAAGATGAGAGGATGAGAATTTTCTTGAGAAGAAAATAGTCAGACAGAAGGAGTTTTTGATTCTGTGGAGAAGAAGAAGAAGAGAGAGGAAGGAGTCCTTTCTCTCTGGTGGTTTGGAGCTCGGCCCAGATCCGATGTCCTCTCCTCCCTTCTATTCCCTCTGTGATCAGGATCAAGAGACGGGCGTCTGTGGCTTAGGCGTGCTGTGAAGAAACGGGAGAAAAGAAACCGAAGAAAGAAAGAAAGAGAAGAAAGAAAGAAAGAGAAAAGGGAATGTCCTTTTTCTGGATTTCTTTTCTTCCAAGGGTCCCTTTTGCAAAAGATTGTTTTGCACGAGTAAAGACATCATCCAACCTTCTTGCGAAGCTTGACGTGCGTGCGAAGTAGAGGGCTTGCAGATCGAGGCCTTGCAGAGCTACCTTTAGGGATCCAGATCCAGATCCAGATTCAAATTACCTCGACCAACTTCCGCTACGGGCTTGAGGTAATTTTATATAAAATTTAAATTTAATATTTATAATTGTTATAAATAAAATAAAAAAAATTTTAAAACTGATTTTTCATGCCTGGCGTTCGATTTTATCGGACAACTCGGGAAATTTTTCCTTCAATACGGATGTTGTGCATGACTTATTTTGGGCACACCCTGGCAGCATTGATTTGTTCCGTGCATTTCCCCGTGTGTTGATAATGGATTGCACGTACAAGACGAATAGGTATCGTCTTCCGCTCTTAGAGATTGTGGGGGTGACATCTACTGACATGACATTTTCAGTTGCTTTTGTATACTTAAATTCTGAGGGGGAAGAAAGCTATACTTGGGCATTAGAGAGATTGCGCAGTGTCATAGCTGATGATGTTTTGCCTGAGTTGATTGTTACAGATAGAGACTTGGCTTTGATGAATGCAATTCATAGAGTATTTCCTACTGCTAGACATTTATTATGTAGATGGCATATTAGTAGGAATGTTTTGGCCAAGTGCAAAAAATTTTTCGAATTGAAGGAGAAATGGGATAAATTTATTATGAGTTGGAATGTACTAGTGCTGTCCTCCACGGAAGACGAGTATAATGATCGCTGGAGTGCACTGCAGAGAGAGTTCGGTACCTATCCAGATGCACTACAGTATGTGTCAGATACTTGGCTGAGCAAATACAAGGAAAGATTTGTTGCGGCGTGGACGGATACATGCAGGCACTACGGAAATGTGACGACAAATAGGTATCACAAATAAAGACTCATTTAATTTTAATTTGCCTCAATTCTTATATCTAACTTTCATTTGTTTACTAGGGTCGAGAGTGCACATGCAAAGCTCAAAAAGCAGCTTGGATCAAGCCAAGGAAGTTTCGAGTCATCTTGGACTAGAATACATGGATTGATTGAGTTGCAGCACATATGACGACTGTTGTTTCCGTTGAGATTTCAGATGTAAACAGAAACATACTTAAGAGCTGGTGGGAGCAAACAAATCAAACAGGGGAACTAATAGACCTTTCTGATGTACAAGAACTTAACGGTGACAAGCTTGAGCAGATGATTAACACATTTGTTGGAAAAGAGGGCTCTGTGATGTTCTTGGTTAAGAGGTTAATCGGCTGCCCTCTCCTTGCAAGGCCAGGTCTTGCCACTGGCACCCTCTTAGGCTTTGCTGCCTTTTTTGGAGGGGAACTTTGTCCAGGGTCAGCTTTGATTGGAACAACATTTGGAGGTACCTCAGGGGGAGGTGGAGGCAGAACATCAGTCGTATCAGATTCAGGGTCAAACCCCCCACGGGACTCCATCTCCTCAGGGGGAGGTGGAGGCAAGACAGTAGAGTTAGATTGATTGTTTATATATGTACAATTTTTGAAACTCCATCATCAATATAAATCAAAAAATATCTGTCTTCGCATTGTTAGATTGATTGTTATGTGCACTGTTATATTTGTGTAAAATAGAACGGGCCAGGCTTTACAAAGATTACACGTAAATGTACCAAAAATATATATTTTTCATTAATATCAAAGGCTTTACAAAGATTACAAAGGCTCCATCATCAATCCCTATGACGCCATCGTCGACGCGTGTACTGCTGTACGTCCGAATGAGAGGGTCCTGGATCCGAATGAGAGGGTGCTGTACTCGGGCCAGGCTCATCACCCAGAAGTACCTGATGCATCTGAGAAATAGCATCATATAGGTGCCCGGCACCTAGTGACGTAGCCTCTGAGGGACCCATCCGTACAATGTCGGTACTGATACCGAGTGCAGCTGCATTACGCCGCCGGTGCATGTCAGCATCATCATGACCTCCCCTAGCTCCAGAATGAGTACTCGAGCGCAGATGAGGAGGCTGAACTGCAACGTGCGTGATACGGAGATACCACTCCATGTATCCCGGTACGCTGTCTGATGGCCGGGTAACTGGGTGGCTCCTGCTCGCCTGGCTCAGCACGTGGTCCTCCCACCGCTCCCAAAGCTGATCCATATAGGAGTAATGTATCCGGTACGAGCCTGCTGTGGAACCTCTGTTGGCTCGCGTAGGGGCTAGTGGCGCTCGAGGGATGGTCTGAATACGACCAAACTGTCTAAGAACCCTTTCTGGATGATAGGGTTCTACGATATCAAGGCACTTGATGGAGCCACTAAAAAATGCAACGGGTATATATGGGCGATCTCCCCGAAGCCGATGATGGGGATCCCAAATAACCTGTAAAACAAAAGGTCCATTTCAGTTTTATACTATATCGCATATTAAAAGTACTGACAAACACAAGCAAATGGTAATATGATACGTACCTCATCGATGCTCAAAAGGTCCAATGACTCACGTAGAACCACTAAATGGTCCATCGTGGTACGGGATGGAGTACCGGGCATCCAGCGGTGCACGCGGGGACTGGCATCAGTATACTCGAGCGACGGGTGAGGACTGAGTGCTGGAAAATGCTCATAAATCCATGCCTGCAGAAGCGTCATATAACCACTGATCTGTCTCACTGATGACCTCGACGCAATCCCCAACTGCCGATACAAATATGCTAAGGCAGCTGTACCCCAGGCATATGTGCTCACCCTATCCAGATCACGCAGTAAACACAGATACGCTATAGGTACCCTGGTCCCACTCTTATCAGCAAAGAGTGTGCAGCCTAACAAAAATAACAAATAGGCTCGTGCTGCACACTCTATCCTCTGCTGCCTGTCTCTATCAGATACAGAGTGAAACTGAGTCCTCAGCCACTCCATCCTCACAGACTGACCGCGCGATGACAGTACCTCCTGACGCGCGTCTCCAGCTGACACCCCCAACAACTCCACAAGTAGCTCCTCAGCATCCCGATCACTCATCCTCTCAGGAGAAACTGATACTGAGGAACCTGCGACAGGAATCCCTAAAATGGCGGATACATCATCCAACGTGATAGTGATCTCGCCAAATGGTATATGGAAGGTGTTCGTCTCGGGCTACCATCTCTCTACGAAGCCCGAAATCAGAATCTTATCGATGAATCGATAAGAGCACTGTACTAACTCTACGAGGCCCGACTGCCTCAATAGTGCTCTGAACCTGGTATTTGGTTGGTTTGAAGACCACCACTTCCATTCACCAACTTTGGCAGTATGGTTCATGCACTTTAGTGGAGCTCATTCCTGTAATATAAATGTATAATTACTACTACTTTATAAAACATCAATAAACAAAATATAATGCTATAACAAATAAACAATACCTGTTGCCTCCAGATGGAAGCTGCTATATGCGTCCTGAAACTGATCAGGACGGACTCAT